>NC_072807.1:1250000-1875000 GCF_028583425.1 Eublepharis macularius | reverse complement strand
GGTCCTTGACGCGCCTGCCCTTTCTCCCCCCCCCCCCCCCGTCTCATTGCTTTTCTCAGTTTTTCCGGGTTCTGAATGGCTATTCTCTCCAACACAAGCTGCTGCTCACAGGGACCCCTTTGCAGAACAACCTGGAAGAATTGTTCCACTTGCTTAACTTTTTGACACCGGAAAGATTTCAGTAAGTCCTGCAGTATACCTGGCCCTGGACTGAATGGCCAGGAAGGAGCTTTGTCCCGTTCTCCCCCTCTCTCCATGTATTTAGCATTCGAATGCCTTGTTGCAACTGTGAGTCCCTTTCATGTGTGCAATGTGCATAAAGCAATAAAAGTGCAAGCTAGGATCTGTAAATTTTAATTTATTCATGCTATGTGTAAGCAAATAAAAAATGCTTCCTCTAACCTAAAAATATTTTTTGAGGATGACTAGTAACTAAAATGTGCGGACACTTAAGAAATCCCTGGGTGAATCAGTATTAAATAGGAGACAGCCGTAGAACGTTAATCCTAGCCTGTTTGGGTTTTATGTGTTGAGTTGATAGTATGCCTGCCTCAGGGATACCCATCCGGTTCCTGGTGACGACCTGAGTCGCCAGCCCCTTTGTCCCAGCCCTGGTCCTGCCCTCGCTCTTGGGCAGAGCGCACTGCTTGGCTCGCGGCCCCCACCCCCTGCCCTTCCTAAATGTTTGTGTGAATTCCTCACAGCAACTTGGAGGGCTTCCTGGAGGAGTTTGCAGATATTGCCAAGGAGGACCAGATCAAAAAACTTCACGATATGCTGGGCCCGCACATGCTGAGGCGCCTCAAGGCCGACGTCTTCAAGAACATGCCTTCCAAGACGGAGCTGATCGTCAGGGTGGAATTAAGCCCTATGCAGAAGTGAGTGTGAGAGGACACCCCATTCCTTTCTAGAGTGAGCCTGGCCCCTTTCTTTAAGTATGAAAAAGGTCAAGGCGGTCCC
This sequence comes from Eublepharis macularius, assembly GCF_028583425.1. NCBI lineage: Eukaryota > Metazoa > Chordata > Lepidosauria > Squamata > Eublepharidae > Eublepharis > Eublepharis macularius. The sequence goes on along the minus strand of NC_072807.1, from coordinate 1,874,040 downwards.
CTGTGCGAGCACCGAGTCATTACGGACCCATGGGGGGACGTCGCCTCACGACGTCTTCTTGGCAGACTTTTTGTTACGGGGTGGTTTGCCGTTGCCTTCCCCAGTCAGCTACACTTCACCCCCAGGACACTGGGTACTCGTTTTACCGACCTCGGAAGGATGGGAGGCAGAGTCAACCTTGAGCCGGCTACCGGAACCCGGCTTCCGCCAGGATCGAACTCAGGTCGTGAGCAGAGCTTGGGCTGCAGGACTGCCGCTGACCCCTCTGCGCCACGGGGCTCCTTCTTTAAATATACTGATGCTAATAAGGCTGGGCCAAGTGTGCTGACTGGAACAATCTTCTGGTGCTCCCATTTTCAGTTGGTTCCCCCCCTTGTCTGGTCTCCTGCTGAACCAAATGCATAAGGTGGATTTGTACTGGTCAGCAGCCGGGGAGGAGGATGAAGGGACAGCTGTGCATGATGGCTAATACTGAGGCCGCGTGTGCTGCCAATGCCTCATTTGTGGAAGAGGGAGTTGGAAAAAGGAACGTCTGTATTTTCACAGGAAGTACTACAAATACATCCTGACCAGGAATTTCGAGGCGCTGAATGCCCGGGGGGGTGGCAACCAAGTGTCTCTTCTCAATGTGGTCATGGACCTGAAGAAATGCTGCAACCACCCCTATCTCTTCCCTGTGGCTGCCATGGTACGTTCCAGCTTTCCCCTGGCTAGCATGCTTCTCTTCCTTGAGCCATACCGGTGCTGCTGCTGTCTGTTAGCGGTCTGTGTATTGGCAGTGAAACTTTGGGTGGGTTTCCCGTCTGGCCTATTTGCAGGTCTCTTTGTTCTGGTCTGTAACCCGATTCGAACGATCATTTTTACAAGCCGCTACTTGCAGCTGTCGCTTCAGAGCTTGGTTGTGTGAGACTTGTGTGAGACTTGGCAGATGTCAGGCTTGAATGCAGTCAGCAGAGGGCAGCCTCTTCAAACTAGCGTGAACTGGCCCGGCATTCAGACTGTCTTGAATAGGCCTCCTGCTTCTCGCTGTACTGCCTCCTTGATGTAGCTATCGGCCTTTTCTGTGGGTGAAAAGAAAGTGATAGTAGCAAAATAGAGGGTAACTCCCAGGCAATCGGAGGTTCACACGAAGCTGAGAATCTGGGTGTCTGACATTTGTGATTAAGGTCGATTTGAGGAATATCTTCCACATACTCTCTTTTTTCTTTTATACCCAGGAAGCACCAAAGATGCCTAATGGGATGTATGATGGAAGTGCGCTAATCCGAGCCTCGGGAAAGCTGCTCCTGCTCCAGAAGATGTTGAAGAACCTCAAAGAGGGAGGCCACCGAGTGCTGATCTTCTCCCAGGTACCCAAGCCCAGCGGCTTCTTTCTGTGGCTGGGTGCTCTTAGAGTGCGTCAGAGGGGCTGCCCAGAAGCTGATGGATCAGATGGTGCATGCGTGTGTGCGCGCGCACACACACCACACGCACACGCACACACTCGCGCACGCGCACGGCTGCATCATAACCCAAATTCATGTCGTTGGCCTCAGATGACCAAGATGCTGGACCTGCTGGAGGATTTCCTGGAGCACGAAGGCTACAAATACGAAAGAATCGATGGCGGGATCACTGGGAATATGCGCCAGGAAGCCATTGACCGTTTCAATGGTACGGAATGGGGGACTTGGTCCTCCCCAGCTCCTCCCCAGCTTCGGAGGGGTTGACTGCCTGCTATAGCAGTCTCGTTCCGTATGTTCTCCAGAGACTGCAGAGAACAGGTGATTTGATTTTTTCCCTTTTTTTGCTTTCTTCCCAGCACCTGGAGCTCCACAGTTCTGTTTTCTGCTTTCCACCAGAGCTGGAGGTCTCGGCATCAACCTTGCCACTGCAGACACTGTGATCATCTATGACTCAGACTGGAACCCACACAATGACATCCAGGTGAGCCTGGATGGGCAGGACTGCCCCTGTGAGGTTCCAAAGCAGGAAGGGTCGCCTGGAGGAAGAAGTGGGTGGGAACACGGGGGCTGCGGGAAGGTGAAGTTGAAGAATCCCAGAAAGGAGAGGGAGATCCGAGGAGTCGCTGCGGGTGATTTCCCCTGCACCCCCCCCCCCCTCAATGGCCTTTTCCTCCCCTCAGGCCTTCAGTCGCGCCCACCGAATTGGGCAGAACAGGAAGGTGATGATCTACCGCTTTGTGACACGAGCATCTGTGGAGGAGCGCATCACGCAAGTGGCCAAGAAGAAAATGATGCTGACTCATCTGGTGGTGAGGCCGGGGCTGGGCTCAAAGACGGGCTCTATGTCCAAACAAGAACTGGACGACATCCTCAAGTTCGGCACTGAAGAGCTCTTCAAAGATGAAGCCACTGAAGGTGGCAAGAATCTGCGTAATGCGGCTCAAAGTGAGTGGCAGAGCTGACCTTCCCCTGGCCCCTGTCACGGTGGCCTTCGCTTCTCCGGTTCAGCAGCTCCGTGCTCCTCTGTGTTCCTCCAGGTGATAACAAGGAAGGCGAGGACAGTAGTGTCATTCATTATGATGATAAGGCTATTGAACGCCTGTTGGATCGGAACCAAGATGAGACGGAGGATGCTGAGCTGCAGGGCATGAATGAGTATCTGAGCTCCTTCAAGGTGGCCCAGTATGTGGTGCGCGAAGAGGAGATGGGTGTAAGTGTGAACTGCCTGACCGGTGTGTCTTGATTCTGCCATTCCCTAGCACCGAACTATCCAGCGCAGAGGGGCACAAGGGTGGAGGTTTAGAGTCTTCCATTTCTTTGGCAGGAGGAAGAGGAGGTTGAACGGGAGATCATCAAACAAGAAGAATCGGTGGATCCAGACTACTGGGAAAAGCTGCTCCGCCACCATTACGAGCAGCAGCAGGAAGACCTAGCCAGGAACCTGGGGAAGGGCAAACGCATCCGCAAACAGGTCAACTACAACGATGGTTCCCAGGAGGACAGAGGTAGGAGTGTGTGCGCGCGCGCGCATGAGAAGACGATGAGGAAGGGGAGTGGTGTGTGTATGGCAATTCAGACGACATACTTGGGCGTTCTTTGTCCCTGCTTATGATTTGGAAGCCTATGAGGATACAGCAAGCTTGCTGAAACTGAGCAGGTTTAGGGAACCCTACGGGCACCGTCTCAAACGCCAGGATAATAAATGCAGTAATCGCCCCTGGTTTCTTTTATTTGTTCCAGACTGGCAGGATGACCAGTCAGATAATCAATCGGATTATTCTGTGGCCTCCGAGGAAGGAGACGAAGACTTTGATGAGAGGTCAGAAGGTAGGTTGCGATGGCTGGCTGGAACTGAAGTGCCTGGCTCTTCTAAACTGGGAACGCAAAACGAGGAGGGGCCAGCAGGGCTACCTGACAGGAGATGGACCTGGGTTATTTTTAAATGCTTTGCCTCCTGTGACTTGGCAGGACTCTGGCTAATGAGTTCTCCCATGTTAATCTCCGCTGCTCTTGCCCATCTTTTTGCCTCGCCAGCTGCTCGCCGGCCCAGCCGCAAAGGCCTCAGGAACGACAAAGACAAGCCACTACCCCCGCTTCTTGCCCGCGTGGGAGGCAACATTGAGGTGGGTGGCATCCTGTGCTTGGGGGATATTTGGGGCGGTGGCTGCATCTGTCTAAGGGCTCTCGCCCCCTTCTCTTCCTCAGGTCCTGGGCTTCAATGCTCGCCAGCGGAAGGCTTTCCTCAATGCCATCATGCGCTACGGGATGCCTCCCCAGGATGCCTTTACCACCCAGTGGCTCGTGCGGGACCTCCGTGGCAAGTCGGAAAAGGAGTTCAAGTGAGTCTTCTGGGCAGGGCTGAGTGGCCGAGGATGGGGGGGGAAGGTGTCCTTGTTAAACACACTGGGCTTCCTCTGAGGGCCCTGGCAGGGTTTTTTTGCAAAGTCTTCCCATATCCTTATGAGGTGGACCTCTGGTCTATGCTGTGCCCCATCTTAACAGTTCTGCCTTGGTTCCATCTTGCCCAAACACTCTTTTAAAAAAACCTTCAGCTCTCTTCTCTGCTCCTTTGCTGAAGACAATGCCAGGGGCAGCCACAAAGAATTTCTCCTGCTCCAACAGGGAGCATTCTCGCGCTCCTTGCAGGGCTTCCCTTGAATTTGGTCCGGCGGTTGCAGCTGATCCAAAGTGCAGCGGCACGTGTCATCACCGGAGTGCCTAGAAGTGCACATGTTATGCCGGCACTGCCAGCTGCCTTGGTTACCAGTAGAGTAACAAATCAAGTTCAAAGTTTTGCTACTAACCTGCAAAGCCCTATGTGGACTGGGACCTGTGCATCTTCGGGACTGCCTCTCCCCATATGTGACCCAGAGGACACGTCGATCTAGTGACAAACAGTTATTAGTGGTCCCTGGCCCCAGGGAGGCCCACCTAGCATCAGCCAGGGCCTTTTCGGTTCTGGCTCCAGCCTGGTGGAACGCTCTGTCTAATGAGACCAGGGCCCGGCAGCATCTGTTGTCTTTTTGCCGGGCCTCTAAGACGGAGCTGTTCCGCCAGGCATATGGCTGAGGCTGAGCGGGGCTTCCGCTGGCCGAATAGGGTACAACGGGGCCCTCCCTGCCGGGACATCCATTTTTAAATGGCAGCTGAAAATGGGGCTAAAGTGAATTATTTGTGCTGCTTTGTATTTGTATTTTAAATATTTATATTGTATGTATTGTGATTTGAAATTGTGAAACGCAAATTTTTAATGGGCATTAATGTAATCCGTCCTGAGCCCGGCAGTGCAGGGAGGGTGGAATAATTTAAAAAAAAAAACAGAGTCTGGCACTGGGGTTGTTCCTATGTTTTATCCCCCTTCCTTTTCTGTAGGGCCTACGTCTCTCTCTTCATGCGTCACTTATGTGAGCCAGGAGCTGATGGTGCGGAAACCTTTGCTGACGGGGTCCCTCGTGAGGGCCTGTCTCGGCAGCACGTCCTCACGCGGATAGGGGTCATGTCTCTCATACGCAAGAAGGTGGGTGAGGAAACTCCCCTCCCCCATCCCCTTGAGACAACGTTCTTTCGAGGCAGATCTTGGCAACTGTCGATGTTTTTGTCCTCCAAGGTCTCCTCTTAATGATCAGCAGCACAACACAGATTAGGTTGGATCCTGCCGATCTGTTTTGCATTAGAAAACGCCTTTGTTAGCAGAACACATTCACAGCATCCAACCCACTGCTGTTTGAGTGGTTCTGATTTTGAAGGGCCAAGTTTCCCTGTGTCTTTCTCGCATCTTAGGTGCAAGAGTTTGAACACGTGAACGGACGCTGGAGTATGCCAGAATTGGCAGAGATAGAAGAGAACAAGAAGCTTTTGCAGCCGAGTTCACCTTCCCCCAAAACCCCGACTCCCTCTACACCGGGAGACACGCAGCCGAATACCCCAGCCCCTGTTCCTCCACTTGGTGAGAGTGTGAAATGTGTGTGTGTTTTGTTGTGTATGTGTTTAAGCAGCCCCGTCCAGCCTTCAGTTGCTGCTTCCCTTGCCAAAGCAGTGGTGGGGAGCGTGGGGCGGACGCAGATAAAATGTTCCTCTTCGTTTAGGAGGGCTCCTGAGGAGTGCTGTGCTGCCTTCAAAGGCACAAGAGGACATCCGTGTTGTGTGCTTGTGTGGGGGAAGGGGCTGCACCAGAGCATTGTCTCTTGAGGGCACAGGGAGGCTATGAGGGAAAATGCAGCCTTAAGGAAGAGTCTCTGCTAAGAACGTCTTTCTCGTGCCTGTTTTGTGGGTGGAGTACAGAAGAGGGAGTGAAAGTGGAAGAGGGAGCCAGTGCCAAGGAGCAAGGGGAGCCTGCGGAGCCCGAGAAGGAGGCCAGTCCTGCTGCTGCTGCTGCTGCTGCTGCTGCAGCTGACAATGAAGCCCCCATGGAGGTGAGCATCTGCCGGGGGCGGGCTGGAGACCACTTGCCGGAGGGCAGCCCGGCTCTTCCCTCCTGGGCTTCCGGGTCTCGCTGCTGGTGCTTGGAGGTTCCTTGGCTCTCAACGGCTGCCGTTCCCTTGCCGTGTTATCTGGTGTCTCTTTGCTGGGAAGGAAATGTGGCTTTTAATAATCCGTTCCTTGTCGGTTTGTGTTGTTAAGTAGGGTAGTGACATATTTGGTCGTAAGACTATGGAGTAAAACTACAGAGCTCCAGAAAGCAGTTAACCCTTCAGGCAGCATTAGTTACATCCAAGAGTTAAAGCAATATTTTTCTTTCATTGCGATCTTGCAGTCAAAATGGCAACTGATCTTCTACCATTTTGTTAATTTTTTAAAAGTGAAATCAGGACGTTGTTCTTGGAAACAGTAAAAAGTTCAGCATGTCCATTTGAGAACGGGAGCATGTAAAGTTTTTTGAAAGGAGGTGGGAAGGGGCAACAGACAGACCTTAGGCCTTTTGAGGAACACTCAGATAATCACCATGGAAAATTATAGACACCACAAATGTAAAATTTCCATGCCTCGAGAGAGGTCCGTTGTGTAGGTTCTAAGTGACTCTGCCGTTCGTAGCGGGCAGTGCCTTCCTCCGTGCTGCAGAGTTTCCAGGCCTGTCTAGTGCAGGCCTTCTCGTTAACAGCAGCCAGCAAGGAAGGGAGGAGTCTGTAACTTTCTTCCAAGTGTTCTTGCACTCGCTGACATTTCTTTTCCTTTACCCTTATCTGCAGCAGGACCCCCCTCCAGCAGAGACCCCCTCACAGGAGGTTAAATCCCCTGTGAATGCCGTGGAAGCAGAAGATAAGAAGCCCGATGAATTGGTGGTGAAGGAGGAGCCAATGGAAGTGGAGAGTAAAGGTAAGATCGCAGGCCATGGGTAAGAGCTGCACCCGGAAGGAGCTTGGAGATTTCCAGCTGCCTTGGTTTCCTGTTTTATAAGGGTCTTTAGAGGAACTTGGCTTGGGCTTGTGACCCGGCTTCTGCCTGCCAGACTGGGACACCCAAGGTTTTTTGAATTGTGTCCTTTGCTACAGCGGATGTAGAGAAGGTGGAAGAGAAGACCCCAGCAGAGCCTCCGAGCGAACCCCCCACCATTAATCTCGACGAGAAAGGTGAGCATGCTTTAGTAGAGCACGGCGAGTGTGCCCAAGACGGCCCCTGCTGAGCGCTTAATGTAGATGGCGCATGTCAGCAGTCCCCACTGAGGTGTTTCCCACTCTGCAGAGGAGAAAAAAGAGGATGAAAAGAAGGACGTGGCGATGCTGCCGAACGGGGAGGCGCTGAGAGACCCGCCCGAGGACCGGCACAAGAGAGCCCTGAAGCAGCGGTTCATGTTCAATATCGCCGACGGAGGCTTCACAGGTAGGTGCCGGCTGCCCAGGAATGTGGCTGTGGCCCCGGGGCCTGCGAGGGCGTTTTCTGATGGGCGCCTCTCCTGCAGAGTTGCACTCCTTGTGGCAAAACGAAGAGCGCGCAGCGACTGTCACCAAGAAGACCTACGAGATCTGGCACCGGCGCCACGACTATTGGCTCCTGGCGGGAATCATCAAGTATCCTTTCCTCAGGATCAGCCGGGAGGGGGGTGGGCCCGCGTTATCTCTGCTTGTCCTCTTTTCTTTTTTTGGTGCTTTACACACTCAATACTAGGGATGTGCGTTTCGGCTTTCTGAATGCCGAAAGAAAGCCGAAACAAAAGTGTTTCGGCTTCTTTCGGGTTAGCCGAAACGTTTAGGAGAAAGCCGAAACGTTTCAGCTAGCCGAAAGAAAAAAAGCCGAAACGTTTCGGCTTCTTTCGGCTTTCTTTCAGCTTTTCAATGGGAAAATGCCTCCGTCTTCCCGGACGTCTGGGGGAGGCATTTTCCCACCGAATCAGCCCAAAATTGGTGGGAACCTTTCTCTAACCCCTCTCTAAAAAACCCCCAAGTTTCAGACATATTGGCCCCCCAAATCAGGTCCCCCTAGCCTCCCATAAGAAAGCGAAGGAGCAGCATATTGTTAGCATGCTGCTGCTCATCTTCTTCATTATTTCCTATGGGGAAAAATGAAGAAGCAGGCTTCCTTTGCCAGGGGTGGCATTTTGCATGCAAAATGCCCCCTTACCCTCAGGGGCCCTTCTCCCACCCTTCCTCCCACCCCCCACCAAGACTCAGCCTGCTCCCACTTGGGGGGGCCATTTCATGGCCTCCCCAAGTAGGTGCTCTCATCTCTACCACTGACAGCTGGGGGAGGCTTGTCTTGCCAGGGGTGGCATTTTGCATGCAAAATGCCCCCCAACCCTCTGGGGCCCTTCTCCCACCCTTCCTCCCACCCCCCACCAAGGCTCAGACTGCTCCCACTTGGGGGGGGGCATTTCATGGCCTCCCCAAGTAGGTGCTCTTTTCTCTACCACTGACAGCTTGGGGAGGATTGTCTTGCCAGGGGTGGCATTTTGCATGCAAAATGCCCCCCAGCCCTCAGGGGCCCTTCTCCCACCCCTCCTCCCACCCCCCACCAAGGCTCAGCCTGCTCCCACTTGGGGGGGGCATTTCATGGCCTCCCCAAGTAGGTCCTCTCAGCCCCTAAAGTCCACCCCTTACAGCCCCACACAAATCCAATTCCCCCCCAGCTGCCACACACAGACCCAAATCCCCACATTAGCCCCTCACAGACCCAAATCCACCCCCACCTGCCCCACACCCATAACCCCAGGAACAGGCTGGCAAAGGCCAGCCCTCTCCCTTTGTTCCCTATGCTGGGAACTTCTAAACTCTCTTTCCCTGGGCAATTCTGCACAGCCCAGGGGTGCCACAATGGTGGGCACACTTCTGAGTGCCAGCTGGTCCCTGTGAAAGAGCACCTGAACCACAGACACCCTCCCTCAAATTCCCCCCCCCTCACCTACAGAGATGGCTGGCCAGCCAGCCCCATTGTTCCCTATGATGGGAACCAACTGCACAACAAAGAATAAAATACGAACAAAACAAAATAAAGTTTTTTAAAAATTATTATCTCCCTTTCAAAGTACAAGTAGGCAAAGCATTATGACACATTACACCAGCAGTCCCCCACACAGAAAAATTAACACAACTCACTTAACATCAGAGAATCACAAAACACGATTCCTGTCAAAAACACTTTATTTCTTGAACAGCTTTAGGTTACACAGCAGGGGGGCACACCAAAGGGCATGGCAGCAGTATCTTACACAAAAATAACACAACTCACTTAACATCAGAGAATCACAAAAGCACAATTCCTGTCAAAAACACTTTATTTCTTGAACAGCTTTAGGATACACAGCAGGGGGGCGCACCAAAGGGCATGATAGAAGTGTACTACACAAAATAATACAACCCACTTCACCGTTTTTGACAGCAGTTGTGTTTGTGTGATTCTCTGATGTTAAGTGAGTTGTGTTATTTTTATGTAGCACACTGCTTTCATGCCCTGTTGTGCCTTCCTACTGTGTAACCTAAAACAGTTAAGGAAATAAAGTGCTTTTGACAGCAATATTTTGGGGTGATTCTCTGATGTTAAGTGAGTTGTGTTATTTTTGTGTAAGTTACTGCTGCCATGCCCTTTGGTGTGCCCCCCTGCTGTGTAACCTAAAGCTGTTCAAGAAATAAAGTGTTTTTGACAGGAATCGTGTTTTGTGATTCTCTGATGTTAAGTGAATTGTGTTAATTTTTCTGTGTGGGGGACTGCTGGTGTAATGTGTCATAATGCTTTGCCTACTTGTACTTTATAAGGGAGAAAATAATTTTTTTAAAACTTTATTTTGTGTTGTTCTTGTTTTATTCTTTGTTGTGCAGTTGGTTCCCATCATAGGGAACAATGGGGCTGGCTGGCCAGCCATCTCTGTAGGTGGTGGGGGAATTTGAGGGAGGGTGTCTGTGGTTCAGGTGCTCTTTCACAGGGACCAGCTGGCACTCAGAAGTGTGCCCACCATTGTGGCGCCCCTGGGCTGTACAGAATTGCCCAGGGAAAGAGAGTTTAGAAGTTCCCAGCATAGGGAACAAAGGGAGAGGGCTGGCCTTTGCCAGCCTGTTCCTGGGGTTATGGGTGTGGGGCAGGTCAGGTGGGGGTGGATTTGGGTCTGTGTGGCAGCTGGGGGGGAATTGGGTTTGTGTGGGGCTGTAAGGGGTGGACTTTAGGGGCTGAGAGGACCTACTTGGGGAGGCCATGAAATGGCCCCCCCAAGTGGGAGCAGTCTGAGCCTTGGTGGGGGGTGGGAGGAAGGGTGGGAGAAGGGCCCCAGAGGGTTGGGGGGCATTTTGCATGCAAAATGCCACCCCTGGCAAGACAAGCCTCCCCCAGCTGTCAGTGGTAGAGATTAGAGCACCTACTTGGGGAGGCCCCCCCAAGTGGGAGCAGTCTGAGCCTTGGTGGGGGGTGGGAGGAAGGGTGGGAGAAGGGCCCCTGAGGGTAAGGGGGCATTTTGCATGCAAAATGCCACCCCTGGCAAAGGAAGCCTGCCTCTTCATTTTTTCCCCATAGGAAATAATGAAGAAGATGAGCAGCAGCATGCTAACAATATGCTGCTCCTTCGCTTTCTTATGGGAGGATAGGGGGACCTGCTTTGGGGGGCCATAACATGGCCCCCCAAAGTCCAATCGGTCTGAAACTTGGGGGTTTTTTAGAGAGGGGTTAGAGGAAGGTCCCCACCAATTTTGGGCTGATTCGGTGGGAAAATGCCTCCCCCAGACGTCCGGGAAGACGGAGGCATTTTCCCATTGAAAAAGCTCAAAGCCGAAACAAAGCCGAAAGCCGAAACGGCTGGCCGTTTCGGCTTTTGGCTTATTCGAAAGAGATTCGGCTTTCGGCTTTAGCCGAAATTTTTTGGCTTGCACACCCCTACTCAATACAGCGCACCCATTGTGTTTGCTTTTTGCTACGACTGTCCCATCCTTTGACCGAGAAGCTTAGAGGGCAGTATGCGAAGCTGCCTCGTGGTGTCCTTGGGAAGATAAACAGGACAGAGAACTGTGTGAGCTGCCTTGGGGGCCTGATGGGGTAGAAACGGAGCGAGTGAAATCCTTGCGACAGTCTCAAGGGCCAAGGCCGACCCTTCCCAAAGTCTTGGGCTGCTTGCGGGCTGGGGTTTGAGCCCACCTCCAAGCTCAGGCATTCTAGAAGGAACACATCCCGTGGTGTGGTATGTTCTGTCGGCGCATACCTGCTGCTTTCTGTGCCACAAGCCACATCCTTGGGCCTTTGCTTGTGAATTTCTGGGCGATTTTTTCCACCTCTCGTCGCTTCCTCTCCCCCAGCCCGCAGTTGCAGCTGGTTCTGTGCTTTTGGTCTCATCGCAGGGAGTGCCACCAGGGTGCTCTTTTCTCCTCAGGAGTTTTGTTCTCTTTCTGGCATCTGCTACTCGCCCGTCGTGAGAGCTCCTTCCAGACAGAGGCACACTCTGCCTGGTGCAGGGAGGCAGGGCTCTCCAGCAAACGGCAGCAGCAGTTTGACATGGAAGGGGTGAGAGAGCCAAGCCAGGGAGGCCAAAGCTGGCCAAAGCTGGCCCCGTGACACTTGGCCTGCTGCTCGTTCTGCGAAGTGCTTCTGGGCAGGCCCCGTGCGTGACTTGCGTGTTGTGGAAGAGAGGCATCAGAGTTGCTAGAGAGGCTAGACTGGCCCGCCCTTCCCCTTCTGTGAGGGTGCCAGTGCCGTGCCTCTTGAGTGAGGTGCGGGTGGTGGTGACCCCCCTGGTTGCTGGACCTGTGGTTTTCACGCATTATTCCTCCTGAGCTCAGCCCACTGCAGCCACGGTTATGCCCGCTGGCAGGACATCCAGAATGACCCTCGCTATGCCATCCTCAACGAGCCTTTCAAGGGCGAGATGAACAGGGGGAACTTCCTGGAGATCAAGAACAAGTTCCTGGCCAGGAGGTTCAAGGTGAGGGGCGCCTCGCTCTCTCGTGGGGCGGCCCCTTCTTCGGGGGGGGGAGTGGGCTGCTGAGGGGCTCGGGAGCGGGGGGCTCTGCGGGGTTGAGTGGCTTGGGGTTCTTCCTATGAATGCACAAAGAAGAAGACCTCATTCGGTACATGCACAGTTGTGGGCCGGAATGGAGACAGAGGCGCACGGCATTTTAAGCAGCCAAAGAACCGAATGGGGGGTTGTTTTCGGCTCTTCTCATGGGAAGCCTCGCTTACGTACTACAGTCGGCACACTTGAGGAGTCACTTGCTCTGTCACTTGCAGGCGGGCTTCATGCCCACCCCCCCCCCCAGCCCCACCCCCAGCATATGAGGTGGTAGCCCTTCCGTCTCCAATTGGTAAGACATGGAGCTGGACCCTGGAACGGATGTCCTAAAGATCCAGGATAATAGAGTGATCGTTTTCAGAAAGCCAGCACCTTCATGAATCCGTGTACTTCCGGGCAGGGTGTTGTGTGTGGTTTTTGAGATGTTCTTGGTCAGGCTGCCTAGGTGACATTGACTCCGTTCTACCTTTTTGATCTCGCCGGCACCCGCCCATTCCTGTCCCGCATGTGGCATTGGCACCGGGGGCTGTGCTGTGCTGGCTGCTGAGCCATGTTCTGTTTCGAGAGCCAGGAATGGGGCTTGAACATGTGGACCGCACCCGGGGCAGGTTGGGACCTGGGGCAGAGTGAGGCAGCGTACTCCATACTGGCTTGCGATACTTTGCGGTGGTCTGTAGCTCTGGAGAGGTGGGGGCGGGGGGGGATTAGATTGGATTCTGCGGATTCATTCTGCTAGCCCTTCCCCCCCGCCGAAGGAGTCTTTGCTTGCTGACTGACACTCGAGAGGGGGAAGGCTCTTCCCGTCATAGGAAAGCACCTCCACTTGTGGGGAATTGGTCTTGGAGGTCCAGCCTGCTGTCTAACACCTACTTGCACACACGGGTTCTCGGCCTGAAGTGAGGCTTTCTGGGGAAAGGGAGAGAGATACATGAAGGCTCTTTTTCACCTTTCTTGGCTACTTCTGTTCTCTTGGGCCAGTGGGAGGGCGCAGCACTCTGTGTTGTACATGCATGTGCACTGTGCATGGGAAAAGACAAGACAGCATTTTGTGGCATTTCGCTAAACAGAGTGCTCAACATGGAAAGCATTTTTAATGGCAGAGGAAGCTGAGTAGCCTCAGTCCGTAACGTCTCTGGAATAACCAGGTTGGAAGACAGCCAAGACCCAGCCTTGATGGGAAGGCGAGAGCTGAGGCTGTGCTGTTTCAACTTTTTCAGCTGCTGGAACAGGCGCTGGTCATTGAAGAGCAGCTCCGGCGAGCTGCCTACCTGAACATGTCTGAAGATCCATCCCATCCCTCCATGGCCCTGAATACGCGCTTTGCCGAGGTCGAGTGCCTGGCTGAGAGCCACCAGCACTTATCCAAGGAATCTATGGCGGGGAACAAGCCAGCCAATGCAGTGCTTCACAAAGGTGAGACCGTGAATGGTCATGCACAGGGGTGGGTGGGCTTGCATGGTGTGCTACTGGCCCCTTCCCCCCTCTTCTGCATGCTGTCCATGTCCCTTGAAATGCACACCCTTTCTCACTTCCTCTCTCTCCCTCTTCAAGGGGAGAAGGCAGCTAGCAGTGGGGAAAAGCCCCTCCTCCGGGGCTGGGGACACAGACTCCAGGCAGGAACCGGAGGAGGGGGGGCTTCTCCCCTCAGCTCCCAGTACTACTTCCTGCAGTCACTGGGGGAGGCAGGCTCCAGTCGGCTGGGCATTTGAGAATTCACTTGGCAACTCCACCCTGTCCCCAAAAACCCCTACGGTAAACCAAGTCAGACAGGGGCTGAGCTCTGTCACAGGCACTCCTTGCTTTCCGTGGACAGCAGAAGGTTTGGGCATCTGCACAGCTTTTGCTGCCTTGGGGCGAACGGAGTCTGGACATCAGCTCTGCCGTGAAAGCCAGGTAACATCCCGAAGGTGTCCGTTGTTTAGAGCCCACCTTGCCCATGAAAGACCTCGGAGACATGAGGTGGCCGCCCATCCTCCTCAGGGGAAGGAGCAAGGGGGCCTGGCGCCCCACCTGGCCACCGCGGGGGGGGGGAATAGCTTTCTGCAAGGGAATCGTGGAGACGTTTTACTTTAGCCTTCCTCCTTATCCTGCCCGTCTAAGGAGTGGTGAGAAGTGTCTCAGAGCAGGAGCTCTTCTTCCTGTGACCGAGGGGGAAGATCCTAACGTTTCTCGCAGTAGTACTGCTTATTGCCACAAGAAGAAGATTCCTTCTGTTCCTTTTTTGGTGCCTCAAAAAGCCCTCCCGGGAATGAAGATCCCTTCTGTGGGCTTCCTCTCCGTAAAGCAGCAGAAAACACAAATAAGACATCTAGGCCTCTCAGCATTCCAGAAAGAAGCCAGGCCACGGGTGCTTCTCCTCGACTGCTGGGAAGAAAACCCCAGTGGATATAGGAATTGGTGCCCAGAAACTGTGCTTCAGAATGCAGGGAAAGAGGGAGGTCGCCCGGCATCCATCGGTTCTCTTGGACTTCACTGCATCTCCAGATTTGACTTCCAGCAGTTACGGTTCACAAGGAGTCTGGTATTTCTTTGCACGCCCGAAGAAAAGTGGGCAGTGTGGGGCACGCTCGATCTGAAGCATGTCATCCAGTTCCTGGTCAAGTACAGGGGGGGGGGGAGACCGGTCCAGTCTCTGACTCCCTAAGATAGAAGGGGCAGTGCTGCTTGTTTGCTCCCTCAAGACTGTCGTGGTAGAGCCGTGCCGGTGGCTGAGCCCAACAAGGGGCGGTGAGGCCTCTGCCAAGAGTGCATGCCCTGCTGTCCCCTTGATGACTTCGCCAGCATCTCCCAGCAGCCGCCGCTGCCACCCCACCCCCCACCCCGGACAGGCATGCGAGTGACAAGCAAAGGCACAGCCAATGCGCAAGCCGTAATTCCTGCTGCCCATCAACACCTGGAGAGAGAGAGAGAGAGAGAGAGAGAGAGTAGGCAGCCGGAGACCACATGCCCCCACGGTCATGGTGCCTGCACTGGCCAGGGGGAAGCCGCCTGGGGGGAGCACCAGTGCTGTGGGTGGAGCCTCCATCACTAATTGGGCTTGCAGCCCCCCCCAACTCTGCCTGCGGGTAGCAGGACCCTTGCAGTGGGGGGGGGCATGCCCCCGCCATGTGACACCTTCCTGTGCTGGCCTGGCGTGGCCCACTGGACGGGGCCGCTTTTCCTCACCTGGCCCACCCACATGTCCATGCCCCGATCCTCCGGCCCCGATCCTCCAGCTGCTGCAAAGGATCTTCAGATACAGATGAGAGGAGTGACCTGTTGATAACCGCTCTCGGTCGGGCCCTGCAGCTGGGGAGGTGCCCCTGGGATCCCACCCCAACCGTTGCTGCAGCTGTCCCTGTGTTCCCCCACAGCCACTGTCCAGCTTCTCCACACCAGGACAAGGCGGCTGCTTGCCACAAGATGAAAGACCCTCCCGAGATGGTGGGCTGGGAGACTGGGAGTGACAGGCTCATCCGGCTCAGGCTCCCTGGGCTGCTGTGACTGGGACTGTTAACCTGTGAGCACCACAAGAGAGCGGGTCTTCCAAGTGGAAGCACTGATCCAGCGGGGACCACAGCTCTCCTGCCACCTTTTCCTTTCCTTTGGTACTCCCTGGCTTAACAGTCCCTATCAGAATGGGAGAAATGATGGGCAGCCACGTGTCCAGACTCCCACAGGCAGGTGTGCATGGTGCGTGGACTGGCCTGCTCCCTGGGCCACCACGGCCATCTGCCTGGTGTCTCAGACCCCAGTGGCACTGGGAGGTTGATGGTCCCCCCCCCCATGCACATGGGAGAGACCCTGCATCTCGCCCTGCTTGCCTTGCTGCCAGGGGAGGGGGAGGGTCTGGTCAGGATGGAGGCAGCGCGCGGCAGCAGCCCCCCCTGGGATCAGTGGGGCCCCTGCCCTGCCACTTCCCTGGCAACCCAGGGCTGGGGAACATCTCCGCAGATGTGCCGTGGGGCAGCCCCAGGAGGGAGTGGTGTGTGTGTGTGTGTGTGTGTGTGTGGGGAGGGGAGCAAAGAGACAAGGAAGGACTAGTTGTTTGACACACTTTATTGAACTGCCAACAGTGAAGTGAATGTCTGGTCACCTCTTGCCAACTTCCCTCAGCCGGGACAGAAGCTGTGCTGCTCTGCACAGGCGTCCAAGCCATGAGAGCCATTTCTCCATGCTGCTGTCTCACGGGAACAGCTCCGCGGGCAGGGCAGGGCAGGGCAGGGCTTGGATGGTAGTCAGAAGGGATCGCTCGGGCTTGGAACAGCCATGCTCCTCAGCCTCCCTGATGGGCCACGGTGTTCCTTGAAGGGAAAAGGAGACATGTCCGGTGGCAGCAAGCCTGGCCTCCAAGCTGCAGCCCGGTGTCCGGAAGGTGTCCATGGCTGGGGGCGGCGGCAGCTCCATGGCCACAGGCAACCAGATGATGGATGCTTCTCCGGCAAGGAAGTGCTCCGTGTCTACAGTTGGCTGTCCCGGTGCGGCATGCCTTCTCGGAGCTCTGATCCTGTGAGGGAGGCAGGCACGGGCTTGCACGGCTGCCATTGCAGGGGAGTTACGAGAGCAAGCACCCAGTCGCCCCAGCCTGCAGCTGTGCTCTCTTCCCTGCCCAGGGAATCTGAATGGCCCCCTGACATGGGCTGCTGGAACCCCCCTCCCGAAACAGCTGTGTTGAGTGTGGCTCCCTGGGTGACTGCCTCTTTGGCAGGCGTGGGCTGCCAACAGGCAGGGGCTGTGCCCTTCCAGCAAGCCTCAACCACAGAGGCCAGCATTGGGGGGGGGGCGGTGTGAACGAGCATGCCGGGACTGGTGCCTCCCCAGCTCCTCCTTACCTGTCGGTGTGCCCTTGCCCCTCCCTGAGATGGGTAACCCACAAGGAACTTGGGTGGTAGCTGTTAGACCGATAATCTGGACGTGGCTCTCCTCCCCCCCCCATACGTGAGTGCTGGGCACACCCTGGATCTTGCAAAGTTCCTACTGCACACTCTTGGCCTGGCATCATGAACACTCTCCCACCTCGTGCTCTAAGTCTCCACGGCGGGGGAGGTGGGGGTCTCAGGCAGAGCCCCTGGCCAACTCCTTACTTACCTGGGGTCATGGGTGCCCTGGCCGGAGGCTGCGCAGGCTGCGCGAGGAACCTATTCAGCGCAGGGAAGTGGGCTCAGCCACGGGGGACTGATCAGGCTGTTCCCCGCAGTAGTCCTATGCTCTACCAGGCCATGTGGGCAGGGCTGGGTAACTTCCTGCCACTGCTGGGACATGCCCAAAATGGCTTAGGGAGCTGACTAACTCGCTCCCCACCCACCCACCCTCGGCTCGATGGAGCTGGGATTTACGTCCTGGTTATACACGCAGGCACTGCTCAGTCACTGGTGGAGGACCCGGGCAGAGGGGCGCCAGGCCACTGCGCTGTTGGGGGGGGGCACTATAAGTCCAGGATATGCCAGTGTAACTCTTAGTTAGTTTGGTGTAGTGGTTAAGAGCGGCAGGACTCTACTCTGCAGAACCGGGTTCAATCCCCCACTCCTCCACTTGAAGCCAGCTGGGTGACCTTGGGTCAGTCAGAGCTCTCTCAGAGCTCTCTCAGCCCCACCCACCTCACAGGGTGCTTTGTTGTGGGGATAATAATAACATACTTCGTAAACCACTCTGAGTGGGCGTTAAGTCATCCTGAAGGGCAGTATATAAATCGAATGATGTTGTTATTTTTATTAGTCAGCTCCCAGGGCGCTTCTCTCCCCCTCCTCAAGATTCGGCTGTTTGACCCTCCTTGGATTCATTTTCACCCAGCCAGTTTCAGCGGAGAGGGTTGAGAATGCTCGTTGCTTGCACTTCCTCGTAGCCTCTGGAGTCTTCCCCGACATCCTCGCCCTGCTGCTGGTGGTGGTGGCAGCAAGGCAGGAAAACCGCCTGTCCCACTTCCATCTTGGGAAGAATGCCAGAGCTGTGTGGCCTCTGTCATCTCTGTAGTGCAGAGACATGGAATTCGAATCAGCGGGGGGAAAGGTTGCTGGATCACTGTGGAGCAAGCCAACAGGTAGTTTTCTAGCTGCCGTTACTCTCCCAGGCCACGTTTGCTGTTCTTGGCCAGAGCTCCTGGGTTTGATGATCTTTATGTTGTTTCTCTCCCCATGGATAAGGTTCAGACTCTGCTTCTGGAACTCTAAATCAGGCTGTTGATCAACTGGCTCCAGGCAAAGACTTCCTGGCCCCTTTAGAAGCGGTGGTTTTGTCCTGTCCTCTGAGCTGGAGACTTCCCCATCGAGGAGGCCTAGCACCAAATGGCCACAACATTTGCTGGCAGCAGCAACTGGGAAGCCCCCTGAGTTGGGCATAACGAGGAAGATCTTCCGGGCATTAAGAGGAATACGACTGGCACTGCTCCACTCAGGCAGCTGATCTAGACTCCGCATGTTGGTCTTAGGGTCCCAGCATCAAAAACGGCTTTTTATCTAAAATCTACCACCACCCCTTCTCATGAGTGGAAGGGCACTTGAGTCTAAGCAGGCAGATACTTGTATTTGGTTAATGGCTTCAAAAGCAGAAGCAATGCAGTTGGATCAGCTCCACCGTGCTCTGTGCATATTCCCTTCACCATCTCTTCTCCCAAAGGCTGCTGAGAACATTCATCAGTAATGCACAGGAATAGTTCTCTGCACCCCGAGGTACCAATGGTACTTTAATCTAGCAGATCTAGTATGCTTTACTAGAAGCTTTGGACATTTTAGTATAAGGTCATATAGTTTATTGGGTGGATTTTAGAACCTAAGCGGGAATCCACGGTTGCTCAAGAATTATCATCTTCTTGGACGATGCTTAACAACTTCACCTAGAAAGCCTTCCTTGCCAGGTGCCTCAAATCAGATAAAAATACATTATTGGCTGGAATTAGTAGTCCTGTGGTTCTCCTCCAGTTGTACCAGCTTTCCTGCTTGGCCCTCTGCTGGTGCATTGAATTCCTCCTGGCCTGCCTTCCACAAGAATTTATCCTCCCTTTCTTTAGTAGTCCATCCTTCCCACGTGGAAAAGAGGGGCATAAGCTCAAAATCTGCAGGTCTGTGGGACCAAGTCTATTGGACAACATGCATCTCTGTTCAAGAAGACTGTGCAGGGCAAGAAGGTCCTTTGTGGCACACTGGCTTCAGCAAAACATGGCCGTTGGCTACTCTTGCAGCGCTTTTCAGGCCCTTGAGGGATCCCGGCACATTCTGTAAGGGCCACCATTTACCTCGATAAGCGCCTTGGGGAGACTCTCCATGAAGAGGATATGCAATGTGACCCCTTGAGTTTGGTTGCAATACTTTCAACAGGCATTTTGCTTTTGCTTTGGCTGACAGGTCTTCAAGATGAGTTTGCAGCCATCTGTGGCGGCCTGGTGGGGGGGAGGGCTTGTTGGCCACAGAGGACCTGCCCCTTGTTAGCATCCCAGTGTTACCTGCCACCCTCCCTTTGAGGAGGGAAGGAAATTCTGAGCTTCCCTGGAAATTTCTGTTCTCAAGGAAAGGAGGGCAGTAAAGTCCACCTCGTGTGGTGCTGCTTCATCTTGCACATTTATTGTGGGGGCTTTGCTGAGGAGATGGTGTGCCTCCATTTCTTTCCCTCTTCCACATCTGCAATTGATCCAGCTGGTTTCAGCAGATGGTTATTTATGGGTAGTTTAGTTTGTTTTAACTTAGGCATGGGCATGTTCTTAGCTTCACTGTGTGGGGAGCCAAGTGGAGAGCCTCCCCCCACCCCGCCCGTACACAGCCCAAAATATGGAGCCTGCCTTCCCAGCCCCCAGATTGGAGGGCCTGTCCCAGTGCTAGCTCTCCCCCCCCCCCCGGGTAGGGAACAGAAATCCACAGGTAAGCCCAGAATTTCCTTTTCTCTTCCAGTGCTGAAGCAGCTGGAAGAGTTGCTGAGCGACATGAAGGCCGATGTGACACGGCTGCCCGCCACGATTGCCCGCATCCCCCCAGTGGCTGTGCGCCTCCAGATGTCAGAGCGCAACATCCTCAGCCGCTTGGCAAACCGTAGCAGTGAACCTCCTCCGCCGCCACCTCCCCAGCAGGTAAGCAGCCCGCTCCGCCTTCTCTCCCTCCCCATCGTTAACCCCACCCATGAACCAGAGGGACGGCCCCCCCCCCGGCAACCGTCTCTGCTTGGGTGGGCACTGCAGGACTGCGCTTTGTGTGTATGTTAACTTCCGTCTCCTCTCTCCCTGTTACCCTTCTCTGTGCCTAGGTGGCTCAGCAGCAATGAGATACGTCCACCACGCTACCAACCCAGTGATTCAGCTCAAGTGACAGACACCACACCCGTGTGTGTTTTGAATTCTGCCCCCCTCCTCCCACTCCTGGCTGGCACTCCTGGCCAGACGATGTCCTCTCTGCATGGGGGCATGGCTGGAGAAAGGAGAGAGTGCGCTTTCCCCACTCCCGCCCTAAGCTCCCAGGTGCACTTGGATTGCATTTGGGCGAGGGGGGACATTGGATAGACTCTGTACATAGTGACTGGAGGCTGCAATGCCATGCAGAGGCCTGGCTGCAACGCTCACCACCTTGGCTTACTCTTCCTAGATTTTAATTTTATTTTGAGTTTGTTTACCGAGATGAGTGCGAGCGGAAGTCAGGACAGACACAGCTACCTCCATCCAGACCCTTTTAATACAAAAGAAACCCCTGACTGGACTTGTCCTCTGAAACAGCTGGAAAAAGACAAAAAAATCTTGATAAAGTTGAAAATAAAGGTTTCCTTGTATTTTATTTGGCTCTGTCAAAGTATTTTGGGCCTAGAAGGGCCCTTTTTAGTCTGTGTACAAAGCAGGCATGTGTGCTTTTATTAATGTTTGAGTAAGGGTAAGTAGATCCCAAACTGATCAAGAAAGGCTTCCAAATAAGAGCTTATCTTGGTATTCTGAACCGTATATTGGTGTGCTGTAAATCCAAGGACAATAAACACACAAGTGGCGAAGGAAAGTGGATTTATTAACCCCCCTGGCAATTTACAGAAAGGAGCAAGTACAGAACAGAATAAGCTTATGCCCCTATACTGACCTTGGGAATGCCGAGGAACGACAGCAGCACACCCCTGGCTGCAGTCAGTTGCGTGGCGCTGCTGCTGCCATTCAACCTGAGCTGAGGCTCTGGCGGAGACTTTCTCTGAGATGTATATAGAAGCTATATGGCTGCTGCACCTGTTTGCTCATGTCCCCCCCCCCCCGGTTGTCCTTGGAGAGGAGTGACATACTCATGGCCAAGTGTCCTAAAAGGTCCCCATGCCGAGTGCGTGGTTTAACTTGCAAACATCCCACTCCCTTATACAATGACAGGACACATTTGACGAGAAAAGCACGTTGCCAAAAACAATGTTCAGGCCTGGCCTGCAAAGCACTGTGGGCACAAAATGGAGGAACTGTGGCTCGAGTTGACAAGTCGTCTGCATGTGCCACAACAACTGGTTTTCTCTATAAAGCTGCTTGGCACATGGCCTGGTTTGGCCTAGCCTGGTCTGTATCTTAAGAGCCCCGTTCACCAGGGACAGCAACATTGGCTGAATCCTATGCAGTGATAAGTTTTGGGCACTCAGATTTTCTCGCTTCATCAGCCACAGTAAGGGGACCTGACCTGCATTCAGAGGTAAAAAACTGGAACTCCCCATGCCGCCTTTCTGAGTTGGATCTCACCGGACTCCCAAACTGGCATAACTGATCTAGAAACCCGCCTACTTTGAGTAGACTGGTGTTTCAAGACTTTTGTCCCTGTGAGATCATGAAGTGTCAAGGAAGGGAAAAGTCGCAGTTGCTTTGACTTGGGCCTTGTATTAGCAGGGCAAGCTTTTACACGGGCTGTTTACTTGTCAGTGTTGAATGCCCGGCTTTGTTTTTATTGCGTCTGTTCTTCCTCATCTAGTCTCTATTACTGTGGCCAAGAAGCAGCAGTTCTGCTGTAGAAATATCATTTTAAAGCTGTGGGTAGGAGTTTGTGCTGGTGGGGTCTAAGCATGTCTTCCATACCAGCTGTTGGCGTGCATTGATGCGTCTTTTGAATAGAGACAGCAAGTAGCACATGTGCACAGAGACTGTCTCTCTTCCTTGCCTGCTTGTCCACATTCCTCAATGTCCTTGACTTAATAGTGACCAGCATAACAGAGTGAGCAGAGCTCCTGTGGTCTACTCTGAAATCAGTGGGCTTAGACTGGAGGAACCGTTTTTACTATAAATTTTAAGTTCTAAAAAAAAAAAACCCAGGCACCAACTTGGCCGGTAAAACTCAGGCGGGTGTAGTGACATAATCTACATGCAGCTTTTTTGTAGAAGCATCCCCATGTGGCAATGAGCAGATGTGATAGTAATTTGTGCGTGTGGTATGTGCTGCTGTAACAAACTTGCATCACACTAGAGTTTACATCTTTGCCCTTTCAACACCTTCACATGCCCTGCATCTGATGAAGAGAGCTGTGGTTCTCAAAAGCTTATGCTACAGTAAAGTTGGTTAGTCTTAAAGGTGCTACTTAACTATTTTGCTACTGCAGGCTAACAGGCTAACTCCTCTGGATCTACTCTGTCCTTCCAGAGCGATTTCCCGGTTCTTTAAACCAAGCGAGCGGGTGCTGGAGAAGGGAGCGCAGCGGTGTCGTTGTTGTTGTTGTGTGTGTCGGTGTCCCATGGCCAGGCGGGGGTTCGAGCCCTAGCCCGGCACCCACCCCTGCCCTGCTTCGCCCCCCGTTGTATGAGGCTGGCTGGCTGGCTGGCTGGCTGCCGCCGGATCCGCTCTGACCTGGATCCTCCTCCCTAGACGCGAAGAGGGCGAAGCGGGGGCTCTCGGGCTCGGGCCGCGTCACGAGGAGATGCTCGGGAAAGCGGGAGGCCCCGAAGGAGCCGCCTGGACTCGGCCAGAGACGCGCCGGCGCGCGGGGCCTGAGCCGGTCTGCGGCTGGCGGGGCGCCTCGGAGGGCTTCCCGGCGGAGGGTCGCCGCGGCTCGGGGGCGGCCGGCGGGTGAACGCCTGCGGGAGCGCGCATCTCCCTGCGCGGGGACGGGCGCCGTTGACGGCGGGGGCACGAGGCGCGCCCCCGCGACTCTCCGGGCCCAAAGCCTCAAAGGGACCCGCCGGCAAAGAGGGGGGGCCCTGCCGCCCCCGCCCGCCGGGGATTGGCTGCGAGGGCCGGAAGAGGTTGAACAGATTGCGGAAGGGCGGGGGCGCCTGCCCATCAGGCCTGCCGGAAGCGGAAGGAGCGCGGCTGCGGGGGGGGGCGCCCACGTGTGAAGAGGAGGGCGAGAGGATGGGGCGCAAGTTGGACCCGGCCGGGAAGGCGAGGCGGGGCCCGGGGCGCAAGGCGCGCAAGCAGCGCGGGGCCGAGCAGGAGCTGCGGCGCTTCCTGCCGCCCGGTGAGTCGCGGAGGGAGGTCGGCGCCGGCCCCGGCCCCGGCCCCGCGGCGGGGCTTCCTCTGCAGCGGGGCCCCTGCGGCCCTCGGAAGGAGCGGGGGGCGCCTTGCGGGGCCGGGTCGGTGGGGGGCGGCCCCCTGGCAGCTGCCTGCTCTGGCGCGCCCTGGTGCGGCGGGCGGCCTGGGGCTTAGCAGAGGGGGCGAGTTCCCCGGGAGGCGCGTGCCCCGTTCTCTCCCCGCTGGGCACCGGAGGCGACTTCTCAGAACCCCGCGTGTAAATTGGCAGACGGTACTGAAGAGTCACAGAAAGAGAATCCGCTGCAACTTCGGGGCTTGTTCAGGCTCCAGCTGGGCCGGCGGGCGTGCTAGAGGCGGGGGCCTTGCGTGAGTGTTAGAATCGCAAGGCTGGAGGGGGCCTCCCTTGGCCCAGCTGGCCCGGGCAGAACCGCTTCCTGGCCCCAAAGTGGCAGCCAGCAATTCTCTGGGCATGTCAGACAGGCCCGGGGAACTAAGCGCCGTTAGGAGGGGAACGTCTAGTGAGAAGCTAATCTCAGCCACCCGCCCTCTAAGAAGCCTTTTTCCAGGCTCTTCCTGTAATAGAGGCCAACGATTCTACTCAAGAGAGTAGTTTTTCACAGTCTTTGCTGTTGTGATGTAGATGGAGAACTTCTAATGCTCAGTGTATGCCGTATTAGTGGTTCTGAAACTTCTTGAAGATAAACGGACTCAAATTTCTCCCTTCCCAATATAAAAGACAGGAGTCTCGCATTATCTGGCAACAAACTTCTTTATATTCTGTTTTTCGTGCATAACAGTAAAGGGACGTTGTTTTACTAAGCAACAGGCCACATCTCATGGCTGTTTGGGAGACTCTGCAGAAGCAAACCCAAATTTGTCATCGAGCTTCCTCTGACCTCCTGACCCACTTTGGGGTTCTGACCCACAGATTAAGATCTGCTGCCTTATGGTGAGATCTGTGCTGAAGATTCTGTTTGTCTCAAAATGGCTTTCCCCAGAACCCCAGTTCCACTGGGGTCCCATATAGAACCTAATATTTCATACATATGTATTGCTTTTTTAAAATTGATTTATAAGCTTGTTGTCTATTCTGGTTGTAGAAGTGAACTTACGAAACCACATTCAGCATTCCCTGTGGGGCTGCACCGTACCCCTCCTGCACCGTACCCCTCCTGCCGTTTTATTTTCCCTTCCTGACAATCCTCACCATGAAGTGCCTTTTTCGCTGCTGCAGCTTTCCGAGTTGATGTTTTCATTCAGCGGTCCCCTGGGACCCCAAGACCGAAGCCCCCCTGCCCCCCCCCCATATTACAGAGCAAAGCCACCCATTAGCCACTGTACATGCCTGTAGGTTCGTAGCACAGTTCCAATGAATGCTCAGCAGGCAGTGCTCAGGCGATGTGGGCGGCTTGCACACAGTTAGTGCAACATGTTCTTAGTGTAGCTTGGTAGGTCAGACTCCCCAAAGGGGCTTGTTCCACTTGAAGTTCTGTTCACTCCTCTCCAGAATGCAGTAGCCAGGACTCCTTAATGTTCACCTGCTAACTTCAGTGTCTGTTGATTTCTTGTGTATGTCTCCCCCCCCCCCCCCCCGGCAGATCCTGAAGACAGCCCAAGAAAGCTTTCCAGCCATGTGCGGCGAAGGTGAGTGTTAACATGGTGGTGGTCCCTGTTTGTTCAAAGCACAAGTGTCCTCTCTCTCCCTCCCTCTCACACATGTGGACTGTTACTGAGACATCTTGCAATGGCTGTATACCTGAAGATGCTAAAAGAAATCAAAATTAGATGCTCAGTTTAGTGCATAAAGCCTCTAAGTTCTCCGTAGGCCCATCTGTATCTGAGGTGGTCTCTCATTGATTCAAGCCTGGTTTGTAGGAATGTAGGTTCAGATCCTGTAGTGTTCCCTGGGTAGCCACGTGAGTCAGTCTGTAGCAGTAAAACGGAGCAAGAGTCCAGTAGCACCTGTAAGACTCACAAAATGTGTGGTGGGGGGTATGAGCTTTTGTGAGCCACAGCTCACTTCTCCAAGTTTGGGAGGGTCTCAAACTGCTGTCAGAGGGAGCTGTGTTAGTTACATGGATCATAATCCTACTTCATAAGAAGCAGATTAATTTTTCTTAAATATTTGTGTTACTCGTGCTTAACAGACCATAAAATTTACCAAATAAAACTTCAAAAAACATTATTAACCGTGTTTCAAAAAATCTTAAGTGCATTTATCGGTATTTCCCCCCAAACTCAAATATTTTCCCTCCTTATTACAATAATATGCCCGAACAGAATTGGCTTTTCTTAAGAAGAAGAGGGGATGTTTTCAAGTCTTGACGTTTTTGAGAAACTAGGCCATAGGTTTAATGGAGTAAAATAAGTTTAAAACATGTGACCCACTTGCTTTGTACCTTTTTTTCTTTTTAAGAGCTGCAAAGCGGCGGATCAAATCTGCCAGACTGCCAGCCGGCAAGACCACCCTTGCACTCCGAGAATCAGCAGGTGAGAAGGTAGCAGACCAGACAAGCATTTGGCCTCATTTCTGTCACCTGCTCCAAAAGGGTAAAGAGTCTGTTGCCCATATTTACTG
Source organism: Eublepharis macularius (assembly GCF_028583425.1). NCBI lineage: Eukaryota > Metazoa > Chordata > Lepidosauria > Squamata > Eublepharidae > Eublepharis > Eublepharis macularius. The sequence continues at coordinate 1,848,240 of NC_072807.1, read as the reverse complement.
CGTAACTGCTCCTGGTGCTACAGAATGGTTTCTGGATGATGGCTAAATGTTTCTTTGTCACTTTGAGAGACCAAAAGGGACGTTTCATTGCAGACATTACCAGCTAAGGTATTCATAGAATCATAAGAGTTGGAAGGGGCCATACAGATCATCTAGTCCAACCCCCTGCCCAGTGCAGGATCAGCCTAAAGCACTGAACATGCATTAATGTGTGAGAAGATCCCATCCAACACTAATTCACAGAGAGGAGATTCTCCATTCAAATTCCTACGCTTCCCCTCAGGACATTTTCCTTTCTCTCCCCCCAGTGCAGCAGCCGTGACCCCTCTTGTTCCACTTCATTGTTGTTTCTGGATTGTGGGCTTGATGTGCACTTTTAAGGCAGTAGCTCTGCTCCTTCTGGTTTTGGGGAAGTTTGGTTCTGCAGGCAAAACATAATCCCAAAGAAGAGCGACATTGGTCTGTATTAATAAAAACAATGAAAGAGATGGCTTTAAAGATTAGCGTGTGTCATGATACAAACGTTTATAGGCAAGGATGTCCTACATCGAGTATAGGAAGACTTGTCTTATATGACCAGTCTCCCTCCGGCCTTTAGAACTTCTTTTTCCCTTGCCCCCAGCTCAGCCCCAAGCAGCGCTCTTTCCCTCATTGTGTGAATGTCTGACACTTCCAGGGGAAAAAAGAGGAGAGGCTTTCTTCCCGATTCCATGTGTCTCAACTGAACTGAAGCAAAGTATTGGAAACTGGAAACGTTACCATTTTTTAAAACATATATCCTGCCCTGTTTTACAGTCTTAACTGTCAGTGTTCCAAATGAAAATTTCCCCTCCCCAATTCGCCAACACCACTTTAGCGAATGTACTGATGAGAAGCGGTTGCCCTCAGGAGTCCAGGTCATAGGAGGAAAGTGGAATCGACTGTAAAAGAAACACAATACTGTGGCTAAAACCCCCATCAGTCATGACTTGTGCAGAGCGTGGGTTCAGACGCCATGCTTATCTTCATGGCAGGAGCTTTGCCTTGCTCAGACAGGCGGCAGACCTACCAAAATGTTATACTTGCAACTATAAAACTTTTAACACGGATTAAGATAGATGTTCCAGGTCTCTTTGGTGATTCACAAAAAAAGCCAAAAAGAAAACCTTGCGCTAACTCACTATATCATGGGATCTTTTGAGTTCTCCAGAATTCCTTGTCACACTAAATGTTACCAAAAAAATGGTGGGGGGGGGAGAACATATTTCAGAGTTTGATCTTCGCAAGAGGCATTACAAATTTCATATAAAATAGGAATGTATTTCTATGGAACGTGTGTGTTTGTGTGTGTGTGCGCGCAGTTCCATATGTCTTAATGTCCAGATTGACCAGGCGCCTCCAACACTTTCATTTTCCTTGGACAACTGAAGTCCAAAGTAATCCTCAAGCAGCTCCCGCTCAGTTGCTCCTTTGGCCTGCTTTGCAGCTCCAGGCGAGTCGTTGCCAAAAGGTGCCAAGAAGCAGGCGGCCTTACAAGATGGCCGTCTCGGTGGCTTCAGTGACATCAGTACCTGGCTGACCCCCAGTTCTGCGGAAAAAAGGCCCAGGCCCAAGGAGAGCGAGCAAGACGCGTTCAGTGGCAGTGAGGAGCTCGAAGGGCCCCGTGAGAGTGACGGGGAGGACGGAAGTGATGATGGGATGGTGGACGACTATGGAGCTTTGTCTTCTGGTGATGAGGAGGAGGTAAGAGCCTCTGGCCCTCTCGTTGCAGCTGCTGCTGTTAGGAATAGATGGGGTGGGGGTGGAGCAGCAAAGAGGGTGTTGGTTCACATGGGAAAACGTGCGGCTAAGAGTCCAAGGAAATGTGTGACAGGAAGGAAAAGAGCCTCATGTGCTCTGTTGAGATCCAATTTGTCTGTTAGACCAGCGGCCTTCACCCTTTCCCCTGAGCGCTTGCGGGGGGGGTGTGTGTCATACAGTGGGGAATGGACTGAGGCCCAGAGGAATCTCCATGGGGCCTCTCCCCTGGAGGGGTGGCCCTCTTACTCTCTCTGCATGCGCACTGGCAGCAAGTCCTTCTGAAAAGCAGCAAAACAAGGCAGTTCCTCTTTGGGGAACCAGGAGGCAGGGCACTGCGGCCCAGGGAGTGAAGACCGCTGTGCTAATCCAGCTGTTCTGAGTGAATTGTAGGTGAACAGCGGATCTGAAATAAGGTAACATCAGGCAACGGCTGTGCTTTGCTATGGATAAATTCTGTGAAATGGTGGGAGTGAAAGAAAATTAGAATTGCAGTTGGTGAAATAGGTGTAGATTAAATTCTTGGATTACTTTTTTGATTTTTCAATTTAAATCGGCCAAGAATGAGACTAGCCCCTCTCTTGAATCTAACCAGTTACAAGGAAGCTGCCAGGTGCTGAACTGCACTGAGAGCTCCTGGCCTCAATCAGCAGCTGCAGAGTATGTTGGGGAAGGCAGGCGGCAAGTGGTGGAGTGGCTTAAAGCGGCCTTCTCTGCTGCTCGGCTCCTGGACGCTGCGTCAGGACGGGAAGGGGGAGGGTTAATGGCTCCCTCGATGCCTCTCTGTCATGACCTGGCAAACTGGATTCCTAGAAAACAAAACAGAGGCAGCCTCGTAAACCAGATGGCCACAAACAAAGGGAAAGCCGCCCCAACAGGGCAATAAAGTAAAGAATATTCAAAATAGATTCTCATGAATGGAACAAGTAATTAGTATACAACAATAATAATTACTATAAACAGGGCTTTTTTCTGGGAAAAGAGGTGGTGGAACTCAGTGGGTTGCCCTCAGAGAAAATGGTCACATGGCTGGTGGCCCCGCCCCCTGATCTCCAGACAGAGGGGAGTTGAGATTGCCCTCTGCGCCGCTGAGCACCCCTCTGTCTGGAGATCAGGGGGCGGGGCCACCAGCCATGTGACCATTTTCAAGAGGGTCCAGAACTCCTTTCCCCCTGTTCCCCCTGAAAAAAAGCCCTGACTATAAATATTTGTATAGTTTTCCAGTATAAATATTCAATCCTAAAGTGCAACGTGCTCAAAGTGCTAAAATATATTCCTATGTTCAATAATGTTGTATCATCACAAGCATCACAGAGACAAAATACCAAACCTGATTACCAATGCTGCACTTTAAATGACCACAGTGGCTGGGAAAGGGGGGGAAGTTCCCTTTAAGGTGTTATTTTGATGACTGTAGGGATGTATTTGAGCTCTTTGAGCACGTGGCACTTTAGGATTGAATATTTATAATGGAAAACTATATAAAAATATTTTTAGTAGTTGTATACTGATTACCTGTTCCATTCATGAGAATCTATTTTTAATATTCTTTATTGCCCTGTTGAGGAGCTTTCCCTTTGTTTGTGGTGATCTGGATTCCCAGACTGGGCTGTACCCCAAACGTCTGCTTCGGCTTGTTTCCTGGGAAAGGCGCTGTTGGGGGAACCGTGGAGTTGAAAGTGACTCTCTGAAAGTAGGTAGAGGGACCAGTTCATTGAGTCTCTTGTTCTGAGATTTGGAAAAGGAAAATAGCCGAGATCATGGCTCATGCTATATATTTCTTTTTATATGTATATATATATACGTATATATACATATATATACAGAGAGAGAGAGAGAGAGAGAGAGAGAGAGAGCGCATGCGGAGCCGTGCCCTGGCCGCATCAAGAGGGTGCCTGCACATCTTCTCGTACTGGAAATAAGAGTTTTATTTCCTCTCTTTCAGCTCCTGCCCATTGAACAAGCTGCCCAAAAGCAAAAGGAGTGAGTATTCCCGGAGGGTGCCTGTGGCCAGTCAGGGAACTCGTTGAGTTCGGGGTTTCTCTCCTGTCCCCCCGCCTCCCTTGATACCCTCAGGGACAGGGACTCCTGCTTAAAGGTTTCTCTCCTTTGGACGCAGGCAGGACATGAGCGAGGAGGAGAGCGAGGAGGAGGAGGAGGAGGAGGAACCCCGCAAGCACGATGAGGCTCAGGAAACAGACTTGCAGCTCAATGTGGAGGCAGGGGAGCGCTTTCTGCTGCCCAGTGGGCAGGAGGTAGAGAAAGAAGATATCCTTCCTTTCTGTGGGCGCTCGGTGCCTATTACGATGGGAGCGGAGGGCAAAGGGGGCTATGCTGGGCTCACCCGTTTCCTCGGTGTTCCATTTTTGCCCTCTGGCACCCCCTTGTGGCAAGTCGGAGTGTTGGTGCAACGTGATGCGTCATAGCAAGCGCTCTGGTTCGGGTGTGGCTTCGGCCTCAGACTCAAGAGGCAGATCCTCTCTCTTGCCCAGAAACCTCCCCCCCCCCGCCCCCCAGTAATAGTGGAAGAATTGAGTGGCTTGTCTTACTGGGCGATTTTAAGAATTGCTGATGTTATTCGACACTATGATTATCGGCAGTTTTGCCTGGGGCTGAGCGAGGGTCTTGGGTTGGGTCCAGTCAGCTTTCTTGCTGCTGAAAAAGGGAGAAGGGTGTCCACTGAATGGCTGTGCTGGGGACCGTGAGGCACAGCCACATGGGACTGGGGCTACAGTAAGGGCAATGTTGGAGGGCCCCGTTCATTCGGCAGCGGCTCATGTGCAGGTAGGGGCCTTTCCCAGCCCGGAGGGGCTGCTGGCCAGAAGATGCCGTCCTCGTTGGTCTGATGTGGAACTGGACAGTGGTCTTCAGCCGTTCCAGAACTGGGAGCCACTGAGCTGCCAAGGGGTGCAGGCAGGAAGTCATGTGCCAGGAAGTGGGGGAAGCCAGAGTTAGGACTTGGCCAGTCTTGAGGCTAGGGCTGTGGGCAGCACACCAAGAGGAGGAGGGACTGGAAGCAGGCTGAGCCCCATGCTGGGGGAGTACCGTAGAGAAGAACAAGCCGTGAGCGAGTGGCTGGGGTGGGCTGGCCATTAAGGCTGCTGGGGAAAGTCCCAGTGGGCTGGTGGCCTGGGGAGTCCCCCTGACTTCAGGGCAGCGCTGCTCGAGGTTGGAGGGAGCCCCTGCCACTGTGAGTTGGGAACCCCCACAAGAAGAGGGGTGGGAGCTGCTACTGCTGCGAGCTGGCAGGAACGGCCACAGCCATAAGCGCACAGCTCCTGCGCTGCACAGTGTGGGCAGACATGAGCCGGGTAGAAACCACCGCAAGCCTGCTCTTTCCTTCTCCCCTTCATGGGGGAGGGGGGGCTTCCCCCATCCAGAAGGGAAAGCTGAGCCTTTTCTGGGGCTGTTGGGCCTTCCAATCTGTCCTGGGTGAGAGCCACAGCGGAGCCCTCTCCCTCACAGAACAGCTTCATCACTCTGACTGACAGCTGCTCTCAGTGGGCCTGCCGAGAGAGGCAAGAGGCAGGGACACCTTTGTTCTCAGCTCGTACACAGTAGCAGCAGGACCATTGCAAAGAACTGCAGCCCAGAAGGGGAGGGCGCTGTCCCCCACTGGAAGGCCCCCACCAGCGGGCCGGGGTGATGCGGCTCCTTGTATGTGGTGGGAGTCCTTAACTGCTCCCTCACCCGCCGAGCCCCCCGATCTTCAGCTCATCCATCAGCGTATCAAGGACAACATTGAAGTGCTTCAGGATTTCGGCACAAAGCGGGAGGAAGGCCGCTCCCGGCAAGAGTACCTCACCCTCCTGCGCCAGGACCTGGCCGCTTACTACTCCTACAGTGACTTTCTGATCGGGAAGGTGATGGAGCTCTTCTCCCTCTCGGAGGTAGGCTTTGCGGGGAGCTGAATTGGCTCCGCCTACGGTTGTCTGCTTTTCCTTTGGTGTCTGTTGCCTGGGCAAATTTAAGCAAGTGGACTGAAGGGAACCGAATCCAAGACTGGGTGCACTGGCTGTTTGTTGTGGCGAGTGGTCGTGTTTGGTTTTGAACGCGCTGCCAGGGCCAAGCCGTCCTGCCCACATTCCCTCACTCCCTTGGCCTGGCAGCCTAAGGCTCTTGGTGCCTCCTTTGGGACTGGAGGAAAGGTCAGAGGCAAGATGGAACCACAATAACAGTTTGGCAGGTCAGTAACAGTTGTCTGGAACCAGGACCTCCCCAAATATAATGGGGAAGCTCTGACTTACACCAGTGTTTGTTTTCCATCTTCTCTGCTTCGTAAGTTTGCTGCCATCTCTGTGGTTACAAATTCCAGAGGGGGGAAACCAGCCATGTTAGTCTGTTGCAGTGAACACAGCAGTGGAATAAAGGCTCACTCATTTGTTTAAGCTTTCATGGGCTGGGACCCACTTCATCAGATGCACGAAGTGAATCAGCAAATAAGAGACAGATATATGCCTATGTAGGCGTATGTATATGAAAGCCAAGCACAGTGGCTATGGTGCTTAGTTTATAGGCTGGATTGATAGATGGGTGGCCCAGAGGGGGGTGGCAGATTGCAGTAGGTGTGCCCCAGCACCTCTGACACCCACCCCAGCCTTATGGAGCAGAGGAGGGGCTCGTGCAGAGGAAGGCGTGGCTCAGGAGGAAGCACACTCGAGGCCCCTGGTTCAGCCCCCACAGAGGGAGAGCCCTGAACTAGCATGGACGGAGTCTCAAACCCAGCTGAGATCTTGCCCCATCAAACTGAATGATGTGGGAAGGGCTGTTTGTGCTGATTGGCTGCCGCAAAGGGCCATCGTCTTGGCCAGGGAGCTCCACACACCATCTCCCTTCCGGACTCGGGGGGTCATGACTACTGCCTCCCCATTTCCCCCAGCAACTTTCACCCTCTTTCCATCTCTGCCTGCCCTTTTTATGCAAACTGCACGGTTAAGCAGATGCCAGCAGAAATGGGGTGTGTGTGCGTGTGTGTGTGTGTGCACAAGATGGAAAGCCGTCCCCTTCCCCTTGCAAGAGCAGGCCTGTCCCCCCCGACACGTCCCCTCAGCCCGTGCTAGTAATAGCTGGGGTAAGGTCTGCGCAGGAAGCAGGGACTGAGCCTGCTCAGTAGAGCCCTGATCAGATGGAGTCGGGATTCATTTGTTCCACCTGTATCTTGTTCGGCTTTCTTAAACGACATTTGTGTTCATGTGTACATCTTGAGCAGTCTTGAACTCGTAATCAGCTAAAAAAAAAATTGATGATTTGAATACGGACTCCTGGAGGTGCCTCACGCTGAGCCAGGCTGTTGGGGATTCCAGGCCAGCCCTTCCTGCTCTCACTGGCAGTGGCTGTCCCGGGCCTCGCGTCGAGGCCTTTTATATCTCCTGCTCCCTCAGTCCTTTTCAGTGGCCATCCAGGGATTAAACCTTGTGCGTGTAAAGCTGCCACCCGACCCTCTGATCCAGAGCCCGCCCCCCTGCTGGCCTCTCGCTCCCCCCTCCAGTTATGCCACTCTGTCCAGTCCTTCCATCTTCCCTTCCAGCTGGTTGATTTCTTGGAGTCCAATGAGGTTTCCCGGCCGGTGACTCTCCGCACCAACACTCTCAAAACGCGGCGGCGTGACCTCGCCCAGGTGAGCACCCCTGCTCTGTGCCTTCTCTTCTCCACTCCCTGCCCAAAGGTCTCACTCTTCCTCCTTGATCCTGCAGGCGCTCATTAATCGTGGGGTGAATCTTGACCCGTTGGGGAAGTGGTCGAAAACTGGACTTGTGGTCTATGATTCCTCCGTGCCCATAGGTGAGTGAGAGGCAGGCTGGCTGGCTGGCTGGCTGCCACCACCCTTCCTGGCTCTTTTGGCTCTTTTGGCTGCTGGTTTCACACTGTTTTGTTTGTGTTTTTGCTACCAGGTGCCACCCCAGAATACTTAGCTGGGCAATATATGCTGCAAGGAGCTTCTAGCCTTCTGCCAGTCATGGCTCTTGCCCCTCAGGAGAATGAGCGCATTCTGGACATGTGCTGTGCCCCAGGAGGCAAGACCAGTTACATAGGTACCGGAGGAGGCAAGGCGGGGCAGGGAGAGGGGGTCTCTGGTTTGTACGGGGAGTGGCTGTGCTGGAGGGGCAGGTTTAAGGCTGGCAGTCACTGCGTCCGGGGGTGGGGCGGGGCAGTGAGCCACCTGGCGGCGTCTTGATCTTCCCAACCTGCTTCTTTGGCAGCCCAGCTGATGAAGAACACGGGCCTCATCCTGGCCAATGACAGCAATGAGGAGAGATTGCGCAGCGTGGTGGGGAACCTGCACCGGCTCGGAGTCACCAACACGGTGGTGAGCCACTGCGACGGGCGCCAGTTCCCCAAGGTCTGTTGGAGGGAGTGGAACAGTGGGTGCTTGGGTGGGGAAGGGGACTAGGGCAGCCGTCTTGCAACTGGCAGTTTTGTGCACGCCTTTTAAAAAGATTTTGCTGTTGGATGAGAAGATTTTAATAATTTATGCCCAGCTTTTTCCCTAGTGGGGACTCAAAGTGGTTCACACCAGCATTTTCCTCTCCTCCATTTTAATCTTGCAACAGCCCTGTGGGGTAGGTTAGGCTACGTGTGTGTGACTGGCCCAAAGCTTCCTTGGCAGCGCAGGGATCTGAACCTGGCTCTCCCCAGATCCTGGCATGACACACTACCGCGGTTCTTTGTTGCAGGGACCTCCTGACTGGTCTGGTTGTCTTTTTCCTCACCTGTGGTGGGCAGGGAAGGGGGCACACACGAGAGAGACGCGCAGGGCCCAGTGGCATGCCTCCTTCCTGCTTCGCAGCCGTTTAAGGGGTGCATCTGGTCCTCTGGGGGTGGAGGGGGAGAGGCAGGCAGCCCTGAAGAGGGGGGTGTCAAGCGCAGGGCTCTTGCCTCGCCCAGTGCGTGATTCTTTTGAACTGGCGATGCTGGGGTTGAACCGGGGACCCCCTGTGCACAAAGCAGAGGCTCTGCTGCTGAGCCACAGCCTCACTCCCGCCTTGGGGTGTTTCCCTTCCGTCCCCAGGTGCTGGGTGGCTTTGACAGAGTCTTGCTCGATGCTCCGTGCAGCGGCACAGGCGTGATCTCCAAGGACCCCACAATTAAGGCCAACAAGGTGAGCCGCGTCACAGCTGCGGTCTGGGAGCGCCTGGCTTGGCCCGTGGGAGGCGGGAGGGAGCGGAACTCCGGGCTTCCCACCTGCGACCTGGTTCTGCTTTGCCAAGGCTGTTGATAGAGTTGGTGGCCTGCTTTTTAATTACTTAAATAACGAAACGTGGGTATTTTCAAAACTGTCATACAGGTGCCCTTTTGGGGAGCATTGAAGGAAGTACGGAAAGTGTTACCAATTATTGTCAAGGCTGTTTTTGATATTTTCTCTTATAGAACCAAAAAAGCTCCTCACAGCCAAAGGGAACCTTCATTTGGCAGTCTTTAGAGCTCAAACTGGCCTCCACCTTTTAGTCACTGAAAGCTTTTGGTTGCTTTTTAGTCACTGAGCGTATTGCGCCTGTGTGGTGTGTACCCAGCAGGAGTCCTGTGGGCCTTTCTGGGCACACCGATCTGCCTCATGTGGAGTCAGGCCTTTGGTCTCCGCTTCCTAGTTAGCGTCTCTGGGGTGCCTGAGGCTCTCCAAGGCTGGGAGCGGAACGGGCCTTTCTCAGCTCTCCTTACCAAAGCCCCTTCACTTGAAGGTGCTGTGGACTCAAGATGGGAGGTCCGTCTTGCCCAGCCTGTTTCATGCAGCAGCCAAGCAGTTGCCCTCGAGGGCCAGCAACAGGGCCTTGAGGCCACGCCCTGAGGTTGCCTCCTGGCACTGCTGTTCAGAGGTTCACTGCCTCTGTACCTGGAGCTTCTCTTTAGTTACCAGGGCTAGTAGCGGTCGATGGACTTCTCCTCAACAAATCTGTTTTAACCCCCTTTGAAAAGCATCAGTGTTTGTGGCTGTCGCTTTCTCCACTGGCTGCGAGTTTTACAGTTTAATTATGTGTGGAATTAGGAGCGTTTCCTGATCTCTCTCCGGTGGCAATCGCTGTGTGTGTGTGGAGTGGAAGTCATATGAGCATTTCTGGACCCCAAGAATCCACCTGCTACGTCCTCAAGCACACGGCCTCAGCCTTTGCTCTGTGGTGTGGGAGTAGCAGAACTCGGCCCACAGGCACGAGACAAAGGATGCTCTGACCTGAGATCCAGGGGCACAAACTCCTTTCCACCCCGCTCTTCCTTCAAGGAGCTCAGGGGAGCATGACTTGTTTTCCCTTATCCCACTTCATTCTCATTGGCAGCCCCTGCGAGGTGGGCTAGGCTGAAAGTGACTGGTCCTTGGTCACACTCCACACTTGCATGGCAGAGTAGGTGTTTCGAGCCCGAGTCTCCCAGTTTCTGGTTTGATGCTCTAACCACTCTGCTACACAGGGCTGCTTAGAGTAGGCTGTGAGATTCTGTACTGAATCTGTTTGCAAGCTGCCTTGAGGATCCTTTAATAGTTTTTTAAATCATAGAATCATAGGGTTGGAAGGGACCTCTAGGGTCATCTAGTCCAACCCCCTGCATGATGCAGGAAATTCACAACTACCTCCCCCCCCCCTTGCTGTTTTTCCCATGGTTCTTGGACAGAGCGTGTATGAACTACTAAAGAAGCCTTGAATAAATGCTAAGAAATGAACAGACATTTTATGCCGCTTAAAAGATAGACAAAAATGTTATTACAGCAGTAGCACTTTCGGGACTGAAGCTGCCCCCCCCCTCTCTTCCAGGACGAGAAGGATATTTTGCGTTGTGCCCACCTGCAGAAGGAGCTGATACTCAGCGCCATTGACTCGGTCAACGCTGCCTCAGAGACGGGGGGCTACATTGTTTACTGCACCTGCTCAGTCATGGTAAGGCTGTCCCGCGGCCCCCCTTTCAGCAGCCCACCCCCCAACCCAGTCAAGGGGCGTCCGGCCACCTACCAGACTTGAAACAATCTTGACCTGTTTTTCCCTCTGTTGGCAGGTGGAGGAGAATGAATGGGTGGTGGATTATGCCCTGAAGAAGCGCAACGTCCGCCTAGTGCCTACTGGACTGGACTTTGGCAAAGAAGGATTTGCCAGGTAGATGTCCAGAATGTTAACAGTGCAATCCTCTGCAGAGTTACTCCTGTCAAAGCTCATTAATTTTGCACGGGCTTCGGCTGGAGTGATTCTGCAGAGGGACAGCACTGTACGAAACCACAGTGGAAGGACAGACGGGTTCCGACGGCACGTTTGCCCGGGGCAGCTCGTAACCCTTTCCTTCTGTTCATTGTGACTCCTAGGTTTAGGGAGCGGCGTTTTCACCCCTCTTTGAAGTCCACGCGGCGCTTCTACCCTCACACGCATAATATGGATGGCTTTTTTGTCGCTAAGCTCAAGAAATTCTCCAATGCGATTCCCAAAGTTCCCCAAGGTAATGGAGGAGGACTCGACTCGCCAGGGGCTGTGATTTTCTGTTGCCTCCTCCTCCCCACCCCAGCTTTTCAGTTCTTGAGTCAGGAAGTTGATTTCCCATGCAGAATATATTCTAGAGCTACAAACCACACAAGGTTTTCAGGTCTGTTTTAACTTCTTAAGCACCCGTTGGGTTAGCATAAGTTCAGTAGGAACGCCTCCTTCTTGCCTTAAGTGAACCACCCTGTTGATTGGCATATCTGCCCTACGTGAAGCCATGCCCTCCTTTTTAGAAGGTGCCCCCGCCCTTTTTGTGAATAATCTATGGTTTGTAAGCGAAATACCCTGTAGGGCTGCATGCTCTTTGGCCCGTGCAGCTGTAAATTGAGTATTTCTTTTTGAGGCTGATTTGGTTCTGTTTGGTGCTATAATTGGGAAGAAAGGAAAGAAAATACTACATACGTTGCCACTTTCCGTTTATATTTAAAGGGCCTGCATTCCAACTAGATATTGTGCAAATGTGTTTAAATAGCAGATTAATGAACTGGAAATTCTTGTATTGGTCAACAGCCCAGGGCCATGTAGCTTTTAGTAGGAATGGGCCAGAATCTTCATATTTAACCAGAGTGAATAAATACTTGGAGTTGTTGGGAATCTGGTGGATGTGCTTTGGAATACCGTATTGAAAAGCCGGAGCCTGGGGGCAGTAAGCGAAAGCCCCTCTGCAGCCGAGGAGAGCTTCCTGCTTGGGCCCTGTCTAGCATCTCTCCTGGTCTCACCCCTGTTCGTTCTACTTCCAGATGAGGAACCCACGGAGGAGCCCGGCGTGCCGTCTGCAAGGGAGGAGTCTGCTCCAGTCGCGGCTGCTGTGCCTCTGTCAACGGGGGGAAAGCAGGAGGAGAGGTTGCAAGGGGTTAAGAAGCAGGCTGCAAAACGGGGATTTTCTGCATTGACGGCCGCCAAGACGGAGCTGCGAGGAGAGTCGAAAGTTAAGAAGCAGAAGAAGCGAGTGCTGGTCGTGCAGCGAGGCTCCTTCCAAGCGCAGTCCAGGCTCGCAAAGGCTTCCTGGAGCTCTCCTGGAGGCCGGAGGACTCAGGCCGTCTCCAGCAGGCAGCGCAGAGCGCCCCAGAGCTGCCCGTAGGGGGCTTGCGTTGCTGAGCACTTGCCCGGAGGCTCCCAGCTGGTGCAGATAATGCTGGTGGGGCCTGGTACAGCTTTGCGCTGGATTGGACTTCGGGCACTCCCGTGTGTGCGCGCGTGCGTGCGTGCGCAGGCCCCCGTTTCTCATGTTTAGCTCTTCATCATGCTTCAGAGCACAGACTGTCTTAAGACTCATTGGTCATTAAAGGTTTTCTACTTGGTTGCAACATGTGTTTATGCACATCAGGTGCAGGGCTTTATTCTATTTGTTTACTCCTCCTATTAAGTGCCAGTGTCTTTGATGGCAGCTACTCCCAGGCTTGGAGGGGTCCTCCCAGATGTCACCTGCTTCTTGTGGGAAGCCCCTGTCTTTCCACTTTGACTCTTGTGAACCTGCCTGGGGATGATCTGAACGGCACGGTCCCTGCAGTGTGTCCCTGGCAGTCCCCTGGGCAGGAACGTTAATGTTTGTGCCTCTAGCCTCGGCAGTTCTGTTTCAGGCTTTAGGAGTCCCTTGCAGATTTGGGGGTGGGGGTGGGGGGAGGACAAATGGATTAAAATCAGGCTGGCTTGCACTGGGAATAAGCCGGCCTTCAGGCAAACCCCAAGCAGAATCACCATAAAGAAAAGTTTCTGATTCTTGTCTCCCAGCCACTGTTCTGGTTTGACTGTCTCCTCCCAATTTGGGAGACGTCTCCTCCAGTTGCCCCACAGCCTTAAGATCTCTGTGTGTCTTATTCTGCCATCTAACAAAAATACCCATCATGGTAGTGTGAATATTCAAACAAAAAGGAACCTTGGTGTACTTTAAAAACTAATTGATTTATTGAAACAATCTTTGGTTTGGTTAGTTTTCTTTTGCAGATTCATCTATTACCCATGGAATTTGTGCGTGTGTGTGATACACATATGGAAGAGTTGTATATTGTGAAGGCATTTTATGGTCACAATGCAACCCTGTTGTAGAGAAAAAGAGACATTGATTCATCCTGCAGGGTCGCCCCTAACAAACGGGGCGGGGGGGGGCTTGCAGTTGGCATGTACGTGATTCTGTGGCCTGCATGGATGAAGGAGGAACACGGAGCGAGCAGAAGGACTTTAGGCAGTGACCAGGAGAAGAACTGTTATGTCCTTAACACTTGGGGAGGAAATTTGAAAATGTAAAGTGTATTTATAAAACTGTGAACCTTAAGCAGGGATAGTAGGTTGGGAGTGCTGCAGTTTAAAAAGAAACCCAGAAAAGACACCATGCAGTCTGACCCACAGAATTCAGGTTGCTGAACAGCATGATCGGATGGACCTGTTGAAGCGTTACTGTTACTAACTTCATTGACGCATCTCGCATTAACACAGCTCAGAGTGGACAACAAAATAAGAGAAGCAATCGAATCGGACATCGGGGGCCTCCAGTAAACGAAGGAGCAGGACGAGGTTCACAGAGCTGGCACAACAATGCACACAAAAACCAGCCTGTGGCATAACACGCCATAACAACAAAAGGGGGTCGCAAAGGCAGGTGACCTTGCAAGGAAAGGGGCGAGGAGGGGCGCATACACTGAACGTTGCAGTAGACTACCGTACTGTCCCTTATAGAAGCGACCTCATGAGCTGTTCCGTTCTACCACCATTCTAATTCCTTTCTAAAAATGTCCTGCTGAACATTCCAGCCATTTCCTCCAGCCTCCTCCTGCCTGCGTTCCTCAGCTTGAATGAGGTCAGCTGCCTTGAGGTGTTTCAAGCTACCTTGTAATTAAATGAAATGGCTTCCTTGACATCATCACACCATCCAGTTTTTAGGCAGGGTGGAACATTTCCCACTGCCCCTTCAGGCTTGGGTGACTGGTAGCACTTTTGCCCCTGCGAGGGTCTACTCCTGCAGCAGCAGTGATGGATTTCCCATCCTGGCTCGCACTTTCAAACCTCCAGGCGCCCCTGCTCCCAGACTCCCCCAACCTGGTTTGTAGCCTTCCCCTCAGTCGAGTTGCAGGCGCCTACTTGGATGTACTTTCACTCACACACAGTTGCATTTGCTCATTATACATTCAAAATGGACGTTCCTGGGGAACGTGGCTTCAGCCTCTGGCTGGCTCCTTCCTGGGCTTCAGCTTCCCACCCACCTACCCCCCCCCATGGAGGAATGAGGCAGGAGGGGAGGGAGCGGCCAGTCCATGCAGGAATGGTCTTTGCCTGGCTGCTGAGGGAGCGGGCTAAGTCGCAACCGTGTCCCTTGCTTTAGCTTGGCTTGGGTGAAATTCTCTGTTTTGATATGATTCTCTATTTGATGTTGGTCCCCTTGCTGCAATTTGGTTCTGTTGGGCTTCCTCCTGCATTTGGGAATGTGCCTTTGGCCACTGGCAGTCTTGCTTCTGTGTATTTTTCAGGTGGGGGGCTCCTTCAGGGGCCCATAGAATTTGATCCCAAGGTCCAATCTTCCTGAAACTTGGGTGATCTTTAGAAGGCAGTCAGAAGTAGGTTTCCTGCAAATTAGGTGGAGTTTTCTTGAAAAATGTCATCCCCAGCCCCCTGGATAGCCCCAGACAGTCTTCCCCGTAGGGAATAATGGCTGAATAAATCCAGGATTCAGGGATCTCCCCCCCCCCAAAAAAATCCAGGATTCCTGGTGTGTAAGGGAAGCACACTTTTTCCTGGGAATTTTGGCTCCTGCAGTATGCAAATACTTAAAAATGACGTCATGCCATTGCCAGGCACAATCTGGGGAGTCAGAAGATTTGTTGAATCAGTTTTCTTGGGGTCAGAGAGTGCGGCTTCAGTGCCTTGCTTGCTATTCCTGCTGCTTGATGGAAGCAGAATAACATGATGTGATTTCATGCCCCGATTCCTCCCTTAAATCACAGCCGTAACTACATCATTCTAATGTACTATCTGGCCCTGTCTGGGTGTCAGAATTGGCATAAGCCAGTTTGGTGTAGTGGTTAAGAGCAGTGGGACTCTAATCTGGAGAGCTGGGTTTGATTCCCCACTCCTCCGCTTGAAGCCAGCTGGGTGACCTTGGGGCAGTCACAGCTCTTCCAGAGCTCTCTCAGCCCCACTCACCTCACAGGGTGATTGTTGTTGGGAGGATAATAATAACATACTTTGTAAACCGCTCTGAATCGGTGTTAAGTCATCCTGAAGGGTGGTATATAAAACCAAATATTACTCGAATTATCTGAAACACAACAATCAGCAGAGGTCACGTTATCGATTGGCCTTGCTAAGCTGATACAGGTTTCTGCTGGAGACCCAAGTACCAGCCAGGTATCCCTGCAATCTGTATGCTGTTCCAAGTAGTGCCGTCTTTTGCAGTTCTGTAGGTGTTATGTCAGAAAGCATTATTATTATTATTATTATTATTATTATTACAACAACAGGGCCAACCACAGACAAGGCCTAGTTCTGCTACATCTTCAGAGGATGCTGTGTGTGTGCAGAAAATTTGGTCCAAAAGCTGGGGGCATCCCTGTCCTGATGAGGCCTCAATATGCTTGGAAGAGGGGGAGGGGTGTTGACAGCGTCTCTGCCGGCTAAAGGAAAAGGGGTGGGGGGTGGGATGTGCCTACTCAAGTCCCTAAGAGCTGATACAATTCTGGAAGGCAAGATTTTGGGAGGTGGGATTTCCATATTTCTTGCACACCCTCATTCCTCCAAGGCCCCAGCTTATTACACACGTTTGTAATACCTGTGCAGTTGTTTGGCTGTAGAGTGTTTTGACTCTTCTGGCAAAAAGTGTTGCTTCAAACTCTGCTCCTTAATCAGCTGGGAGTCGGTTGCGTTCCAAACCGGCCGTGTGCTCCAGAAGGAGCTTTTATCAGACTCTTCTGTATGTCGTGTTCTGACTGAAGGAGAGCTTAAAACTTTTAAAGAAGGCAGTGTCTGAATTAATGTTAGCTTTAATAAAGGACCTGTATAATACAAGAAAGACTACCCAGTACTCCAGCTGCATATATATGAGCAATGTTTGGAACAGCTGAGGATTTTAAAAGGCTGTTTCTCAAAAGCTGTGGCAATTGAGAAATTTGAGAATCTCAGCGGGTGCAGCGAGCTAGCGTCAGACTAGGATGCGGCAGAGCTGGTTTAAAATCCCCCCTCAGCCAAGGGCCACTCGCTGCCTCTTGGCTTGACCTACCTCACAGGGTTGTTGTGAGAACACCATCAGTGGGGGAGAACCAAGCACACTGTCCTGATTCTCTTGGGAAAGGGTGGGATGAAGACGCTTGTGCATTTAGTAACACGTTTCTAAATCTAGTAGTTTCTAGGAACGTTGTCAGAAGATAGGTATGTGGCCAAGATGGAGGAGGAGGAGGAGAGAGCTGCTGCCACCAGTGCTGGGCTTTCCCGGGGCTGTTTACAGCTGGTGTGTGCATACCCGCCCTCCCTTTTTAAAAAGTAAGAGAGAGAGAGAGAGAGAGAGAGAGAGAGAGTGTTCATACCAACTCCCTGCAGTATCTGATCTAGCCAGTTTTCAAGCAGGAACCCAGATACAGGGCAGGATTCTGTCTTCCTTGATTTCTCCCTCTGTTTTTGCCCGTTGCAGCCTCCCCCCCCACCCCCAAAGAGAATGGAAAAGGTTTGCTCCATTCCCTTGCATGGAACAAGGGAGAAAATGGAGGGTCCTTGGGGACTCAGAACGCAGGGCTGCTGCCCCCTTCTCTGCAGAAAGGATGTGTGCGTGGTAGCTCGGAGCAACCGGAATGTTTGTCACTCCTGACAACCGGATGTGGCCTTATGCCAGCCCAGAGGGTATGGCTACTCCATGGACAGCCAAATTAAGACTCTGCTTGCCTGTGCAGGCATACTTGGGCGCACGTCCGGTTTTGTTGAACCCGGCCGTCTCCCTGAAGTATGTGGATCCAGAGCGTGGCTGCTGCCCTCTTGGAGAGCCAGTGTGGTCTAGGGGCTGGAGTGGCTGATTAAGGTCTGGGCGACCCAGGTTCAGTTCCCTGCTCTGCCCTGGAAGGTTCTTGAGTGGTGACCTTGAGGCAGTCACTTTCTCTCAGCCTAACCTACATCTCAGGGTTGTTGTAAGGATACAAAGGAGGGGGGAATGATGTAAGCTGCTTTGGCTCCCCGTTAGGGGGAAAGGTGTGGTATGAATGAAGTTAAAAAAAAATAAAAGTTACAGAGGCAAAGCAGTTTTGTCAGAAGTGAGTGTAAATGGGCAGAGGGCTACAGCCCAAGACTTGGAGCAAATGAGATGTTTTAAAGGTGTTTCAGATCCTCCCACTTGCTTTTTCTGCAAGAGTTTAAAGGCAGCTAACTTTGAAATGATTTGAGCTCTCAGCCAGGTGCACAAAGGCCTGTCTGGCTGAGCTTGCAGAGCTGTGGTGGCAACATCGGGTGCTATTCCAGGACGCTTTTTTTCCTCAAAAAGAAAATTTGGAACTGCCCAAGGATATGTGACTAATCTGGGCACATTGCTTATGCTTCTTGTAATGTGAGCCAGGATGTATGTGCAGCTTTCCATGATGCTTATAAGCCGACAGAGAAGATGAAAAATGCAGCTGCCTGCAGTAAAATCTCAGAACAGCTATCATTAAAGCAATAGCGTGTGCAGGTTTTGCAGTTCCCCGGAACGTTCTTCCTTCCTTCCTTCCTTCCTTCCTTCCTTCCTTTCTTTCTTTCTTTCTTTCTTTCTTTCTTTCTTTTTCTTTTTCTTCCAATTTATACCCCGCCTTCCCCAAGAACGGGCTCCTTTTTGGAGAAAGAGGAGGTTTTGTTTCGGAACATCTAGCCTCAGGAAGAGTTCTGGAGCCCACACAATTCTGTTATTTTAGTTGATTTTTAAAAACAGCATTAGGCGGTCTTTGATTTGGGGCACCGTAAGAGAGAATCCTCGGCGCCAGGCATCTGACAACGCGCGGGACCTGAATATTGTCTTGCGCTTTTTTGAAATAGAGGCAGGCGCGCCGCTGCTTGGGCAGTTTGCAAGAGGCGAGCGGCGGCAGCTTGCCGACCTCGTCTGGACCCCGAGGAAAAGCGTCCGAGCCGGCAAACACCGGCCCTGCACGCCTCCCGGTGCACGTGTGAACAATTCTGCGCGCAGCGCCTGCGGGGCTTTCCCGTCCCTGCGCTGCCGCGCGATGAAAAGCCCACCTCCCGCCCGGGAACAAAAGCGCAAGCAAGCGCGCATCGGCTCGTGGCCTCGGCCGACCGTGTGAACGAGGACGCGCAGAAAAGCCGCCCGCGGAAACAAACGCGCCTCGGGCGGGGCGGGGGCGCCTTTCGCGGAGGCGGAAGGGCTGCGCGCGGCCGGCGGCGGTGGCGGCCTGTTCGCTCGCTCCCGGGCGCGCCCTCGGCTCCCCCCAGACGCGCGCCGCGCATCCCGCCGCATCCCTCCCCCGCCTGCTGCAGCTCTCCTGCAGCGGCGGGGGGAGAAGGGGGCCGGCCTCCGCCGGGGCCGCGCAGCGATTGGCTGGCCGGCCGCCGCTCCCCCGCCCCCGCCCGCGTCCCCGCCAGGCCTCCGCAGCGCCGGGCCGGCCGCCGCAGCCATGAACCCGCTGCTGGGCCCCAACCTCTTCCTCCTGCCGCAGGAGCAGGCGGAGCCGCCGCGGGCGCCCTTCGTGCTGCTGCCGAGCGGCGAGGCGCGGGCGGCGCTGGCGGAGGGGGCGCTGGCGCTGCAGCTGGAGCTGGGCCCGCCGCCCTCGCCCTTCGCGCCCCCGCCGCCGGCCGCCATGGCGCTGCGCAACGACCTGGGCTCCAACATCAGCGTGCTCAAGACGCTCAACCTGCGCTTCCGCTGCTTCCTGGCCAAGGTGCACGAGCTGGAGCGCCGCAACCGGCAGCTGGAGAAGCAGCTGCAGCAGGCGCTGGCCGAGGGCGGGCCGCGGAGGGCCGCCGCGCCGCGCCGCGACCAGGCCGTGCAGACGGGCTTCGTCGGCCCCATCCGCCCGCTCGGCCTGCCGCTGCCGCTCGGGACCGCCGCCCGGCCGGCCGGGCCGCCCGCGCAGCCGCCGCCGCCGCCCCGCACGCCCGAGGGCTCGCCCGGCTGCCACCCGCCCGGCGCCCCGCTGCCCCCCGCCGCCGCCGCCTCGGCGCGCTTCCTGCCGGGCACCATCTGGTCCTTCTCGCAGGCGCGCCGCCTGGGGCCCGGCCTGGAGCCCACGCTGGTGCAGGGGCCCGGCGTCTCCTGGCTGCACCCGGACGGCGTGGGCGTGCAGATCGACACCATCACGCCCGAGATCCGCGCCCTCTACAACGTGCTGGCCAAGGTGAAGCGCGAGCGCGACGAGTACAAGCGCAGGTGAGGCCCGCGGCGGGAGGCGCATCCCCGCGCCCCGAGGCCGACGCCGGAGCGAGCGAGCCGGGAGGGGCGCCCGGGGCCCCCGCCCGCCCGCCCGCAGCCTGGCCTGGCCTGGCCTCTCCTCCGGCCTCGGGGCTGCGCCTCGGTGCCCGCGGAGCTCGGGGCGCTGCCCTGGGCCGGAGGCCGCGTGCGGTTGCCCAGCGCGGACGTGGCCAGCACTGGGCCCGCCGCCCGGCCCGCGCCTCTGCCCGGCATTTCCCTCTTCCAGCGGCCGCGGTCGGAGGGGCTGCCCCGCGCCCGCTGCCCCCCTCCGGCCCGGGCCCGCGCGGTGAGTGGCCTCCCGCCGGCTGCTGGGCGCGACGGGGGCGTCCTTGTATGGGCCGCGCCCGGCTCGCCTGTCCGGGGCTGGGGCGCAAGGCAGGGCCCGGCCCAGGCTAAATTTAGGCCGTCGCGGGGCGACAGGAGAGGGACGAGCCGCGCAGGAAGGCCAGGGGAGCGCGCGCCGGGGGGCTCCGGGCAGTTGCCCCTCTTGGCGGAGGCGGAGGCGAGGGGGCCCGCTGGGGTGGCCTCTCTGCCCCGGGGGGTCTTCCCCATCCAAAGCGGCACAGACGGGGCTGCGCCGCTCTTCCCCCTCCGCAGCCCGAATCCTCCCCTGCCTGCTCTTTATGGAGCTGTAGGCGTGTCTGAGGCCCCCCCCCCCCGCGCATCCCTCCAGTACAGTGTGTGTGTGGGGGGGCAATTTGGAGTAGGCAAGGGGGCAGGCAGGAGGCCGCGGCTCTTCTCCCCCTCCCCTGGCCTCTTCTGAAGCCCAAGTGTGGGGAAGGGGACAGCCCTGCCTCACCAGAAGCGGAGTAGGGGTGGCCCTGTTATTGTTGTTGATGGTTGATTATCATCCACCCTGGGGTGGAGCATCCTTTGAACGGAGAAATGGGCAAGTGAGACGCTGTGGCTGACTTCCCGGCTTGGGACCCTTGGGACTGAAGCAGGCGCTCCATCGTCGCCCTCACCTGGTGTTTGGGTCCCCGTGAAGACGCAATTGGAAGGGATGTGGGAGTTGCCCATAGTGCTTCCCAGGGCTCTTGCCCTCGAGGGGCAGCCAAAGAAATGCAAAGCATCTCGCCTGAGGAAGGGTCTGGGAAGTTTCGTGCGTTTGCATCCTGTTTGGTGTCGTTTGGGTCGGTCTTAACAAAAGGCATCGCAGTTCCACACTGGCTCCTTTCCTGTCATGGATGGTGATGCCCCCGTTGAGGTTGAGCAATTCCATGCAAGTCCTACAGAGACTGACTGGTAGCAAAAGGAAGGGGAGGATGGCATGCCTTCTTCCGCTGCATCCATGCTGGGTATGGGATCCTGCTGATGTGCTTGGAAGCAAATGGTGCTTGTGAGCATCGCCTGTACCGAGGAAATGTGCAGAAAGAGGCAACCAAACCATGAAACACAGAAGCATTATTCGGGGGCTCTTTGCCCAGGAAAAAAGCTGTCTAAGGGGAGAATATAATAGAAAACCATAAAATGATTCCTGGCATCGAGAAACGTTTCTCTCCTGTGATACCAGAGATCAGTGAAATTGAGATGGGGGAATGGAAACAAACAGATTAAAGAAAGCACTTCTTCAAGAGATGCCCCATTAATTATGGGATTTGCTCCAATTTTTGACGGCTTCAAAGGGGAGAGTGCACTTCAGTGGAGGAGAGGTCTGTCATGGGCTGTCAGCCATCATGGCTGGTACACGCAGAGATGACGTGCCTCAGCCATGCGGATTGTTGGGTAGCTCAGGAGAGCCCGATCTCGTCAGATCTCAGAAGCTAAACAGGGTCGGCCTTGGTTAGTACTTGGATGGGAGACCTCCAATGAAGACCAGAGTTGCTGCACAGAGGCAGGCAATGGCAAACCACCTCTGTTAGTCTCTTGCCGTAAAGCCCCCACCAGGGGTCGTCCTAAGTCAGTTATGACTTGAGGGCAGGGTTTCCTATTTAAGCGTAGGGAAGCCCGGCTGTGGGGGCTTTGCAGATACATCCGACTGACCATGGTTGGAGACCACGTGCTGGGCTCGATGGGTCTTGGTCCGAACCAGCAGGGCTTATGTTCATCTTAGTGGAGCAGCATAAACTGTGTGACGGGGAAACGTGCAAATATCATAATTTAGGTAGGTGCAAGTGGTCTTTCTTTTTGTAATTTATCCCATATACTGAAGTGGAGTTAGCTGAGTGCAGATTTTTTTTTAAAAAAAGTACAGAGCATGTGCCGCTCTGATTGAGAAACCCCCTCCACATAGACATGCTGACAATACCCCAGAACATTGCACGTCCAGAAATTAGAAAATGATCCTGTTGATCCTGTCGATCTGGTAAATGTTTGCAGAATCAGCATTCTGAATTTGATCCCTCAGTGGTTGGTGTTAATATTTAATCAGCCTGTCTCCTGTTGCAGAGAAAGGCAATAAAGCTCCCCCCCCCCCCCAAATCAGAGAAGGTGGACAGTTCTTCCCGGATGGCAAATTGTTCCCAGCATAGTGAAATCAGAACCAAGCGCTTTGATGGGGCACAGCCAAGCCCCACCCCCTGGCTCAGTAGCAGACAACTCCCTGCATGTGCAAGAGAAGGGACTTGGGGGGCGGAGGGGGGCCTGGGGCAAAGGGCCAGCAAAGGGGGGGGTGGATGCTGCTTATCTTTTTCCTTTTTTTTGTTTTTTTTACAAAAAGCTGCTCCAAATGTGTTCCCCCTGGCAAGCATGTGGGGTGGAGGTGGAGTGATCAGGAAAGAGAATGGATCAAACCCCCATCTGGCCAGTGCATTCAGCCTCACTCTTGGTCCTTTAGGGCAGCACTCAAGGGTCTCCTTCCCCCATTTTGTCCTCACAACAACCTTGTGAATTAAGTTGAACTGAGAGAAAGGGACTGTCCCGAGGTCACTCAGCAAGCTTCTAAGGCAGAAGGAGATCATGACTCCACATCTCCCAAATTCCAGTCTGCCCTTCTATCATTTCTCCGCTCTCCAAATTTTCCCCTTGTTGAGGCTTTGCATGTAACTTGTAGTTAGCCCCAGTGCTCATGGGGTTTTTGACAGACGTTACTCAAAGTAGGGGGATTCAAGATCTTTGGATAATTGAGGAATAAAATCAACATGTCACCTGCTAATTAATGTCCCTCGAGAAGATGTTTTGCAAAAGACAACCTGCAAGGCAGATTATTTTTTTTAAAGAAATATTGTTCACACTGGTATTTGTCCTGTGATGGAACAAGGAATAAACTCTGCACATCAAAATTTACCCACAGCACAAAGTAAAACTACCCCGTGGCTTTTGCTGACTTTAGGGTCTGTGTAAATTATCTCTAAATTGTTAATCTAACAACTACCAAGTAACTCCTTTGCTGTCACCCCACAAGGGAACTGTGAATCTGCTGGTTGTCAGAGAGAGACCAGGGAAACTGCCGGCCTCTCTGGTTTCTAAGGAGAAGACACTTTTCTCCTTAGAAAGCCTGACCCCCAGCGCTTCTGCTCTCTGCCTGCTTGCCCTCCGGCATTAAGCACAGGAACGCTGGCAAGGAAAGGCGTTAAAAGACGTTTCAAGCCGCTACTTGGATGCCTTTTCTCCTCCCCACCCTTTTTAAACATTTTGTAACATCCAGCCTAGTGAAGAGTTCTGGTGAGCTCTTTGCACACAGTTTTGTATAGTTTGGGTTGGTCCTAGTAAAAGGTATAACGTGGATTATACCTTGCTTTGGAGCACTTAACACAGAGAAAGTTATCAGGTGATGTTTTTGCTTGTACAGAGAGGAAGAAACCGATAAATCTCAGCTGCCTCACTTTTCTTTTTAAAAGAAGAGGAATTGAGCTAGTAAAAAAAAAAGGTGAGAACTCTGAGATCAACGGGGCGTGTAGAAAGTTCAGACGTGTGTTCCATGTTTGCACTGAGTGAATCCAGTGTGTATCTGTGAGAAGATACATGCAAAGGATTTCTGAGTATTTAGTGTTTCCCCAGGCACATAGTCGGTATTGTGAGGGTTGGGAAACTTCAGAGTGTTTCAGTTCCCCAAACTGAACACTTGGCAGTGTGGGAGAGGAGGAGATGTTGCAGACTTCTTCAGCACCGCAAGCTTGGGGACTAGAAAGGATTTAAACCGGATATCAGCCCCATCTCCCTAACCTTAAACTCGTGGTGTGGGTTTTCCACAAAAATAAGGATTGAACTGTCTTTTGGAAAATTATCCAGGGCCTTAAATATATCATGACTTCATTTGGCATGTTAATCTTGACTTGCATTTAATTTTTAAAGTACCCCATGCTACTTTCATGTCCGAACAGAGAAAAATAAACCAGCTTATAGTCAGTATTATATTGAAGCAAATTTACATCTTTATTAGAATAATACTTCTATAGACTTAGCTATAGCATGTGCTTGTCTTTATATTGTTTAAGTTTAAGGGGGGGGGAAGGCATGGAAAACTGTTCAAACACAAGATTAAGCACATCCAAAGAACTGTGCGCGAGGCACCAGTAACGTCCACCCATCAGGAATGGTCTGTGGAGGTCACTCGGGGACCTCGTCTCTTGCACTGCTGGTTAGTTCCACGTTAAAACTGATGTTTGCCATCTCCCTTCCCCCTGGTAAGAGAAGGCGTAAGAATTTTAGCTGTGAATCTGAACGAATTAGGTGACGTCATAACTTGTTTTTTAAAAAAGAATTTGGATTATGATACATATTTGTGGTTTTATTCCTCCCCCCCCCCCCCCCAGTTTAGAAATCGGTAAGACTTCTGTGCACTCTCTCATAGGGATAATCGTCTGAAAAAAACTTGTAATTACCATCTTAAAAGTGCCAAACTTGCTAATAATTGTATTGGCCAGGTACCCTTTAATTATTATTGAACAATATTATTAAATGAATCTTTAGAAATTGAAACTATTCCATAGGGGGAAAAAACACTGGAAAATTTTCCATCTCACATCTCTGTCTTAAACTTTGCTAAATCTGGAGAAATTGTCCGTAACAAAAATTTACCTTTTTAAGTTTTGAAAGTTTGACCATTTGTATACTTAATTTCTTCGTACTTCAGCAGCAGTGAAGAGGGCTCTTGCTTCCCTCCATTCTTGACGCAGAACATGGTTTGCCATTATCCACTTCACCACCAATGAAAAAACCATGGTTTCCCTCCATGAATCCTGAGAACGGTAGCGTGAGGGGGCCAAGAATATGTAGTGCCTCAGTATGCCTCCCATGAGCCCCTGGAGAAATGGAACTAGTAAGCCAGCTTACGCCTGCAATGTTAATATACCGTTTTTCCTTTACCGCCTGTTCCCTCTTAGTGGAGCTGTGTGTCCATGTTAATTGTGAGCTTCCCTGCAGCATCTCTTTGATAACACAATGGGATCCAGCAAAGAAATTCCCACATCCAATTCTTCACATATTTGTGGAGGGCGTGCCATGCATTGATGTCTGTATACATGCCGATGCTCTGGGTGACAGTTGTGACAGGGAACTGGTAGATGTGTATATATTACACAGTCACACAGTTGACCCCAAAAACTGGCCCTCTGAAATGCCAGTGGCATCCAAATCTGAGAACTGTTTGGCATACTTGGAGGGGGAAAGGGTTGCCACCGTTTCTTACGCTTGCTGTTCAGCTGACTTGACCCCCTGGATGGGGGTGAGTTGGCTCCTCGTCCAGGTTCAGAGCTTCCCTTGCTGTGAGGAGGGTGGCCCTCGCCCCTGCCCAGAGCTGTGTCTTCCCCCCGTCCTTCAAAGGGGGCTATGGGATGCCCCCCCCGGCAGTGTTGCCTCCCAGTAGAGGCTGTGTGTGGTTCTTGAAGGCCAGACCGTTCCTTGCCGTGGAGGAGGCCGGCAGGAAGATTGCCATCCACCTGGGATAGTTTCAGCAGCTTGGATTCTTTGGGGGTTTGTTTTGCTGGGTCAGGTGTGGTGAGGGGGCCTGCAGTTGAAGCCGCTTACTTGGGAGTGGTGAAAGAGTGGGCTTGGGGAGGCAGAAGGGGTCACATGGGGAAACCGTGAGCACACCGGGCTCCCTTTGGTTGTGCGGAGAGGGAGGGGGTGGGAGGACAGCCTGTGGTGGTGAGGCTCTTAGGAGGGAATGGTGCATTGCAGATGCGCTTGAGGAGCCAGGTCAGGGAAAGGCGGGGAGGCGGAGGAGAATTCGGGGGTTTCTGTCTTGATTCCAGAGACGCGCAGTTGTCGAGCCAACATTTCTCCTTTGTTAGAGTTTTCAGCAGCTGGTGAGACAAGAAAGTGAAGGCCGAGTTTGCAGCAGGCCCAGTGGGCAGGAGGGGGGAGGATTGAGGGTGGGAGTTCCCAGTATTCTGTCCCATGAAGATC
This sequence comes from Eublepharis macularius, assembly GCF_028583425.1. NCBI lineage: Eukaryota > Metazoa > Chordata > Lepidosauria > Squamata > Eublepharidae > Eublepharis > Eublepharis macularius. The sequence continues at coordinate 1,822,365 of NC_072807.1, read as the reverse complement.
AAGAAAAGGAAGGTAGGACTGGGCTGCGCCAAGAGGCTTGCGTCTGTCTGATGGGGGTCACTGTGATCGAGGGGGGACGGACTGGTGCTTGCTCGCGTGACTCCTCGGTGATGGCGAGCACCTGACCCCTGCCTCTGGATCAGAGCTCCGAGCAGCCAGGAGCAGACGAGGAGCACTTTCCTACTGGAGGGCATCCATCCTCTGGTTGGTTGCTGGCAGCACCTGTGATGGTGGAGCTGCCACCGTTGCCCCGGCCATAGACTCCCTCCCAGAACGTGGCAGACCCGGCTGTGGCCTGCGCAAGGCCTGGCCCCTCGCCACACACGTGTGTGCTTCCCTTTCAGGCAGGTCATGGCCCATCAGGGAGGCCAGGGAACACGGCTGTTCTAGTCCCCAGTGTAGCTCCCCAGCTGCCATGCGAGCCCTGCCCACAGAACTGTTCCCCACACAGCCCCACTCCTGAGAAGGCAGCATGCGGAGTGTCTCTTTTGGCTTCAGCTGCTGCACAAAGAGGCACAGCTTCCGTCCTGGCTGAGGAAAGTGGGCAAGACATCCTCTTTGGTCCATGTGCTTCACGCGCACATGCCTGTGGGGAGGAGGGCTTTCCACACGCACACGCACACGCACGCACCGAAGGCGTTCTCTTCACTGGTGAAAGTGCAAGTCTGGACAGATGGCTGCCCGTTATTCCCTCGTTCCAACTGGGACTGCTAATTCAGGGAGTACCAAAAAAGGGAAGAGGCGGTGAGAGAGCCATGCACCTCCCCCAGTCAATGCTTCCATGTGGAATACTAGTCTCTGAGAGCACCAGTCTGTGGGAATGCGCATGCGGTGGTGCAAGCACGCAAGTGCTCTCTCGTGGCGCTCACAGGCTTACAGTCCCAACCAGACTGGCCCAGGTAGCCTGAGGGCTGCTTGAGCTGGATGAGCCTCCCTCTCCTGGTCTCCCAGCCCACCCTCTCTGGAGGGTCCTTTTGGTCATGGTGAGTGGCCCCCTTGCCCCGGGATGGGGAAGCCGTCCAGCATCTGTGGGGGAACACGGGGCGGCCGCAGCAATGGCTTGGGCAGGATTCTGCTGGGCACCTCCCCAGTAGGGCACGACCAAGACTGGTTATTGTCAGGACACCCCCCTCCTCTGCATGCGGAGATCCTTCGCGGCAGCTGGGAGTGTTGGGGCTGAAGAGCTGACCACACACACACCCCTTGCACCCATGTGGCCGGATGAGGGAGACAGGTCCTGTCCGGCACGCTACATGATGCCGGCATGGGAGGGTGACGTGAGGCTGCAGGTGCTGTGGTCGGGGCACGTCCCCCCAGTGGTGAGGGTCCAGCTACTCAGGCTGGTCTGGGTGCCCCTGGCAGAGCACAATGATGGGGGCCACCCCTGTGGCACTGCCCCCCCCCCCGTCCTGGACGGCCACCCTTAATGTGGCTGCCATGACCTGTGGGGACATGTTGTCCCTGGCTGCCTGGTCTCTGGTGGGGGGAATGGAGGTGTCGACGGGCAGCAGGAACTGCAGCCTGTGCATTGGCTGCGCCTTTGTTTGCCACTTGTGGGCCTGTCATAGGGGTGACACAGCCATTGAGGGATGCTGGCGGGGTTGTCGGGAACAGCAGGGCATGTGCTATTGGCAGTGGCCTCGCTGCGCCTTGCCGGGCTCGGCCACCAGCATAGCTCTCCTTAGGGAGCTGACGAGCAGTGCTGCAGGTATGTGGGCACCGGTGGTACGCTGAACCTCAGGATTGCTGCCCGTCTCTGTTCAGCCCTGGGTCAGGAGTGTCCATTGCTCTGAATCTGTGAATAAACACCATTTCAGCAATCTCAGGCTGTAATCCTTCCTTGAAGTTTCTCTGTTTGAGGACAGCCACTTTTAGGTCAGCAATGGAATGTTCCGGAATATTAAGATGTTCTCCCACTGGTTTTTGAGTGTTGTGGTTTGTAATGTCAGATTTACGTCCATTTATAGTTTTGCTTAGGGACTGATGAGTTTGTCCAATGTAGAGTGTAGGGAAGTGTTGCTGGTGGCATCTGTGACACTGGAGGATGAACAGATGAATGGACCTGAGATGGTATAACATGTGGGTGAGTCCAGTGACCGTGCTGTTAGGCATCTTGGTTTATTGCCGGCCTTGATCCCAGAGTCCGTGCCAATGTTGGGAAGTACATTATGATGAGTTCCTGCCCAGAGCGAAAGGCAGCAGCGGATCCCTTGTGACTCTGCTGCTCTGTCAGAGCCACCGGAGGGGAGGTGTGCAGCAGAGAACAGGGTGAAACAGCCCAGCCATAGCTGGCATCACCAACTGGGCAGTTGGAGGGCATGGAACATGCTGGTGCAGCGGCATGTCTGGGAACGACATCACTGCTGAAGCAGCTAAGCCAGCCTTCTGGGCCAAGACTGCACGGATGGATCAGAGAGCTGGGTCAGACCGTCGCCTCCAGCCCCCTTCTTTACACAGGGGCCAACCAGAAGGATCACAGTTGGGGCACAGAGGCCAACGCTGCCCCCCAGCAAGCTGCTGGTCTTCTGAGCTGCACTGCTGCTGAATATGGAGGCCCCATTCCGATGGTGGACAGCCCCTTTCCTCCACGCATTTGTCAAGCCCCGCTTTAAAGTTAATGGCTGCGGCCACGCCATGTGGGTGAAGAAGCGCTTCCTCGTGTCTGTTTTGAATCTCATTTGAGCAACACGGCTTAGCACAGCAGCCGCCCTGCCGGACAACGGAGCACAGGGGCTGTGTTGTCTCTTGCACGAGTGATCATGGAGCCTTGTGGCATAATGGTTAGGGGTCAGACTAGAGAACTGGGAGGCCCAACGCAGATTTCCTGCTCCACTGTGAAGTTTTCTGGGTGACCTCAGGCTAGTCGTACACGCTCAGGCTAACCTACCTCAGAGGGTTGTTGTGAGAGTGAAATGGAGAAGAGGAGGAGGATGTGCGCTACTTTGGGTCCTCATTGGGGAGGATGGTGGTGGTATTAATGAAGTAAATGGTAATGTCATAATAATGTGCTAGAGAGTGCCCTCAAGTCGTAGCTGACTTACGGCAACACCTAGTGGAGTTTTCATGGCAAGAGACAAACAGAGGCGGTTTGCCACTGCCTGCCTCCACAACCCCGGTCTTTGATGAAGGTCTCCCATCCAATTACTAACCAAGGCTGACCCTGCTTAGCTGCTGAGATCTGACAAGATCAGGCTCACCTGGGCTATCTAGGTTAGGATAATAATAATGTAATTGCCTATTAAACCTAACTCAGTAAAGATAAGAATATATGTACTATATAAAGTATATTCTCTTCCTCCTTTTCATTTTTGTTCTGCCTCCAAGTGAATAAACTGCATCAAAGCCATTTGCTTTCTGCACTGAGAAGAAACTATTTCAGTTGTCTAGGGCCGTTTTCACACGTCTCGGCATAGCGCAAAACTCACGGAATGAGAGTGTCCTCGTGGTGCGATTTCTGATGTCATTGCGCCACAATTTCATTTTCGTGGTGCAGTGTTAGAAATCGCGCTATGAAGACACCCTTGTTCTGTGAGTTTGTTTATTTATTTATTTATTTTATTCGGTTTATGCCCCACCCTCCCCACAAATGGGCTCAGGGTGGCTGAGCCGAGATGTGAAAATGGCCTGTGTGTGCTTGTTTTGCACAGTTTGTCCTGCTGCTGTTTCCTTTATCTTGTATGCTGTGTGTGCGTGCGTAGACTGCTGACTCCAGGCTTTGCATTCACACACACAACGTCCCTCTCTACCTGGAATCGCTGTGAGATTCTCGAGGTGCTTGAATCTGCATTTGCTGCCAACTTCCGCATCTGTCATTGTGAATTCATGGCAATCGAAGGAGAAAGGTTAGCTCCAGTTTCGAATCTCCTTGTTTGGGGATTCCAACACTGCTATGGTTTAACTTCAAAATGCCAGTTTCGGTTACTATCATATGTTTGCCTTGCAGCCTTTTGTGGTGCTGCTTCTCAGGACACCGCAGTCTTCTGTGTCCAGCTGTGACGCGTTGGGTGCCCTTGCAGAGCCACTCGAACGTCAGCAATCCAGTGCCTGTCCTGGCTGGTTGGAACCCAACAGCATTCAGTTATTATCCCCCAGGGGTGAAATGCTGCTCCGTAGACCCAGAACAGCTGAGTGCCAGCTATAGTTGTGGAGGAAGGGACTAGGGAGTGCCCAGCAATGGATGAGGCCACACGTTGGCCTGCCCAGCATAGCACGGAAAGGCAGCAGGCACGCGTCATCTGTCAGCGCCGTTTGTTCTGGAGCAGAATGTGTTGTGTGTACGGAACATGGTTTGTGGTGACTTTCCTCAGTCTGCTGCTGTCAGGTTGCTGCAAGTGAATTCAGGGCAGGATGAGCGAGGCCCGTGTGGCGTGGCTGACCAGCTGCCGCTGCCCTGCATTTCAGAGGGTGTCTCCCCTGTGGCCAGTTCCTTGCGTGCTCTAAAGGCCCAAGCAGAGTTTCCTGTGCCAGGCCTAGAAGTCAGCCAGAGGGGAGGCTTGATTCCCGCTCCTCCTCCAGGTCGTTAGGGGTTGGGTTTGCGTGCCTTCACTGGTCCGTTTTGTCTCTCCAGGTGGGAAGAGGAGTACACGGTGCGTGTTCAGCTGCAGGACCGAGTGGCTGAACTTCACGAGGTGAAGGGGGCTCCCATTTCTTCTGCTTCTCCCCCCCTCCGCCCGCCCCCCCCCCGCACTCACCCTTGAAGTTCTGACCGGGGTGTCTCCCTCTCTCATAGGAGGCCCAAGAAGCCGAGGCGTGTCAAGAGGAGCTGGCCATGAAGGTGGAGCAGCTCAAGGCGGAGCTGGTGGTCTTCAAGGGGCTCATGAGTAACGTGAGTGAAAATATCCCCAGATCACCACAAGCCTTTGATGGGGACCTGGCTTGGGCGTTCCCCAGGGCTCCTCATCAGGCTGAATTTAAAAAAAACAAAAACAAAAGGTGGGAGAAGTACCTGTGTGACATGCTGAGCAGATATGCAGATTTTGGAAAGGTGCTTCACCCTCGGTCTTCTGGGAGGAAGCAGCAGAAAATCCTGCTGAAAACAGAAAAACCAGCACTTGATCACGTGCCTCCAAGGCCGGAGACTGGGTGTGCAGGTCACTTAAAAAGCTGAAAGTGATGGGAGAATGCATCAGTCCTTGCATTAACACCACTGGAGATAGATTTGAGTTGGTGCACAAGATGCATTGTGTATAGTGGCCTCAGCCAGTGCACACTTAAGCCCTCTTCACCAGAGTGGACTCATGTGCAGTGTACAGTTGCTTGATCTTTGTGTGCACATTGAGTAATTCTCATGTTACAGTCAATGCATGTGATCGAAACTCCACATTTATCCAGCAGGCAGTGGCCCTCAGTTTTAATCATAAAGCGAACCCATGTTGGCTCTTTCTTACAAACAGATGTATGCCTGCACAGGTAGGATGTCTGTGCCTTCACTGTAATGTATGAACGAGGCTTTAGTCCCAGCAGTACTCCAGGGCTGGAAAGAGGAAGCAGAGGAACCACTGTAGATGCGCCCAGCACACAGAAGGAACTGTCCTGTCTGACTTGGCATAAGCCTCCTCCTGTTCTTTAATGTGTTCTGGGTCAAAAATTGTATTAATTGTTTTATTATTTATTTTTTATCATGCTCTCAGAGAGCTCAGGGTAGCCTATGTTGGTCTGTGCTCATTTAGCCTCTCAACAACCACGTAAGGTAGGTTAGGCTGAGCGGGAGTGACCCTTAGTGAGTTACGTGACTGAAGGGGGGCTCAGAGCCAGGTTTCCCAGACCCTCGTCTGCCACTGACCCGACCACCACGCGGGCTCTCCTGTTCTTCTCTCTTCTTCGTTAGCTGGCCAGGTCTTTGAGGGGGCAGGATACTGCCATTCTAAGTAAGTGTGAGATTGGTACCATTTATACCAGAAGTTTCTATGGGCCATCTCTGTCCCTCCAGCTGTCTTCTTTGTGCTGTTCCAGAATCTTACCGAGTTGGACACCAAGATCCAGGAAAAAGCCATGAAAGTGGACATGGATATCTGCCGGCGCATAGACATCACCGCAAAACTCTGCGATGTGGCCCAGCAGCGTAACTGCGAGGACATGATCAAGATGTTTCAGGTGAGAAGCGCCTCCCTCCTCTCCCGTCTCTAAGGAAGGGAGATGCCAGAGTGGGTGCTGTCCCTTCCAAGAGAAAAGACCCTGTCATTCTAACCCTCATTTCATGAATTCACCTCAGTCACAGGGGAGAAAATGGCAGGCAGTTTGAGGGTGGGTCTCTCTGCAGGCTCAGCGGGGGGCTTGGGGGACCCCCCAAGAGTGTCTCCTCAGCCAGAGTTGGAGGGTCCTGTCAGGGGAGCAGCTGATGGCAAGGGAGACGGCGCCCCTAGTATGTGTGCGTCTAACACCGTCTCTCTCTTCTCCCCCCGTCCCCTTTTCTTTCTCTCTCTCTCTCTGATTCACTCACTCAATTACTTCTCACTGGCTCTCTGTTTCTTTCTCTCTGTTTCTCTCACTCTTCTTTCTCTCGCTTCCCCCACAGAAGCAGTTGGTTAGTTTTTTGTCATTGAGCTGGAAAAAACAATTGTGCAACCTTAGAACCTTTCTGTAAAATAAAGTTTTATCTGTGAATTCTGGCAATCTTTTTCTCCCTCCACTTTTAAAATCTCTGCCTCGCTCTGTCCCCTCTTGCCTCCATCTTTCTCTGGGGTGTGATTTGAGTTCCCTTAACTGTGAACCCTCATCAAATTCCATCTTCAGTTGCTTAGTTTTTGTTTTTAAAAATAGAGGTTTCTAAAATTGCATTTGAGTCACCGCACCATCTATAACCTGGTCATAATAAGCCCGTCTCTCTCTCTCTCTCTCTCTTTCCTCTCCCCCTCTCTCTTCTTTCTGGCTCGATCTTCCTCTCGCCCCATGCCATCCCATTTCCCCCTCCCACCTCTTCTCACCCACCTCTGACCTCCAATCCCCAACCCAACCTGCTTCTGTAGTCTCTGCACTTATCTCCCATTAAGGTCCCAGCCACGGTGGGCCGGAAGCGGGACCGAAAGCTGGTCAGTGACGAAGACACTTCCCTGCCTGAGAGCGAGGCCTCCAAAAAGCTGGAGGAGGAGGAGGAAGACGAGAGCACGGCCATGAGCATCAACGAAGAGATGCAAAGGATGCTGAACCAGCTGTGAGTCTCACCCTGCCTCCTGCTGCGTGTGGGGGCGGGAGGGGGCACCATCGGCTCACAGTGCTCACCTACGTGTTGGGCATGCCCTTAGGCCCAACCTGGCCTCCAAAAAGGAGCTTTAGCCTCCTAACAAAGTTGAATCCAGGAGTGATGAACAGTTTCACTTGGAAACAATAAAAAGGAACAGTCCTAGATGTAATTTTGATTAAAGTAGATGACGCAGCAAACAACACAACTGATGGAACAGCAAAGGACCAGTGTCAGTCTGCCTTTGGGGTCCTTTCATGTCTTCTTTGGGTGAAGCCCCTCCCACCAAAGAGGACCACATCTCCCCCCCCCCCCGGCACCTGTCCTGTTAGAGGCAAAACTAGTTTATTGCAGAGGGGTTCCATTGGTCCCAGACCGTGGACTGGAAAATAGTGTGGTGCCCAAGAATGCCAAGGTGGGCATTCTTGTTTCTGATAGAGGCGAAAATTAGAGTGGCTGGAAGCTGCTCTCTCTTTGGTCCATCTGAATAGGAAACAGGGAAGGAACTTCACAGAACAAATGTTCTGGACCCCGTGTCTGTTCTCTGCTGACTGCCTGTTCCCCCATTCCCAGGAGGGAGTATGATTTTGAAGACGACTGTGATAGCCTTACCTGGGAGGAGACGGAAGAGACGCTGCTGCTCTGGGAGGATTTCTCCGGCTATGCTATCGCTGCTGCCGAGGCCCAAGGGGAGGTAAATGTCAGGATGCTGGCAGGTTGGGGCTATGATGTTATGACTGTCTGTTGCAGTTGTGTTTCCCAGGATGCAAATTCTTGACTTACCTCTCTTAGACCATGCTTGCTCCTAGCCTCTGGGAAAGGAGCCCTTGAACCTTATGTCCTCTCCTGTAGAGTTAGTTCATCTTCGGTATTCTGTGCAGTCCCACGTGGCCTGCCAATTCCGGAGGTTTTCTAGCTAAACTTCCAGCAGGGCGCACTCTCACCTCCCAAAGCGCTTGTGCGGCCGCTTTCCCCGCTGCAATGGCCCTTGTAGAGATGGGGCATCCCCTGCTACCCTCAATCCCTCTTTCGCCGCTGTGCTGAGAGGTTCTAGCTCGTCGTCGGGACATAAGTATTCTGCTTATTTCTCATTCCTGTGTTCTTCGTTGCGGAAAGTATGTCAGAAAAAGCGCTCTTCAAGCATTGCATTAAATGTAATGCAAAAATGACCAAAACAGATGGTCGTTCTCTCTGCCTGATGTGCCTCGGTGAGGGTCACCAGCTGCAGAGTTGGAAGCATTGCCAGAGATTTACCCCGAAGGCCCGGCTGGAAGATCTAGCTGGCTGAAAGTGGCTTTATGGGCGAAGGCCATGGAGGTATCGATGCCCTTGGCGAAAGATCCAGCGGTGGATGGAGAGGCCGCGCCATCGGAACCAAGATCATCCTCGACTCTGAGACCATCTTCGGTTCTGAGAACCACCTCATTGGGGTCGAAAATGCCTCAGAGCCAAGCACCATCTGCTTCACCCGAGGTGACTTAAGTGGGTCTGAGCCAAGACCAAGCCACACCGGATCCACGAACCCCAGCCCAATCGGACCCGTTGCTCAAAGTTGAAGGAGTCCACTGCTTCCCCGGTTCCACCGAAGGTTCAATTGGATCTGACTGGTGTAGCATCCTTGGGGGAGGAGCCCCCCCCCCCCGGGAAGCATACCAAGAAGAGCAACCATTGCTCTAAAAGTCAACCTGGAAAGACATCATCAGAGAGAACACCACAAGAGGAGGATGCGGTGGTATTGGACCGACGCCGCATGCCTTCCTTGCAGTCAGGATCCCTGTCACTTTGATCTAGTCTGAGGTCTCTTCTTTCCTCTAAAGAAGAGGGAGAATGGCCACGGAGAAAGTACCCATCCAAACGTTCTCCAGTGAGGGGACGCGACTATGAGAAAGAGTGGTACCTCTCCGATCCTCATGACGTTGACCTGGGGTGCTCTTGTCGCACTGGGGGCCTTCTCCGTCACCTGCTCCGTCAAGGAGGGGGCATTCTTTCTCCAGCTCTCACATGGCCTTCCAGTTGTCAGGTTCAGAGATGGAACCAGAACCGTATCGGGAGCAGCACAACTCAATCCCACCTTCGGAAACGCCGGATGAAACAGTGGGGGAATCTAGGTGGTCCATCTAATTAGTGATGTAATTGTGGAGTTGGAACTACCTAAGAACTTGGGACAGGTACACCCGGTATTCCATTTCAGCCTTCTAAATAAAAGACCCAGGGCCGGGTAAATGGCATCCTGAACTGGCGGCTCCCCCTCTTGCCCTGGTGGAAGGGCAGCCCCACCATGAGATCGAACAGCTTTTGGAGTCTTGTATTACCTTGTCCAATAGTAGTATTTCCCCCAAAGCCAAGCCGAATGAGTTAAATCAATGGACATCAAAGCTCCCAGACTAATAAAGAACTTTCACAAGAAATATTTGGAAAAACCGAGAGGAGACTTAATTTGCGAGGGGGGGGGGATGTCAAGATGCTGGCATCCTCTGCCATACCCATACCTGGGGGGAGGGGGGGCTGGGGCTGGAGGTTGACTGTCTGTTTCCCAGGATGTGAATTCTTCCTGGAATGATCTCTCTTAGACTATGCTCGCTCTTAGCCGCTGGGAAAGGAGCCCACTTAACCTTGAACCTTATGTCCTCTTCTGTACAGTTAGTTCCCAGCAGATTTACTCAGCATCTAGTAAAGAGGGGTGGGGAAATGTTAATCTGTAAATGATACGGGTGCTTGATATGTAGGCATGCCTCCTTCCTGACAATGAACCCAGTAAGATCATGAACTAGCAACTTTTCAATAAAACTCTTACTGACGTATAGTGGAGTCTTTTGAAGACTCAGCCGATCCTTACAGTATTGGGTGGCCTCTTTGACTTCCCGATCTCTCTTGCGGCTTCCCCTCGAGGGCCCTTGTGGGCTTCCGTGGGGACACTTCTGGCTACCTACACGTCATTGAAGCTGGCGCCGCCTGACCTCACTGGCTCGGGCCCTGTGACCTCTCTTGCACGCCACCTTTCAGGTGGAGAGCAGGATGAGTCCTACACAGCCTGAAGTCCAAGCTCTTTTCCTTTAGCATTCTTGTGTAGTTGTTGAATGACTTTCTTGAAAAATGCTGATGCCTGTCTTTGGGTGATGAGAAGAGTCTCTGAGTTGATGCTGACAATATGCTGTGCAGCCGACCCCTCCCTTTTTACAACACGTTTTCTATATTAGATAGCAAAATAGTAGAGTCCAGTAGCACCTTTAAGACTAACCAACTTTATTGTAGCATAAGCTTTCGAGAACCACAGCTCTCTTTGTCAGATGCATCATCAGCTTTCGAAAACCACAGCTCTCTTCGTCAGACGCATTAGAGTGTCCTTTGTTGCATTGTTGACCCATTCAGATGTGGCCGATATTAGGGATATATCCTTGTGTGTACTGAGATTCCAGCCAGCACCTTGAATGATGCTGGGGAGCCAGCCACCAGCCAGGGGCTGCATGGGCGAACTGGGTTGTGCAGGTCCCCCCCCCACACACACACACGCACCACAACTTTCAGAGGCCAGAAGCAGCATCTGGAGTCCCCAACCTGTCCCTTCTGAGTCCTTTTTAAGAGCATTGCTGTATTTCTTTCCTGTCATCAATCTTTTCATAAGCCTAAATAATAAATAAAGTGGTGATTGGAAAATAATCAGCAACCAAGGATTCAGTGCCCCCCAATTTTCTCCACTGCCCATTGAAACCTGCTCGAGCTTTCGAAGGGGAGAGAAGGGGCAATGAAAGCATTCCATATATTCCAAATGAGTTGAGAGCAACAGCAAAGTCTGTGGACACCCCCCCCCCCCACCTTTGTTTGGCTGTCTATACAGAGCCCCGAACTTCACAGTTATACCCATTTGCTTCTGTAATTCTCTGCAGCCCGGTTCCACATGATTTCTTTACTATTTGTTTTTTTAAAAAACATTTTTTCCCCTTTTGCAAATGGGTCCCTTCGAAGACAAGTGGAAGGGGGTCTCTTTCCTCTCCTGCTGTTTTCTTCCTGTAAAAAAGCTGCCCCCAAATGGCTTTTACTTTTTTCTTCTTCAGAGGGGATAAAAGTATCTCAGGAATAAGGAAAATAGGGTAAGAGGTTAAAGTCTTCCTTTATCTCCCCAGCCGTTCTCCTCCTCAATAAAGCAATTCAAAGTAACTAACTTTTGCACAAGAAAGTAATGACACAGAGGAAATGGTATCATGTTGCCCTCAAGATCTAAAGCCAAGCTTTGGAGATTTAAAACGGAGGTGTTCTGGGCTAGCGGGGACCTTTTTCTGGGTGTTGCCTGCTTGTTCCTTTGGTGACGTCGTTCCCTTTTCCATTGGGTGATGCCTGTTCTCTTCTCTCCCCCCTTGGCAGCAGCAGCCAGACGACAGTTTGGAAAAAGTGATCAAGGACACGGAGTCTCTCTTCAAGAGCAGGGAGAAAGAATATCAGGAGACCATCGACCAGATAGAGGTGGGAGGAACGTGTCAAGAGGAGGGGGACAGCGACGGAACCTTTCTGGGTTTAGGATAGTGAAAGCGGGCTCTGGAGTTGCTTGGAACTCTTCGTCTAGTGAAGAAAGGCAGTTAAAGAAAATATAGGAAGGGAAGTTACATTTTGAGGCTGATTCATTTATATCGTATTTGTATCCCGCCCTCCCCGGAAGCAGTCTCAGGGCGGATAACAACCTTAAAATCATTTTAAAACGTTCCATATTAAAACATTAGCGATGTCTAGCATTCATTTAAAGAAGCAGTGGAGGGGGGGGGGCTACAAAGGGTCAGCCTGCCCTTACTGATGGAAGAGGATACACAATTTCCTTGTGTGTGTGGACATGCACACACATTCCTTAAGGAAATGTGACGCCTCTAAGAGGCCACATGATCTCTTCCCACTTCAAATGCTATATTTGGGGCTCACAGGAACCTTGTTGGGAGACTGTAGATAAAAAAGATGGGGCAAGCCAAACTCTTGCTGTGTTAGTCAAGTCGGAGATAAATTTAGCATGCTCAGTAACGGTGGGGGGGGAGCAGCCTGGGCAAAGGACGGGGGGCGGGGGGGAGCCAGCAGCTGTGGCAGCTGGTGAAGTGCTTGGGGCTGGGCTGTCTGGGCAAGAGGAGCGTCGCTCCTGTGGTTTCCCTTGAGAATACAAAGTGGCGGTCTTAAGGTGGCAGGATTCCACGGGGTCCAGGCTCTTAGGAAGAACCTGGGGAAGGAAGGAATGAACCTTCCTCTGACAGTGGGGAACATTGTACTCATACATGCATCGACCCAGAAGAATAGGAAGAGGCTACACTTGACAGAATGCTAGAAGAAGAGATTTCCCTAGGGTCGAGAAACTCTGGGTGACTGGGGGGCCATGTCTGGGGACAGTGGAATCTGGGGAGGGAGTTCAGCAGAGGGTTGATGCGGCAGAGTCTGCCCTCCCAAGCAACCCTTTTGTCCAGGGAAACTGATATCTGCGGTCTGGGAATTGGTTTACCCCCCAGGCCCTGCTTGGAGCTTCTCAACCCCAAATCCCCCACTTGTCCTCCTTCCTCCATCCTTGAGGACCACGGGCGGGGGCGGGGGGGGCTGCTGTTGCGGCAGAGCCGGTCATCGCCTCCCCCCCTCTTCCTGCTCTTCCCTGGGGAGGGGGGCTGTGGGTGGTCTGCACCCCTCTTGCAGGGCCCGGGGCACTTCCCTGTCGGTAGGGCACAGGCTTTGCCTCCACGTGGGAACAGCTGCCCCCCCCACCCCGCTGATAGTGGGGGGAAGTAAAGGGATCCCACTTCAGGATCCCGTTGAGATGGGGCCTCGCTCGGCTCTGCCTCCTTGGTCTCCCCAGCTCAGCCCAGTCATGAGCTCTGTTGGGAAATGGGGTGGAACGGCCAGAGCCGGCTCTTGTGCACTGCAGAAGTGGGAGGCCGGCACTGGTTCCCAGTTCCTCATTCCAGCTGCAGCTATGGATGATTCTCAAGCTCTGCACCCCAAAATAAGCTTTGGACCACCACAAGTCATACATCCCCCACATTCAAGGTACTCTGCCCTACAAGGGGGTATGCACTGGCGCCCAGACCAAACACTGGTTCTGGGTTCAAGAGCTTCTGTTTGGGGTGCCCTCAGGAAGCCTCTTTGATTGAGTTGAAAAGATGCCCCGAATTGGGAACTGAGACGGCTGCATGCCTTCTGCACCCCAAAAGGAGCAGAGTCTGGGAATGTGAGATCTGGGGTGGTCTAATGCTTCTGTTGAGATGCAGACTTTTATTTATTTATTTATATTTCAATTTATATACCGCCCATCCCCAGGGGCTCTGGGTGGTGAACAGTTTAAAATCAATAAAGTACCATCAGCATTTGCAGTCAAATTCGCAGATAAGTAACTAGGAACTGATTGAAGCCTGCTGGGGAATGCTCTGGAGAAACCCTCGGAGGGACCGTGGCTCAACCGTAGAGCACCTGTTTTGCATGCAGAAGGTCGCAGGTTCAGTCCTGGTCTCTCCAGTTAAAAGGGCCAAGTAGGAGAGGATGTGAAAGATCTCAGCCTGAGGCCCAGGAGAGCCGCGGCCAGTGTGAGTAGATAGTATTGACCTCAGCGAACCAACCGTCTGATTCCGTCAAAGGCAGCGGCCAGCCCTACTTGCCCTGTGGCAGCGGAGGACGTGTCGTGGGCAGGGTGGCCAGATCCCAGCAGCAGGGTGAGACTGTCTGTTGTTTCTCTTGGATGCAGCTGGAGTTGGCAACAGCCAAGAATGATATGAACCGGCACCTTCACGAGTACATGGAAATGTGTAGCATGAAGCGTGGCCTGGACGTGCAGATGGAGACCTGCCGCCGACTCATCACCCAGTCTGGGGATCGGTGAGCTCCGTGACATGCAGCTGGCTGCTAAATCTGCATCCTGAGAGGGAGGGGGGTGGGATCCGGACCCTCGGGGTTCTCGGTCTAGCAGGATCGAGGGCGGGAGCAACAGGCGTTTGGGGGAGGCCCTTCTCCCTGTTGGGGGAGGGGAGAGCCCCGTTGGGTTGGGGTCTGAGTGATTGGCTGTAACCCCCCCCCATGCAGACCTGCAGGCGTTGTGTTTCGTGCCATGTGTGTCTAGAAGGTGGTGGCAGTTTTGACAGACGCAATCGCTGTCGAGAGAGAAACTCCACCGGGCAAAAGAGACGTCGCCGACCGGCTGGTCGTTTGCCCACTAGCTCTGTGGGGCTATGAATTCAGTGCAGCGCTGGGCTGGGGAGAGTGTTCACACACACACACACACACACACCGTCCTCACAAAGCCCCTGGCTTGCAAGGCCCCGCCCCTGGAAACCCCCTCGCCCCCCTCCCTGGCGCTTCCTTGTGCCCTCTCGCAATGTTCCGTCAAGTAAGCCCTCTGCTCCAATGCCATTCACTGCTTACAAACCCGTCCACAGGCCCCCTCCTCATCTGCCAGTGTCCATCTTGCTGCCTTGTCCAGTTTACCTCGTCACGAGTGCCAACCAATCCTCCCTACTCTCCTGCAACCACCACCCCCCTGTGCCCCATATGACCCCGCCCTCTTTTTCTTTCAGAAAGTCTCCTGCTTTCACTCCGGTATCGAACAGTGAATCGGCCCCAAACGAGGAAACGGAGGAGTCCGATCGCGACCTCGCGAGTGATGCTTCCATAAGATAATGGGGGAGGCCCTTCCCCCCTTCTGCATTGCCCCCTCCTGGCCCAGGAGGGGTGATGGGGGGAGCCATGCCCCAGCCATGGCCACGGGAGACCGAAGGGGCCGTCTTTAGAATTCTGCCACTCAGTCCCTCCACATCTGGAGATGGAGCCAGCTAGGTGCCCTTGACCTTGAGAGGGCTGGTGGTCCCAGGTCGTCTCCTGTCTGATCCACCGTCTTGCCCTCTCTTCTTCCTGCCCCCTGCCTTTTGTGGGCTTTAGCAGGGGAGATGTCTGCCTTACCGTAGCCACACCTCACGGGACCTCGTAAAGCCACCTTCCTTCCCGCCTCTTAGTATACACAACTGTCCTCCTCGTGTGCCACGAAGCAGCACGGGGCCTGTTCCTGTCTGCTCCACTTGAACCTTCTCTTGGTGCCGGCTGGACTCTCTGTGGCTCTCCTTGCTCACGGAACACGTCTTCAGTCCTGGAAACGTACATGATAGCGAGAGCCTCTCCTCCTGGGAACGAAGACGCAGCCTTCCCTCCCACCCACCCCAGCTCTGCCCTTGCATTTTGCTTAGTGCTGTGTCTGTAGCACAAATGTTGTATGTGATGTGCAATGTCCGGAAACAAGGAACCAATAAATGGGTCGCTTCCTTTTCTACAGCTCTGGTCTGTGCCATTTTGTTTCTGAGGGTTGGTTCTCTCTCGCCGGGCGGGGCAATGCTGACAAGAAGCTCTTGGAGCAGGTATTCAAATCAGGCCCAACGGCCTTTTATGTTTTCCCTGAGTCCAAACAATTGGGGGTGTGCCTGGAGCTCTGTGCTCAGTTTCCAGGCATATGCTGGTCCGATTCAGATTGGGACTGCAGCGGAGGGAGAGGGAACTTCAGCCTCCCTCCCTCTGTTCCATTTTTCTGATCTGAGGTGGCCTCTGGTGACCACCGTCATTGGCGTACTCTGTGGCGCCAATATGAATACAAGAGCACCTCCTAGCCTGTTTCAGGTTGAGGAAATGACCCAGGGGGTGGCAGGCCCCCTCCTCCTCCCATACTGTGGCCCTGTTCTGTGAGTCAAGCTCTGCGTGGCTGGAGTTTGCGTTCCAGCAGGAACGGTCTTGGAAGTACAGGGGGAATTTCTCTGCAGGTGACCCAGGGAAGTACACAAAGCGTATTTGGGCCCCAACCAGAAAGTATTCTGCAAGAAACATTTAATGCTGTCACATTGGCCTGCTGAAGCCTGTCTCCCAGCCCCCCCCTCTCTCTGGCGAGGGAGGGCAAGACCAGGCTGTTCCTTGGGGTTAGATGCGGCAGTCTGCGCGAAGCACCCCCACTATTCATTGTAGTGGTAAATCGTAACGTGGTTTTAACAACACAGCAAACCGAACCAAAGGACCAAAAGCCTCTTCAGCATTACCCTTAAAAGATACTGATCTGGAGGGTGTGTCGGAAGACATTTCACTGCACTCCCGGAAGCATCAGTTCTTCCAGCTCCATTTCAAAGTTTCGTAGCATGTGTCTTAGGACCAGAATATTGGTCTGTCTGGAGTATTTGTTCCTGGCCTCCTTCCAGGAAGCTCAGTGTGTAAAAACATTGTTCCCATGTTTGGCCTTGCAACAACCCTATTAGGTAGGTTGGGCTGTGTATGTGACTGGCCCAAGGGCAGCGTAAGGGGTCCGACTAGCATCTCCAAGATCCTACTTGATGCTCCGGGCCATCACCAGCTGCCTTTTGCTCTCTAGATGTTGGAAGTATCAGGCTTCAGCCTCCCAAGTAGCTCGCTGCCAAAAATCCTTTAAAGCGTAGCAGCGCTGCTTGAAGGCTGTGCGAGTCCCCATTGCATTAAAGCAGCTTACCATTTTAAATCCAATCTATGTCCTCTGCAGTAAAGATAATTCCTGAGAACATTTGATGTTTTGTCTCCGCAGGAGTCCCAGTTGTAAGTCTTCGATTTGCAACACAGCAGGCTACTTGGATTGAGTAGGCTGGGCAGTGAGGGAGGCTGGATACCTTTTGAAGATGACTCACAACATATTTTAGTTGAGCAAGATTTGGGTCCAGTAGCACTGACTTCCAGGATATGAGCTTTTGAGATTCATGGAAGGGACCTTGCAAGCCATCTAGTCCAACCGCCTGCCAAATGCAGGAACAGCCTGAAGCATCCGTTACGTTTGCCCAGTTGCTCATTGAAGATTGCCAATGTGTGAGGGACCCCATCACATCCCTGGGCATCTGATTCAAAGCTCTCCCCATCAGATTTCAGTTGGGCTTCTCAAATGGGTGTTACTATATATACCCTTCATCTAACAAACTTTCTCAACATTACTAATAAATTGACATTTTCTACTTTACTTTTTGCGGCACTTGCCAAGTTGTACTTTTATTCCAGGTTAATGTGGAAAAATTTAATCCTTTCCCCCACACGCACTGCAAGAGAGCCCTGCTCCTTTTCCATCAGCATCCTAGATAAGGGCTAGAAAGTGTGATGGGAATCCCAGTCTGTTAAGTTGCCTCTGAAACTTCACGTAGTCTATCTTGGGGGGGTGAGTTTTAGAAAGCTTCCAAGCGTAAGGTTTTTGGGATTTTTTTTAAAAAAATGCATTCATCATGCACTTCTTCAAGTATCAATGTTTGAAATTTCCCCCGTTGCCTTTTATCTGGAGGATCCGTCTGTCTCCCTAGAGCGTGTTGGTGGGCCCCACCAGCAGCCCTGCATTCATTACTGGGTCCTCCTTTTCCAGTTACAGGGGGGCTGGTGGTGCTAGTATGCTTCCAACAAACCAGCAGGAGTCAAGTTAAAAACTAGGTGGGCTTTAGTCTATGAAAACTTCCAGCCTTAAAATGGCTTTAGTCCCAGCATTGTATTATGGAGTGAGCTCCATAATATATCATCTTACATAGCATCTAAGCTTTAGTGATTTTTTTAAAAAGTCCTAGCCTACCAGCAACTTCAGTCTCACCGGACGAATTTCTTCACTGGGGCAAGATTCAGGTCCAAAAGTAAATTTAGAGTCAAATGGGAAAGTAGCAACTCCTTTCTCACATTTGGAATAGATTTAACCTAACAGAGCTCCCACCCACAGCAGCTCTTCTTTCTTGAAATACCAGGAAGTTGGTAGATACACCATTCTTAACCTGAAGTTCTTCTGCACTAAGCCCCGTCTGAAGTCTTCAATGGTTCGCTTGTCTTCCCCCTCAAACGGCAAGATGATTTACCACTTCCACTCCAGTTCCATTTACAGACATCAGGAAGCTACAGGTCATTTTGCAGTAGAAGGCAGGCAGGCACGTAGCCCATACTTTGCACAGCAGCTACTTCCAGTAAAACTTCCACATTTCTGGCTAGAGTTTGATCTTAATGGCTACCTTCTTCCACAGGACAAATCTAACCTGCTTGTAGTTTCAGCTAAGAGGGAAGAAACATTAAATGCCAAGGTGTTTAATTGCCTCTTGTAATGTAATATTTAGATCAATGCATGGGTAAGTATTCAGCTTTCTCCCTAAAAATATATATAGTTGTTGAATTTATTTAGAGCCTGCTGACAAAATTCAAATAGTGTGCCTAGCAAATGTTTACTAGTATGTTCAGCAGAAACACAGTCTCAGTTGCTATGCTGGTACCCAACATTCCTAAAGAGAGTCACAATTCAACTATACTTCCTCCTTGCTAAAAGTGTAGAAGTGAAAACTGAGGAAGTTTGCTCACTTGCACACACTGCAGTAAGAGCTGTAGGCTACCAGCAAGTCAGTGCCCTTGACTGAGAGCAGCTAATTATTTTCATCGTCTCTCTTACTGTGACCCACATGAAGTAAGCAAACACCACTAATCAATCAGAAATTATTTAAAGCTGACCCAAAGATCTACCAAACCAATCACTCAGTTTCAGCAAACCCTTTCAACCCTCCCCCCTAAACCTCCCTTCCCACACCAATCAAGAGCAAGTTCTTGAGACAGTGATGGCTTTATTGAGAGGGGAGGAGGTGTTACGGAAACAGTCACGTTTCGTCCAGCCTCTCCACTTCCTCAGAGGCAGATGGAACAGAGGAGGCCTCTAACCGCAGGCTAGGCTATAGAGCTGAGTCGTAAGAAGGTACCAGGGGGCAATGGCGAAGGGGGGCCTCTGGAGATGCGGCCCCCCCTCCAGGCAGGTTGCAGCTGGTCTGTCTTCACTCCTTCGATGCCATATGAACTACCAAGTCGACCACACGGTTGCTGTATCCGTACTCATTGTCATACCTAGAAAAGGAGGGGAAAACCCCACCAGGAATTAGCATGCATGCACAAAATGGGCTAGATAAGAATAGGCTTTCTATTCTGAAGTGTTTGGGCAACAGGAAAGATTTTAAATATGATACCATCACTACTCCCTGACAGATCGGCCCCAGCCGTAACCACCTCCCCATCCTGTCTCCCACCACCCCCTTTGTGTATCCTCCCCCAGCCAAATCTTACCAGGAGACCAGCTTGACAAAGTTATCATTGAGGGCAATGCCAGCAGCAGCATCAAAGATGGAGGAATGGGAATCGCCATTGAAGTCACAGGAGACCACCTTTAAAAGGGGGGGGAGGGGTTACTTAAAATGCACAAGGCTGCAAGAATTAAAGGGGGGGGAGTATCAGCTGTCAACACCTATGCCCCCCACCAATTCCCTGCAACCAAGGACTGAATGTGTAATCATAAGCATGTTTATAGTTCCAAGAGTCTCCCACGTGTTCCTGTGTCTTCTACCGCGATATGCTGATGCAACTACTGAACTCTGGAAGTACCTTTTCTTTTTTAGCACTGTCACTGCTCAGCAGAGGAGCCTGGTCCAAGCATTTCCTCTGTGCAATTTAGACATATGGCAATTTGAAGTTGTTTGTGTGAAGCCACCCCAGAAAACGGGCACAGCCGCTATTAAAAAAAAAAGTCCATGGCTGCTGCTTACCTGGTCCTCAGTATATCCCAGAATACCCTTCATTGGGCCTTCAGATGCTGCCTTAACAGCCTTCTTGATGTCATCATACTTGGCCTGAGTAGAAAGGAAAGAGCATGCAGAGTTTCAAGGCCCGAGTTCAGTCCCTGTGAGCAGCAGCCGGCTGGGTCAGCACAGCTATGCCTGAGATGGAGACTAGAGGAGCGGCTTGGGGGAATTATGTAGGCACCGCCATTCCAGCCAAGGAATCCTCCCCTCAGCCTGCTTCCAGGCCTGAAGCCTTCTCCAAAACAGGCAGCCAAAACATTCAAAGGAAAAGGTTCGCTTGCCCCAGAAATGCACACAATTCCTGCAGCCCTGTTAAAGGTATCAGAAGGCCCTCTGTCCCAATGTAGAAATAGACCACATAATATTGTCAGACATTGTAGGGAGTATCCATACATCCAGTCCACTGTGCACGGAGATCTCTGCCCTGGCAAGTTCAAGCAGTAAAAGCCACAAGAAATAAAGAGAAACCCCTTCAGACAGCAGGGCCGAAAGGGATACTCACTGGTTTCGCTAAGCGGCATGTTAAGTCCACAACAGAAACGTTTGGCGTTGGAACACGGAAAGCCATCCCTGTGAGTTTCCTGTGGATGAGCAAGGGCCAGGTCAGTAGGAACGCACGTGCCATTTCTATGACCCACGGCTTCCAACGGGCACCCTCTGCCGAGACGGGAGAGACTTACCCGTTCAGCTCAGGGATCACCTTGCCCACGGCCTTAGCTGCACCTGTGGATGCCGGGATGATGTTCTGAGATGCCCCCCTGCCGTCTCTCCACAGCTTTCCAGAGGGACCGTCCACAGTCTTCTGTGTGGCAGTGATGGCGTGGACGGTGGTCTGGAGGAGGAAGAGCAGAAGAGGCCGTTTCTACCCAAGCCCACACAGGTTTGGCTACGCCCTAAGCTCAGCCTTCTCTCCCCCCCACCCCCAAACTAATCTTGGCACCACACAAATGTATCAAGAAAATACTTCACGAATTTCACCCTCTTGGCCACTTGCCTTTCTAATCGGTATTTTACCATCTCACTCTCCAGAGCCTGTTCCATAGGCAAGTAGCATTCCCACCCAGGTTCCTTGATAAAGAGGTAGCCATGACAGTCTGTTTCAGCAAAATAAAGCAAAATCCCAGCAGCCACCTCCACCACAGGGAGGGCTCATGGCGCAGGGGCAGAGCCCCCTCTTGGCATGCAGAGGGTTCCTGGTTCAGTCCTGGCATTTCCAGTAAGAATCAGGCAGGAAGTGATGTAAAAGACCCCCACCCTGAGGCCCTGGGGAGCTGCTGCCAGTCCAAATTGATAATGTTGACCATGATGGACCAACGGTCTGATCCAGTGCATAAGGCAGCTTCATGGGTTCAAAGATCAACAACTTTTATGTTCTTCTGTGAGCCAAAACTCACTTCCGTGGTCAAGTAGAGGAAATCAAACTCAAGAGTTCTGTATCAAGGGAAGATCACAACAGGGGCTGAGAGAAGCTGGGTGGGAATTCCAAATTCTGTCTCCCTCCCTCCCCCAATCTTCCTTTCAAGTAGAGCTCCCAGTCTGATATCTGAGGAAGCGAGCTGTGACTCACAGAAGCTCTCATTAGAATAAATACTTTTAGTCTTTAAGGTGGTGCTGGACTTTTGCTTCCTTGAGAAAACCCGTTTTATATCCAGCTCATTACAAAAGCCACAGCCTGCTAAAGAGAAGCGTGGACAATGTGCATTCTGTCCCACGTACCATAAGGCCTTCCACAATGCCATAGTTGTCGTTGATGACTTTTGCCAAGGGAGCCAAGCAGTTGGTGGTGCAGGAGGCATTGCTAGAAGGGAATTATACCGAAACCAATTAAGGGGGCATTTCCCTCTTCCTTTCCCGCCCCTTTCAGGAGACTTCCGGCCTCAGGCCAGTGGGGCAGAGCAGAAGCCTGAGATTCCAGTTACCACAACCTTGACACCCCCCACCACCCCACTCACCTGACAATTTTCAGAGAATTGTCATATTTCTCATGATTGACACCCATCACAAACATGGGAGCATCTGCAGATGGGGCAGAGATGATAACACGCTTGGCACCGCCCTTCAAGTGAGCCTGGAAGGGGTGGAGAAAGCACACACAACATCTGCATTATACCTCCACGGCTGGCTGAAGGAGAGGGAAGAAAGCCGTCACGAGAACCCCATTTGCATTCCTGCAGTTGCACGTGGGCCCGTTTGACTGGGGGCTTGTTCTAGGGTGTCATTCGGGGGCTTAAATCGCCCACATGCATGGGGACTCGGCTCACCAGGGGAGGGGGATCCAACAGAAAGGGATCCGAGTGACTGGCCCTGCCCACACGGTTCTAATCCCTAAGTATTAATACACCCGTGTGGCACACAGCTACGAAAAGCGGCTCTTGATCCATTATATGAGCATCCCCAAAAGAGATGCATGCTAAGAATATGCAAACCAGTAGTTCATAGCACAGACGTGCAAGCATCAGTACCCCCACTAAATTGGTATGTCCAACCCATAACTTCTTAAAGGTCAACAACAGAAGGGACTGGCATGTAGCTCGTTTATTCTTCTATCAATCTACATTTTTAGGCTCCTTGAAGAAAGACAGGATCGGAGTGGTGCATGCGATTCTCCTCTATTTTATCCTCCCAGCCCGCCCTGTGAGGTAGGTTAGGCCCGTGTGTGCATCTGGGCATCCCCTCAGTCCCAGGCAATGGGCTGGATGAGCCCTCCGTCCCCAGCTACTTACACTGGCCTTCTCTGTGGTGGTGAAAACTCCGGTGGACTCCACAACATACTCTGCACCAGCCTCGCCCCATTTGATGTTAGCAGGGTCACGCCTGCCGCCAAAAAGAATTGAGCAGAAAGCAGTTTAGAATCAAAACATTTCTTACAGCCTGCAAAGAAGTTAGAATGGGAGGATAGACACTGCTTACTCTTGAAAGATTGTGACGGCATGCCCATTGATCACAAGTTTTCCATTCTCAGCCTTGATAGTGCCATGGAAACGGCCGTGAGTGGAGTCATACTTGAACATGTAGACCTGGGTTGAGAGAGGCACTCCGGTCAGCTGTCTCCCTGCTTCACCCCCGCCCCATCCAGCCATTTCTCTTCCCCTGTCCCCAGGCCAAGCCTTTTTCAAACACAACTACATGGGTGGAATCCTGCCTACGCCTTGGTGCCCCTTCCATGAGAAACAGGTGCTTCCTTAACTGTGGATGCCACCATCTACCACTGGTTCAGAAAGTATTTTCACCTGGGTGTGCATGTATTGAAACGGTATCGAGAGATTTTACCAGCCAAGGGGAATGTGAGCTGGCATATCAAAACAAGAAACGGGAGGCTTAACGAGGATGACAGTCTCATGAATGCAGGAACCAGAGAACCAGCTTGGTCCCAAGTTGCCGGCTCAATCCTGGCCTTCATTCAGTGGCCTTCCCAGAGCTTTGATGGCAACTCCCTGCCCCCTCCGCCCTTCCTCAGATAGAGCTTTCACCTTGTAGTTCATTTTCCTGGTAGCAAGAATGTGGGAGGGAATTATTTAGGGATACAAGAATGCCTGCAAGGTTCCCAGGGACACTCAAGCATCTGAAGGGGAAGCAGCCCAAGCGGGAGGGCCCCCGCCCCCTCCCCCTCTCCCACTCACCATGTAGTTGAGGTCAATGAAGGGGTCATTGATCGCCACAACCTCAACTTTTCCAGAGATAAATGCAGCTCTCGTAACCAGACGGCCAATACGGCCAAATCTAAAGACAGGAAATGAGAACAGTCACCACCTTCAGGGTGGAGAAACAAGAAAACCTTTCCTCTTTAATTCCTCACATCTCCCACAGACAAAGATCTTCTTGAACAAGGATCACGTCCACGGAAGGATATCCCTGCTCTTGGGTGAAGGGAAAAACCACAATAGGCCCCTCACTGGGTAATGCGCAGGCAGCCGGAAACTGCTTTAGGCAGAACAAAAGCCAGGCTGGACAGAAGCAAGCGACCCAAAAAGGCAGATTTTATGACAGTCACAGAACGAAGATAGATATAGATGCACATTCACCCAGATAGGTACGGGGCAATTTCCTTATAGGAAAGCATTTTCTAAACCAGAAGAGGGCTGCCTGCGCCACCAACCAGAGACTGCTATCAAGACGCCCATAATAGCGCCACACACTCCACTGTGTTTTAGGAATGATTGATTTTTTAAAAAAGTATTTTCCCCCTAGTAATTCGTGTAGAAAAACAGCCTTTAACTCTGCCTATGTAATTGGCAACTGGTGAGTCCGTGTCAAGAATGCAAACCTTCACTCATCTCTTAACTTTTACCAAACTAGTCCATTAGGTTTTAAACAAGGGTTTAAAAAACACTCATCATTGATTTTCGTCAACATACACGGCGGGAAGTCTCAGGAGCTGCCTGCCCCGGCCCCCCCCTCCGAATGCCCCCCCCGCGGGGCAGGAGGGGGCCTCCATCCACAGGGGCAGGAAGCAGGGCGCAGGGGGAGGGGCGGGGCCTGCCCAGGCGCAGCTGCGCTCCGAGGGATCCCGGCAGGTGCCTGCGGGCCACGTGGCTCCGGGCTGGAGACAAAGGGGGCCTCCGGGCTCGGAAGGGGGCCGCTTCCTCGCCGCGGCTCTCCGTCCCTCCAGCAGGCACGAGGCAGCGGGCGGCGGACCAGCCCCGGAGCAGCGGCGGGAGTCCCGTTCCGGGCAGCGTCTGTCCTCGGCCTGAAGGTGCCTGCGAAGCTACCTGCGCTGGCCGGAAGGCTTCTGCCCCCTGAACGGTTGTTCGGACCGCAGGAAGCAGCGCTGCTCCGGGCCGCCCCGCGCGGCACTCGCTCCCCGAGGCCCCGCGCAGAGCTTTCCTCCCCGCGCCCCGCCCCGCGAGAGCCCGGAGCCAAGGCCTGTCGCAGGCAAAGCCTCGGGCGGGGGGGGGCGCCTCCCAAGTCGCCTCCCGAGCAGGCGGCGCCGCCCCGCGCAGGAAAGGTCAGGCCTAACTTTAGCGCCGGGCAGGAGGGGCCGCGCGCTCCGGTTACAGGGCCCGCAGAAGGGCACGTTCTCGGGGGCTCCTCCAAGCCCGCCCGCCCGCCCGCGGCTTCGGGCCTTCCGGGGCGGCAGCGAGGGGGGAAGAGCCACAGGAGGCGGCAGAAGGGAGCGCCCCGCGGGCAGCCGGCGGCTTCCTGCTGCGAGTGACTCAGCGCGGCCAAGCGGGGAAATGCCATCCCCCGCGACGGCCCCTCGCAGCAAGAGCCACGAGGAGCCCCGCGATGGGGCGACCTTCAGGCGTCCTTGGGGGGGGGCACCAGCCCCGGCCATCCCTCGCCGTTGCCGCCGCCCGCCGCCCTTGGCCAGAAAGTTCGCCGCGAGTTGCCGGGGCGGGCGGGGGAGGGGCAGCCCCGGGGCCGCTCCCCTCCCCCTCCCCCGCCATGGCCGGCCAGGCGCGCCGCACGTCGGCCCCGCCGGACTCACCCGTTCACTCCGATTTTCACCATCTTGGCTTGAAAAGGGCCGGCCTGCCTTCCTGGGGAGAAAAGGACGGGGCGGTGAGCCGCTCGCCCGCAAAGGGCGGGGAAGCCCCTCCCGCCGAGCCCCCCAGCCCCAGCCCCCCTGCCCGCCCTCACTGCCCACCGCCGGGGAGAGAGTCGCGGCCGCCCGCTGGAAAGCCACACGGCGACTGCTCTCGGCGGAGGCGGAAAGTGGTCGCCACGGAGCGCAACCCCGTCGCCTCGGCCGCGCCCCGCTCCCACGCCCTCTCCGCCAGGCCTCCGGGAAGCGGGCATCTCCCCCCCCCCATGGCCGCGGCAGAAGCGGGAGGAAGCGCTGCCCCCGGGCAAGCGGCCGCCGACGCAACAGGTCCCGCCGAGCCGCATCTCGAGGTAGCGCGCCCGGCCCGGGCCGGCCGCCCCCTCGCCCTCCCCGTCGGGGCTTCGCGCTTGGCGCAACTGGCCGCCCCTTCGCGCTGGGCTCGTGGCCTGACCCTCCCCTCGAAGCGAGCGGCCCCACCGCCGCTTCCCGGGCCGAGCTGTGCCGAAGGGCGCCGCCGGCCAGCCTCGCCCCGCGGCCCCGGCCCCGCGCCTGGGGCCGGCGACTCACCCGGGTCTCCGCCTAACTCAGCTCCGCGGTGAAGCGAGGAGGTGAGCGCGCCAGGCGGCCCGCCCTGCCCTTTATACTGCCCCCTATGCTAATCGTGCGGCCGGCCCCGCCGACAGGCGCCGAATCAGAGCCCCGCGAAAGGCGACGGGCCGCCCCCGGGCCGCCGAGCCCGCCTCCCCCCCCCCCGAAAGCAGCCCTGGGGCCGGGCAGGCCGAGGCGCAGTCGCTCGTTGGGGGCCGCCCCCTGTTCCAGGAGGGGAGAGTCCTCCAGGCGCGGGAAGCCGGGCCGGCCCTCGCTGGGCCCCTCCCCGGCCAGGCTGCCGAGGCCGCGCCCTGCGCCCTCCCGGGCCTCTTGCTGCCAGGCGTCCCGCCTCTCCCCGGGGGTTCAGGTCGGGACTCCCCGTCTGCCGTGGGGGCGAAAGGGCGCCTTCGCCGGGCCCGCCCGCCCGCCGGCTGCCACCCCGGGGGACGAGGCGCGCAGCGAAGCCGCGGCAGGAGCCTCGGGAGGCCTCGAAGGCCGCCGAGATGGCGCTGGCGCTGGCGCGGACCTGGCGGGCTGCAGAGGCCGCCCTAGCAGGTGCCCCCGACGGGGCGGGCTCGCGCCGGCCCTCGCAAGTGTGTCCTGCGCTAAAAGTGGCGAGCGCCGCTGGGCGCCTGTTGCTTGGCGCCGCCTGCGAGAGCCACGCGCGGGTCCCCTCCGCGCTTTCGCGGGCCCCGCGGGGGCTCCTGCAGCAGGGGGTCCCGCTCCCGCTCCCGCTCAAGCGGTTGGGTTGGAAGGCGCCGTGAGTCGCCGTTGCGTTTCGTCTGAACGCGCGGGCAGAGCGGCGCGGCGGGGGCGCTTCAGCCGGGCGCTGCTGAGCCCGGGCGATTCGAGGCCGCCGCCGCCGCGTGCGGCTGCGGGAGACAAGGCCGGGGCCAGCGGCTCTTGGGTGGAGGCGCTCACCCAGCAGTGCCTGTCCTTAAGGGCAGCCGAGTGCTGCTCGCGATTCCCGGACCCAGCCGCTGGCAGGGAAGGCGGACGCGCCGGCCCCGCAGGCAAGCTGCCTCCCCCAGATCCGTGGCCGACCAGTTTCGTGGCTGTTTCGTGCTTTTTAAAAGTATGTTGCAGTATTTACCGGAGACACAGACCCGCCCGACCCAGCGCAAGGTTCCGGGCCCTGGCACCGGCCTGATCCAGTCATCGGGCCAAGGCGGAGGCTGCTGGGCGGGCGGAAGGGAACGGGGCACAGACAGCCCCCCCGCCCCGGGCTGCGGGGCGCTAGGAGAGAGCGCCGAGTGGGGGGTTTCCTCTCGCTTTAAAAGCCTCGCCTTCCCTCCCCTCCCAGAAAGAGCACCCAAAGGAGCCGCGGTGGGGAAGCAGGCGAGGGGGAAGCGTCCGCGGGCATCCCCCGGGAGGAGGCGCACGTGCACAGCCCCCGCTCGAGTACTGTGATACCCAAGAGCTGAACGTGTGAAGGGATTGTGCCAGTCTGGTGCGGGAAATGCCACATTAGAGCTAGGGGGCTGTCAAGGTATCCGGCGGTGGGCACTGCCCAGCAAAACCCGCCCCGAGGAACCCTCGCCATCTCGCAAGTCTCGTTCGCACGAATTCGGCAAGAGATTTCCTTCCGCCAATTAGCACAAATCCCCGTCCCCGCCCTTCCCGAGTGGAACGCCCTTCTAGCGCAGTGACTACGGGAGGGGGCGAGGCCGGCCCTCCCAGGATGAGCCGCGAACGAGGCGCGGAGGGACCGGCATCTCCCGGCCTCCCCCAGAGGCCCGCAACTGCTCCCAGGGCCCTACGCAACCGGGCGGAATCTCCGCGGAGGGGGGAGGGGGTGCCCCCCTCCCATCCTCGGCACCTTAAAAAAAAGAAGGAAACTATGCCCCTCTCTACCCAAGACATCTTACACCGGATGTTCGTGAGGAGAGGCCGAAAAGCATAGTTTAAAAAGACAGAGCCGGTGGAGATCGCTCCTTTCATCTTCGCCTCAGGGAAGGGGAGGTGAAATTGAGAAAGTCTTGGGGAGGTGAAGATGAAATTAACAAACCCTCTTTGGAGCGATGTGCGCCGGCTCTGTCTTTTTAAACTATGCTTCCTAGCTAGCATTGCATCTCCCAACGTTTGAGCATCCCCTGTAAGATGTCTTGTGTAGAGCGTCTCTGTATTTTGCATGAGTGCCTGACATTCTTGTTTTCCCCCAAAGGAAACCGTTGGCCTCTAAGGATGCGGAGACCTGGACCCCGAGGCAGCTCTTGAAGTCCCTAAGAATAGCATCGCCTGGGCCATTTTGCGCAGCTGCACATGCCGAGGAAACGAAATACAACTTTAAAAAAAAAAACCTTTTAAGAAGCGACTGCCTTTGTCTCTAGCGAAAGGAATGCCCCGCAGCGACCGAGGGCCGTCCTGAGAGTTCCTTCCATCCCCCCATCCCCCCACCGCGGCCAGGCCAAAGGAGGGGGAGGCGCGAGGGCCGGCCACTGAATCTGCCTTGGATCGCGTGTCCCAGAGGCACGTGAGGAAGGACAGCACCGTATTTCCTTGGTGGGATGGGGGAAAGAATGCGCCTGCTGGTTGGACTTCATTTGGGAAAAGCGGAGCACCCGCCCGCCCCAGCAGGCCTCTATGGGGCTCAACGCAAGCTTCAACGCTTGTTCACCCGAATCCTGCCCGTCAAAGGAAACCCCACAGATCTAGAGCGCGTTTCCCAGCCGCCTCAGTCTGTAGCAGCAAACGAAAATAAAACCGAAGGGAAGTCCCGTTGCACCTCAGAGAGGAGCCAGTAGCAAAGCCTCCGCCTGAAGGGGTCGCGGGACTTCCGTTTAATAGTGTGCCCAAGGAAGGCATGCGCAAGGGGACAAGCTAAAAGGCATGACAAGCCTGGGCATGAAAACAATGGGAAAGGCTTGAGGGCCCATTGCATAGAAGGGGAGCCGTACGTGCCGGTTGACTTGCACGAGCTCCATTGAGATACATGGCGGGACCGAAACATCGCCCTGAAAACACGAGCCGGCGTGCAGGATCTTGCTCTGAGGAGGGACTGTGGGCGGCCAGCTGCAACGCCGGCCCCTGGGACCGCCTACGTCACTCCGGGCCCGGCGTGACGGCCCCTGGGATGGCCTGGGCCGGGATGGCAGCCCCCTCACGCCGCGCTCGGAGCAGTTTCGTCGCGCCAGGGACTCTCCTTCGGCTCTGTCCTCCGGGCAAGATCCTCACACTCCACCCCATAATTTCATTGCAACGTTTTGGTTCTGCAATGTGCTTCAACGGAGCGAATGGAAAGGAGTTGGCATGGGGGGTCGGGGGGCTCCCATTCTATCTAAGGGCCTTCAAGCCCCCCCCCCGGTTGTTTTCCGCGGGCACTCGCTGCCGCCTTTTCAGTCCGTTCAGACCCTCCAGCCTGAGGGTCTCGTGCCAAGTCCAGGGCCTCGCCAAAGGGCCCGCCGTGCCAGCTCTGCCAGCCGTTCCGCAGCGCAGCGCCAGCGCGGCCAAGGCTCACGGGGTCGCCGAAGGCTTCGAGCCGAGCGGAGGCGCTCAGGCTTGCCCCGGAGCCCCGTCCCGCGCCTGTCGGCTTCGGCTCGGCCGAACAAAGACGGGGCGGCTTTGCAGAGAGGCGCCGCCGCTCTTTGCCTAACAAAGGCCTGGCCGACGCCTGCGGCTCCTGCCCCGCGGGGGCCGCCAGCCCGCCTCGATTGCCCGGCAACCAGCCCGCCCCGCCCCGCCGCGCCCGCCCCGCGCCTCCTGCGGCGCTCCTACGGGCGGGACGTGACCGCGGCAGTCCCGCCTGCCTGTGGGCCGCAGCCCCGGCCCCCCGGGGACCCCCGGGCCCGTTTCCCTCTGCCGGAGCGCCTGCGGCCGAGGCCCGCGGCCTGCAAGATCGGGCGAGGGCCGCGCGTTGGCCCGTCGGGGCTGAGCGGGGCAGCAAAGGCAGGCCAGGGCGCCGCAGACGCGGGACGTGCGGGCTGGAGCAGGCGGCGGCGGCGGGACTCCGGGGACGCCCCGCGGCTGGGGAAGGCGGCCGCGGGGTGGGGGCAGAACGGGGGCCCCGGGTTCATATCGCGGATGGGCCAAGGGTGGCAGGGGGCCGGCGTGGCTGCGGGCGGGCTTCCTTGAGATATGCGGAAACCTTTTGCAGATGCTGCCTAGCATAGATTTCTCACTGATGATGATGATGATGATAAAAACAACATTCGATTTATATACCGCCCTTTAGGCCAACTTGACGCCCCCTCAGAGCAGTTTACAAAGTGTGTCATTACCGTCCCAACAACAGCAATCACCCTGTGAGGCGGGTGGGGCTGAGAGAGCTCTGAGAGAGCTGTGACTGGCCCAAGGTCACTTGACGGGCTTCAAGCAGAGGAGGGGGGAATCAAACCCGGCTCTCCAGATTAGAGTCCTGCTGCACTTAACCACTACACCAAACTGTCATCGTTTTATTTCTCTTGCACAGGAAGCTTATTTTAATCATTTCCCTCTTCAAATAAAAAAAATTAAAAATAGGCGAAGATGCACCGCCGTTGGCCAGTTGCCCGTAAAGTGCCCTACAGGCCTTGCTGCTGGGAGGAGCCAAGGACTTGCCCTCCAGCCTGCTCCCAGACAGGCCTCTCCTGCTGTTCTTGGAGCCACTTAGCTCCGGAGCATGTCCAGAGGGGGGGCTTGGTTAGGCTGCTGCATTAAAAGGGAAAGAGCCTCGTGGCACTTTCAAGATGATTTTTTTGGGATTGCAGGGTAGGCTTTTATAGGCTACAGCCCTTGAAAACTTAGGCTGGAATAAAATCTTCTTATGGTTGTTGTGGGTTTTCCAGGCTGTATTGCCGTGGTCTTGGCATTGTAGTTCCTGACGTTTCGCCAGCAGCTGTGACTGGCATCTTCAGAGGTGTTCAGGTAAGGTTTCAGTGTCACTGTGACACTGGGAGATCTCTGTCTTTTGGTGCTACACCTCTGAAGATGCCAGCCACAGCTGCTGGCAAAACGTCAGGAACTACAATGCCAAGACCACGGCAATACAGCCCGGAAAACCCACAACAATCATCGTTCTCCGGCCGTGAAAGCCTTCAACAATACATCGAAAATCTTCTTAGTTGCTAAGGTGCCACAAGATGCCTTTTAATTAATTAATTATGCCTCAGTAGTTACGAGTGTGACCCGGGAGAGAATTACTCAAACTAGGGGCTCAGACTGGAGTTAATTCTGCTCAGGATCACTCCGTAAAAGACCTACTTTGGCTTTCTAAATTTAAAAGGTACTAGTGGAAAAGAGGG
The DNA here is from genome assembly GCF_028583425.1 of Eublepharis macularius. Classification (NCBI taxonomy): domain Eukaryota; kingdom Metazoa; phylum Chordata; class Lepidosauria; order Squamata; family Eublepharidae; genus Eublepharis; species Eublepharis macularius. Next base: position 1,791,330 of record NC_072807.1, on the reverse strand, counting down.
TGGGTTCGAGGACTTTTTTTTAAAAAAAGAGATCTTGCCAGAGTGACATCAGCCACCTTCTGGTTTAGAAAGTTCCTTCTCCAAAGTTTCACGAAGCATTGAAAAAACAGCCATCAAAAATGGTCATGTGGAAGAGATGAAACGAGAGAGTTAAGACTTAACAGATGCAGAGGAGTTAGCTGTGTTAGTCTGTGGTAGCAAAATCAAAAAGAATCCAGTAGCACCTTTAAGACTAACCAATTTTATTGTAGCATTATCACAGGTAACAGATTTCCTTTACAGAGACGGGGTCTGGGGGAGCCTGGCGTGGGCTTTCGGGGACCACAGTTCTCTTTGTCAGATGCATCTGACGGGGAGAGTTGTGGTTATTGAAGGCTTACACTGCATTGGAATTGGATGGTCTAGCTGTTTTGCTGCTACAAACTAACAGGGCACACTCCTTTGAAGCCAACTGATACACACACCAAAAGGAGATGTTTACATTTACTAGCAAAGGAATGTTTTGGTTGCACCCTCCCTCTCCCCCCCTAATTGCATCTTCTCTCTCCTCCCCTCCTCCCCCCTCCTCTTCTATATTTGACCAGTTTCTGTACCATGCATCTGACGAAGAGAACTTGATTCTCTTATGCTACAATAAAATTGGTTAGTCTTAAAGGTGCTACAAGACTTAACAGAGACTCCCCTGGCCTGCCCAAAGGGGCTAGGAATAAGGCTGCGATTGGGAGCCCAGTCCCCACAGAGAAGAAAGGCCAGGCCAGCCCAATTTCTACCCTGGGATTTAAAATGGTACTTCAACCCACAGCTCAAAGACAATCTCTTTGTGCTGTGGGCTAAAAGGACTGTAGATTGGTCAGATTTCTTGTTCACTGTACCTGGAGCAGGGCTAAAAAGCATTTTGACCCTGGGACCCAAGAAGGAAGGAGGCAGCCGGAGAGGCCGTTCTTGTGCACGGGGCTGTCCCATTTGCCAGGCTGAGGAGCTCTTGGTTTCTAGCTATAGGACTGAGGCACTCATCCCCCGCAGAGAGATGCTGCGAGTCGGCCAGGGTCCTCACATAACTGTTGCATCAGGACTTGGAAAACGTGATGTGGTTCCACAGGACCCTGCTTCAAATCTCAGTGCTGCTGTGAACTTGCTAGATAACCTCAATCAAGCCCTGCTGCTGCTCCCCCCACCGCAATATGAGGGTAATAAGCGCAGCCTGCCAATTATGAGGAGTATATTTTAGATATTTTAACCCTGCTATTCTCCCCAATGGGAACCTAAAGCCACTTATAATATCAGTCTCTTCTCCATTTCATCCTCACACAACCACGCTTTGAGGTAAAGGTAAAGGCCTTTACAACAACCCTTTGAGGTAGAACAGCAAGATCCTGGACCAGTAGCACCTTAAAGACCAACTAGATTTCCAGGGAATGAGCTTTTGAGAGGCAAAACTCCCTTTGTCAGAAACTGAGTGGAAAAACATCGGAGTCTTTCAGCGCAATCCTGACCCGGGGGTGGGGGGCACCTGGGAGCCAACAAGGAGTTGTGCTGGCTTATCCTGGACTTACACCAGTGTAACCACCCCGCTCCAAGATGGCATAGTGGTCCAACTGAGCCCTACTGGAGGCTCGGTCCCCAAACAGAGCAGGGGCTTGGGGATCCCGTGGGGGCTGCTGCCCCCATCCCCCCGCACATGGCAGCATGGCAAATGCAGTGGGATGCTAAGTCCCGCCCATGTGCAGGGGAGAGAACCATCAGCCCCCCCCAGCACTGCTGGGGTCTGAGGTGCGAGGCAGATGGCCATGGCAGCCGGGGGGGGGCAAGGATGACCCATGGGGGGGCGGGCCAGTCCATGCGCTGTGCACACACTCCCCCCGAGGGTTCTTCTCTTCACCAGTGAAAGTGGGGATCTTAACCTGGGGAGCACTGAAGAAAAGATGGTTGTAGGGAGCAACCCCCCTCCCGCCGCCGGATCAGTGCTTCCATGTGAAATACTGGGGCAGGGAGAAGGAAGCACACATGGTGGTGCAAGTACATGTCAGCTCTCTAGCAGCACGCTCAGGAGTAACAGTCTTGATCAGACCGGCCCAAGTAACCCGAAGTTCCCTCAAGCTGGATGAGCCGCTCGCTCGTGATCTTTCTGTTCCGCCTTGGCACGGGGATGCCAGCCAGCAGCTGCAGGGGGTCCCAGGGTGGCCACGGCAACTGCCAGTGTGAGGTTCCTGCAAGCACCCCCCCCCCGCAGGGCAGGACCGGGAACAGTTTTTGCCGGGACGGCCCCCTCACCTGCATAGAGAGAGACTTTGTTGGAGCAGGAGGGGCGGGGAGCTGGCCACCCCCCTCGCACTCCCGTGTGGGAGGCCAGCCCTGTCCAACAATGTGACCTGGGAGACGGCGCTCGGCTGCATAGTGTGGAGGGGGGGCTGCTGGCACAGGACCAGTGCGATCCGTGATATGGGCTGTCTCCATGGTCCCCAGCGGCAGAGGAAGTGTGGGGCCAGGTTGCCCCCAATTGCTTTCCCATGTTGTGGGATGGCCTCGTCATTCAGCAGCCGCTGGGCCAAAAGTGCTCACGCTCCCACTTGTGCTCAGCTGTGTGCCTGTCACGGCAGTCCTCTGCTGGCTTGGGTGAGGGGGCGGCTGAGGCCCCGTCTCGAGGCAGCGGAAACGGCTGCTTGGTCCAAAATATAAATACAAGTTGATGGGGTCTGAACTGGCGGAGACTGACCAAGAGAGAGATCTTGGAGTCATGATAGATAACTCACTAAAAACGTCAGCACAGTGTGCGACTGCCATAAAAAAAGCTAATGCTATGCTAGGGGTTATTAGGAAAGGGATTGAAAACAAATCAGCCGGTATCATAATGCCTCTGTATAAATCGATGGTGAGGCCTCATTTGGAGTACTGTGTACAGTTCTGGTCGCCACACCTTAAAAAAGATATCATAGCACTGGAAAAAGTACAGAGAAGGGCAACTAAAATGATTAAAGGGTTGGAACACTTTCCCTATGAGAAAAGATTGAGGCGCTTGGGGCTCTTTAGCCTGGAGAAAAGACGACTGAGGGGAGACATGACAGAGGTTTACAAGATAATGCACGGGTTAGAGAAGGTAGAGAAAGATGTGTTTTTCTCCCTTTCTCACAATACAAGAACTCGTGGGCACTCTATGAAATTATTGAGCAGTCGGGTTAGAACAGATAGAAGAAAATACTACTTTACACAAAGGGTGATAAACACATGGAATTCGTTGCCACAGGAGGTGGTGGCAGCTACAAGCATTGCCAGCTTCAAGAGGGGACTGGACAAATATATGGAGCAGAGGTCCATCAGTGGCTATTAGCCACAGGAGATAGATGGTATTCTCTTTGTGGGGAGGTGGTGCTCTGTTGTCTTGGTGCTGGAAGGAAGGCAGTGGGAGGGCTTCTGGTGTCCTGGCCTCACTGACAGTCCTTTAGATGGCACTGGATCTCTAGCCACTGTGTGTGACAGAATGTTGGACTGGATGGGCCACTGGCCTGATCCAACATGGCTTTGCTTATGTTCTTATGTGGCAAAGTTGTGGAGCATGACACAGACAAACATGAGCTTTGTTACCACCATGGGCTGCATTGCCTGGCAGCCCCCCCCCCAGCAAGGTGCAGGCATCAGAACCACATTTTCAGCTGGCCAAAGACCCTCTCGATGACCACCCACATCTGCCAGTGGACGTGGTTGCCAGTGGCACGGTCTACCAGCTCTTCCACGGGATCTGGGGCCAGGAGGTATAGGAGTGGGCCACCCCGGTCGCTTGTGTGAGTAGGGAAGTGCCACGCCCTCTCCCCGTGACGGCCTCCCCAGCAGCTCGCCCCGGCCCTCCAGTCGCGCAGCAAAGAACCGCTTCAGGCCAGAGGCTGCGAAGATCTGGGCGTTGTGGAAGCTCCTGGGGAACTCGACCAACAGGTCCGTGAAGATGCCACTTGGATGTCGACACTGAGGAAGCGGTGTCGATTCTGGTAGACCTGGGGCTCCCTGTGGGGGACCCAGAGGCTTGTGTGCATGCAGTCCCCTGCTCCCACAATATTTGGGAACCCTGCGAGGGAAGCAAACCAGGCCCAGGTGGGGGCCAGCGCGGCCTCCTCTGTGGGGAAGGAAACACGCTCCCGGAGTCAGCCCAGCATGGCATCCAGGAAGGCGTGGGGACAATGACTTGTGGGGGCCTGGAAGACCTCCAGGGCATTGGCCACCCCTTGGGATGATCTGGTGACCAGGAAATGGGAGAAGAGCAGCACCTTCTGCAGGGTGGAACTGGCCCTGGGGGCAGGGGCTTGTCCCTGGAGCGCTGGCCTGAGCACCTCACAGAAGTCCTGGATGGCCACCCTGTCCAGGCAGAAACAGTCCAGAGACAGGTGCTGTCTGGGATCTGGAGGGTGCAGATGCACTCCTGGCATCGTCTGGCCTGGTACCAATGCGCACAACCCAACCACACAGTGCTAGCAGGAGTTGGAGTAGGTGGACCCCTGGGACCGGGGGCGGGGGGGGGGGTGGCGGTGGCAGGAACAGGTGCCAGGTGAGGTCTTCCTGTATGGGGGCTGCAGGAGATGGGCAGAATTAGTGGGGGGGAATGGGAGGGGAGGGGACCCACACCCTGCTTGGCCCAGAACCCAGCGTGGGGGCCAGCAAACCCTGTCCCCCCGGAGGCCCGTGAGCGGCTTCCATCTGCTCAGTATTCATCCTGTGATTTGCTGGCCAGTAGTAGTGGTGGTGGTGGTGGTGGTGGTGGTGTGCGTGCGTGCGTGCGTGCGTGCCTCCCACGTGGCCTGGCGTTGGAGCATACCCGCATTGTCTTTGCCATGGCCAGAGCCGCCTTAGCCACCAGTCGCTGCCAGGCCTTTTGGTGCATGGCAGCAGAGTGAGCGTCAGCCCTGGGGAGCTGTCCTCCATTAAGCACCAGGCCGGCTCAGAAGTGTGTGCGCGCCCTCAAGGCTGGGGGGCACCCTGTACAAGCAGGCAGTACAGGAGGGTTTGCCTGGGGTGGAGAAGGTCCTGTGGGTGTGATCCCTACTGTTGGGGTGGTGGTGGGCGGCCTTCGCATTGAAGACCCGACAGGTTAGCTCATGGCCAGAGGGAGCAGTGCGGGCTGGGCAGACAGGAGGCCTGGACACGGAGCCTGGCCCCCCTTGCAGGCCGCTAGTGCCCCCCTCGCTTCTGTCCTGCAAGTGAAGCACTTGGCATGGGTGGCTCTCCACAGCTGTTAGGTGTCACAGGCAAGGAGGCTGCGGAGAAGGGGGCCAACCCCGCCATAGGCCCCAGACTTAGTTCCCCCCGCCAAGCTGAGGGGAAATCCGGGAGGAAATGGAGCTGGCTAAGGCGGCAGACAATCCCAGCACCAGCGGAGTGGACACGACAGGTGACAGGGGCGGGGGGCGGGGAGGTGTCCCAGGGCCTGGATGCCTGGCCTGAGGACCAGCTTTCTCCCCCGCAGGGGCCTGGACACTGGCGATCCCCACTGAAGTGATGGCACATCTTCTAGCCATGACCTCCTTGAGACGGGCTGTGGCCGCAGGAACGGCTGTCCTGAGTCCCTGGAGCCACAGGCCGACTCTACATTCTCCCAGGGGTGGGGTGACACTGGTGGGGGCTGTGGAGGGGGCCATGGGCTGGTAGGATGGGGTGCGTGCCACAGGCTCTGGGCCGGGATATGGGAGATGCGGGGCCCATCCCAGAGGTCTGGGCACTATGCCCTTGCCCTGTACAGTGCAGCCCGCTCCCGTTCAGCTGCCTGCAGGAATGGCCACTCCGCCGGTATGTACAGCTCACCCCAGGTGTGTGTGTGTGTGTGTGTGTGTCCCTCGGCTGTTCCTGTGGCAGCCCCAGCCAAGTCTCCCTGGCAGGTCCCTCCCCTGCATCTGGGCAGTTAGCGCATGCTGTCCTTGCTGCAGGCTCCACCTCTGAGGGGGGCCAAGTGCCCTGCCTGCCACTCGGCTGAGAAGCTCCCCCCCATGCAGCTCCCAGAAGTGCTATGACTGCAGGGGCATGTGGACCCCCAGTTGCCTGCTTTCTAGTGTGAGGGGGAAGTGGGTGTCGATGGGCAGCAGGAACCAAGGCCCACACATTGGCTGTGCCTTTGCTTGCCACTTGCGTGCCTGTCATAGGAGTGTCACGGCCGTCAGGGGATGCTGGCGGGTGGCAGGTGCTCAGCATCACCACCTGCCATGACCAGCCGCCCCCAGCCAATAGGATTATGCTTTATGTGTGGGTAAATGCTGAGATCATTGATTGCTTGGACTGCTTGTTGTTCGGACCTGCGACGGGGAAATATGCAAAGGAGGTGGTTGTTCCTGCTGTTATCTGTATGCTTATCTCAGCTGCACCAAAAGCTCCATACTCTGGAGAAGTGGGCAGCTGTGAATAGGATGCAATTCAATAAAGACAAGTGCACAGTATTACACCTGGGCCACAAGAATGGGAAGCACAAATACTGGATGGGGGATACACTTCTGGGCAGTAGTATATGTGAAAGGGATCTTGGGGTAAGAGTGGACTGTAAACTGAATATGAGCAGTCAGTGTGATGCGGTGGCAAAAAAGGCCAATTCAATCCTGGGTTGTATCAAAGGGGCCATAGCGTCGAAATCGCAGGAGGTCATAGCCCCTCTCTATACTGCCTTGGTCAGGCCACACCTGGAGTATTGTGTGCAGTTCTGGAGGCCTCACTTCAAAAAGGATGTGGACAAAATCGAGAGGGTGCAGAAGAGAGCGACGAGAATGATCAGGGGTCTGGAGACTGAGCCCTACGAGGAAAGGCTGAGGGCCTTGGGAATGTTTAGTTTGGAGAAGAGGAGGTTGAGGGGGGACATGATTGCTCTCTTTAAATATCTGAAAGGCTGTCATTTGGAGGAGGGCAAGGAGCTGTTCCAGTTGGCAGCAGAGGGTAGGACGTGAAGCAACGGGCTTAAATTACATGCAGAAAGATACCGACTGGATATTAGGAAAAACTTTTTCATGGTCAGAGTAGTTCAGAAGTGGAATCAGCTGCCTAGGGAGGTGGTGAGCTCCCCTTCACTGGCAGTTTTCAAGAAGAGGCTGGATGAATACTTGTCAGAGATGCTTTAGGCTGATGCTGCACTGGGCAGGGGGTTGGACTAGATGGTCTCTGTACGGCCCCTTCCAACTCTATGATTCTAAGCCTCTCCTGTTCGCCTGGGAAGGGGCACCTGTACAACCTGGGAAAACCCCACACATCATTCCTGTTGCTTTTCTCGCTTAGATGCTTTCCCACTGAATTTAGAGGACAGTTAGTCTGGGCGGGAGGGGCTACAGTATGCCCACAGCATTAGAAAGCTATATATGAGGCTTGCATGTAACTGCTATTCCTGGCAAAGACGGAGTAAGATCACGATACTGGCAACTTTTCAATAAAGCTTTTACTAACTGCAGTGTAGTCTTTTAAGAGTTGCTTGGCAGATCCTCACAGCGGGATTGTCAGGGGAACATCGGGGCGTGCACTCTCAGCTGCGACTCCCCTGTGTCCTGTTGGGCTCAGCTGCTGGCATTGCTTGCCCTTAGAGACTGGATAAGCAGTGCCACAGGTATATGGGCACAGGGGCACCAGCGGCACAGCAGGCCTCAGGTTGCACTGTCCATAATCTAGGCAGAGGGTGGGAAGGGTATTGTAAATTAGAGAGTTAGGGAGCTAACTATAATGCATATTGTAGTTAGCTTGATAGAGTCTGGATGTGAAGCACAGAAAATTAGCATCTGTAATGTGAGAAATATCCTATGTTCCAGTTCAGTCCTGGGAGCAACTTTGTTCCAAATTTGCATATAAATTCAATATCAGCAATCTCATGTTGTAATTTTCCTTTGATGTTTCTCATCTTGAGAACTGCTACTGTCAGTAATGGAATGACTTGGCAGATTAAAATGTTCTCCCATTGGTTTTAGATCGTTGTTGGTTTTTGATATCAGATTTATGTCCATTCATTCTTCTGTTTGTCCAACTGTTGAAGGGCATCGCTAACACCCGATGGTCTATATAATGCCGGAAAGTGGACAAGTGAGTGAGCCTGAGATGGTCCAGCGGGTGTTGTGGGGTCCAGCGGCTGCTGGGGTGACTATGCAAGCAGAGTTGATTTACTGCAGACTCTGGTGCCAGAGTCCGTGCCCATGTTGGGACGTGCATCCTTGCGAGCAAGTTGTTTGAGGTTAGGGGGCTGTCTGTGGGCAAGAAAAGGTTTGCCTCCCAGGGCGTGTGTGAGAGCGGGATCATTGTCCCGCACAAGTTGCAAACCGTGGCTGAAGGACAGTGACTGGCCCGATCCAATGGCAAGCTTGCACGGCCGATGGGGTATTGGAGCTTGGCTCTCCTAAATCCTAGCTTGAGACTACACATCAACTAAATGATTGCTATAAAGAGGCAAAATTTCTCTTATAACAGACCCCCCCCCTTTTTTTAAATTTGTTGGCTCAAATAAGAAACGGGCCACATGCCGTGAAGTATTTAGATCTGTATTAAAACTTCATAAAAAGTTACATACAACACTGTAACCTTAGATATAAACAACATTGTAGATGAGCTTGTTCTTGCTACATTTTTGGTGGCTCTGTTGAAATTGTTATTGACTTGCTATATTCAAACATCCCATATTGCAAGTGAAGTATACCTTTTGGTGACTTGTATGGAAGAATGTTAGGAAAAGTTTAAAATGAAGTTTTTTAAAAAAGAAAATCCTGATAGAGATGCCAAAAGAATCTCTCAGATTTGATTATGAGGAGTCCAAGTTAGTGATTAAAAAGAACTCAGAATATAAGTCAACAAAATTTAAAGTTTTTTTTTTTTTTAAAGCATGCTTGTTTGTACAAAGCAAGTTGGAAACTGGGCCACAGCAGGAGGACCAGCAACCTGAACCAGCACGTTGGCACCTCCCCCTTTCCCCCAAATGCCAGAATTGCAAAGCGAAGTCCCGCACTCACATGCAAAAATTCTGAACAACACGCGGGTCAACACAGGAGTGTTTTCTTCTGTAAACTAGGGAAATGTTTTAACAAAATTGAATCTCATAAAAGCTGTGTTGGACTAGTAAGAAAAGGCCAAAAATATATCTTGAGCAGCTGAGGAGAGAAGAAAGTGTTAGATGGGCAGCAGCAGAGATGCAGGCGCAGAGGAACTCCCAAGAAAGTTCACTTGGATTGGATTGTAACCTGATTCTGATCGTCCAACGGTGATCCCCCTCTCCTAGCAAAGGACCCAAAGTCTAAGTTTAGCCCTGCTGGAGGTTGTGACCTTTATCAAAAGGCCAGAGGGGTGGTTTATAACTCCACACTCAAAGGATGCCAGAAGGGGCTTGTCAAGAACCCTTTTGCTGCTGTCCCCCATGACTCCTGCCCCAGATTTTGATTTAGGGTTGCTAAGCTCCAGGTGAAGCTTAGAGACCTCCTGGAATTGTAACTGATCTCGACTATAGGCTTCAGTTCCCCTGAAGAAAATGGCAGCTCCAAGGAGTATTTCATAGATTGTAGGTGAGATCTCTTCCCAAATTCTCCCCTCCACAAAGCAGCACCCCCAAATCTCCCAGAATTTCCCAGGCCAGAGTTGGCAACTCATTCTTGATTACTGGTGGGTCACTTCAACTCATGAGGGGTCAAGCCCAGTGTGGCTAACCTGTGGTGCTTTAAGGGTTTCCTACCCATTCTGTTTTTGGCACCGGAGGCAAGAAGAATAGCAGGTTTACCGAGTCTCTGACAGGCCACAGTACATGGCTGGTGCATCACTGTGGCTCACCATTACAACTTGCAGACAGAGAGACTTGGAGAGGAATGTGGGTCTGTTCGAGCCCTTGCACAATCTCAGCATCCTGTGTTTGATAAGCAAATAACTGCCAACAAGGACTCTGGGCAGGGGGCAGAGGACAACTGAGGGAGAGATGTCAAAAAGTCCATGTTCCCTGTGTTTATATTAAACCTGCAGGCAGTGCACTTATCTGGCTCACCCCAGGAGTTGGGGATAGAAGTCGGCAGGGCTGGAATACATCTAGGGACTGATGTTCAATCAATTCCATGGTACGCCTAAGGGCTGAAATGTAAGAGGGGGAGAAAGGAACAGTAGGGGAGGGCAAAGGTTGGGTATGGGAGGGCAGAGGGAGAAGGTGCCGCAGTGAAGGGCTGGCACATTGCCCTTTGAAGGTTTCTGGCCTGCCCTTCTTCAGCCAAGCCACTTTGGCTTCCAGCCAGCCAGGAAAGGTGAGGCCTTTAGACAGCATATTCTGGAGCCAAGTGAAAGGGCAACACATTCTCAAACGTCTTTACTATCAGCTATATTTTTATCCTGCCCTTCCATCGAGGAGCACAGAGTGGTACATGTAATTTTTATCCTCACAACCACCCTGTGAGGCAGGCCAGGGTGAGAGAGACCGCGACTGGCCTGAGGTCATCCAGAGAGATTTCCGGCAGTGGGGAGATTTGAATGCAGCTCTTTGAAATCTTAATCCAGCATACCGAACTATTACACTTGCTATGAAGGAGGATTATTTTTACGAGCATTTCTGCTCAGGCACAAAGAGACTCAAGCATGGCACAGAATCTGACAAGAGTCTGGGAGACCCAGGTTCGAATCCCCACTCTGTCATGGAAGGTGGATGGGTGACCTGGGGCCAACCACACTCTTTCAGCTCAACCTACTCCAAGGGTGGTTGTGAAGATATAAAATGGAGGGGAACAATATGTTGCAAGCTGCTTTGGGTCTCCGTTGGGGAGAAAAGTGGAATATGAGAATGGCTTGGGACAGCTCTGACTAGGCCCATGAGCTCTGACGGCTTCCATCACCCTTGGGATTGGCAGGTGGCCACATGCAGACGCAGGAGCTTCTTGCAGGCTTGGGCAAGGAAACGTAACTCCCTGGCAGGCCTACTCTTTTTAAGGCAAAGCCAGGGCTTGGGAGAGCCTGCCAGAAAGCAAAATAAAGGACAGGGACTTGTAGGCCGTCTATCGCATAAAAGGCTGGCTAACAGGCGCCAGGGTTCGTGCGAGAAACTAAGTGTTTCCGTGAGATTCCCTGCGAGTTTCCATAGCTATGGCATGTCAGCAAGGCTAGGCTTAGACTCAGCCTGGCGGTAGCAGTAAGAAACACTTTGCCAGCTGTGCTTCTGCAACGCTGGAAAGATTTCCTTTCTTATCCCCTTGCAGTAGAAAAAGGCAGGGAAACGAGACCAGCACCACGTCCACGTCCACGTTAAGAAGCCCCTCGCTTGCTATGGCCGTGCGAGGCTGCTCCTGCCCTCTAGTGGCCACCACTCGACCCAAATTTGCCTTATGGCGATCCCACAGCGTCTTCAAGGCAAGAGACGCGCAGAGGTGGATTGCCACCACTTGCGCCCCGGGGCCTCCTTGGTGGTTTCCCCTCCAAGTATTAATCAGGGCTGACCTTGTTTAGCTTCCGAGGTCTGACTAGCCTCGGCCAACCAGGGCAGGGTAAATAACCTGATAGCAGCAGTTTTAGACACAACTTGAGAGGGGGTGTAGGGGTCAAAGTTTGAAGGCCCCAAACACTTGGCCGCAGTAAGCTTCTGGCAGACACAACCCAAATACCCAACGGCAGAGGACGCGTGGCTCCCCTTTTCTGACAGCCGCCCTGTCCCGGTGCCTCAGCCACGTGGAGGTGGCTTCCTGGGGCGTGCGCTGCCTATTCACCCTCTTCAAGCCGGGAGAGTCACGGAGAGCTTATTCAAACCACCCTCGCTTTGTGCAACCTCAGTGGCAGCCATCACTTCAGGAGCTAGCAAAGGAAAAGGCGAAGAGCCTGCCGGAGGGACAAGGCTAAACCCAGATGTATGTTGTTTTTTAATTATTTAGAAAAGTGCAATGTGCTGAAAGTGCTCAGAGAATGTAATAAATATTATAAACACATCAAAGAAAATACAATGAATAAAGCCTGTAATATACTATATGAAATCCTAGGAGAAGGTAGTAGAGATGGTAACAATTTTACTGTCCCATGGATATTGAAGGGCCCCTACACCTTGGGACAATAAAATTATTGCTCTTCATGAAGACTCCTGGCATTTCATCTGTATGTCTGAAAAAGAATGGCTACATTAACAAGTTTCTCACCTGTGAAGTGCATTTTGGAACTTTTTCCATTTATTGGATTGGACATTAAATGTATTATTGCATTTTGTCTGAATCTATACAGTCATTCTTGGTATCCAGGGGTGTATATATGGTTTGGAATGTACATGGTTACTATATCAAAGAGTCCAGTAGCACCTTTAAGACTAACCAATTTTATTGTAGCATAAGCTTTCGAGAATCAAGTTCTCTTCGTCAGATGCCTGATACAGAGACTGGTCAAATACAGAAGAGCAGGAGAGAGAAGAGGCAATGGGGGGGGGGGAGGGGGAGGGAGCAATCAAAACATTCCTTTGCTAGTATATGTAAACATCTCCTTTTAGTGTGTGTATCAGTTGGCTTCAAAGGAGTTTGCCCTGTTAGTTTGTAGAAGCCAAACAGCTAGACCATCCAATTCCAATGCAGTATGGGCCTTCGATAACCACAGCTCTCCCTGCCAGATGCATCTGACAAAGAGATCTGTGGTTCCCAAAAGCCCACGCCAGGTGCCACTGAGCTCCCCCAGACCCCACCTCTGTAAAGGAAATCTGTTACCTGTGGTAATGTGATAACCATTCATAGTCCCTATTCAGTCCCAGCTTGACAGAGTCAAATTTGCATATGAATTCCAATTCAGCAGCCTCCCGTTGGATTTTGTTTTTGGAAGGTTTCTGTTGAACTACAGTGACCTTTAAGTCTTTGATGGAATGTCCTGGTAGATTGAAGTGTTCTCCCAGCATACTCATGGCGGACTTGGAACAACGCTTCCTCAGCTCCCATCCACTGGAACCACTATACTTAAGATTCCTGGACGACATCTTCATCATTTGGACCCATGGGAAGGAAGCTCTTGAGAGATTTCATCAGGACTTCAACAACTTTCACCCTACTATCAACCTGAACCTGGACCACTCTACACAACAGGTACACTTCCTGGACACCACTGTACAACTACATAATGGACGAATAAATACCACCTTATACCGGAAACCAACAGACCGATACTCATATCTACATGCCTCCAGCTACCACCCTAAACATACCACTCGGTCTATTGTCTACAGCCAAGCCTTACGTTACAACCGTATCTGCTCCAATGCTCTCGACCGGGACTCACACTTAAGAGATTTACAACAAGCATTTTTGGGACTACAGTACCCACCAAATGAAGTGAAGAAACAAATCAACAGGGCCAGACTAGTACCCAGAAACAGTCTACTCCAGGACAAACCTAAAGGAACTAACAACAGAACACCACTAGTGGTCACCTACAGCTCCCAGCTCAAACCCATCCAACGTATCATCAGTGAGCTACAACCCATCCTGGAAAATGATACCTCTCTCTCAGAAGCCCTGGGTGGAAGACCTTTCCTTGCCTACAGACAGCCCCCCAACCTGAAACGACTTCTCACTCACAATCATGAATCGGCCAGCAGAGTCACCAGCACAGGTACCAGGCCCTGCAACAGACCCAGATGCCAGCTCTGCCCCTATATCTACCCAGGGAATACAATTACAGGACCCAATGGCATCAACTACACTGTCTCTGGCTCTTACAGCTGCTCATCCTCCAATCTGATATATGCCCTCATGTGCCAACAATGTCCTTCTGCTCTGTACATTGGACAAACCAGCCAACCTTTACGCAAAAGAATGGACACAAATCTGACATTAGAAATGGAAACGTCCAAAAACCAGTGGGAGAACACTTCAATCTACCAGGACATTCCACCAAAGACTTAAAGGTCACTGTAGTTCAACAGAAGCCTTCCAAAAACAAAATCCAACGGGAGGCTGCTGAACTGATCTCTTTGTCAGATGCATCTGGCAGGGAGAGCTGTGGTTATCGAAGGCCCATGCTGCATTGGAATTGGATGGTCTAGCTGTTTGGCTTCTACAAACTAACAGGGCAAACTCCTTTGAAGCCAACTGATACACACACCAAAAGGAGATGTTTACATATACCAGCAAAGGAATGTTTTGGTTGCTCCCTCCCCCTCCCCCCCCAATTGCCTCTTCTCTCTCCTGCTCTTCTGTATTTGACCAGTCTCTGTATCAGGCATCTGACGAAGAGAACGTGATTCTCGAAAGCTTATGCTACAATAAAATTGGTTAGTCTTAAAGGTGCTACTGGACTCTTTTTGATTTTGCTACCACAGACTAACACGGTTAACTCCTCTGCATCTATGACCATGGTTACTATATACTTACCTTCTCCTATGATTTCATATAGTATATTACAGACTTTATTCATTGTATTTTCTTTATTACATTTGATGTATTTATATTTATTATATTCTCTGAGCACTTTTGGCACATTGCACGTTTCTAAATAACTAAAAAACAACATACATCTGGGTTTAGTCTTGTCCCTCCAGCAGGCTTTTTGCCTTTTCCTTTGCTAGGTTCAGTTTCCTTTGGTTCTATCGCTGTAGGAGCTGCAAGCCAGTTTATAAAACCAGTGCAATCCCAGAGCAGAACTTCCCCTGCTGTTACAGCTGCAATTAGATGAAGAGCTGGAAATTCCTTGAAACCCTTTTGATTTTTATCCCACCTTTTCTCCAAGCAGCCCAGGATGTGGAGTTCCCTTCCTCCATTTTGCCCTCTCAATAATCCCACAAAGCAGGCAAAGGGAGGGCTCAAACCCGAAGTCTACCCCAGTCCAACTATTGCCCCAAACAAGCTCCTGTTGCTTAAGCGCAGGCTGAACCGGAAGGGGCCCAAGACTCGAGTCATTTGCATAGGCCCGCCTCTGAACCCATCCCTGGATCGCCTCCTCCCATAAAGAACTGCTAAGGAAAAAGGGTTTTTTTCTTGAAATGATCGTATTTTAGTTACAGGATGTTACCACCATTATGCCCTTGCACAGAGCTACAGTCTCAAAAAAAGTCATGCCACTTGATTCCACAATGATCTGGAGTCTCCGTTCACATTTTGCAGTTCTATGAAGAACTCCCATCTCGAGTGACCATACACTGAAATTTGGTATCAAGTGGCCATATCCTGACCTTGCTGTTTGCATGTAAAGGAAATAAACCTTGTAAGATTCCAGCCAATTATCCCAAACAGGAGGATTTATTTCACGAGGGAGACTGTGGTCCCGCGGCGCACACGTAATTTTCGAACATAGTTTGAGAGACAAGGCAGCCAACCGAACCCCTTACCAGTTTAAACGAACCCTCTCAGGATCTACTTCCCAAGTCATTTCTGTGAGGATGAGCAGAACCTGGACTCACTCCTCAAATGCAACGTGCCTCACCCTCTTTAACTATTCCGAAGTCTTTCCCATCATACTACATCGTGATTGTATGAGACTGGTGACAGTTGGGATTTCGGACCTGTAAGGCAACCCCTTCTCATTCCACAAAGAACGTACCTAGCCAGCATTCCCTGAAATCGTGGCTTACAGGGAAGTGTACAAAACACACACACGGCTGGGGGTGGGGATAACACAACGGGCAGAGCTCAGCAGTGCAGCGGGAAATGGAGTCATTCTCCTCACTTTCTCCATTGTGGAATATACCAAAGGTGACCTCAGCTTCCCTCTGAGAAAAGGATACCAAAAGGTGCTTACAGAGTGTCAGAAGGAGGCAGAGGTGCAAAGAGCAAAGTCCAAGAGGAAGGGGAAGACTTGCCTCAGAGTTGCTGGGGAACTGGAGTGAGCGTGTGGGAAAGTCAGAGAGGAAAAGCCAGAAGCGAAGGGGAGCAGCGCACGGCCAGGAGCCACGTCCTTCTGGTTGCTGGGGCGACTTTCAACGCACTCGCATTCTTTGTTCGAGTGCAGCTAACCCCCCCCCCCCGCCATCCTCTGAAAAGCATCAGGAAGTTTGTGCTGGTCTACAGCCGTTCGATCCATGAGCCAGCTCTGCTTTCAGGGCCCTGCTCCAGAGGCAGCCTGCTCAGGATTTTCTCTTCAAAGAGCCAAGGACCTCTTCTGGCAAGTATTTGAAAGGCAGCAGAACGGGATTTGCAAGACTGTCGTTCCCCAAGGAACTAGATGGTCCTTTCCCCGTACTTTACCCTTGCAACCACCTGTGAGGCCGGTGAGGCTAAAAACAAGGAATCCGGCCCTGGTCGGAGTCGGGGCTTGACCTGTTTTCTCTTCTAATCTATACTAACAGTGCTACACTGACTCTGAGACCCAATGGGAAGTGAGAAGCTAGCAAATACTTCCAGACATATTATTGCCACACATACTATACACTGAATTAACTAGGAGGCTCCAATTAGTGCAAAATGCTGCGGCTCGACTGTTAGCAGGAGCGAGCAGGAGCAGGAGCATCACTCCCATCCTACAAGTCACTCCATTGGCTACCTGTCAGTTACTGTGCTCAGTTCAAGGTATTAATATATACAAACTCTTCACAGCCTTGGCCTGGCATACCCATGGGACCACCTCCCTCCCTATGTCCCACAACAGCAGCTTTTCTCATCTGAACAGGGTCTCTTGCAGGTGCCAGCCTGTACATGGGCGAAATCAACAGCAGCCCGTACACGGGCTTTCTCTGTGGTGGCCCCTAACCTGTGGAACGGCCTGCCTGAGGAGGTCAGTCCCCACTCTCCTGGCTTTCCACAAATGATGCAAAACCAAATTATTCAAAAGTTTTACTCAGATAGGAGGGTTGGATTGTAGGGAGATCTCAGATGATCCACTAATGAGTTAAGAACCATAGACCTCACCACTATGTTGTATTGGATTCCTACTAATTCTATGTCTTGTGAACTTGTATCTATTAACCCTATGGCATTGTTTATGGAAATGTTCCTGACATTGACTGTACTAATCTCACACTGGGTAATTCGCCTTAAGTCTCAGTGAGAAAGGTGGACTATATATAAATGACAAATTAATAATAAATAAGATATATGATATGGGGGAAGTGGAATCTGAACAGGCTTGCCTTTCTATAGGGGTTCCACTTTGTTCCTTGCCAGGTCCTCAACTACTGGGAATTGGCTGATCTGCAAGTTCAGGGTTAGTCGTCCAAGCCCGCTATTTCCCATCTTGCAGACTCTGTGCACCCAGAACTGACAGCACAGGCCTAACATCGGAACCCCTCTATTTTCGGCCTTCTCCTCAGGCGTTGGCCTTTCCCTATTTACAAGGACTGCTCTGTCTCCCAGTCGTTCAAGCTAGTGAAATTACTGTCTGGTTATTTGTGAAAGTACAAAACAGCTTTGCCAAGCAGAAGAGAAGACTACAGGGAAATGGTATGTAAAGAGAAGATGCTACAGAGGCTTGGAGCACAAAATAGAACAGCTAAAAGCAGGTAATTCAACACAGTGCCAGAGAAGTGAAACCACTCATGCTGAGGATGGAAAAGGGAAAAAACAGGGTTTCTCACCTGTAACTGTTGATCGTCGAGTCTCTTCTGTGCAGACACACATTGGGACTGCGCAGGCGCAGGCCAGCCGCGGAAAAGATTTTTCTAGCTCTAAGAGATGTGAGGGGGACGTTCGGATCCACCGCGCATGCGCGCCGGTGTTCCCGCCAATTTTGAATGCATATATATCCGAACGTCCCCGGCATTCCCTCAGTTCACCTGAGCCGCCGGAGAAACAATGGAAGAAACCAAGCACTCACAGCGGGGCAGGCGGGAGGGAATGTGTGTCTGCACAGAAGAGACTCGACGATCAACAGTTACAGGTGAGAAACCCTGTTTATCGTCTTCGTCCTTCTGTGCAGCCCCACATTGGGAGAGTAACTAGCATCTCACCAATGGGGGCGGGTGTGAGTGTCTACTTGAACAAGGACTGCAGGACAGCTGTGCCCACAGCCGAGTCACGTCGTGCATGCACATCCACAGAATAGTGCTTGATGAAAGTGTCTGCAGAGGACCATGTCGCAGCTTGGCAGACGTCCTGGAGCGGCACTCCTCGCAGGAAGGCAGCAGAAGCAGCTTGCGCTCGAGTGGAATGAGCGGTAACCAACAAGGGACACTGGACTCCAGCATGCTGATAGCAAAGTTTAATCGTAGACACAATCCAGCGAGAGATGGACTGGGCAGAAGCAGGTGAGCCCTTGCGAGGGCCAGAGTAACACACAAACAGGGCAGGAGACTTCCTGAAACATTTGGTGCGGTGCAAATAAAACAATAAAGCACGCTTTACATCCAATGTGTGTAGTGCTCGTTCCCCTGGGGACGAAGGTGTTGGAAAAAAGGAAGGGAGGAACACCTTTTGCTGTAGGTGAAACCTTGAGACTACCTTGGGCAGAAACTCCATGCTAGTGTGGAGCATGACAGTACCAGGGAAAAACTGCAGGAAGGGAGGGTCACACCGCAGGGCAGACAGCTCCCCAACACGCCTAGAGGACGTGATTGCTACCAGGAAAGCCACCTTCTGAGTGAGCAAAGGTAGGGGACAAGAAGATAGAGGCTCAAAGGGCTGGAGCATCAGCCGGGAGAGAACCAGGGAGAGACTCCATTGCGGAATGGGATGGGCCCTAGGAGGGAAGGTCTTGAACAGGCCCTTCAGGAACTGCTTGGAAAGCCAGTGAGTAAAAACTGTCTTCCCATCAATCTGCTCATGGAAGGCAGAGATTGCAGCCATGTGGACCTTAACACTGGAAAACGCAAGGCCCTGGGAGCAGAGTTCCAGGAGGTAGTCCAGGATGACAGGAAGCGGGCAACTAAAGGGAGAAACCCCCTTCAGGGCCAACCACCGGGAAAAACGTGACCACTTCCTCTGATAGGACAACCTGGTGGACGGTTTCCGGGCATTCAAGATCACCCCAAGCACTCCAGAAGAGAGGCTCACTCCCGGGTGCCCAGAAGCCAGGCAGTCAGATTCAGTACAGCCACATCGTGATGCCACACCCCGTCCCTGGTTAAGAGGTCCGGGGCGTGAGGCAGGGGGAGGCATCGCCCCTGGGACAGGGAAAGTAAAAGGGGGAACCAATCCTGGCGAGGCCACCGAGGGGCAACGAGGATACAGTGGGTTCGGAAGGCCCTGACCCTGGAAAGAACCTTGTACAGGAGCGGGAAGGGCGGGAAGGCATAAAAGAGCCCTGGGGACCAAGGTATTTGGAAGGCATCCCCTAGGGAGTGGCGGCCAATGCCGGCCCGGGAGCAGAACAGCGGGGCCTGTTTGTTGCGGGCAGTGGCGAAAAGGTCGACCAACGGCGTGCCCCATGTGCGGAAAACCTGGTCGAGGTAAACCCTGTTTAGGGACCACTCGTGCTGAGGCAAAAACACCCTGCTCAGCGCATCCGCCGAGGTGTTGAGATCCCTGGCAATGTGCACGGCTCTGGGAAGGACGTTGTTGACCATGGCCCAATTCCATAGAGTCGTTGCCTCCTTGCAGAGCTTGAGCGAGACCGTCCCTCCCTGCTTGTTGAGGTAGTAGCAGGCCGTGGTATTGTCCGACAGGACCTGAACCCTCCTGTTCCGAATGGCATCTGCAAAAGAAGCGAGGGAGTAACGGATCGCCCTAAGCTCAAGAAGGTTGATATGCATGGATGCCTCAGATGGGGACCAGATGCCCTGAGCCGAAAGCTGTCCACAGCGCCCTCCCCATCCCAAGTTGGAGGCATCGGTATAAACCGTGACCTCAGCTAGGAAGGGGCCGAAAGGACAACCTTCAGACAGGTTCCCAGGGACAGTCCACCAGGCCAGAGAGCGCAGCACCACCCTGGGGATGGAAAACCTCTGGTGCTGACCCATGGTGAGGGGGTTGTACCTCCGGACAAACCAGTTTTGCAGAGGCCTCATACGCAGGCGCGCAAAGAAAACCACCCCTGTGGTGGAGGCCATAAGGCCCAACAGAGTCTGAACCAAAAGGGCAGTCTGATACCGGCAATGCATAAAATGCCGGGCCAAAGCGGAAAGCCTGGCCAACCGGTCTGGGGGCAGGTAGGCTCTACCCAGCAGGGAATTGAAATGGACCCCAATAAACCTAATGGCCATGCCCGGGGTCAGGATAGACTTATCCCCATTAACCACCAAGCCCAGCCTAGCCAGCACGGACAAAGTGAGGGCAATATGGGCCTGGAGAGAGTCAGGCGAGGGTCCCACCAGGAGCCAGTCATCCAGGTACGGGTAGATAAAGCAACCCTGGGACCGCAGGTATGCCACTACGGTGGCCATGCACTTTGTGAACACTCTGGGTGCAGAGGCTAGCCCGAAGGGCAACACTGTATATTCATACACAGAATTCCCATACACAAACCGCAGGTATTTCCTGTGGCCCTCAAATATAGAAATGTGGAAGTAGGCATCCTTCAGGTCTAGAATGGCCAGCCAGACGCCCACCTCCAGGAGTTCCATGACTCGCGCCAGGGTCAGCATGCGAAACTTCTCAGCCTTCAAATAACCATTGAGGCCTCGAAGGTCTAAGATAG
This sequence comes from Eublepharis macularius, assembly GCF_028583425.1. Lineage (NCBI taxonomy): Eukaryota > Metazoa > Chordata > Lepidosauria > Squamata > Eublepharidae > Eublepharis > Eublepharis macularius. Next base: position 1,770,924 of record NC_072807.1, on the reverse strand, counting down.
GCCGGGAACCTCCACCCTTCTTATCCACAAGGAAGTATCTGGAATAAAATCCCCATGGGGAAGTAGAGACATTGACCACCCGGACAGCACCTTTGGTAACCAACTCCATAACATTATTGTGTAACACAACATCACAACATGGAGAACAACGGGGAGGGAGAGAGAGGGGGGGTGCATCCGTAAACATCAACTTGTAACCATGGGCCACAATGGACAGGACCCAAGCGTCAGAAGTAACACGTTGCCAACAGGGCAAAAAAGGTCGAAGCCTGTCCAGAAACTGGGCAGCAGAGGAAGCACCCTCGGAGGCCAACGGGGGAGCGTTCAGGCGCAGTCAGAAGACCAAGGGCTTCTGCGCCGAGGTCGAAGGCTTGGGTGAAGAGGGCTGTTGCCTGCCCTTGGACCGGCCGGAGCGCCTGGAAGGGTGATGCTGCTGGGCAGAGTAGGATCGGTGACCGTAGGACTGGCCCGAGAAGAAGCGCCCTTGACGCTGCTGGTAAGGCTGGTAAGGGGTCTGGTAGGATCGGAACCGACCATAGCGATACCTCGGACCCGACGACTGGGCTGAGGGGGCGATCCCGAGGGACTTGGCCGTCTGCTGATTCTTCTTCATCAGGGAGAGGGACTCATCCGTCTTCTCCGAGAAGAGCTGGGGCCCCTCGAACGGGAAGTCCTCCACCTTCGCCTTCTTCTCTGGAGGCAGGGCCGTGGACCGGAGCCAGGCGTGCCGACGCAGGACCACCGAAGTTGCCATCGCTCGCGCTGCAGAGTCGGCGGCGTCCTTGCCAGCTGTCATTTGCTGTTTTGACAGCTTCACGGCCTCGGCTTGGAGGGCCTTAACCAGGTGGCGGCGATCCTCCGGGAGGTCGGAGAGGTAAGAGGACAGCCTCTTCCACAGGAATAGATTATAGGATCCCATTATGGCCTGGAAGTTGGCAATACGGAATCCCAGAGACGCGGATGAGTAGAGTTTCCTGCCCACGCCATCCAGCTTTCTGCCTTCTCGGTCCGCCGGGGCCGACGAGGAACCGGAACGGAACCGAGCCTGACCCTCCTCAGCCACGATCGACGAGGGTTTCGGGTGATTGAAGAGGTACGGGCAATCATCTTGCTTTAAACGGTAGTACCGTTCCACCTTCTTTGCCGTCGCGGACAGGGACGCCGGCGTCTGCCAGAGCGCGAGAGCGTTATCAACAAAATCCTCCACAGGGGGAAACGCCACCGACGCGGGGGACCCGGAATACAGCGCCTCCAGCAGCTTACTCTTGGGCTTGGAGGTCGTGGAGGAGACGTCTATCTCCAGCGCGGCGGCCATCCGCACCATTTGTTCGGAGAATAGCCTGTAATCGTCATTCGGGGACGATGAGCGGGGCCCACCCACGGTATCATCCGGGGAAGGATCCGAGGCCGCGTCTGAAGAGCACTCCGACGGTGACGCCAGACCTTCATCATCCTCGGAATCCGAAAACTCCGGCGAGGTTTGCGTCGGAACCGAAGACCGGTGAGCGGTCGGGGCCGACGGATAAGTTGCAGGAACCGGCGGTCGCAGAGGCAAGCCCGGAGGTGGAGGAGCGGGTGCTGGGAGCCCGACTGGCTGAGCCGGAACGGAGACCATCGGAACCGACGGATGTTGCAGGAAGGGCAGCGACTGCTGGAACCACGCCACAAAATCCTGCCAGGAGGTCATGTTCCCAACCCCCGCGACCGGCTGGCAAGGGGGCAGAGGAGCAGGCACCGGGGCAGGCCAGCGAAGAGGCATCGGAACCGACGAGGTAGACGGCAGTGGAACGGAGGCCTCTGAAGGCGCCGGGGCGGACGGCAGGGAGCGCTCAAAAGATTGGAACGGTTCCGGGAAAGGCGGAAACGGCATAAATTCCTCGGGAACCGACGGAGGAGGCGTGCAAGGAGGCGACGGGGTGTGGAGACTCACCACATCGTCGGGTATCAGGACTGGTTCGGCCGGAGAACCAGGCAGCACAGTCGGAGCTGGGGACAATGCACGGCCCTTGGCCCTCGACTTCGCCTTGGCCTTCTTGGATGGGGGCTCCGAAACAGCCTCCGGAACCGAAGGCTTGGAGGAGGACTTCGGCTTGGGCGCGGAACGCTTCTTGGCCCTCCGGCTCGAAGGACGATCCCCGGAACCGGAATCAGGTCGGGCCTCCGGAACGGGTTGCCCCGTCGGTTCCGAGGGGAGCGGCTCTGGCGACTTACGAGACGGCGCCGGTGACGGAGCGGCGGAGCGCGGCCTATCTCCCGAAGAGCCCGATGGCTTGGGGGGGAGAAGGTTGGCATCCCACAAGAAGGCACGGAGCCTGGCCTTCCGATCACTCCTTGCCTTCGGAGTGAAGGACATACAAATGGAGCAGCGCTCGACAACATGCCCCTCGCCCAGGCAGATGAGGCAGAGCTCATGGCCGTCCGAATGGGTCATCTTAGTGCCGCATTTATGACACTTTTTAAACAAAGATGTCTGCGACATAATGAACGGTATCTCCCGACAGATGACAAGGGGAAAATACCGACCAGCAGAAGAAACGATCCAAAACTCCGAAGAGACGCTGGAAACGAACGCTAGACAATAAGAACCTTTTCGACGGCGGCGAAAAAGGAACTGAGGGAATGCCGGGGACGTTCGGATATATATGCATTCAAAATTGGCGGGAACACCGGCGCGCATGCGCGGTGGATCCGAACGTCCCCCTCACATCTCTTAGAGCTAGAAAAATCTTTTCCGCGGCTGGCCTGCGCCTGCGCAGTCCCAATGTGGGGCTGCACAGAAGGACGAAGACGATCAGCAAATACGGATGAGAAGATCCAGAGCAGCTCTGCAGTGGGGGACGTGTGTGTGTGTGTTGTGCTGCTTAATCCAAGTATAGTTGGAAGGTGACACTTCCTGACTTGTTCGCATGGCATGGCTTTGACTAGCATGCCAGTTACAGATCTGGCAGGTTCTTAAGAGAAAAGGGGACAAAAAGGTTTGTAAGACCATGAACGAGACCGAGATAGTGAGCAGGCACTTGGAAGCATTGACCAATGCCTCACACAACACAACGAACCAGTGGGAAACAGTTCCCCTACTCCCTCTTTGCACAGGGACAGGATCTGTGAGAGTCCTTGGGATCAGGGAGCAGATGGGAGAGGATCTCACCACCCCGCTCTGCTTGGATTCTGGATCTGTTGAAACAGAGGAAGACTAAACGAGTCCAGAGTCAGTTACACAATTATTTTTCTCCCACCATTGAGAGAGCAGCAAAGTATATAGGTAGGTGCAGAGCAACAGCGTGCCCCCTCCCTGAATCTTTGTGTCACACAACAATTAGTGTGTCAACCATTTAAAGACTCAGTATTAAGGAAGTAACAGGGTACAGTGTCCCTATGTCGCCAAAAGTAATCTTCTTGGGACTGTGGGATCAGACATCAATCCCAATTAGAAAAGACTTTATCAACTCTCTCCTGGTGGCAGCTAGGAGTGCAATAGCAACCAAATGGAAAGACCAATCTCCACCTACTACAGAACTTTGGTTTACAAAAATCTGGAACCATTTGATAATGGAAAAAGTAACTGACAATCTACATCAGATGGAATATCAATCTTCGGGATCCAACGTCTGGGAAAAATGGATCCCATTTTACGAATTCATAGAAGAAAGATCTGCAACATCCCTCTTCACACCACTCATTGATGTATTGAAGTTGAAGCACTGTTTTAATATTTGTAAATGCAATGTATTATATTGGTTTGTTGTTTGAGTATTGTCACAGTTCTAAAATTGAATTTTTTTTAAAATAAAACCATTTAAAGTGTTGCCAAGTAGGCCCCCTCTCCTGCTTTGAAGCCTGCCATGGACGGTGTTGAAGTTTCCTGCATTGCTGTTTTACTGCTACACAAAGATTGCCCTGCACGTGTGTGTTCTGGTACATGTGTCAGTTTCCTATCTGCTTGTTGATTACCTTGCTGCTGCAAAAGACTGTGTAGTTCCCTGCCTCCATGTTTGGTTAACTACACAAAGGACTCTCTTCCTGGGCAGCCCTGCCTAGACCTATATCTGGACCTCCCAGTGTGTGTTTGGACTTTATTACAAGTGTGCCCCGTGCCTGCATTGCCATCCGCCACAGACTGTGCCTGTTCCCTGCTTTGGACTGTGTTTTACGTGCTGTTCCCCCTGCCTCCATGGAAGCCTGCCTCATCTGGGCCCAAGCTGCTGCTAGCAGCCGGGCACCTGCTGGGGAAACCTCCAGCAAGCCTGGCTAGGCGCTCCCTGGTCAGTTCCTGCCTGGAGCCTCCCGCGGGCCGGTCCCCAAGCTTGCCCTCGCTACTGGGCAACCTGCTAACCAGCCCCAGCTATGCCCAGCCAGCAACCATGTTCTTAGGCAGCCAGAAGACCCAGAGGAAGAGACTGCTTTGGGAAGCCATTTCGGCGAAGCGGGCACACCACGTCCGCAGCGAGAGTACCTCGCCCCGCTCTGCATATCTTAAGATCCACCCCGGAGAAGGAACTAAGTGCCGACCATCCCAAGCACTTAGAGAATGCATCTCAAAGAAACCTCCGCATTCCAGATCTGATGACATCAGGACAAGCCCTGTCCGCTGGAACATCCATTCAGCCCACTCAGATTTCCCCCTCCCTCTTTTGTCCCCTCTTCCTGAGGTGTTGCTTATCACAATCAGATTACCAAAGTGGCCCATCCAAGCCATTCAGTAACCCATTAGAGCCTTTGTTTTAATCTGTGAGAACCACCAAGTACAGCACCAGCCCCAGGGTACGTTTTGGGGTATTTAAGCTGGTCTCTCAGACCGCATGGTGCTCAGGCCATCCCTATCCAGACCCCCTTGCTGTCTTTCCGTGGATCCATTGCTGGCATTGGACCACCTCGCTGTTGTGTCTCTGCTCCGCTTCAGGATAGTGAGTATTTCCCTTATCATCGTTGGGAACCTGCTAATGCAAACGTCTCTATATTTCTTACTCTGTATTTCTTAGTCCTTGTATGCTTTCTTGTGTGTATGTGCAAGTTCAGGCTTACGCCACACTATCAGTAAATACACATGTTTGTTGAACCTATTTGTAGTCTGCCTCTTTGTCACTAGTGTCTGGAATCGGGACCTCCGTAAACATTAGTTAGATCCGCGCTAATTTTAGTTACAGACTGCTAAGCTAATTTCCCCCTTATAAAAAGCAGTTCTGGTAACAAAAGACTCAGGATTTACCCAAATATGTCACCGTCCCCCAGGGTGACACTTACTGGCCCTTCTCGCTCCTTACAAATCAACAGCAACACAAGTAGCACCGTGTCCCCCTAAAGCCCCCCATCAGATGGGCTGACGGATCTCCAGGGTGCTCCGTAGCACTGCCCAAGCAAACCCACTCCTGGCTACTTTAACAGAAACGGAAGGAGCGGAGACTTTAGAAACCCGGAAGTCTTTATTCCATATTACTAAATCAAGAGGGTAAAAAGAGGAGGGGGTGCCATCACTGGGCACGGCGGGTGGAGGCACGGGAAATAGGCGTGGTTTTGCTCGGTGTTTTCTCCTCCATCAGTTCTGCTGAAAAAGAAAAGCTGCATCAGGGACGCTGTGGAAAGACAGTACTGGGGGGGAGAGCCAAGGCACAAATCATATTTCGGCAGAGAGCAAAGAGCAGCAGCTGCAGTGGACTAAAACCTCCTCCTGCTGCTTCCTTCCCCTCTTTCTAAAGCAAGCGAAAGCTCATGCAGAACAGAATCCCCACCTTCCTCTGGGCTGTTCTCCTCATCACTAGAGAAGACAACAGACACCTTCTGCCTGGTAGCCTTTCTGAGGGGTCTGGAAAGACGGGGCTCGGGCGTGATGAAAGAAGCGCTTGTCTCTCGGTTGGCTGTCCGCAATGGCTGCTGGCAACGGGAGCCTGGAAGGACGGGGAGGAACAAACAGGACTCTCACAAGCAGGTCTTGATAACCTACTTTGGTCCCCAATGGACACCTGATGTAGCTTGTAATCTCGTTCTCCCCTCCTCCTTTGTACCCTCACAACCATCATGCAAGGTAGGCTAGGCTGAGAATGTGTAACCGGCCCAATTAATAAATTACTTGGTACTTTTCAGCTCACACAAAGACGCAAGTTCCATCCATTTCTGGACTTCTTCAAAATCCACAAGCAGCGTCCTATTTTTCCCAGCGTAGTCAAGCATGACAGAGAAGCACAACCCCCAAAGGCACGGCGGGAGGGGCAGCTGTCAAGGAGCACGGCACCGTACGCAGAGACCCCCGTGACCCCCCCGCTCCACTGCAGCATCCAGGGAAGCTTCAGAGTTCTGAGATTTTCCAACTTTCATTTTTAAAAGTTCTCACAGCTTCAAAGGAAAACTAGGCAAGAGAATATTTTTCCTACCACAGGCCTACGGAGCAGGGAGCGAGTGTCTCAGGACACGCCTTCGGCATCCACGTCCTCTGCTTAATTCCTTGGGGCTCCTGCCCATACCTGTCTCTACACCTGTCGCGTAACAGTGCTGCCTGGGATTCATTCCTCCCGCCTCTAGCCACTCAGGAAACGCTCCAAAATCTTGAAAAGAATCCCTCACCAATCAATGCAAGGTTATGTGAATTTGGAATGGATCCACCTGCATTTTGTGCTACAAACACGTGAAGCATTTCGTGTGGAATTGGGAAACGTACGTGTGGCTGTTCTCTTTGCTGTCCGGTGCGCAGGCCTACTGCTGCTTTCTGGGTACTTGGACCCCACTGGAGTTTCGGGGGGAGATTCCAGACCCTTGTTATGGCACACCTGAAGCTTCTGCTCAAATTCCTCAACAAGAGTCTGATGAATGACAAGCAGATACAAATACTTATCTAACAAGACCATTGGCTCCAGCTGCAACACCCCCCTCTCCCCATTTGTCTTTGTTCGCAGAGAAAACTGGAACTGCCCATTGGCCAGGAACATGGGGTGGGGGTGGGGGTCTTCACCTTCATCTCAGGCTTTGTGCACATCCGTCGGAAACGGCCCAAAACAGCCTGGAAGCAGCTGTAGACGGCCTCATCCTGCAGCTTGTCACCAAAGCAACCAAAGTTGTCTTGCATCTTACGGAGACCTCGGTCTGTGAGCGGAAGCAAGGTAAGACAGAAAGCCAGATCGTGGTGCTGTCGCTCCGTTCTGCAAGACAGGAGGGGAAGCAGACCTCCCTCAGCAGCAGTAAATGCCTCCCAAGCTCAGAGACCAGGCACTGCTATTTTAGCTGTACAGACAAGGTGCGCCATTAACACGTGCAAGAGGCTTGGTTTCTAAAAGGAGCACTGGAGGGGCACTTATAGGACAGCTAATCCCAGACCTATAGGAAAACGAGAGACACCAAAGCCATTTCAAAACAGATGAGCAAAGTGGGATGTGATCTGGGCAGCATGTGCAAGGGTGGACCACCAAGAGAAAAAAAACGCCCCTGCAAAGGGCCCGCTCAGTCTGCCTTGGCCCCACCCACCCCCCAAAGGAGAGAGGAAGAGAGCCTAGGCCAGGCCCACCACCCACTAGGCAAGGCTGCTGGCTTGTGGCAGCAGTGGAACGTGTCTGCAAAGAACTGCTGTTGCATATTGGTTAAGTGGTTGGCTGTGAATCGGTACTCTGCTGGTTCAAATCCCACTATTGCCACAAGCCCAGCAGGTGGCCTTGAATAAGCCACTCTTCTTAGCACCAGCCGGGAGGGTAATAATAATGCTGACTTTGTTCACCACCCTGAGTGGGGCACTAATCTGTCTAGAAGAGCAGTGTATACGCAGTTATTCCCTTTGGGCCAGGCAGCCCTGCTCGTCGGCTCACTGGGACTTTTCCTGGAGGTGTTCATGGCCAATCCAATCCTGAACATGTGACACTGATTTTAGACTACTGCAAACGTCTCCTTTGAGGAAGACTCTGCCCTCGAGCTGCTGATTCTGTTTAACAACATACCAAAAAAAGGAGGTGTGTTGGGGAGAATGGCTCTTTAATAATTCCAGAGGCACCCAACATTTGGGCATTTGGTGGCAGCCCAGAGAACGGCCGGCACTTTTGACAGCATTTGCTCTCTATGGGAGGGAGCGCCTGCCTCCTGACGCTTACATGCTGCCCAGTGGGTGTGGCCAGAGGCTCCAAGGAACCACGGATCCATCGGCCTCTGAACGGGCCCCAGCCTGTCCCGCCCAAAGCATCAGCAGCAGCACACATGCTCTTAGCTCCCCCTTTGCCATCTGCATCCATCCAGAGACAGCAACAGAACTTGCTTCCGGTGTTTGTGACTCACTGTCTTACTTCCAGCGGCTGGGCACATCCCTTCCGTCTGCTTCTGTCAAAAGCAGGCACACCTTTCCCCAGGTGACCTCTCAATTCCCACGTTCCTAACCCTAACATCACCTCTTCTTGTTCCAGGACCCAACGGGACCACGCACACACTTTCCCCAGCTGTTCCTTATTGTGCAACTCACTGGGCAGTCCGGAACCGCTGACAAAGCTTTTCCACCAAACTCTCCGTCTGCTTGTCTTTTGTGATAAAGGAGAAAAGCTGCCTGTGCAGGGGAGACAGAGAAAGACAGACTTGCACGTGAATTGCCTCCGTTGTTCAGTGCTCCTAGCCTTTGCGACGGAATCTTACACATCGTAACAGGAGTTAGTGCTGATCTTCAGAGCGTGATTTTTCACAAGGGCACCACGTACACGTTGACGTTTTTTTTTACTCTACCGAGGTAGGGTCCACAGTTTTGGGCACAGCTCACTAGCCAGAAACCAGCCAGCTCCTTACAGTCTAGGAGATAAAACAAGAACCTCCTGGCACACCCTCTCCCCTTGCCCACGCAGAGGAATGGGGCAGGGGGAGAACGGCCATTCTGTTTTCAGCCCTGCTCCAAGCCTAAGTAATTTGGAACTTCTGCCTGTTGTGCTGTTCTGACACTCCTCACATCAAGCAGCCGTTGAACCCGCGTCTCTCCTGAATCAGTCCCAACACGCGGCGGCACGTCTAGTGTTTGGCCCAGCAGGGTAAGCGAGAAACTCCATGCCCCGAGACAACCGCAGCTACCTCATGATGGTGCGGAATGGCTGCTCCTCTATGCCCGAGTCGGGATCCGAGAGACGGCTGATGATATCTGGAAGCAAGTTGTACACGGCGTTATCCTGGGGAAAAAGCAGAGCTTGGGGAATTTTTCGGCCAAGTTGCCATTCCTGGGGATGTGGCGGAGCCGTCCAGCCTCAGGGATGGCCGAGAGCAAGAAAGACGGAGGAGTCTCGGCTAAAGAGCAGCGCCCCAGCCTAGCAGAGGCATTACTGCAGTGACCTGGGGGTGGGGGGTGGGGAGGCCTGCGGACAGGAATTTCTCAGCACTAAGAACAGCAGTCAGGGAGCAGCGGGCTTAGAAAATCTGGCCCGCGAGAACCCCTCAGGCAGATCAAAATCTAGGAAGAGTTTGAAATGTTGTTCACATCCCTTTCCGCCCTGCGTTCCTCCCCCCTGCGCACCGCGAGCAGCTCGCCTCATTCTCCTCTCCTCCGTTTTATCCTCACCACCACCATGTGACGTCACGTCAGATCGAGAGTGTGGGAGTGGCCCAGAGGCACCCTGCCCTGCAAGCCTCCACGGCAGAGTGAGGAACCGGAGCGGGGGACCCCTGCCTGGGCTCAAGCGGCAGAGCCAAGAAACCCCTCCACATCACACACTCTGGAGGCTCGGGAGAAGGGCCCCAAGAGGCACAGCCCCCTCCCTCAATGCCACGCTTAGGGATCTCTCTCCTTTACCCCATGGCAGAACATCTTGAAGTGCGGGCCTCAGCCTGCTCACCCAAGCGCAAGTTTCGTCCAGAACCAGGGACCTGTGTTACTTCCCGCTGAGAATTTCCCTCCGTTCCAAGAGAATAAGACGGCTGAGGACAAACATGAGCCCACGAATCCATCCCATCTTCTCAGCAGAGAGGCTGCCTGCCTGCCCTCATTAACCACCCGCACGAGTAGGAACTGACCCAATGAAACTTGGAAATAACACTATTGGCCATCAGCAAAACAAAGTGTCGACCCCAAAAATCATAAGGCTTCCTAACAGATAGCGAGGACCCAACAGTTTCCGGCAGCCATAACTTTCTAGGGGTACAACTGCAGTAGAGTATCTGGATTCCGGATGGAGGTTTCCAGAATTCAACTGCATATGTAAGAATAGCGGAAAATGACCCCCCTCCAGATGCAACCATAGGAAATAGGGCTCTACAAACCAGAATATAGTTGATTGTGCTGACTTTAGACCCTGCCATAAATGTAAATTCACCTGGTATTATCACCTGCAACAGTCATTTAGAACGGAAAGACATAATCTATACACAAAGTTACATAGGCAGACCCCAGCATAGTTTGCGTGTTGGTCTTTAAATAGCCTCTCCTGTTTAAAGGACTTGAGATTCTCCATCACTGTCTTTGGGGGTCACCTTGAATTTAGAAGCCAAAAATGCATCACCTGGGCCCACGAGGGCGTCCGGAAGGAGCTCTTTTAGCACACTGGCTAATCTAGACAGGTGTGACCGACACACCAAGAGACACAAGCCTGTCCTTGGGGCAGAAAGTTAACTCGGCTGTCTGAAAACAGGGAATTGGAGCTTTTAAACAGCCACCAGGTGACCTGCTTCCCGGCATTCTGAAGGGAGAGCAGCAAAGAAGCAAAGCGATTCAAGGCACTGAGAGAAGGCCACGAGTTTGGCACTGCATGCTGCCGCCACCACCACACCGCCTCACCTTGCTGGAGAGCTCAGTGAAGAAGTTCCGAGCCAGCGCCACGATCTCCTCCTCGGGAACAATGAGAAGAGCCGCCATCTCGCTAACCTGGCCCTTCACTTTCACCATGTCTTTCAGGATCAGGTGAGTCATCACCAACGCAGCCGTCTGCTTCACGTGCTGGCAAGGGTCCCGCAGCCTGAGCGGCCGAGAAAGATGGAGGGAGGCAGCAAGCAGCCAGAGCACTCAGGCAGGTCCCTTCCAGGCAAGGCCCAGCCCAGCGTGCCCCGTGGGAGGGCGGAGCACTGTGCACGTCACCAGCAGCTCCTTGGAGGAAGGGCAGACTCTGCGCCACCTCCCACCTTACCTGGCATAAAGGTGGGGAGTCCAAGGCTCCACTTGGTTTGGGAAACGAATGGCCAGGTCTCCTGCAGCGATCATGAGGTTGGCTCGCACACTGGAGAGGGTGGATTTTTCCATCATTGTGAAGAAGAGCCGCAAGTGACTGTCACAAAACTCTGCACTGTGTGGGAATTGAAGGCAAGGCTTACTTCTGGCTCACCGCTGCAGAGCTTAGTCCCAGGGGGAGCCTGCCCGGCAGGGGCTGCAGGCCACACGAGGTGCTCCAGGTGCCCGAGGGAAGGAGGATAAGGAAAACTACTCGAGGTGAGAGACCGATACCTGATCATACAGAACTTCCCCAGGGCCAATGCGGCCGCGGCTGAGAGGGCCGGATCACTGTACTGGCCTGGATTGTTGCATATCTTGAGCACCAGGGGAACAAAGGCAGAGAGGAGCTGTTTGCCTGCACAATCAGAAGGGGGGAGATCTGTTCAAGCTCTGGGTTAAGGAAAAATTTCGTAAAGGTACTCTGTGTTCAAATTATGTTTCCCCACAGCTATCACCCATGAATAATCAAGACACCAAAAATTGTGATCCATAAAGAAGTAATGAGTTTTATTGACATAAAACCCAGATGCAGTGCCATGTTCAGACACATGCATAAAGATCAGCCACAGCTGATCTGCCTTAGAACTGGGTTTCTCTTGAGCGATCAATGGGCTGCAAACGCCGCATGATCTGAGTGTTGGACTAGAAGCTGCAGGACCTGGGATCAAATTCCTGTATTACCACGAAGCTCACTGGTTGATCTAGGGCCACCCCCACCCCCCAAGTCACCAACCTCACAGGGCTGTTATTGGAAGGAAATAAGAAAGGCAGAACCATGTATACTAACTGGAACCCCTTGGAGAAAAGGTAAGATAGATACGAAGTATTTCTGTAACACAAACCTATTAAAAAAAAATGGCAGTCTGCAAGGAACAGTGAAACCTCTTAACTTTTCTTAAGAACTACCCACAAGAAACCATTGGGAACCCCTCCTCTCACCTGCAACATGGCCTAGATTTAGGAGGACAGAAGACTGACAGAGGTGGAGCCACTGAGAGCCAAGGTACAAGTGACTTTTTTCACACATAGAACACTTGATTGTTTCCGCAAGTTTTCCTGGGAACTGAAGTCCCCGTGTCCTTCCCCTCTCTGTTAGAATCGCTGACTGAAGAACCAGAGAAAGCTGGCAGCAGCAGCAGCTTTTGCAAATCCAGAGCAGCTCCCCAGGAGCAAGATGCCCAGGGAGAAAGCTGCAGCTGCCCGCCCCCAAAGATCATTGAGAGAAGGCTTGTGACTGGAGGAACGATTTGCAAAAGCTGCTGCCGCCGCCGGCTTTCTCTGGCTCTTCAGGCAGCGATTCTAACAGAGAGGGGAAGGACATTCGGACTTCAGTTCCCAGGAAAACTTGCGAAAATGATCAAGTGTTCTACGCGTGAAAAAAGTCACTTGTAGCTTGACTCTGAGTGAGTTCATGGTAGGAGATCTGAGGCAGGGATTTCCCAGCTAGTTGCTCAGTCGTAGGGCCCTTACCAGGTGAGTGCTTGGAGTTCTGGTTGGGGTGCCCAGGAATCATTTAAAAGTATACAGGAAGTTTAAATGAACGACTGAGATCTCTAAACAGAGTTTAAACTAATTCCTGGGCACCCCAACCAGAACTCCAAGCACTCACCAGGTAAGACTCATAGTCAGTATGACCCACTGCTAATTATGACAACAGAGGGAATTTAGCAGCAAGGGTGCTATGGGCTGGACGGAAAGATCCATATTCACCCTCCAACAACTCTGCCTCGCAAATACTGCGGATGAGCTCTACTTCTGTGTCTTCAGCTGATGCTCCAACCAAGCCAAGCTCCATTTCCATGCCGCTCTCATTCCTGGCACTCTGCGCAAAGAGAAGGAAGCAAGAAGATGAGGCCAGTTGTGAGACAGGGCTGTGGCCCAACCTAGATATGCAGATGTGCTGCTTGAGACAGACGGGTGAAGAATTACTTTAATTCTGCAAGCTCCACTACAGTAAAGGGAAAACTAGCACAGCACGTGAAGGTCTAGGCTGAACTCTCTCTGAAGAGCATTTTATTTACTAAGTGGTAGAAGCCCGTTTCAGAATTTGACTCTCTCCTTATGGACAGACAAGGCCAGAATTAAATTAGAGTGGTGGAGAGACTCAGGTTTGTATGTATGCTAGTCAATCCAGGCTTAAAGTTGCAAAGTTCAAGATTTCCTCCAGAGCACAAAGTGGTTTTCCCTACTTTGGTAGGTAAAGCTGCTGTAGTTATTGTTTGAAAAGCGAGATTTGGCTATAGCAATCAACTCTCTGATGACATCCAGGTCACTTGAGTGTAACTTACTTAGGTGACAGTAGAAAAGAACAAGAGTCCAGTAGCACCTATAACGGAATTTGTGGCAGGATATGACCTTTTGTGAGCCACAGCTCGCTTCTTCAGATACAGCGAGAATATGAGTCCATCTCTCCTTATATCTTGGAAAGCGGAGTGATTGCATAAGCCAAATGATAATAGCTTCTGTAATCACTCCACTCTCCCAGATATAAGAACAGATGGATTCACATTCTAGCTGAATCTGGAGAAGTGAGCTGCGACTCACAAAAGCTCATACCCTGCCACAAATGTTGTTAGTCTTAGATGTGCCACTGGACTCTTGCTCTTTTCTATTGCCACAGACAGACTAACATGGCTGCCCATCTTGATCTTACTTATGTGGGACTGCCTTAGAACGCTGTCTGGAAGCTTCTAGTGGTACAAAATGCTGTGGACCGACTTAACTACAACAACAGATTTATATATCGCCCTTCAGGATAACTTAACACCCACGCCGAGCGGTTTACAAAGTATGTTATTATCCCGACAACAAAACACCCTGTGAGGTGGGTGGGGCTGAGAGAGCTCCAGAGAGCCATGACTAGCCCAAGGTCACCCAGCTGGCTTCAAGTGGAAGAGTGGGATATCAAACTCGGCTCTCCAGGTTAGAGTCCCACGCTCTTAAACACTACACCAAACTGGCTGTTAAGGATAAGTTGTTCCTTTGTTCCTCCCTGGTTGAGACTGTTGAGGAGCAAATTAGGTCATTACGGTTTCTCCCAACAATATCTATTGTCTATGAATATGGCACAGGCGAGGGTCCTGATTAAACAGAGAATCCTAGATGTGGAAAGGCAACATGACCTGACCAGAGCTGAGAACTATTTATCGGAAAGAAGTATTATGAACAGGGTTGCACCAGTGCCCTATATAAATAGCTTGGAGAATCCTGATTATAGAAGAGCTTTTACCCTATTAAGATATGATGTCTTACCCTCTGCTGTCCTGGAAGGCAAATATAAGAAGACACCTTATGAAAAATGTTTGTGCCCTTGTGGAGATGGGAGTGTCGAGTCCCTATTACATGTTTTATTTGCGTGTAAAATATATGATCATATTAGGGAAATACACATTAAACCTATAATTGATAGTCTTCCGCGGAAAGAGAAAAAATTATATTACAATCATGTTAGCAGACAGGCATAGGGAAATGACGCTCCAAGTGGCAAAATATGGCTGGATGGTCATTAATAGGAGGAAATCCTGGCTTAGTGTGCAGAATCCTAGATAAGTATTGTTATAATCTGATAATATAAGGTAATTTGAATTTTAGGTATTTATATTATGTAAATTATAGTAAGCTACAATTTTAATGACTGCCTGGATATTTTAAGTTTATAATGTTGCCAAATAATTATGCTTGTAAGACTGATCAATTTTATTTTATTTAAAGATTGGTTTATTAAGTAAATTTCTAAAGGTGGTAATTTGTTGAAATATGTACCTTTTAAATATTTTATTTTAAAATGGCGTGTCTCGTTGATGTGCAATCATGTAATTCTGAATTGATTTCGAGAATGTGATGGCCTCTGGCTAATAAACTTGGTTATTGTTGTTATGATAAGTTTGAGAGAAATCATCACTCCCGCATCAAAAGAACCTCACCGGTAGCAGATCGACTTCTTGGTGCAACGCAAGGAGCTGCTTCTCCCTTCTGAAGCTGTAGGAGGCTGAGGACCAACCACTCTTGTAGCATCTTGACTGCTAGTTAGGAGCGGTTTCTCAAACCCCACTCTGTATGCCTCTACACAAGAGGCAAGGGTGGCAGCAACCAGAGACGGGGGGGCTCTTTTCAGGGCTGGTGTCCTGATTGTGGGCTGCAGTTCTCTGAGAAACCAGCACCTTGCTTATTGTCTTTTCAGTGCCAAGCGAAGACAAGCTTGTTGGCCGAGGCTTTGGACTGAGGCTTTATCTTATCTACTGCATGGGTTTTTATTTATGGATTTTATCTGCCCCAGTGTTTTGACCTGTAGTTTTATCGGATTGACTTTGTTATAGATTATTCAACGCAGCGTTATACTGAGTTTATGTTTTAGTTACATGCCGCTATGCATGTCTTTCCTACTGTCTGCTGGTTTTGCTGGAGAATTGCTACTGATCTTTATTGTATTTATGTTTTTAGCAACAATAATTTTATTGTCAGATTTATTTACTTCATTTATACCAAGTTTTTCTCCTTAATGGGGACCCAAAGCTGCTTTCGTCCTTTCCTTTGCCTCCATTTTATTCACCAGATTAAGTCGAGTTCGGTTTATTTTGTGCTGCCGAAAGGGGCCTGAGTAGTTTACTGGAGAGGCAGCTAAATTTATTTTTTGCTAGTAATATCTAACACTCCACTGCTGGCAATATGCCCGAATCCCACCAGTCCACTGGTGGAATGGGGGGCACCAGTTTTGTAACTCACAGCATGGAGGGTCAAGCTGGGAAGTAAAAGTTTACACTCAGATTTTATGTTGTTTTGAAGTGAAGATATTCCAACACCAACTTTTTCAAAGTTGCAGGTGGGAAGCCGTGTTGTAGTTTGCAGTAGAAGAGCAAGACCTGGGGCCCAGAGCACCCGAGAGAGCGCTTAGTTTCCAGGGCGTAGAGCGCTGGAGAGCCCAGAGAGCTCCAACTCTCAGAAGCTCCTGCCCCCGGAAGTCTAGTTGGTCTTTAAGGTGCTCCTGGACCTGAGCCTTGCTTGACTGTTCTCCAGACACAAATCCTTGGATAGTTAATGCTAGCAAAATACAACTCAACATATTGCAGCAAAATTCATTCACGTCTTATCCTCACAACAACCTTGTGAGGTAGGTTAAACAGAGAGGACTGGTTTAAGGTCACATCATAAGGTTTGTGGCTGGAGATTTAAATCTAGATCTCTCAACACCGGCACCCCCTATGTAATGGGCAAGTGGAAGTACTTTGAGATTTGGTGAAATTCAAGTGCAACAGAATATTTCTAGGGAGATCCCTGGGCTTTCCTATGCCATTTTGGTGTGGTGGTTAAGAGCGGCAGGACTCTAATCTGGAGAACCGGGTTTGATTCCCCCCCTCCTCCACTTGAAGCCAGCTGGGTGACTTTGGGTCAGTCACAGCTCTCTCAGAGCTCTCTCAGCCCCACCCACCTCACAGGGTGTCTTGGTGTGGGGATAATAATGGCATACTTTGTAAACTGCTTCTGAGGGGGCATGAAGTTCGTCCTGAAGAGCGGTACATAAATCGAATGTTGTTACTACGATGATTTATTACTTGCTGCACAAGATGTCTAGGAACCGATTCTTGGTGCAAGCAAGCATTATTAGCAGCATGAATTAACAGAATGTCAGAAACAGCAATTAAAATGAAACCCAGCTGTCCAGGTGTCTGGCATGCGTGCAAACATTGAATTTACTGCCTAATTGCAATAAGACCCCCCGTTCTTCCCAGCACCAGCCCTCTTTCCCTCCCCTCTCCCAGGGAGAAGAAGGAGCAGTGGATGGGATAGCGATAAGGAAGTGTTCCCAAGCAAGCAGGAGCCCTGGCAGCAGCAGAGCTCAGCATTTTAACGGAGAATGCCACGAGAACTCCTGAGCCAAGGAACTGCACGAGCAGAGGATGGAGTTACCGCACAGTCCCTACCTGGCAGGCTCCTCAGCTATGGTACCTGGCCACCGGGCTGAATGGACAGCAAAAGCCTGTACCTCCCGTGCTTACCTGGGACTTCTGCTGCTTTGCACTGCCATCACGACGTCCCTTTGCCTCCTGCTCTTCACGAAGGATCCGGCGCCTGCGCAGCTCTTTGCTCACTGACAGCTCCAGGTGCACCAGCTGCTGCAAGGCCACATCTCCCGCGAGGGAGACCAGGTGGGTCAGCATCAGAGCACTGATGGAGCTGCAGCCACCTGCCATTCCTGGCTCTGAGGGAAAAAAACAAAAGCAGTTCATTCAGCCTCGGGCTCTGCCCATCAGCCAGGCTGCCTGGAAAGGTGGCGCTCTAGCGGTGCCACAGCCTGAATTTCTATCAGCAGGTGCGTCATTCCTTTCCCAAGCTGGCATGCCCCCCTTCTTCTGCCACAAGTACCAAAATATTCCCCCACCCCAACTCACCCGCCTCAGTCCCTTCAAGTTCGCCCAGCTTATCCAGGGCCTGCTGGCTGCAATGCTGCAAGATCTGAGCACATATTTCCTCAGGACCTTCTGCCAACTGGTAGATGAGAGCAACGGCTGTTTCCACAAAGGAGATCCAGTGCACACTGGATCCCGTGAAGCCTGAAAAGAAGGACAGATTTTGTATGTCAGGCAACGGGATTGTACACAGGCCCACCTGCATCCTGCAGTTTCAGTAACTCACCCATGTTTATAGCCTTGCTCAGGCGCTCAAAGAGCAGGTGGGACTGTGGGAGCCGGAAGGGAGCCCCACTTTTCCCAAGGGCAGGCTGGAAAGAGAAGAGAAGGGGCTTGTTTTTGTACAGCAACGT
Organism: Eublepharis macularius; assembly: GCF_028583425.1. Classification (NCBI taxonomy): domain Eukaryota; kingdom Metazoa; phylum Chordata; class Lepidosauria; order Squamata; family Eublepharidae; genus Eublepharis; species Eublepharis macularius. Next base: position 1,753,030 of record NC_072807.1, on the reverse strand, counting down.
CTTTCCCTGCCTCCTTTTCAATAACTTTACATAGCAGTAAGAGTACTAGAAATATATAGCTGTCCCTTAATTTATCTTTATAATGCTCTTGTATGGCAGGCAAGGCCAAACGCAGCAATCCCCAAACGTGTACGGCAAGAGAAATGGTCCAGGATACTGCCTGACAATCAATCGCAGCCGACGTCCCCTTAGTACTGAAACTGAGCATGTCCCGTCAGTCTGAGCTGCAACATTATTAAAGGTGCAGAAGAGCCTTTGCATTTGACTAACTTAGATCAGCAGTCGACAGTGTGAGCTGGGGCCTGGAAGCACCCCGTGACAGTTTGGTTCATCGGGCAGCTTCAGGCACAGAGTAAACTATGGAGAAACTACTTAAGAAATACCAGAATTAGTATAAGAAGAGATGGATTAAAAATGCATGCATTACACTGGCAGCACTGAGAACTACTCAGTCTCTAAACATTATTGTAATCGGTGCTAACGTTGCTACAATCAGGCACTGTTAGGAAAATGCTTATTTTGAAAATGAAATTGGTTACGCCTGACTTGACAGGGAAGACGAAAAGAAGGATTCTCTCAACACAAAACATGTTCTGACCTTCTGACCGCCGGCAATTTTAGAGATGACATTACATACTTCCTGGGCAAGGCGATAGTTTCCGTGCACCCTCTCATCTAGCCCCACTGATACCAGGACGTCCAGATTGCTCCCAACAATCTCTGGCTTCCCCCTAGCAAAGGCAGAAACAGGTCACAGGATCCTGGAAAACTTCAAGAACCCTCTGCTGACGATGGGGGGCCGACTCCTGCTCTCCAAGCCAGAAGCTGTGGGGGCTGGCAACTCCTGCTCTCCAAGCCACACCAAGCTCCAGTTGTGCACTTAGCCGCAGATCTTTGGAGGCAGCCCTGATCTTGTCAGATCGCAGTAGCTAAGCAGGGATGGCAGACCACCAAGGAAGACGAGGGCCGCTACAGGAAGGCAGGCAAAGAAACCATCTCTGTTCACCTTTTGCCTTGAAAACCCTACCAGTTCACTGTAAGTCTGTTGAGACTTGACAGAACTTTACACGCAAACATATTCGGAGACAAAGTCAAATCTAAATCAGGATGGGGGGACTGGCTGCAAGCTAAACAAAATGCAAAGTCTTTGGGGGCTCATTAGCTGAGATGGAGCACAACACACTCAAGATACACAATAGTCAGGATTCCCCAAGAGCAGTAACAGCTCCCTATTGTCATCTGGGTCAGGGTTTTTAAAAAAAGGACTTTGGTTGCTTGACTTAATGGGCTGAACTCCAAAGCAATGCCAGCACACTGAAGGCGGCCACACAAGACCCTCCCCCCCCCCCGGCCTCCTAAAGTCCTGTTCAGGAACAGCACAGGAGGCAAAATGGGGATTGGCAGCAAGGGAGGGAAACTGGTGAAAACTGCACCCAACACACACAGGCAGAAGCACTGGCATAGCCAATTCACCATTTCAGCAAAATTATGAGAAAGGAGCCTAAACCATACTGCTCCCCCTCCTGTGTCCCACTGCCAAGGCTTCGCAGCTATTACTGTATAACCTGCCTTGAGTGTCAGCAAGAACAGAGGACTACCATCAAAGTTAAATAATATTACCCCCCACCCCCACAGCTTTCTCCCACTATCTGTCCAGGTCATAAACAGCAATGTAACAAGCCCAAAGACAAATGTAGTTTCAAGAATAAAAGGCAGAGGATAAAACATTTCTCTTAAGTTTCCCTATGAAATGGGGAAGCCAAGGCTCTTCTTTCGAGTTCTTCCATGCATGCTGTGACTGCCACAGCGGTGGCAAAGGTCCTTCGGCTTGCTGTCAACACAAAGGGGCCCGAAGCCAACAACTTACCGTGCCATCATCCCCAGGAGCAAGACAGCTGCATGGCGCTCCAAGGCCGAGCACTGGGATTTTTCTGTAAACCGTTCCCACAACAGCTGGACCACAGCTGATTTTACTTCTTCTTTCTGCACAAATTCTGAGATCTATGAAATAAATGCAGGTGCGTCAAGGAAAGAATGCAAGTGCCCCACAAAAGGAAAGAGTGCTCACATGCTTTTAAGATAGTTAGCCAATCAAAACAAGGCCTATTTGCCATTTTGATTCTAACTTGCTGATCTGTCTAATGCACGTCACAATTGTGGGCAACCAGGCTACTTTTGAAACTCCAGGATGTTCTGTTTTCTAGGCTGGAGGGCCACTGTTCAACTTCATAAACTGTATAAACCATTAACTCTTTAATGGAACTGGCTAGAAACACAGCCACAAGCCAGCTTAAGGCCCGGATGAGTGAGTTGGTGAGAGATCCAAGAGAAGAGCGTCCCGTGGCTTTTAGCAGACACTTATTCCAGATCCAAAGGGTGAACAGCTGCCTCCAAAACTGCAAGGATTCTAGAATATGAAACTCAATTTGTTTTTATGAGGTGACAGAAAAATACAGCGAGACTGAAATAATAAGGTTATCTAGCTGGGAATGTGCATGCTCTGGAATGTCCCGATTGGCGACCTCTTGCAAGGGACACCACCAAGGTGAGCAATACGAAATGCACATATAACAGACTTATGGGGGAAGAAACCCATACTCACAATTTCTTCAAGGCACTGGACAGTCGCCAAGGATGCATCCACCATGAGGAGGGAGAGGGACTGCACCAGGCGGTGGGCTTCAGCCCTGGGGAGATATGGAAAAAGGCGTTCCCCCCCTCAGCTCTTTCATTTAAAGATTCCAATCCAACTACTTGCTATTTTGATTGCAGGCCGTCACCCCCCCCCCCCACCCCAAGAGCGACAGGAATGACACCCGCAGAGGCAACTGGAAGGGGGAAAAAATTCTACAGGGCGGTGGGGGAGAAGAAGCACCCAGAGAGCCTACAGCACTTATTCTCTCTCTGTGCTGGGACCAGAGGGCAGAAGATGTTGATTTTCAACCTCTGCCAGCTGGGGTGGAACGCAGGGTCCAGCACACGAGGAACTGTACGCTTGGCACTAACCATGCTCAGAGCCTCCTGTGAAGAACACACCGGTTAGCATAGACTGTGGAGGAGGGGAAACCATACCTTTCTGAGCCTCCACTAGGATTCAGGTAGAGCCTCCTGTAGGCATTCAGCACGGCTTCCCTGATTCCTGGCTCCTTTGACCATATGAGAGGGAGCATTCGGCGGACTCCAAGGACAGCCTGAGGGATGCTGAACTGGGAGACAATTACAAAGAATTCGATGGCCTCCTGCACCACTGCAAGTAGAAAAGTAGAGAGGGAAAGGAGTGAGGACAGTCAACCCAACACCAAAGCCATGTTCCTGCTGCCCTTCTGGCAACCACCCAGCCAGTCGTCAAGGACTGCCGGAGACACCACGTGCACCAAACCTCTGCCCTTGGAACTTAAGAACAATTTTAAAAAACCCAACGACAAAGCCAGGTGCAGCCTTTGAAATGTCCCCGATTTTCTGTCTGTAACTCAAGGAAACAACAAAAAGGATATTTATGGTCTATGTTTTTATGCCATCTTCTAAAAGCGGTTTGTTTGAAAGGTATAATTTTATTATAACTTTTCTTGCTATTTCTTTGAAAGCTAAACATGATGTATCGTTGAACTGGAATACCTTGCTTCTCAAGATCTTGTATCAAAATTTTATTGTACCCTTTCATGAATGAACTCAGGGCAGGGTACACAATATTCTGCTCTCCTCTTTTATCCTCAAAACCACCCTGCAAAGAAGACTGGTGCTATGTGATTGACTAAAAGGTCACCCAGATGAGCTTTGGGAGGGAGAGGGGCTTTGATTCCAGGTGTCCCAAAGTCCAAGCTGAACGCTCTAACCGCTATTACACACTGCCTCCCTTCTCATCACATTTCGAGATTTCTAAAGTGATTTTAAGAACTTTTTAGCTACATACACTCGCTTTATAGTCATCCTAGGGATTCTCAGCCAACCATCACTCTCCAAATGTACAATTAAAGAACCATGGTAAACAGTGTGTGTCACCATGAAGCCCCCCTGCCACCGGTTAAAGGCCCATCTTGAAAACAGCAGGGCAGGCGCGGGGGGAGGGGGGGCTCTCACTAACCATTACACTGCCCTGGCTCTTTCCCCACAATCCCCACCTGCAGTTTCCTACGGTGCACAGAACACTTTCCTGCTAGTCAGAGCAGATCCAAGTGTGAATCCTTCCCTGTGTGATGTGCAGCCTACACCAGGTATGCTATACTCACTCACACTCACACACTCACAAAACACAGAGTGGTTGCCTCACCATACTCCTGGTTTGTTCACAACTGCCAGGCACAGGCTTAGGAGCCCGTCACATGGCCAAACTGCTCCTGAACTCCAGATTATCCGAAGGGGGGCGGAATTGCAGTACTCCAGACTTTTAAAAAAGCCCCTCTGTACATATGCAGGAATAATAGGAAGGATTCTGTTCAGTGTCTCGTTTGGGCCCTATGGGGAAGTTATTTTGGTATTGTGGAAGCAATGCAGTATTCTGTATTCTGAAGCAATGCAGTCCTGAATACTTTAACTACACACTGAAAACTAGAAGTTTTCAGGCAGACCAGAGGGCTCAGCTGTCCTATTATTACACCAGAACTGGAGACAAAGATGCACAATCCTGGAAAGGGGAGGACGAGGGGAGTCATGTTGCCTACCAGAGATGGAGCTTTCATACATCATCTTGGAGACCAGGCTCAAGGCTTCCGTGATTTTGACTGCAAAGCTGTAGGCATCCTGCAAGTACTGTACCAGCATCTCCTGCTTTGCCAGTTCACTTGACGTGGGCGCCTCCATCCCAGACTCTTTCCCCTCAACATGCCTTGCCTCATCGGTGGGCTCTTGGACATCCCTTTCTGGCTGGGAACCTGTTGAAGAGAAAGAGGGAGCGGAGCGGAGCATGTGTATAGTTCCATCCCTCCCTGTCAAATCACTATGGGGCTGAAGCTCACCATGGTGGATCCCTCCGCATTCTAATGCGAGCAAAAGAAACCACACCACCCTGTATGTTTCCACAGAAACACGTGATGCAGGCCCGAGCTGGGACCAAACTAGTTACAAGAGCCCTTCATCTGCGATTGTGCCAACATGTCTGCCACGATCATACCTACTTCGGCCCTGGGAGATGGGCCTTTTGCTTCTGTAGAGACAAACCAAGTGGCACAGTTAAGTGCAGCACCATTCAATTGTTACCTGTATAGAGTGTTTTCAATATGCTCAGGAGAAAGTCGTTTTCTTCCTCCCCCTCTGTCCTTGAAGAGCTGACAAATGGCTCCACCCCCTTGAAACGGTGAGCAGCTCCTTGCACCAGGAGTACAGCGTCCCTGCATTGAACACACACACACACACACACAACACAGGGAAGCCTGATCCAGCCATCCTTCACACGTGTCATATTTTACTACTAGAGGTGTGGGGTATCTTGGGAAGTCGTGCAAGTTACTACACAGAAGACAGCTATCTCATGAAAAGTCTTCCTATTGAGATCCAGAGTCACATGTACTTTCCAGATCTACTCACTTGTAACTGGATTTTCTCAACAGCTGGATGATTTTGTGAGACGCCTGTGCTGGGTCGACCACCTCAAGTTCCTCCTCCTCCTCTTCTCCCTGCAACCGCGAGCAAAGACAACTCTTCATGGTTGCCTGGAGCTCTGGCAGCATGGCTTCCCACTCTTCCTCTGGAGGGATCACCACAGCTGGACGGTGAAAAGGAGGCAGAGTCAGACACGGCCGTCCGCCGCCACGGCAATTAAACCGTGGAGGGCAAAGCTTAGCACGGCAGGAAAGGTCAGCCTTCAAACAGCTACAAGGGTCTTCCGTGCCAACTCACTGGATAGCTTAACGTTGACAGTAAGACAGCGGATGGGTGGGAATGTGGTGGGGCCAGCTGTGTAAAGGCTGTGGCTGAGCTCTGCAGATAATGCCGCAGAATGGAAACGGCACATGGCCACGAGAGCAAGCCTTTGGGGAAGAAGCAGGGGGCTCTTGGCCCTGTTGCCATGACGGATTCGGCCCAGGGGATTCCAGAACAGTGCAAGATCCTGAGTTTCCCTCTTAGACGCTTTCTGTTGGTTTCCCACTGCCTTTTATTTCAATTGGTACTTTTTATAAGCTATAGTTCCCACTGGAGGCAAAGGCGGGAAAACAAACAGGTAGACCTGGATCCAAATCTCTGTTTGGTCAAGTTACTGCAGCTCGCCCCCCCCACCCCCCGGCCAGGGAAGCTGCAGACCAACACCCCACGCCCACAAACGGTTCCCAGAACTACTTGGAAGAACAGACAAGAAGACGTACAAGTGAAGCAGAACAAGGAGACATGGATGGTGGTAAGCCTATGAGTGAAGAACCACTGGCTAGATACTTGAGTTCAGTCCAAATCACCCTCAATAAGATGAGTCAGATGTGCCCCGTCAACCATTATTTATTTACAAAATTTTTACCCTGCCCTTTTAACCTCATTACGGGCACCAAACCAGTACACAGATTAAAAATTTACATAATAAAAGATGTCTTAAAACCAACAAACCATTGTTGAAGCAATTAAAACCACATATAAAGACATAAAAACAACAATTAAAACAGATCAGGAGGGATCACTGAGAGAACCCCACGCAAAAGAAGCCTTTATCAGCTGGCGAAAGTTGGCAACAGAAAGGGACGGATGAGCCTCCCTGAGGGGAGAGTCCCAGAACTCTGGTGCCGCTCAGAAGGCCCTCCCTGAGCCTGCCCCCCAACTAACCTCAGAAGGCAGGGGCAGCCAGAACAGGGCCTCTGCAGAGGACCGCCGTGGTTGGAGGAGGTAGTCCTTCAGGTACGCTGCTCCAGATATGGCACTTATGCCAGCTCTCTTTCCCCGATAAGCATGAACCATGCTAAACACAGGTGGAGCATTCTGGGCAGTCCTCTGAGGCAGGGGGCTTTTTGGAATTTCCTTCTGCCATCTTTGCATGTGTGACCTTCCATCGTCAGTTAAAGATTTTAAAAATGGCCTTCTGGATTTTTAAAAAAAGTTTTTCTAGCCTGGTTCAGTTAATACTGTTCCTTGGATATTTTGTTACAAGCTGTTGTGAGCACTTTTTTAAAATGGGAAGGCAACAAGTCTAATAAATGAATATGAACCAAGTGTCCCAGACCTCTAATACTTTCAAGTATGACAAATGTTATAAATGGGCTGCATCATGAGAACCTCCCTATTCAGAAGCAGTAAAGCTCGGAAAGCCAGCGCCAGGAGGCAGCGCCAGAAGAAGGCCTCAGTCTCTCTGCCCTGTTTGTGGGCCCTCCTGAGTAACTGGATGAGACAGGACGCTGGACTAGGTGGACCACTGGCCTGACCCAGCAGGGCTCTTCTGTTCTTAACCTTTATAGATGGGCTCTGATGTCACTGTAGGTACCATTTTGAATAACAGAAACCATCTCCCCGAAGACCCTTCCTCCTCGTCGCAGCCCCATCGTCACGGTGCCCATCCCCAGGTTTCTTCACATCAAGGACAGAGACACATCTCGATACATCTTGAGATACAGGGAAAGCATTTACCAGTTGTGGTTCTGTGCTGATCCCTCATTTCCTGGAGCTTCTGCTTTTCCTTCTGAAGCAGCTCAGTTAAGTCTGTGCAACTCAGCTGCAGACACAGGGAGAAGTCATGCTTGTGAGCAACAAGCCATTGGGGGTGGGCAAGAAGAGTTTCTGAAAGTCACCCTAGAAGAGACTGCAAAGCGCCCATGATATACAATTCACCCGGCCCTGCCCTCCCCTCCCGCATGTGCTGCACGGTGACTAGACTCCCAACTCTGAGCCAGACGACTGCCTCGTGCTTCTTGCTTTATTTGTTTGCTTGTGGAGAGCTTGAGCACACGAAGCTGCCGCCGCCTTCACCGCGAACCGGCTACCGACTCTGACTGGCAGTGGCTCTCTGAGGTCTCAGGAGGGGTTCACACATTATCTCCCGATCCTTTTAACTGGAGATTCTGGGGACTGAACCGAGGACCTGCATTCCACCACAGGCCCTCCCCAAGCTTACCTTGCAGGAGAAAGGATTGTTGGAAAGGAAGGCTGCCAGCAGCTGAATGGCATTCTTAACCACTGTTACAGACTTGTCCTGTAGCCGGCTCACAGCGAGGCACACGACAGCCTGGAATCGGGTCAGGGGCAGGGCCTACAGCAGCAGTGGTGAGAAGTTTGAGTGAGGAGACACTTGGCAAACTTGTACGTGCACATCCCAAAACAGTAAGCACAGAGCTCTTCAGCCACTGTTCAGACAACAAGGGTCTCTATTGCTGCCTTGAACTGCAGTGGGAAAATGTGACGTAAGCTTTTCAGGTAGAGGATCCTTCCCATTATTTCTTGAACTCCAAATTCCTGGAGGCAGAACAGCTGGGGATAAACAGGGTTTCTCACCTGTAACTGTTGATCGTCGAGTCTCTTCTGTGCAGACACACATTGGGACTGCGCAGGCGCAGGCCAGCCGCGGAAAAGATTTTTCTAGCTCTAAGAGATGTGAGGGGGACGTTCGGATCCACCGCGCATGCGCGCCGGTGTTCCCGCCAATTTTGAATGCATATATATCCGAACGTCCCCGGCATTCCCTCAGTTCACCTGAGCCGCCGGAGAAACAATGGAAGAAACCAAGCACTCACAGCGGGGCAGGCGGGAGGGAATGTGTGTCTGCACAGAAGAGACTCGACGATCAACAGTTACAGGTGAGAAACCCTGTTTATCGTCTTCGTCCTTCTGTGCAGCCCCACATTGGGAGAGTAACTAGCATCTCACCAATGGGGGCGGGTGTGAGTGTCTACTTGAACAAGGACTGCAGGACAGCTGTGCCCACAGCCGAGTCACGTCGTGCATGCACATCCACAGAATAGTGCTTGATGAAAGTGTCTGCAGTGGACCATGTCGCAGCTTGGCAGACGTCCTGGAGCGGCACTCCTCGCAGGAAGGCAGCAGAAGCAGCTTGCGCTCGAGTGGAATGAGCGGTAACCAACAAGGGACACTGGACTCCAGCATGCTGATAGCAAAGTTTAATCGTAGACACAATCCAGCGAGAGATGGACTGGGCAGAAGCAGGTGAGCCCTTGCGAGGGCCAGAGTAACACACAAACAGGGCAGGAGACTTCCTGAAACATTTGGTGCGGTGCAAATAAAACAATAAAGCACGCTTTACATCCAATGTGTGTAGTGCTCGTTCCCCTGGGGACGAAGGTGTTGGAAAAAAGGAAGGGAGGAACACCTTTTGCTGTAGGTGAAACCTTGAGACTACCTTGGGCAGAAACTCCATGCTAGTGTGGAGCATGACAGTACCAGGGAAAAACTGCAGGAAGGGAGGGTCACACCGCAGGGCAGACAGCTCCCCAACACGCCTAGAGGACGTGATTGCTACCAGGAAAGCCACCTTCTGAGTGAGCAAAGGTAGGGGACAAGAAGATAGAGGCTCAAAGGGCTGGAGCATCAGCCGGGAGAGAACCAGGGAGAGACTCCATTGCGGAATGGGATGGGCCCTAGGAGGGAAGGTCTTGAACAGGCCCTTCAGGAACTGCTTGGAAAGCCAGTGAGTAAAAACTGTCTTCCCATCAATCTGCTCATGGAAGGCAGAGATTGCAGCCATGTGGACCTTAACACTGGAAAACGCAAGGCCCTGGGAGCAGAGTTCCAGGAGGTAGTCCAGGATGACAGGAAGCGGGCAACTAAAGGGAGAAACCCCCTTCAGGGCCAACCACCGGGAAAAACGTGACCACTTCCTCTGATAGGACAACCTGGTGGACGGTTTCCGGGCATTCAAGATCACCCCAAGCACTCCAGAAGAGAGGCTCACTCCCGGGTGCCCAGAAGCCAGGCAGTCAGATTCAGTACAGCCACATCGTGATGCCACACCCCGTCCCTGGTTAAGAGGTCCGGGGCGTGAGGCAGGGGGAGGCATCGCCCCTGGGACAGGGAAAGTAAAAGGGGGAACCAATCCTGGCGAGGCCACCGAGGGGCAACGAGGATACAGTGGGTTCGGAAGGCCCTGACCCTGGAAAGAACCTTGTACAGGAGCGGGAAGGGCGGAAAGGCATAAAAGAGCCCTGGGGACCAAGGTATTTGGAAGGCATCTCCTAGGGAGTGGCGGCCAATGCCGGCCCGGGAGCAGAACAGCGGGGCCTGTTTGTTGCGGGCAGTGGCGAAGAGGTCGACCAACGGCGTGCCCCATGTGCGGAAAACCTGGTCGAGGTAAACCCTGTTTAGGGACCACTCGTGCTGAGGCAAAAGCACCCTGCTCAGCGCATCCGCCGAGGTGTTGAGATCCCCGGCAATGTGCACGGCTCTGGGAAGGACGTTGTTGACCATGGCCCAATTCCATAGAGTCGTTGCCTCCTTGCAGAGCTTGAGCGAGACCGTCCCTCCCTGCTTGTTGAGGTAGTAGCAGGCCGTGGTATTGTCCGACAGGACCTGAACCCTCCTGTTCCGAATGGCATCTGCAAAAGAAGCGAGGGAGTAACGGATCGCCCTAAGCTCAAGAAGGTTGATATGCATGGATGCCTCAGATGGGGACCAGATGCCCTGAGCCGAAAGCTGTCCACAGCGCCCCCCCCATCCCAAGTTGGAGGCATCGGTATAAACCGTGACCTCAGCTAGGAAGGGGCCGAAAGGACAACCTTCAGACAGGTTCCCAGGGACAGTCCACCAGGCCAGAGAGCGCAGCACCACCCTGGGGATGGAAAACCTCTGGTGCTGACCCATGGTGAGGGGGTTGTACCTCCGGACAAACCAGTTTTGCAGAGGCCTCATACGCAGGCGCGCAAAGAAAACCACCCCTGTGGTGGAGGCCATAAGGCCCAACAGAGTCTGAACCAAAAGGGCAGTCTGATACCGGCAATGCATAAAATGCCGGGCCAAAGCGGAAAGCCTGGCCAACCGGTCTGGGGGCAGGTAGGCTCTACCCAGCAGGGAATTGAAATGGACCCCAATAAACCTAATGGCCATGCCTGGGGTCAGGATAGACTTATCCCCATTAACCACCAAGCCCAGCCTAGCCAGCACGGACAAAGTGAGGGCAATATGGGCCTGGAGAGAGTCAGGCGAAGGTCCCACCAGGAGCCAGTCATCCAGGTACGGGTAGATAAAGCAACCCTGGGACCGCAGGTATGCCACTACGGTGGCCATGCACTTTGTGAACACTCTGGGTGCAGAGGCTAGCCCGAAGGGCAACACTGTATATTCATACACAGAATTCCCATACACAAACCGCAGGTATTTCCTGTGGCCCTCAAATATAGAAATGTGGAAGTAGGCATCCTTCAGGTCTAGAATGGCCAGCCAGACGCCCACTTCCAGGAGTTCCATGACTCGCGCCAGGGTCAGCATGCGAAACTTCTCAGCCTTCAAATAACCATTGAGGCCTCGAAGGTCTAAGATAGGCCGGGAACCTCCACCCTTCTTATCCACAAGGAAGTATCTGGAATAAAATCCCCATGGGGAAGTAGAGACATTGACCACCCGGACAGCACCCTTGGTAACCAACTCCATAACATTATTGTGTAACACAACATCACAACATGGAGAACAACGGGGAGGGAGAGAGAGAGGGGGTGCATCCGTAAACATTAACTTGTAACCATGGGCCACAATGGACAGGACCCAAGCGTCAGAAGTAACACGTTGCCAACAGGGCAAAAAAGGTCGAAGCCTGTCCAGAAACTGGGCAGCAGAGGAAGCACCCTCGGAGGCCAACGGGGGAGCGTTCAGGCGCAGTCAGAAGACCGAGGGCTTCTGCGCCGAGGTCGAAGGCTTGGGTGAAGAGGGCTGTTGCCTGCCCTTGGACCGGCCGGAGCGCCTGGAAGGGTGACGCTGCTGGGCAGAGTAGGATCGGTGACCGTAGGACTGGCCCGAGAAGAAGCGCCCTTGACGCTGCTGGTAAGGCTGGTAAGGGGTCTGGTAGGATCGGAACCGACCATAGCGATACCTCGGACCCGACGACTGGGCTGAGGGGGCGACCCCGAGGGACTTGGCCGTCTGCTGATTCTTCTTCATCAGGGAGAGGGACTCATCCGTCTTCTCCGAGAAGAGCTGGGGCCCCTCGAACGGGAAGTCCTCCACCTTCGCCTTCTTCTCTGGAGGCAGGGCCGTGGACCGAAGCCAGGCGTGCCGACGCAGGACCACCGAAGTTGCCATCGCTCGCGCTGCAGAGTCGGCGGCGTCCTTGCCAACTGTCATTTGCTGTTTTGACAGCTTCACGGCCTCGGCTTGGAGGGCCTTAACCAGGTGGCGGCGATCCTCCGGGAGGTCGGAGAGGTAAGAGGACAGCCTCTTCCACAGGAATAGATTATAGGATCCCATTATGGCCTGGAAGTTGGCAATACGGAATCCCAGAGACGCGGATGAGTAGAGTTTCCTGCCCACGCCATCCAGCTTTCTGCCTTCTCGGTCCGCCGGGGCCGACGAGGAACCGGAACGGAACCGAGCCTGACCCTCCTCAGCCACGATCGACGAGGGTTTCGGGTGATTGAAGAGGTACGGGCAATCATCTTGCTTTAAACGGTAGTACCGTTCCACCTTCTTTGCCGTCGCGGACAGGGACGCCGGCGTCTGCCAGAGCGCGAGAGCGTTATCAACAAAATCCTCCACAGGGGGAAACGCCACCGACGCGGGGGACCCGGAATACAGCGCCTCCAGCAGCTTACTCTTGGGCTTGGAGGTCGTGGAGGAGACGTCTATCTCCAGCGCGGCGGCCATCCGCACCATTTGCTCGGAGAATAGCCTGTAATCGTCATTCGGGGACGATGAGCGGGGCCCACCCACGGTGTCATCCGGGGAAGGATCCGAGGCCGCGTCTGAAGAGCACTCCGACGGTGACGCCAGACCTTCATCATCCTCGGAATCCGAAAACTCCGGCGAGGTTTGCGTCGGAACCGAAGACCGGTGAGCGGTCGGGGCCGACGGATAAGTTGCAGGAACCGGCGGTCGCAGAGGCAAGCCCGGAGGTGGAGGAGCGGGTGCTGGGAGCCCGACTGGCTGAGCCGGAACGGAGACCATCGGAACCGACGGATGTTGCAGGAAGGGCAGCGACTGCTGGAACCACGCCACAAAATCCTGCCAGGAGGTCATGTTCCCAACCCCCGCGACCGGCTGGCAAGGGGGCAGAGGAGCAGGCACCGGGGCAGGCCAGCGAAGAGGCATCGGAACCGACGAGGTAGACGGCAGTGGAACGGAGGCCTCTGAAGGCGCCGGGGCGGACGGCAGGGAGCGCTCAAAAGATTGGAACGGTTCCGGGAAAGGCGGAAACGGCATAAATTCCTCGGGAACCGACGGAGACTCACCACATCGTCGGGTATCAGGACTGGTTCGGCCGGAGAACCAGGCAGCACAGTCGGAGCTGGGGACAATGCACGGCCCTTGGCCCTCGACTTCGCCTTGGCCTTCTTGGACGGGGGCTCCGAAACAGCCTCCGGAACCGAAGGCTTGGAGGAGGACTTCGGCTTGGGCGCGGAACGCTTCTTGGCCTTCCGGCTCGAAGGACGATCCCCGGAACCGGAATCAGGTCGGGCCTCCGGAACGGGTTGCCCCGTCGGTTCCGAGGGGAGCGGCTCTGGCGACTTACGAGACGGCGCCGGTGACGGAGCGGCGGAGCGCGGCCTATCTCCCGAAGAGCCCGATGGCTTGGGGGGGAGAAGGTTGGCATCCCACAAGAAGGCACGGAGCCTGGCCTTCCGATCACTCCTTGCCTTCGGAGTGAAGGACATACAAATGGAGCAGCGCTCGACAACATGCCCCTCGCCCAGGCAGATGAGGCAGAGCTCATGGCCGTCCGAATGGGTCATCTTAGTGCCGCATTTATGACACTTTTTAAACAAAGATGTCTGCGACATAATGAACGGTATCTCCCGACAGATGACAAGGGGAAAATACCGACCAGCAGAAGAAACGATCCAAAACTCCGAAGAGACGCTGGAAACGAACGCTAGACAATAAGAACCTTTTCGACGGCGGCGAAAAAGGAACTGAGGGAATGCCGGGGACGTTCGGATATATATGCATTCAAAATTGGCGGGAACACCGGCGCGCATGCGCGGTGGATCCGAACGTCCCCCTCACATCTCTTAGAGCTAGAAAAATCTTTTCCGCGGCTGGCCTGCGCCTGCGCAGTCCCAATGTGGGGCTGCACAGAAGGACGAAGACGATCCAGCTGTTCTCACAGGCATGCCAGATAAACAAACTTCAGGCCTACACTGCAAGCAAGTCAGAGAGTCTGCCTCTAGTTGCGTTCATATATCTACTAAATCAAATGTTCAGTGGCCATGCCAAGGAGAGCCATGCCCCCAATAACGCCAACAAAGAGCCCTTCAGCGCACACATGCACGTCCATATTCCGGCAGGCTGGCACCTGAGGTGGGTGAGAGGGACAGTGATATCCTGACAGGACCTACAGCAGATCAACAGATGGGGAGACCACTTAAAACTGAAGCCAACCCCTTGCAACAGGCAGGACCTTCCGTTATGCAGACTCAGGCCACATCAACGTCAACATTCACGAACAAGCACAGAACTTTTTTTAAAGAGGCAAGGAGGACCAAGACATCGTGACGCTGGAAATTCAGCCAGCTACAGCAGTTCCAACTGCTTCCTGCTTCAGATACAGATGAATGTTAGTCTTCTGCTAAGGAGAGCCTTATTTACTTGAAATGCTTCTATCCTGCCTTGGACTCAAGTCTTTTTGTTTATTGTCCTTTAATTTTTTTGCACAAAACAAAAGCAGGAACTGAAAGACCCCGAATGAGCCACATTAATCTTGCAGTGTTGATACAGATCTTTGGTGATACAATCTAAGCTCCTTCGTGTCCTGGAGCTTTCATGTTTGTGGGGCTGCCCCCACAAGACACACGGTAAGGTCAGGGATTATCAGCACTTCCTCCACACATTTGCTCCAACTTTTTCAGCAGTGGTCTCTGTGCCACAGAATGGGCTTTCCAGGGACTCGAGGAAAACCCTAACCCTAACTTACAAAGATTTTGGAGAGTCTGGAAAGCTGAGCTTTCCCAACATGCTTATGATAACTCATAAGAACAGAGACCACGGCCTGCTTTTTCATCAGTACCTGCATGATTTGGAATTTTATGTGTTTTAGATTCGACACAACCCACTTTAAGACTCATCAGTCAGGAGAAAGGTGCGGATACGAATGCTATAAATGATATCTAAATGCTCAAGTTCAAGGGTGAGAGAACTATTCTAACCATAGCAGCCCTGTCTTTCAATGAAGGCACCGAAGGCTGCAGCCTCCAAAGAGCACACTCCCTTCCCCAAACTTCCTCAGACTCACTTTCTGCTGCACAATTCGAGTGAAGAGCTGCAACACGCGACTGCGCACAAACCCATGGATGTCACACGTGTGTGCCTGCAGGGTGTCCAGGAACTGATCCCGCGTCCTGCGGGCGGCATCCTCCAGCTGCTCCCCATTCAGCACCTGCAGCAACATCTCCGCCATAGTGGACAAGATGGCATTGCGCATCACGTAGCTCTGGAGGAAGGAGGAAGAAACTATGGGAAAATGGAAGGAGGCAGCTCAAGCCATGCAAACTGAAGACAGCAAGAGCCTCAGGAGAAGGTGTGTATACCCCCTAGGAAGCTCACAACATGAAGTTTTTGAATTGCATCATCCATGCTGCAACTATGGGACAGACGCCCACCACAACAGCAGCAGCATTAACTCTGGGCCAGACTGAACCCAACACATTAGTTATGTCCTGCCAAATACTGCAGGGAGAAAAGCAAGCCAAATGCAGTCTCCTGGCAGAATACTGAGTTCTGGATGAGTCATAATGGAAAGGCAAAGAGAATTAGCAAGGGCCCCCTCCCCCTTACAAGATTGGTTGAATGACTGAGTGAGCATTTCAGAGCTGGTACTGGCAAGCCCAAGAAGGCCGCCTGTAGCACAGGCACATGACCACCCCCTTTCAATCTTCAGCCAAGTTACGTGGAAGAGAATTCCAGAAACAACTGTTCTCATATCTAAGTATGCCCAAGTAGTACTGAAACCGGAGAAGCCCTAGCTTTTACTCATTCAGACAGATGGCCTGCACAGCAAGTTTCGTTTTAAGCTGTGCAGAAAGTGAAGCAAGAGCACCAGCTCTTCAGCAGCACCAAGACAGTTTACTTCATTTATACCCTGTGTGGCGGAACGGGCGCTGGCTCTCAGTCCGGGCAACTGAGCTGCCGTCCATGGCCTGTTATCCCCGCTATCTGCCTCCCACCGTCCCTGGTGGGCGTGGCTCACACTCTCCATCGCTGCCACCACTCACTGATTTGTACACCGCCTGACTGAGGGGCAGTGACACCCCTCTGGCTGAATTTCCCTACTGGGAAGTGAATTCCCCAATCTTTGGGTGGGCCCTGGAGAATTGGCAACCCACCAAGGTCTGGCCTGATCCGTTTCTCCTGGGCTCCCTCTCTTCCTGTAGCGTGCCGAGTGGGGGAGCTTACGTAGTCAGAGCACCACAAGGTCCTTTATATTCAAGCACTACATACAAAGCAGGTAAAGGCACCACACATAGGGGTCGACCCCCCTGTTCAGAGCTCACAGGGCAGAAAATCAAACTGAGGAGAACCGCCGTCTGCCTTCCCTACCCCGCTGTTCCCTACTCTGCCTTAAGGGGGGGGGGCGTGTCTCAGGGAAGAAGGTTCCCCCCTTCCTTTCCTCTCTGCTGCCTCCCTCCCAGGCCCTCCACGTTTAGGGCCTAGGCCAACCGGGTTTCCCCCAGCAGCAGGAGCCTCTCCTCCTTCAACCAAGAAGGCGACTAACTTTTCCCTCAGGATCGGCTGAGTCTCTCTACTCAGGCTCCACCCCTTATTTTTCCCGCCCTTTCTTGGCCCCGGGGCAGCTGGGAGTTGTAGTCCAGGAAGAAGGGCGTCCCACACCAAGACTCCTGCAGGCCTCTCCCCGGCCCCACAGCCCACCAGACCCTATGGGGAACATTTCCTCTCCCTTTAAAGACAGATTAACAGCAGGAGGAAAATGAGGATCTGTGGGGTTTGGTCTCGGAACTACTGGCGACACCCGCGAGGACAACTAAAGAAGAGGTCAAAAGCGCCATTTTGGAGGTCCGTCGGGCTTCTTCAAAATATGCAATAAAGCGACAGCTGCCTCGCGAGATCATCATTGACTTTTCACTTAAAAAGATTCGGGACACTATCCTATATAACTCATACAATGCGGATTTGGACTTTATGGGTAATAAAGTCAAGATTTTGAAGGACGTTCCATTTCTAGTCCGGAAAAGACGTTTTAAGTACAAAAAGTTCGTAGCTCTTCTGAGGGACCGCGGAATAAAGTATAAATGGTTACTTCCGGAAGGAATATGGTTTGGACATAAAGATCAAGCCTATAAGATATTATCAGAAGATCAACTAAGGGATTTTGAGGAGAAAAACCCGGAATTCCAGTGCACCAAGCAGGAAGAAAGGGAGAAGTCTGAGGGGGGGGGGGGGGAAGAAACGAGTTGCGGCTGCTCAGAGAGAATTGCGTCCGGGACCCAGAAGGGGGAGGAAAGTTTAATTAGAATTTGGAATGTGTATTCTGTATGATTAACCACTCCATCATAATCTTATTGAGCTTTTTTTTTCATTATGGCAGTATGAAGGGAAAACATTGAAGTGTAGTGTTGATTGTAGGTTATCCTCCCTTTTTTTTCCTATTCTCCCCGCCCCTTTCCCTTTTCTCCATCTTTTCCCGTCCCTTGTGATAGTCTTGTGTAGTGTTTTGTATACTGAAAAATAAAAAATTTAAAAAAAAAGACAGATTAACAGCAACTGGCACTCATCTCACCCCTGGAAACCATTTCGTTACACCCTGCCTTTCTCCCCAGTGGGGGTCCCAAAGGAGCTTACACTGTTCCGTCCTCTATTTTAGCCACACAAGCCTAGAAGGTAGGTCAGGCTGAGAACATGAGACTGGCCTAAGGTCACCCAGTAAGCTTACTTGACAGAGTGGAGATTCCAACCAGGATTGCCCAGCTCTTGCGTCTCCAACACTCTAATCACTACACGACCCTGCTCCCTCTCTCAAGAACACTCATTAGTGGGCGGGGGGAGGAGGTGAGAAAAAGGGAGTGCAAGCCTTTCTCCATTTGCCAAGGCATACAGACAGGAGGCAAAATCCATGCCGAGGAAGAGAGGCCACAAGCACAAACAGAAATCCTGTGGAGCAAATAAACTACATATTTGGGCGGGGGGGGGCAGGGATGAGAACACGGGGAACTGATTCAGAGACAAATTCTCACCTGCACCCAAAATTTCAGGCCTGATGCTAATTAAGCAACTCAGATTAGACAGACATTTCATGAGGCTCTCCTCCAAGGGCAATACCTCTCCATCCAGATGATGCAATAAGACACTCATGTTGGCTAGTACGATGGCTGGCATTTGTTCTGCCAGCTCCACAAGGAAAGTGGCGTAGCCCTTCGCTCCTGAAGTGTCCCGGGCCAGCTCCTGAGGGCACTTCTGTCCAATTTCCCTGAAGAAGGAACAAAAGAGTCACTGGCTGAAGCGATGCCAGATGGGTCAGGGTGGGCGCAAGAAGAAGAGGAGGAGGAGAGCCTTACCTCAGCAGCTCTCCCACAATGCTCCTCATGCCATACTCCTTGATCCACACATTCACAGCCTCCACAAACACTGGAGCCACATGTTCAAAGTGCTGAAGTAACTGTGTGACCTTCAGAGTGGCGCCTGTTCGGGGGCGGGGGCAAAGACAGCCATGGTGAGCAAAGGCCTGCTTCTGGAAAGAAGACAGCTCAGTTGTGGCGGGCCAGAGCTTATGCACAGAGGGGTTTCCAAGAAGACTTACTGAGCATGTGGTTATATCGCTGTAGGGCCACTCCTAGGAGATGAATCACTGCCTCTCGGGTGGGCCGATGCTTCTGGTTGCCAGAGCTAGGGTTTTCCAGCATACGGTAACAGCACCCAGTCATTAAGCTGAGAGGGGGAACAGAAATTGACAACAGCAGTGGCTCACACTCAGTAGAGCGATGCAGGGACTCTGTTTCAAAACCTACAGGAGTCCAAAGCTCAAGTATTGCTAGCTGGACAGCTCATTCAACCGATCCCAAGCCCCCACATCATCTTAAGTTTCTCTTGATGCAGTTATTCCCTCCTTCTTACAAAAGGACAGATTTGCATTAATGTCCTCCAAAGCACAAAAGCCAGCCTTTCGAGGGCCTTGCCCCAATACAGCTCCTCATTCAATTCCCCTCCCGGATCCACACCTGACAAACTCTTCCTCCACTACTGAGCCAGTCCACAGGCGGTGGAGGTCCAGCTGCAGCAACTGGGTGAGCAGCTGTAGGACTGGCTGCCTCTCCTCCTCCCAGAGGAAGCCAGCGGCCTGGCCCTTCTTGTTCTGGAAAGCAAAGATTAAGACAGCAGCGCTGAGCATGGATGTACACTGAAGTAGGAGATGAATGCAACATACATTGCATTCATCTCATTGCATTCATTCTTAGGACGACTGCACAGTGGTTCTGAGCAGAGGTCCCAACTTTTGTGAGCCTGGGTGGACCTCTGGAATTCTGGCACAGGATGGTGGGCATGAGAAGGCAAAGCCAACCACAAAATGGCTACCATGGAAGGCTACGAGCAAGGGAAAAGAGGGGTGATTTTTTAAGATGTACCTGGGAAAGAGGAGGAAGTGAAGGACTAAAACTAACATTACGGGGGCAACTGCTGACGATACAAACAAAGCTTAGTACAAGAGATTTCCCCCAATAACTGGGGGACCCAGAAGGAATGCTATGGTGTGACAACGAAGGAAAGGCAAACTGGCCAATCAGAGAACACACAGGCAGCGAAATCAGGTCTACAGCACCACCGCCCATAAGCAGGAGTCCTTGTGTGTTCCCTGCAGAACTCAGTCTGCAACTTGCATTACTCACAGTGTAGGGCATTGAAGTCAAATGAGTGTAAAAGGGCATAAGCCTGCTTAGGACAGTACTGCCAGTTTTCTTATACAGCCCTCAAGAACAAAATCAACCTGAGCTTGGGATATCCAAGAATGCCTTCAGGGACAGAGGCCCTCTCAAGTTCAGCAAAGGTTACAGATTTCTGCCTTCTACCTTCTTCTTGGAATCCAGCCCCACAAGGCTGCTCTTGTCAGACTCCGTTTCAAAAGCCTCCACGAGCTGTGTGAGCACGTAACAGTTCATCTTGAGAGCATTGAGATGAACAGCACGGAGTGAAGGCACCAGGTCAGCATTATCCAAGATGGCTGTCAGGGTACTGGAGTGACTGAACACCACTGGAGAAGAGAAGCAGGCAAGATACCATTAGTTGGCTTCTTCTTGGTGCTTTTGGGGAGAGGGGGGCGTTTGAAGGCAAACACAGCGCTGCTTTCAGATTACCAAAGACTTGTGCTCATGATGCCCCAAACACTTAACTCTGGCAGCACATAGCAACCTGTTACCTGGACACACTGGGCTTGCCTTGTACCCGTATCCCTGTCCCACTAAGTTGCTGACTTTGCAAAGAAGTGGATAGCTCTTCTGGAGAGGAGGCTGCAAGGAATGGGAGATCCTGTAGGTCTGCCCTTACAGCGAACTTGCACTGCTCTGCATTGCCCACCAAGATTACAGACCTGTATATAGGGAACAAGTTGCTAGAGCAGCCCTCTGGTAGGGGTCACATTTGCCTTGATATCATCATGAAGCAGCCACAAAAGAGGAAAAACAATCACTCTTGTGCTCTCAAGGAATTCACTCACCTTTCAGCATCAGTTCCAGGGCATCCTCCTTCACAGCAGCTTCAACACAGTTGAAATGACTGCAGGAAAGATAAAGATACATGAGACAGGAGAGAACCAACCCAGCAGTTAGGAGTTGCCCAGTTTTTAAACCCTGTGCCTGGATGTGTTCAGGACACACATCCTTCCACTTAGGACTGCTTTGGACACATCTTCCCGTGTCAGGAGAAGTGCTTCTGAAGGATAACAAGTACTACTTTACTACAAGTACCTGACCTGGGAGAAACTGAACCCGTGACAAAACATGAAAACTATTCAGCATAAAGCAGCCATCGAATTTTATTATCTGGAAAGCCGGAAAACAGTTAATGTTATTGAGCCTATTGTACTGCAGTTGCTTGACTGATTATATGCAAGTTGACTTATATATTATTTTTACCTAGGGCTCGTGTTTTTTTTTTTTCATGAGCCACCTCAAGTAATCTTTGGGGAAGAAAGTACAGGATAAAAATTTCCACAAAAGTGAAACATTAGCACTTGAAACACGCTGAAGAGGAAGGTTCGAGTCCAGTAGCACCTTAAAGACCAACAAGATTTTTTGAATCTTGCTATTCTACTGCAGAACAATATGGCTACCCATCTGAAACCCTCTGAAGGGGTAAAGCTGTTGGGCTTACAGTGGCTACGTAATACACACCAAGCCCTTCTGCCATTGTAAAGAGAAAGCAACTTTGCAGTACTGCTTGATCTCAGCATTCAGTCATTTTAAGATGTCCCTTGGATGTGTTTTTCTACTTTTCTATGTCCTCTGCAAGGCCTTCCACCAGTAACAGAAAAAGCCAGGGGTCTTTGCCCAGGTAACCACAACCCCTCACATCAATAATCTCTCATCATATTAGTAGTGCAATTAAGTACATAAACTCACTGCAGGATGCTGTACAAGGTATCAAAATGCTGTAGGATGGCAAGAGCTCCTTGGGTGTGGAATCCAGCACGGAATTCTGCCAGGAGAGAGAAGAGATTGTTCATAATGCCAAAAAACTAACAAAAGACCAATTCAACCTATAGATTAAAAAGTTATTATATTAATACCAAGTAGATCTACTCAAAACATAAGACAGGACAGAAAGCAGCAATGTCAAATCAGTTAACAATGAACTAACCTATATTTGTTTTTAAAACTTGATATTTGATAAACCAGTTTGGTGTAGTGGTTAAGAGTGGTGGGACTCTAAAATGGAGAGATGAGTTCGATTCCCCACTCCTCCTCTTGAAGCTGACTGGGTTACCTTGGGTCAGTCACAGCTTCTCAGAGCTCTCTCAGCCCCACCCACTTCACAAGGTGATTGTTGTGGGGATAACAACACACTTTGTAAACTGCTCTGAGTGCGCATTAAGCTGTCCTGAAGACTGGTATATAAACTGGTTGTTATTATTGCTATAATTATACAGCATTGCCCAGCAACAAGCTGTATTTCAGGGACATTTCGTACGTTCTGCAGTGACAAACCCAAGTTCGCTATCAAGCCTGCTCTCTCAGCACACCCTCTCCTTCCAGGCCTCATGACAAAGGTTTCCAACAGACCAGAAAAAATCAACCTGCCCCTTTTAATAAAGGTCTAACAATATATTACTGACCAGAAAGTTTTATTTACTGCCCTGCTAGGAAAAATCCCACCTGTCCATTTCTTCACATTAAGCCTCAGGATGTTTGATTAGTCAAAATGTTTGCAATCCTACCCAACTCCAAAGGGGCCCCAACCACAAACCAGTGCCTTACAAAGCTGGCAAAGGATCACGTACGCACAGCACTTTCAGCACACTGAAAGCACATTCAAGCACTGCCATGTCGCATTACTATGGCGAAGTGGGACCTCTTTATTCAGAGGCAAGCAGCGGGCACCGCAGACACACGGAGGCCGGGAGTTGCTTCCACGCCCTCTTCATGGTACTCCCCAAAGGCACGGGCAGGCCGTTGCTGGAGGGAAAATTAGACCTTCAGTTTACGGTCCAACAAGGCAACTTTCTGTGCTCGCCCCAGCCCCTGCTCGCCCCCTCCTCCTTGGTGCTCTGACTCCGCTTGCGCCCAGAGGTTCTTCGTCTTCGCAACAAGCCGCCCCCCCCCACGCCCACCTGCCAGCTGCGCCCGGAGCTCCCGGACAGGCGACACGTCCTGCACGGCGTACTGCGAGGGCTCGTGGCTGCGCAGCAAGTCAGCGGCCGAGAGAGGCAAGTGGAACTCCCAGGCGGGGCCGCCAGCCGGGGACAGCGCAGCCATGGCCGCCGG
The DNA here is from genome assembly GCF_028583425.1 of Eublepharis macularius. Lineage (NCBI taxonomy): Eukaryota > Metazoa > Chordata > Lepidosauria > Squamata > Eublepharidae > Eublepharis > Eublepharis macularius. The sequence goes on along the minus strand of NC_072807.1, from coordinate 1,730,045 downwards.
AAGCGGAGTGAAGCTCGAACATCCCGCGCCACCAGCCCACAGCAGGCAGCAGCCTATCACAGCCCGGAACGCAGGGCGGGCCAATCGCGCTCCATCCGTCCCTCTTCGGGATTGGCCAGTCAGAGGAAGGCACCAGCCCGGCCCGTTGGCCTCTCTCTGCGGCGGGCGCCGTGAGGGAGAAAGAAGGCGGGGTGCCCATTTCGAATTTTGTCCGCTTATCCAATCAGGCTCCTCGTTTAGAGCGTATCGACCAATGACGGTTTAGGAGAAAATATTCTCTAACGGCCCAAATCAAAAGTTCCACAACAAACGGTGATGCTGAAAAAGCCGCACCGACGCCGCTTTTTAATTTTTTTTTAAAAAAAAATTCGGAGTGTTGATGGGAAGAATCGCGGTGTGTCGACAGCCGTCGGGACAGGAAAAGTCTTTTTCGGCACTTCCGGTCTTCAGTTGAACCGGTTTCCGCGCTTTATTCTCTCAATATGGCGCAGAGAGAGCTTTCAGCCATAAAGAAATCACGGCCTAGAGCGACGCTACTGTATAAAAATACGAAACTTTTAAGTGTGGTGTATTCTGGGAAAAGTCCAAGATGGCGGAAGCTGCTTCGTGAGCGCGTGCGTTCTGGAGCACGGGAAATATTACGGGCTCAATGGCGGCGCCCTGGCTGCTCCTGACGGCCGCTCGGGGCCTGGTGGGGCGGAGTTTCTTTTCTCTCCAGCCCTTTAGGCCGTCCACTTCGGGTGAGTGAGGACGCGGTAACCAGAGGAACACCGAAGGAATGACTAGGAGGCTGTCGCGTGGTGATGACGTCAGGACTTTCGCCTAACCCTGGTTCCTTCCTAGTCATCTGATTGGCTCATTTATTTACTTTTTATTTATGTCATGGTTTTGCCTTTCTCACCTAGATTTAAGGCAGATTACATAGTATGAGATTATGGCAATTTCCACGCATGTTGAATAATGCACTTTCAATGCACTTTAGCAATTCTTTGGAAGTGGATTTTTTGTTCCACACATGGAAAAACAGTTCCAAATGTTCACTAAAGAGTATTGAAAGTGGATTATCCAACCTGTGTGGAAGCAGCCTACATGTCTTTATCTTTCCAGCCTTGAATCTCTGTATATTTGTGAATGCAAGTTTTGCTCACTAGAGCTAGCATGGTGTAGATCTGGGAGACTCAGGTTCGAACTCTGACAGGGAAGTTTGCTGGACGCCCCCTCGCAGCCTGACCTAGTTCTCAGGGTGAAGATAAAATGGGGAGAGAGAACCAGCCTGTCTTGAAGGGAGGTATATGAATGGACTAAAGAAATCAGTAGACATGTTGTCTAAAGGAGACTGGCTGCTTGTTGTGCATAGAACTGCTAGCTCCAGGTTGGGAAGTTTTGGGGGAGTTTGAGTGACATTCGGGGAAAGCTAGGTTTGGGAAAGGGACCTCAATGGGGTATAGCTCTATTAAGTCCTCCAAACCAGCCATTTTCTCTAGGAGAACTGTTTGGATATCAGGGGATCTCCAAGCCCTACCTGTAGGCTGGCATCCCTAGTTGTACCCAGAACTGTGTTCAAATTATTACTCTGTCATGTGACTCTTTGAGTGACCTTGAGTCACTTCTATGTATAGGGAAAGCCATGTGTTTTATCCTGAGCTTCTTTGAGGAAGGGTGGGATAAAATTGTACAGATAATGATTTTCAAAGGATTTTTATTTCATGGTAACAAAGTATTACAGGTTTTGTTTTTCAGCCCAATTCTGTGTATGTTTACTAATTTTCAGTGGGCATTACTCTGGAGTAAACATGTATCGTCTTGCTGCCTCACCTGCATAAATCAGCATGGACAGTTCTATATGAATCAGCTTCGGTTTTGAGTGTAAAATAATTGATTTCCTCAAAATAGCACCTTGAATTCATGAACTTTGGATCCCTATATCCAAGTGTGAAGTTCTTGTTGACTGGACACTGATTCTCAGATAAGGGCTGTTGAAATATTAAGTTCCTGCCCTCTGAATGAATGAAGAAAGAACCTCAACTTTAGAGTTTTAAAATTAAATATTTGCTAATTCTCATTCCCCCCCCTTCTTCAGGAATCCCACACTTAATACGTGTGAAAGAACCTCCCAATCCCAAAACTGTTGATAGATGGACAGAAAAACGAGCTTTATTTGGGATCTATGACAACATTGGAATTTTGGGTAAGTATGAGAAAGATAAGGAATTTGAATGGATGAAAGAAATTATACCTGTTACAGTAAATGGGATTAGCGTTTGTGAGTGGGAACATTTTCATGGTTTCCATTAAAATAATACTATGGTGACATGTTATACTAAGGGTTAGGAATCCAGGATGCAGTTAATGACACTTTAATTGGTACTAACTAGATTTTATTTATTACATTTTTATCCTAACCTTCTTCTAGTGAGCTCAGGATGGGATACTCAGTTTTATTCTCATAACAGCCCTGTGAGATAGGATAGGCTGAGGGAAAATGATTGGCTCAGTGTCACCCAGCACCCTTCCATTGAAGAGAAGGTATTCAAATTTGGGTCTCCAAGATCCTAATCTGATATTTTAACCGCTACATTAGATGCAATGCCCTGACCTGGATAGCTCAGGTAAGACTGATCTCGGAAGCTAAGCAGGGTCGGCCGTGGTTAGTAATTGGATGGGAGCAGGGCTTTTTTTCTGGGGAAAGAGGTAAGGGAACTCTCACCCAGGGCAACTCCTGGGAGGAGGTGGTGTGTCCCTCACTACATGTGTGTGTGTGCACAGCGCCCACTCCCGGCACTGCACAATGACATCACTTCCTGGAAGTGACATCATCACGTAGGCCATGGCTGCCCCGGAAGTGCTCCTGTGCTCCATGGGGGGATCTGATTTGTCCCGGATAAGGCTAAATTGAGCCCATATCGGGCCTGAATTGGCCCAGAACAGGCCACTCTGCCCCAGGGGAGCACTCCCCCTCCTAGCAGTGGCTTGGTCTGGGCCATTTTACAACAACAACATTCAATTTATATACCGCCGTTCAGGATGACTTCATAACAAAGTATGTTATTATTATCCCCACAACAAAACACCCTGTAAGGTGGGTGGGACTGAGAGACATAGAAGCTGTGACTGATCCAAGGTCACCCAGCTGGCTTCAAGTGGAGGAGAGGGGAATCAAACCCGGTTCTCCAGATTAGTGTCCCGCGCTCTTAACCACTACACCAAACTGGCTCTCTGTTTGGCCCAAACTGGGCCCAAAATGGCCCAGATCAGCCTAGAACAGACTGTTGTTGCACAGGAGAGCACTCCCCCACCCGGCAGTGACCCGAACCTGGCCGTTTAGGGCCTGATCTGGGCCAATTTCGACCCACATTGGGTCAAAACAGGCCCAAAATGGCCTGGGTCAGCCTGGAAGGGGCTGCTGCCACAGAGGAGAGCACTCCCTCACTGGGAAGTGGCTGTTTCAGGACTGATCTTGGCCATTTTGGGCCTGAATTGAGCCTAGAATGGCTGAAAGCAGCCGAAAATGACCAGGATCAGGCCACTACCGGGTGTGGGGGGGTCTTCCCCTGCCTGTCAGGGGCTGATGCTAGCCGTTTGGGGCCTGATCCTGGCCATTTGGGGCCTGAAGTGGGCTCTGAATGGCCCAAACGGCTCAGATTTAGGGCCCAAAATAGCCAGGATCGGGGCCGAAATGGCCAGGTTTGGGCTGATGCCAGGCAGGGGGATAGTTCCCTCACCCAGCAGTGGCCCGTTCCAGCCCATTTTGACCCTTTTGGCCCCCAAATGGCCAAAACAGCCCCAAAATATCCTGGAACGGGCCGCTGCCAGGTGGGGGAACCCTCCACCACCTGGCACTGGCTTGATCCTGGCCGTTTTGGCCCCTATCCAGGCCGAAACAGCCAGGATCGGGCCCAAATTTGCTGAAACAGCCCAGATCTGTGTTGTTTCAGGCCCAAAATCGCCCAAATCAGGGCAGAAATGGCCTGGAACAGGCTGATGTGGGCGGGGGAACCCTCTCCTGCCTGGCACCAGCTCAATCCTAGCTGTTTCGGCCCCAAAATGGCCTGGAAAGGGCTGCTGCTTTGAAGGGGAACCATCCCCTGCCCAACAGTGGCCTGATCCAAGCCGTTTTGGGCCCAGTCCAGAAATGGGCCCCAAATGGCCCAAACAGGCCATTTTAAAAATACTCACTTGACACCAGTCATGGCGTTTTTTTATAGAGGTGCCAGAACGTCATTCTGGGTCATTCCGGCTGGAAAAAAGCCCTGGATGGGAGACCTCCAATGAAGACCAGGGTTGCAGAGGCAGGCAATGGCAAACTACCTCTATTAATCTCTTGCCAGAGGTCACTATCAGTCAGCTATGACTTAACAGCAGTCTTCCCCCGCCGCCGCTAGGTGTGATGGTCCTGAAGATGGGAAGGGTGGCCTGATGGGAATTTTCAGTGTGACCTGGAAGGGTAATTTTTATTTATATCCCCCTTCTTTCTCAATGTGGACCTAAAGTGGCTCTTCTATCCTCCATTTTACCCTCACAACAACAGCCCTGTGAGGTAGGTTAGGCTGCAACTGGGTGACTGGCCCAGGGTCATCCCGCCAGTTTCCATGGCAGCGTGAGGATTCAAACCTGGGCTTCCCAGATCCTGGTCCAACATTCTACCCACTTCTCCACACTGGGTTGAGAAGGAGTGGGAGGGATGAGGGTGAAGAAAACTTATGGTTGTTTACCATTTGTAGACCCTAGTGACAGTCATTGGACTGCAAGACTGACTTTTTATGGTATCTTCCCCCAATCCTTGCTTAGGAGACTTCGTGGCCCACCCCAAGGACCTGATTGTAGGCCCCCAATGGTTACGTGGCTGGCGTGGCAATGAGCTGCAAAGGTGCATCCGTAAGAAGAAAATGGTGGGTGACCGGATGTTTGTGGAGGACTACAAGAATCTGAACAAGAGGATAAAATTTTTATACAAGCGCTTCAACCGCACTGGGAAGCATCGCTAAGAATGCTACATGTGGAATGGCAGATTTGTGAATGTATTCCAATTATTTTATCCTGTTACTGTGTTGAGGGCATTGCCCCTTCTTTTTCTTCTTCTTGTTTCTGTGAATTTATCATATGAAATTTGATGTCTGAATTTACTAACATAATACATGTTTTCAAACTGGCTTGACTTCTTCTGCAGAACAGGGAGGATTGTGTGTCCCATCTGTTACGGCACCTTTGTGGGGGGTGCTGATGTTTCTGTTGCATCCTGAGTGCAAAGGCCACCCATTGGATGAAATCATGCCCAAGCCCCTCCTTTCGCTCCAATGCCTCCAGGTGCTGTGCTGCCCTGGCGTTGGAAAACGTCGGTTTCTTAAAGTGCCGTAATACAAACGACTGGGCTGTTTATGGGAGAACCGGCGACCTGGGCAACAGGGCCAGTATCCTGTACCTCTCCTCTGCCGTGAAACGCACTGGGTTGCCTTGGGCTAGCCTCAGCCTAATTTACCTGCTTCGCAGGGTTGATGGGTAGCGAAAAGAGTGAAAGGGGAAATTTAGTTCTTTGGTGGAAGAGCAGGACAAAAACATCTTGGGTAGCCAGTAGAAAGTCATTACCTTCTTTGAATTGGTTCAGTGTTGCTTTGGGAAATAAATGAAACACCTGCAGCTGCCTCTGGACACACAGACCACCCCGAGTCATACGCTGGAGTTTGTTCTGTTTTAAGTTGCCCTGCTTATGATGGTGCTCAAAGCAGCTTCTTAAGAATTGATAAGAAGTCTACCTTATGCAGGCCAACAGCAGACCTACATTTCAGAACTTCAGCCCAAACAGCCACAGTGGCGCTTCTCAAGTGCCCTCTGCTGAAGCTCACTTGTCAGGATTGGCTGGCGAAGGCCTGTAAAGCCAAAACATTTTTGTGTGTCTCCCACATACCATTTCATAGAACGATCACTACCTGTGAGGAAAGCAGCGCTCTTTTGAAGCCTGTCCCCGTTATGGAATCTCCAACAACAGCTTTGGTCTGCTATATTGAGGGGTATAAGATCTATACTATATTGATAGTATAACTGATAGATGTATATTATACTGATAGAATATTTGATAGCATAATTGATAGAAGTATACTATATTGATAGGATATTTGATATATATGATAGAATACCTGGAAAAAAAATTAGAATGTGCTTAGAGTAAGGGATTTATTAAGTGATAAGAAGGGCTAAGGGTCGGAAAGCTGTTGGAAGTCGATTGAGAGGGGGGAGGAAAAGGGTGGGGGACAGGGTTAATTAGATATTGAGGGAATGTATGTATTGAATTTGAAAAGTATACTCACCAATAATTTAAAAAAAAAAGAATCTCCAACAACAGCTCAGTGGAATTACTGAGCTTTGTGGCGGGGAGAGGGGTTTTGAGTCCTGAAGGACTTCAATGGACAAAAGCAGTAACTTGAAATAAGCATTGGAAAAAAATAGGTTGCCAATGCAGTTGTGAAATTGAGAACTTGTGACTGAGACACCCGTTGTCCGTTAGAAAGTTTGTTGCTGCATTTCATGCAAATTAGAAGTATCTGAATAGACGGCAAGGGCAGCTTCTGGCAGAGCGTATCCCAGTAGTTCAAGCTTGGAGATTGCTGAGGCACAGATCAGTATGACTGAATTGGCAGAACTGAGGGAGAATAGTTTCCCAATCAGATGTTACTGATAAGAAGGTGTTCTTAGCAACTACCAGATGCTCAAAGAGCAGGGCAGGTCCTAGAGTTCTTCCGTGTTTGTGAGAGTCGACCTGTCAGGTCAAGCAGATCCACAGCCTCCAGAACATCTACTTTCCTAACAGACGGAGCCGCCTCTTAATCTGGATTCAGTTTCAGCTTCTTCACTCTGTTACGGATCTGGCGGCTTAAAGAAAGACAGACCTGGGTGTAATGAGCATATTGATAACATCCAACTCTAAAGATTTGGTGGGATCTCATGCAAAAGTCTCAAGTGAATACTGAAGAACATGAGTGGAAGTACTGCCTTAAGACCAGTACATTCTCTGTACAATTGCTATAAACTTAGCCCAGTTGAAGTGGGTCTCTCTGGGTCGCCAACTGTTGTGGCTCTGTTTTTGAGCAGGGGTGGGCAGATGCAGGAGCAAGGCGGGTTGAGTGGCCCCTGTGGCTCTTCAGGCCTCTCAGAATGGGCCCCTCCATTCAGACTCTGCCAGCAGCCCCAAGAATACTTGCCAGCTTTCCTGTCGCTGCCCCCTGCAAACAGGCCAGCTGGCCCTCATGGTTGGGACTGCTCTCTAGGCTGCGTGGCCCCTGTACGCGTGGGCAGAATGATTTATTCCTGGCAGGAGGTTGTCTCGGGGAGGGGTCTGCTGGCGACTTTTCCAGTCACTTAAAGGACCAGTCTGTCCTGGTAGGAGAGCGCAGGATACTGTCTAATTCGTGCAGGTGCAAGCTACATTACATGCTAAGAGCTGGACGAAGAGCAGCCAAAATGATGATGTGGTTGGCATGCCTTCCTGAAGAGAGAGGGGCTTTTGAGTTGGGACAGGGGGAAGGTTGCTGAGAGCTGATATAAAAGGGGTGTGCAAAATTTCATATTGTATGGAGAAAATTATCCCTCTTTCATAATGCTAGAACTTGAGATCACCCTATGAAACTGAGATGCAGCAGATTCAAGCAAAACAAAATTCTGCTTCACGCAGCTGGTAGTTGACTTGTGGAACTTCCTGCCATGAGATGTTGTGTGACGACCAGGGAGTTGGACTGAATTGAAAGGAGGTTGGACAGGTGGATGAAGGAGAAGCCTGTTGCGGGCTATTAAGTATCCAAATCTGTGTTCAAAATGCCTCTGCTCAGCAGCTGGGGAGGAGTTGCCTGCAGCCTCTATTTGTGGGCTTCTCTGGGGCACTGGGCTGCCCCCCCCCCGGTTAGAGAGTGGCTGCTGGTCGGAACCCCCCCTGTCTACTCCTGCATTTTTATAGTCGGGGAAAGGGCCAGTTTGGTGTAGTAGATAAGAACGCGGGATCCTAATCTGGAGAGCCGGGTTTGATTCCCCACTCCTCCACTTGAAACCAGATGGGTGATCTTGAGTCAGTCACAGCTCTCCGGAGCTCTCTCAGCCCCACCCACCTCACAGGGGGATTGTTGTTGGGAGGATAATAATGACATATTTTGTAAACTGCTCTGAGTGGGTGTTAAGTTGTCCTGAAAGGCAGTATATAAATCGATTATTATTATTATTATTATTACTATTATTATTATTATTATTACTAAAAAGCAAAAAAAGAGACCTGCTAAGCCCGGCCAAGTGTCCATGCAGCCCAGTGTCCTGTTTCCAACAGTGGGCAGCCTGATGATGTTTCTTGGTCTGCTAGTACTGTATTTGTTCTAACATTTTACACAAGTTTTTTTTTTATTTTTGGACATAAGTGTAACTTGTATGCAGGCTTAAGACGACCCCCCCCTTTTTATGGTCTACCTGGAAACCCCCCTACTCTTTATGTTTAAGTAAATACAGTGTTTGGAGATACATGGCTGAGAGCCCCCACCCCTGGGCGAGGAGGCTTCCAAAGAGGGGTGTGCAGGCTGGCATGACTTCAAAGGAGTGGCCAGCGTGGTATGTGTGTAGTGTGTGTGTGTGTGTAAAAGGATAGATCTGAAAAGGAAGAGTTGCAGAGTTTGCAGCCGAAGGGGGGGGGGAGAGGAGGCACCGGCCAGATTTCTGTCCTGTTTGCTGACAAGTGGGATCTCACTTGGCACAGTTGGGAGCCAGGTGGCTGGAAGGGCTCGCAGCGACGTCACTGCTGGCTTGTGTGGGTGTGGCGACAGCACACCCTCCTCTGTGCCTTGGTCCCCCACTCCCGTCTGGAAGGGCTGTGGCACTGGGTGAAGCGGAGCCATCTCCAGGGACAGAGGCAAAGCCATGTGAGTAGAGGAGGGGCCCGGTCTGATTGACCCCTCCGACCTCCGCTTGATGCATGCAAGGGTTTCTTCCCTGACCCCCTGGGCCACCCCTGGGGAGCCCTGTGGCTCCTCCGGCCTGATCCTCCCACTGAGACCTGACTGCTTCCTTTGCATTCAGGTGATGGCCTCCCACCTGTTGCATGCGAGCAGGACAACAGGTGCAAAGAAATAGAGAAGGGGGTGGGGTGGGGTGGGGAGAGAAAGTCTTGCTGGGATGGGGTGGAGCGTTGTTGCGTGCACGCAGGCATCTGAGAGCCAGCGGGGTGTGAGCAGCTAGGGCGACAAGACTAAGATCTAGTTGACCCTGGTTCTATTCCCGGCTCCACCATGGAAACGTGCTGGGTGACCTTGGGCTGGTCACCCAATCTCAGCCTGGTAGTGAGAGAAAAATGGAAGGGAATGATGCATGCCGCTTTTGTTCCCCATTTGGAGAGAGGCAGGGTGTAAATGAAGTAAAATAACTAAATCCCTGGAACTTGGCAGAGGAGCGCTCTGGTGTTTTCTTGTGTGCTGGTGGTTGTCTTTCTACCTAGCCTACCTCACAGGGTTGTTAGGAGATAAAGTGGAGGGAGAGCGCAGAGAAGAAAGGGGGGCTGGGTTTCTGCTTGCCATGAAATTCCCTGGGTGATCTTGGGCCCGCCCCATGCTCTCAGCCTGCCCTACCTCACGGGGTTGGTGTGACAAAGAGGAGGCGCGGGGGGGGGGTCACGTCGGCGCGCCTGAGCCCCTGGGGGGGGAGAGGGGCTGGCTAAAGCGGGCGCTCCGAGGGCCCCTCCCTTTGCCGCGGGGAGACGCGCGTGGCTCTGCGGCGGGCTGCCGGGCGGAGGCGGGGCGCCCTGCGGGGCGCCCGGGCGTGGCTGCAGCCGCCGGGCGCGCGGCCTCGGGCGGGGGCGGGGGGGCACTGGAGAGGACGGAGCCGGCGGCCGAGCGCGCAACCGGTCGGGAGGGCCGCCCCGTCCCTGCGCCCGCAGCCGCCGCCCTTCCCACCCGGGCTCTCCCTGCCCTGCCCTTCCCTTCCTGTGCGCTGCATTGCCGGGGGGGGGGGGCGGCAGTTCCCGGGCCTTGGCCTGAGCAGCACCTGCGCCCAGGCGGGGGGAGGGAGCTGGGCCTAAGCGGGTCTACTCCGAAGTAAGCCTGCGTAAGCCTGCCGTGCTCGCTTGGCAAGCGCCCTTCCATGGCAGCCTAGGGGCCAAGGCCGGTTGACGGGATGAGCCGCCTGGCGGCGGCGGGGGGAGTGGGGGGGGGCTCCGCTGCAGCCGGCCAGGTCCAAGCCGGAGGCGCAGCACGCCGCGGGGAAGCAGCCACCGTCCCGGCTAGCGGCGTTTTGTTGGGACGACAGCCCCGACTCTAGACAGCCGGAGCCTGCCCTAGAAAAGGAAGAGGCAAAGGATGTGCTGGAAATACGTGTAGCAGCCAGTGTGTGAACGGCGGGCGCAGAAGGGGGCGGCGGGGGGTGCATTATCAGCGCCTGCATTGGACAGGCGGTCTGCAGACTCTGGAATAACCCTCCCGGGTGAGAAATCAGCGTGGCGAAGTGTTCCGAGCGGGGGGGGGGGCTGGGACCCCCTTCAGATCCCTGCTCTGCCCTAGAAGCTCGCTGGGTAGCCGCTCGCAGCTCCGCCTCATCTACTTCACAGGTCCGCTATGGAGAGGACAAAACGGAGGAGGGGGGAATGTTGTGAACCCCTCCCGGTCTCCCCGGGGAGAAAAGAAGCACATAAGTGAGGCGAGCAAATAAAGCGCCCTGATGACGTCGTGTCCTGGCATTGTCCCCGGCCCTGGCTTTAGCCGTCGATTTCAGTGACCCTGACCTGGAGAACACACACACACACACACACACCTCAGAGCTCCGTTCGGGCTCCCTCGTCCCTGGTCTGACAGACGGGAGGGGCAGAAGTGAAGTCGTCTTGCTTGGTTTTCCCTGCAGTCTGGCACTCGGGAGGAGGCCCTCCTTCCCACACTCCGCCCACTCTGCCCCCTCCCCATCCTTGTGGGGGCAAAATGCAGGACTGCCGAATTGCTCACACTCCCTCCCCCAGCGCTAAACAACAACACCCATTCAATAACCACATGCCTGTTCATGGGAAGGAGCGTTCCTCCCTGTTACCTGGAGTGACCGCCCACCCCATGAGGTCAGCCTCTGCAAAACCACCTGCCCTCTTCACATACAACCCCCTTCTCTCGGAGAGGGCTGTAAGAGAGGAAGCTTATTTGGAGGTACTGATGACTCTTCTCAATTCCTCCTTTGGGGGGCTTCCTTTTCACAACCCCCTTCTCACAAAGGGGGGGGGCGGCATGTTTCTTACTGTAATATGAATATGAAAGCACCACAGCTTGGACCTTTCTGCAGAAGGAAGGGAAGGGATTTCCTCCTCCAGGACTCGCCCCACCCCAAAATCCCACCTTTTGAGGAAGGGGAAAGTCAGAGGTTTGCAGGAGGAGAGGGGAATTTGGTAAAAACTGCCTCTCACCGCCCTCAGATTTCCCCCAGTAGATCCATGCCCAGGGATCTGCTTTACTTTCAATCAAACTGCAATCTGTTTTACTCTCCTGGCTGTTTTGTCTCTGTGGTAGAACCTTTTGGTGGAGAATATCCTTAAACTCCTTTGAAAAAATGGGGGGCAGGAACCATGTGGGGGGTCTAGGAATTATTTGCTACCCAAAGTTGAACCCCAGTGTATCTGCCTTGAGTCACAGGAAGAAAGGTGAACTATAAATAAAATAAGTAAATAAATGATATCTTGGAGTAATAAAATGTAACAACGCAAAATCTGTGTGTACGGTGACAGAAGTCATTGTGTTTCACAGCCACAAGCTTGTTTGAAACATCGGTCATTATTAATCATGATTACTCACAAACATTGTTGGTATTAGGGGGATATATTTTCCTATCCTTTCATATATTCGAGGTGAGAAAAATGTTCTCCAGTTAAACCTTTTGTGCCAACAGACATTTCGTTGCAATGTGTCCCTGAATCAGTTTCCCTTGGCAAAAACAGGTGACGCCCTTTTCATCTCACTGTCTGATGTAAAAATACAAAATCAAAGTTATCCCAGTGGCAGAAATTAGCAGACATTACTGGGTTTGTTTTCTGCCCCCTCCCCCTTTTCTCCAAATGCCAGGACTTGAGAAGCAAAGAACTCTCCTGGGGGTGGGAGAGGAGCTACTGTAAGGATCCGACAAGCAGCTCTCAAAAAGACTCCACTGTAGCAGTAAAATAACTTTATTGAAAAGCGGCTGGTATCAGGATCTTACTCCATGTTTGCCAGGAATTACATTTATTTGCAAGCATCAAACAGATACAGGTTTCTAGGACATGGGAAATCCTAACACCCCCCCCCCCAATCTAATGATCAGGTCGGAGGGAAGACATCTAAGCAGGACACGAGCGAAACAGATGTGTGAGGCTTCCAAGGTCATGATGCCTGGGGACCACAAAGAAGCATGCAGATAACAGCAAGTGCATCCTCCTCCTCCTCCTCCTCCTCTCCCATAGGTTCACACCGCTGGTCTGTAAAGCAAAGCAATTGACAGTGGCAGACAAAGAATGGTTTCAGCATTTCACCCTAAGCATGCCTACAGTCACAACAGTGTTGCTGGGTAGGGCAGGGGCTGCTGAGCACCTGACAGCTACAAGGGTAGAACGCCAGCCCTTCAGTGGTGCAGCCAGGGGTGCTGGGGGCGAGGGGAGGAGAAGATTTATTCATTCGTTCATTTTATTGGTTTGTGTGTTTATATAAAACATTTCTACGCCCTCTTCCCATCCAACTCAATGTCCCCAAGACAGGCATACATTAAAACAGATCAAACATTAAGATAATCGAAACATTAACAAACCAAACAGGGAGGCACACATAAATGCACAACGGGAGGGGGGGGAGGGCAAGTAGCAGTTTTGGAGGCATGCCAGGCAAAACAGAAAAGTCTTCACCTGCTGATGGGAGACAACAGCAAAGGGAGGCAGACCCACTTCCCTGGGGGGCGGGGGGGGTGGAGTTCCAGGCTTCCTTGGGCGCCACCCGTCCAGCCTCAGACGGCAACAGGGCGCCTGAAGCAGAACTGCCGAAGATAATCTGAGAGGTGGGATCAGCTGACAGGGGGGTAGGAAATACGTTCTCTTTGCAGAAGGGCTAGTTCCACCCCCCCCCTCCCCAGTAATGCTGCTGCGTCTGTGTCCCTGTATCCCCAGGGCAAGAGACGAAGGCGTGTGTGTGTTTCAGATCTTGTAGCGATTACACCAACTCGGCCTTCCTGTGGTGCTCTGCACTCAGGTCCCAGGATGAGGTCCTCCCACATGTGAATATATCTACTTTTTCAAGGCATGATGGTACTGCTGAAATCAGTCTAGAGGAAGAGGTCCTTGAGTCAGGTAGCCACAGCTGGTGTCTCTTGTTCAGGCTCCTGTTTGCTTGGCTGGACGACCTGCCTAAGACAGTGGTACAGGTGGGTCATTTAAAACTCTAGATTTAAGGATCTTATCTCCCCCCGCCCCCGCCCCGGGCAATGCACACTTCAGATGCGAAGCTACAGTACATTGAGGTGGGGGAGCTGCTGAGGTCATGAACTGGAGCCCCCAAATCCTACCCCCAAGGGAATCGCTGCTTTGATCAGGGGATGAAAGGAGTCCCTTTGGCTTAAGTTCTGCCTCCTTTGACCTCCCCTCCTTCCAGCTGTATCCTCCTTGCCCCATCAAAAAAAATCCACTGCTTATCCTTGCTAGTAACATATGCTGTATGTCCATGTGATACTTCTGTGCCGTGTTCGAGTAATTCTGTTGTGTGTACTTGCTGAAATCTCAGCAGGTTTGGGATCAATTTCCCGAGGAAAGAGTGGCTACATCTTTAATTTCCCTAGCTGATAACCTTCTTTTCTGCTTGGCTTGCAGTTCTCAAAATAGGAAGTGAGGCGATGGTTGCCACGGGTGGGGTCTGGAAATTTCTTGGATTTAGAACTGATCTCCAGACCACAACGATCAGCTCCCCTGGAGAAAACGGCTGCTCCGGAGGATGGACTCTATGGCATCACATGCTTGCCGACGTCCCTCCTTTTGCCAAACCCCACCCTCCCAAGGCTGTGCCCTAAATTTCCAGGAATTTCCCAACCTAGAGTTGACAATCCTAAGTGAAGCTAGTACCCAAAACAAAAATAAGGAGGAGAAACACATAGTGAAGGCCTTTCTGGATCAGACCCAAGTCCAGGGTTGCCCATCTTCTAGGCACACCTAGGCAATCACCTGGAGCACTAGAGGTGGAAGGTCAGCAACCAGCCCCTGTCCCCCGTACCCACTCCCTGTCCAGCCTGCAGTGCCGCCGGGGTCTGCTGTGGCAAGGAACAGCCCTGGGAGGCACCTCTTGCCCCAAAGGGTGGCATTCAGGGACCCTGCTCTTTCCTTCCCTCCATTGTAGGGGGTGGTGGGTGGGCCTGGTGTGGCCTGCCTAGAACTCTTCCTCCTTCCTTCCTCTTTTCACTGTGACAGGGGGTGTGTGTGTGGCAACTTCCTGCAGAGCTGCCGGGGGGGGGCAAGGAGAGCAGATACTACCTCACCCTCTCTGCCCCCTCTTCCTGGAGAGCTTGGCCGGCAATCAGCGGGCGTGGCAAAGGACCTCAGCAGTGTCTGCCTGCCGCTTGTTATGGCAGGGGGTCTAACTCGAGTGCCACTGCTGCAAGCTGAGGGGGTTTTCTGGGGTAACCCAAAACCACCACGGACAGAACAGGACAACGTCCGCCTTTCTGTTTGCAAACCCCATTTAACTCTCCAACTGTTTGTGATGGGGGAGGGGGAGGCAATCAAAACCCACCCTTGCCCCCCCCTCTGCAAGGGGGACTCCTGCGGGTGATACTGCTCACTCTCCTAGCCCCTTTAAAAAGAAACAATGTGGTTTTAAAAAAATGCAAAGGCGAAGAGGGTTTGTCCTGTCTTCCCCCCTTCTGGCAAAGAGGCAGAGGGGGGACTTAGGAGATCCAACCTAGGGCACCCAAAAGCCTTCTACCAGTCCTGCTCAGGGGCCACCTATTCCAGCTCTCTGACAGTGACCCGGCCTTCAAAAATTCAGCACATGACTGTGACACCTGTCTCTTCTTGCACGCCACCAGTATCTGATAGCACATCACCTCTGAACGTGGATGTTTTTTGATTGACACCGCCAATCTGCACCAAGTAGTCTAACCATAAATGTAACCCTAAACAGTAGAAAAGAACAAGAGTCCAGTAGCACTTAGAAGATTGACAAAATTTGTGGTAGGGTATGAGCTTTTGTGAGCCACAGCTTGCTCCTTTCAGTGGCTCACGAAAGCTCGTATGTTGTTAGTCTTCTAGGTGCTACTGGACTCTTCCTCTTTTCTACAGCTACAGACAGACTAACATGGCTACCCATCTTGATCTAGTTCCTAAGCAGCATAATATGGCTTCATGAAAAAGAATGTATGGCTTCCTAGAGTAGCCGGAATTATCTCCATATTGCTGGTGTGGGGAAGGGGTGGGTCTTGTGCAGAACTGCCTGGGGAGTTCACAGGACACATGAGACAAATCACACAGAGCTGGTGGTCTCCTTGCATCGGCCTCCACTCCCCGGCCTCAGAAGCCTTCCTCCAGCTCAAGTAGCTCTTCCTCCAAGGTCTGGTCGGAGACAGCCAGCCAGCTCTTCAGAGCACCGGGGGTCCCACGCGCTTTAGGCCACAGCTAAAACTGTATCGAAACTGATTTTGAACCAAGGCCAGGTAGTAAGTTCCTATGAAAGTTGTGTGTGTGTGTGTCTCCAGTCAAGCTGCAGCTGATTTGTGGCAACCTCTCATGGTGTTTTCAAGGCAAGAGACCTTCTGAGGCAAGAGGGTTGCCTCTGCACAGCGACCCTGACCTTTTTGGGTGGTCTCCATCCAAGGCTGACCCTACTTAGCTTCTAAGGTCTGACGAGATCAGGCTAGCTGGACCATCCAGATCAGGTCCTAAGAAAGTTGGCAGTGGGGAATGACCAAATCACACTCTGGAACGTTTGTTATAAATGGGGGCTGCTTCATTGCTCGCCTGGTGGGCCTTGTGGCTGAATATCGGTAATAGATTATCCAAATCTCCTTTCTGTGCTTGACCTGTATGTTTGCAGGTCTGATCCAGCTCAGCTGCCTGATCTTGGGGCAGGACCAGAAGATGGAGGAACTTCCGCCAGTGCCCCTGAGGTGCCACCAAACTTGACCAGTAATCGCCACCTGCAACAGACTCAAGCCGAAGTAGGACAAGTGAGTCCGTAGCACCCTGGCCTCCGCAGCACAGATAGGGGCATGTTTTTCTGCCAGTCAGTGAGGGGGAATCCATTCTCTCCTCTTTGTCCCTCTCAGGTGGTGGACATCTTGCAGGACAATTTAAAGAAAGTCCTCGAACGAGACGTGATCATAAGTACCCTGGACGACAAAGCAGACTCTCTCCATGAGAGTGCCAAAGTGTTTGAAAACAGCACGACTGCTCTGGCGAGGAAATACTGGTGCCAGAGCATGAAGGTGTGTGTGTGTGTGTGTGTGTTTTAAAGAATTTTATTGAAAAGTTTTTCCAGGTTAATAAATCCCATCAAGGAGAAAAAAAAGAAGAAAAATGCACAGCCAAAAAAAGGAAAAAGCAATAGAAATTAGGAATAAGTACCATTTTTTTAAAAAAAGGTGTATACATACTACATATTATAACCTAACTCCAAATTTACCGTTACCATCAATAATAAACCTTAACCCCAAATTAACCCTAAGTAATTACATCTCCTTTCCCTCTAAAACATATTTCTTCAGCTCTTAGACTTCAAATGCACAAACCATCAATTCATGTCTCTGTTTCTTGCAAAAAAGTCCATAAGGGACTTCCAGGTGACAATATATTTGTCCAGTGACTTTTTGCTAATCAGTGATGTAAGTTTAGCTACACGGCATAGTCCATCACCTTCCTCTGTTGTAGGTAATATTGTAGATTTCCATTTTTGAGCATATAACATTCTTGCTGTTGTCTTATACAAAAAAGCGTACCATGAATAATTTCTAACTGTTTGTCCATGAGTCCCAACAAGAAAGCCTCTGGTTTCATTTGTATATTGGTCTTTAAAACCTTCTGGATAATTGCATGTATTTGTTTCCAAACTTTTTTGGCTTTATTACTAGTCCACCAGAAATGGTAAAATGACCCCTCCTGTTATTCACATTTCCAGCATCTATTTGAAATATTCTTGTACATTTTTCTGATAATTTCTCTAGTGATATATACCATCTGCATACAACATTTTATAAAAGTTTTCTTTCAAACTCTTGCTTAATGTAAATTTAAGGCCCTTCGACCAGATGTTCTCCCATTGTTCAAATTGTATATTATAGCCAAAATTCGTTGCCCATTTTATCATACATCCTTTCACTTGTTCTTCTGACAAGAAGGTGTGTTTGTGATGGATGGATCTCTACAATGGATCTAGAGATGTGGCATTTTGTGGAAGAGCTATAGTACTAGATGTAAGGTTCTAACGCATCACCGTTTTCTCTCCAGATGATGATTATTTTGGGAGTCATCTGTGGTATCGTAGCCATCGTAATTTTAGGTGAGTACTACTGAGAATTACGATCAGCAGGTCCCTGAGTCACAAGGCCTGGATAAAGAGCACCACCCACCTGCAAGCTATGGAAGCATTTGTCAACCTTCTCTAAGCAAAACCTTTGGTTTTGCCTGCTGTGAGAGAAACAGAGGCCCAGCAGAGTGTGAGAGCTTTCTGCCTGCGGTCTCTCTTCTTAAGTTAGGGATACCTGAAGTAATGTGCCCTCTTGTTTTCTCCTCTTCTTCCCTTTGTTGTTTCTGCTCACAGTCCACTTTTTCACCTGAGAGACTGCCTCTCTTCTTCCATCTGCAGCTTTCCTTCCTCCTTTTCCTAGATCCCTTTCCTTGTCCACGCACTCCCCCCCCCACCCCCACCCCCACACACTTCTTTTCATTCCAGCTCGATCATCCGGTTTTCCCTCCATAGGAGACGGTCTGTGTTCTTTCCCCTCAAGTCCTTTTCACCCTTTCATCAGCGGCCGCAGCCCCTGACAGAGGATGGCAGAGGACCTGGTGGAGAAAAAACCAGGAGTGGGTCTGTGCCGGTTAAGGATAGTCGCGGAGGGATTGGTTGTCTCTTCGTCTTCTGAGGGTGTTGGAAGGAGAAGTTTTCACTAGTGTGGAGAGCTTCCACGTGCAGCACAGCCAAAGTCACGGAGGCGGTCAAGATGGAAGGTGGATGTCTGCAGTGCCTCCACTGCAGTGCAGTGTTCCCTGAATTGATTTAGCTGATATGTTGATACAGTACCATTCAATAATAATAATAATGATAATAATAATTGTGTGCCAGTGAGTGGCGATCAACTCATGCTGACCCCATGAAGTTCTACCTCAGTGGGGTTTCAAGGCAAGAGATGAGCAGAGGTGGCTTGACATTGCCTTCCTCTGCATAGCACCCCTGGTCTTCCTTAGTGGTCTCCTATCCAAGTACTAACCAGGGCCAACCCTGCTTAGCTGCCAAGCTCTGAGGAGATCAGGCTAGTCTGGGCTATGAAGCTGCTGCTGCCATTCAAGGTAGTTTACAGTTCCAAGTGACACCTACAAATGTTACACACTGCCCAGAGACCGAAAGGGACAGAAAGGGAAGAGAAGAGCAAGCGAATTCAGGCATTAAAACTTAGGTGAGTTATCTGTTCCATAATGACCAGATAGAACGTTTTCTGCAGAAGACCATTCTGGGCGGTTGCTGAGCCCAATGGCACTTGGCCCAAAGCCTCCGGGGGGAGGAGGAGGCCTCGGGGTCTCACTTCTCCCAGAGATGCCGCAAATAGAACGCCTGCTGAGTTGCTGCATTGGAGACAAACCCCCCCCCCCACATAAGCACATGGCCTGGCCCCGCAGCCCTGTTCACATGTCAACAGCTGACGCTAGAAATGCCAGGATCTGGGTCTGGAGTTGTTCTCATCAGCTCCAGGGAGGCTCATTGGCGCAAGATCTCTGGGGAGTTGTGAGGGTCACAGCTTGATAATCCCTCTTCCCTGGGGACCTTATCAAGAAGGAAGCGGAGGTGGGAGGGAACTGGTCTAAAGACCGCCCCACCCAGATGTGCAGCATTCCAGCAGGCAGATAAAGCTTTAGATGACAAATGAGTGAAATCAGATGCTGCTATGGGGGCACGTGCAGCTGGATCTGGGCCTCTGCCTCTCCTGGCCTTAATCTGCAGTTGTGCCATGAGTAGCTCACGGGCTGTGAATCCGCTGGCTCAGGTGGCATTTCCATGCAAGAGGGAGAGATCAGGGCAGGTCCCTCTCCTGGCTTCCAGACTACAAGAATGACTAAATGATGGTTTTGTGTTTATTGGAAGGGTAAATGTTCCCTCGACCCTGCATGAACCAAGGCTCTCTGAAGGGTTAAGCCCAGGGCCGGCGCGCCCATTGAGGCCAGGTTGGTGGTGGCCTCAGGCGTGGGGTGCCGGAGGGAGCGCCGGAGGAGGCGCGGGGGGGTGGGAGCGCGCACCACAAAGCAGCAGCCTCCTATCCCTCCTGCCCTGTGCTGCCGCCGCCGCCAGCACAAGTCCCCGGCCGGGCGCAGCCGCCGTGGGCAGGCGTCTGTGGCAGCGCAGGCAACCAAGCGGGAGAGCTCAGAGGCCAGCCGCCGCAGCGATTGGGCCGGCGCGGCGCAGGCGTGCGCTCCTGTGATGATGTCACGCGTGATGTCATCATGCAGGCCGGTGCGCGCACAGTTGCGTGTGCATGGGGGGGCGCCCAGCCAGCTGGCCACAAGCACCGCAAACCCTCGCGCCACCCCTGATTAAGCCACATCATTAATAAATGCAGTTTGATTAGTTACTTCACCCTTCAGAGAAAAGAGCACGGTTAGAGAGGTGATGGCCCATTCCCCTCTTCTCCTGTGGTGCCGTGCCACCTGCCACCTGAAACAGTCTTCCGTTGGGTCTGGTAAGAAGGAGACAGTGTTAGAGACAGGGGAGAGGGGAGTCCCAGAGTGTCTTTCCAAAGGACGGTTTTGCTTGCACCTGTATTGTTACGCAGCTCTGAGTTGTATACAATCGCCATCAAGTGTGTTAGATCCCATGGGTCTAACAATCGCCATCAAGTGTGTTAGATCCCATGGATCTGTTCCATGAATGGTGCTAGGATCCTTCCCTCTTCTGATTCTCTCCCATCAGGCGGAAGATGTGTGTGCCGGGGGGAAACGCCAGAGTTGGTGCAATGGGCCTGAAAGATCCAGCCCCACATGCCATCAGGTGATAGCAAAGCTCCATCAGCTCTGAGGTTGTTCTCGTGACGGTTATCATACAGTGATGGACTTGTTCAGTGGTGAGCAGGTGTGGACTCACATTTGCAGTACCTGGCGGTGGAGGGTTTTATGGGCTGGATCCTACCAGCTTTTCTGCACAATCTGTCTCGATTCTCCCTCCTCAACCCATCTGGCTTTTTGCCCACACAGCCTCACAATCCGCAACGTATTATTTTTTTATTATTATTTATTTATGTCATTTATATTCCTCCTTTCTCACTGAGACTCAAGGCGGATTACATAGTGTGGGATTAGTACAATCAGTGGCAAGGGCAGGCATTTCCATACAGTGTCAAGAACATTTCCATAAACCATGTCACAGGGGTAAAAGAATATAAGTTTACAAAGATATAGTATTAGCAAGGATCCAGTATGGGGTTGAGGAATTGCTGAAACAGAACATAATCAATTCTAGGACTTACATTAAACAACATAAAGCACAGGTAGTATATAGGAGTACATGTTTAAAGCAACAGTTAATATGTAAGGCAACATAATGGTGAAATCTATGGTTTCTAACTCATTAGTGAAACATCTGGGACCCCTTTCCGACAATACCACCCTCTTAACTGAGAAAAAGACCTTTTGGAATAATTCAGTTTTGAATTGTTTGTGAAAAGCCAGGAGCGTGGGGGCTCAGTCCTGACCTCCTCAAGCAGGCCGTTCTACAGGGTAGGGGCCACCACAGAGAAAGCCCGTGTACGGGCTGCTGTTGATTTCGCCCATGTGCAGCCTGGCACCTGCAAGAGACCCTGTTCGGATGAGCGAAGCTGCCGTGGAGGCACATAGGGAGGGAGGCGGTCCTGTAGGTATGCTGGGCCAAGGCTGTGAAGAGCTTTGTGTGTAATTACCAATACCTTGAGCCAATGGAGCTTTTTCAGTGGTCTTCTCGTCCCTCCGGCCCATTGTTGCCCATTGAAAGGAGTGCAAAGTGATGGCTGTGAGCTTGGAAGACAGAAGCTCAGGGGGATGGAGTAGCTAGTTAACTTCCTGGGCAAGGTCCCGGTAGGCCATTGTCCTGGAAGGTCAGTGGGAGCCCGGAGCAAGCAGAGCCAAGCCGCCGTCACTGTTTGTGTCATTCTGTACTCCAGCGAGTGGGGTGGTGGGCAACAGGAGCACGATGGCTAAACGGTGTCAGATAGGTGCACGAGCCTCTCCCTTGTCATGATGCCAAGCAGAGGTCTGGAAGGAGGGAGAATCTCACCAGGACAGTGCAGGGGAGAGGAGACTGTTAGTGGCTCTGCTTGGAATGGCCTCTGCTTTCCCCTGCGGCATGGAGTCTTCCCCGTCCCCCCTTTCCTGCCAGCATTTCATTGGCTTAGAGTCCATCTTCTTGCAGTTCCCTGTCTTTCACCACCTAGGGGATGATGGAGAGAGCCTAGAACAAAGCTACCATCTTCTCTTTGAACCTGACATTTTCTCTCACCGTATCAGAGGGACAGAAGCACTACCCAGATCGAATGCCGGATGGTGATGGAGTTGACAACCCAGTCAGCGCACAGGCACCTAGATCGCTTCTGCATACAGACTGCGTCTGCTGGTAGCCCTGTTGAGAGAGGGCTGCCTTGGCTGTGCTTCTTTCTTGCTCTCGTGGGTGTGTCCTTTCCCCTTCTCTGCCGCTGTATCTCTTTATGCATAGACCAAAGTATTCCCCATCCTCAAACTCTCTGCACCCAAAACAAACGTCTGCTTGAAGAGACCAACTGCTCTATTACCCCTGTGAGTAATTTCTGCCCTTGTGTGCAGCCATAGTTGTAAGCTTTCCGGGACCTATGTAACAACCAGCTTAGGTCACCTGAGTGACCTCTTGTAATAAACACTTCTCTGGCTCCTGGGTTTGCTTCCACTATCTGAGCATCGGAGGGAAGAACACTTTTCCTTGAGGTTGGTATGGCAAAAAACAACACGAATGCCACGGTCAGGGTTGGGTATATGTGGTTAGGTCACCATGAAATCTGTTTTGACATCACCTTTTGCACATATTTGATCTAAGGCTCCCTTCTCTGCATTACCGAAGGATTTCTAATGCCACCAACCCTAAAAGCCTGTGTGGTGTTAACCAAATAAGCTGTCTCCCAATTAATTGGGGGAAATTAGCTTAAAGGAGACAAAGCGAGAGGGGGCAACTGGGATTTTCCACCAATGTTTACAAGGATTGTTCCCTTAAAGAAGTCTTTTAAAATGAATCAGGCAGATGTTCAGCCGGAAAGATGTTTATTAAAAGAGAAATTAAAGGGCAAATATGCAATAACACACAGAACACATATGGAAGTAACTAAGAAGAAATCAGGAAGGAGAGGGGAGAAAGCAATTTCAAGGTTCCCAGTTTCGAAGATGGAAGTCCACAGAGTCAGCAGCAAAATGGCCAACATGTCACGGAGAAAAGAAGAGAAAGGCCAGACGGATTTGCAGGGTGTATGTATGGGTCCTAGAGATTCCAGGTACAGGCCAAAATGCTCCCTGGGGCAAGCTGATGTTTTTGCCCCCCGAAACAATAACTTGATGGGTTTTCCGGAGGAGGATAATGGGTGTAAATGGTGCTTGATGACCCTGTGAGTACCGGATGAGAAAAGCTACCAGATTTGGTGAATAGCGTTAGGTGGTGCTGAATCAGGGTAAAACGGGTGCGGGGAAGCGAGGCTGGGTGTGGATGAGATGAGTCAGGAGTTTCATGGGAGACCCATTGTCCTAAATTATGCATCTCTCCGGGGCGTGGAAGAAGCCATTAGTCAGTCAGCCACTCTAACTCTTCTTCTAAAATATTTCCCAAGCTCTTGCCTGGATGGCATCCATTTTGTTTCATTTCAGGCCAGGCAATGTCGTGAAATTAGGATATCTGAGGCAGGGGGTTATGATTTCCCATCTATAAAGTGTCCCTCAGCAGGAAGAGTGGTCTCACTGCCAACAGTGCAGGAGTCAGAATGGGGGGCTAGGATGGGCAAGACCCAGGTTCAAATCCCCCCTATGTCACAGAAGCTCACTGAGTGACCATAGGACAGCCACACAGTCTCAGCCTAACCTGTGGCCGCCCCACCATGAGCACCCACTCTCCCGCCTCACGCTCTAAAGTCCCCGCAGCAGGGGGCTGTCAGGCAGAGCCTCCGGCCACCTCCCTACTTACCTGGGTTCATGGGCGGTGCAACCAGAGATTATGTAGGGTGCTTGGGGATGTGATTGAGTCACAGAGGGGGGCTCATCCACCATGGGGGCACATGCTAATTGGTCGCTACAGTAGTTGCCATCCTATGCCCTGTTCAGGCTGTGTGAGTGGGGCTAAACGTTAGGAGGGGGCCCAAGTTGTCCCGTTCAATGGACGCCTATGGGCTACACCACCTTTTTGTGTGACATAACTTTCTGCCTCTGCAGGGAGTGTTCCTGAGCCTGGGGTGACTTTGGAAGCTGACTAAATGATGGCCCGCCCCTCCACCCTGCCCCCTCTGGTGTCAGTGTGGGGACTTGCACCGCATGTTTGCCTCTGTCTGGCCACCAAGCATGCCCATTGGCAGCACCCTGGCAGCGATAGCATGCCTAGGGTGGCCACTGGTGAACAGGGAGTTACACCCATGTAAGTGCCATTTATGCCCGCGTAAGCCTTAGTTCTCTCCCTGTGCACTTTCCACACCCCCAGTTAGGATTGCACAGTTTGTGAGAAGAGGTTACCCCAGATGTTTGGTAGAGCAGACTGGGCATCGGGCCACACAAATAAATAGACAAGACCTGTTTGCTCCCAAAAGTTCCCAAGAGGATGAATGTGTAAGATGGGCTTTAGAATGTTACTCTTTGTCTAATGGTATCAGAAAAAGAATCTGGAAACACTGACATTTAGTTTCAGACATTCCTGGCTACTCCATTTCACCATTGGTGGGATTTAAGAGGACCAGAAGTATTAAAGATCTTTCGGTTCACTCAGAATTTAAGTGTTCCGTGGAAGTGACCACTGGCCTGGAGGGGCATCATCACTGTGGTCACCGTAAGGTCTGCCCACTAGTTTTAGAGGGAAGTTCCTTTGAGTGGGCCAGAGACCAGAGGAGAGATTTCATTAAAACCATTTTCCACATGCAGCTCCTCAGGACGGAGTGGTTTACGTAATAGAGTGCCCTTGCCGTTTGTGATACGCGAGCAGCACCTATTGAGAATAAGGAATAAAGTTATGTAGGCGCCAATGGTGCCCCATTTCTCCAAACATCACAGAGATGAGAAGGAATTTAGGTTTACTATCCTATATGTAGCTCAATCAGGTCCAGAAGGAACTACTACAGAAAAATCAAAAAGAGTCCAGTAGCACCTTTAAGACTAACCAACTTTATTGTAGCATAAGCTTTCGAGAATCACAGTTCTCTTCGTCAGATGCATGGAGGGCAAGAAGAAACTGGTTAGATATATAGGTGGAGAGGGGAGGGAGGAGTAGATGCAAACAGTAGCTTCTGATATGGAGATCAGTTTGCTTCTGTTAAGGAAGTCAGTTACTTCTGATAATGAGATAACCGTTCATAGTCTCTATTCAATCCCAGGTTGACTGAGTCAAATTTACATATGAATTCCAATTCAGCAGCTTCCCATTGGATTTTGTTTTTGAAAGGTTTCTGTTGAACTACAGTGACCTTTAAGTCCTTGATGGAATGTCCCGGTAGATTGAAGTGTTCTCCCACTGGTTTCTGGATGTTGCCATTTCTAATGTCAGATTTGTGTCCATTTATTCTTTTGCATAGAGGTTGGCTGGTTTGTCCAATGTACAGAGCAGATGGACATTGTTGGCACATGAGGGCATATATCACATTGGAGGATGAGCAGTTGTAAGAACCAGAGACAGTGTAGTTGACACCATTGGGTCCTGTAATTGTATTCCCTGGGTAGATATAGGGGCAGAGCTGGCATCTGGGTCTGTTGCTACTACAGACTAACACGGCTAACTCCTCTGCATCTACTACAGAAAGAGGCTTTTTGGATTTTTTACCTGTAAACTTTCGCTCATTTGGGCTTGAATGAACAAATCAATTTAGCTTGCTGTCTATGACTAGGACTTGGAAATGGTTGTAGTCCTGTCAGGAACTTGGGGTTTGAATCAATGACTTGCTGCGTATGAATAGGACTTGAAAATGGGTGCATCCCTATAAGGGACTTTAAAGTGGTAATTACTAGGCAATAGCTATATAATGTGTGCTAATTAGACTCTCATCACCCAGGTGGTCTTGAAGAGAAAGCTTTTCTAGTTTGTGAGTTTGCGAGATGTTCACCCTTTATTATACTTTGATTAAGTCTGGGGTGTAGCAAATGTTACTATGTTGTTTAATTTTGGGGAGAAATTTAAATTCAAACAGCACATTCTTGACAAAGTGTTTCGAAATGAGGGAGCAAGCCAACACCTCGTACTGGGAGAGATGTGAAGTTGCCACCACTCCTTCTTCACATCACCCACCGCTGGACTGCTTTAAGAGCAGGCGATAGAGATTGAACCAGTGACCTCTTGCACGCCAAGCGCACGCTCTGCCACTGAGCTGTGGCTCCTCCCCTGCCATATCATTGTGTCTAACTAGAGGTTTTGTGGAAGACGGAGGAAAGAGACACAGGAGGAGGGCTTCTCAGAGTCCCGCTTAATTAGTTGGACGCTTCGTGCTTGTGCTGCTGACTCCAGGAACTTCTATCACTGCTGAGGCAGGGTAGGCAAGTTAGAAAGATGTTGACCTTTTATTGTTTTAGAAGTCCTGTCTGGTGAGACTCATCCTTGTGTTTACCAGCATATTCATTCTAAACATTTTAGGCTGGCAAAATTCTGCAAATTCATTATAACAGGGCTCATTTGGAGCTGGAACGCACAGGAACAGCGATCTGGTAGATCTGAAAAGAGGTCACGTGGGTTTTGGCCCCACCCACGTGATTCCTTTTCCTCTGAGTGCAAGCCGAGTGGGGCTGGGCTTCAAAGGAACAGTAGGCTGCTTGGATTCCTTCTGCTCTGCTGCTTTACTTTCATTTGTGACTCGTGAGGGGTGGGGGAGAGAGAAAATGAGTGAATGAGTGCAAGGTGAGTGGTGCTGAGCTCCAAAGGAACGCAAGCTGCTTGGATTCCTTCTGCTCTGCTCCTTTACTTTCATTTGTGACTCATGAGGGGGGGAGAGAGAGAGAGAGTGAGTGAGTAAGTGCAAGCCGAGTGGGGCTGGGCTCCAAAGGAACGTAAGCTGCTTGGAATTCATTCTGCTCTGCTGCTTTACTTTCATTTGTGACTCCTGAGAGGGGGGGAGAGAGAGAGAGAGAAAATGAGTGAATGAGTGCAAGCCGAGTGGGGCTGGGCTCCAGAGGAACGTAAGCTGCTTGGAATTCATTCTGCTCTGCTGCTTTACTTTCATTTGTGACTCATGAGGGGGGGAGAGAGAGAGAGAGTGAGTGAGTAAGTGCAAGCCGAGTGGGGCTGGGCTCCAAAGGAACGTAAGCTGCTTGGAATTCCTTCTGCTCTGCTGCTTTACTTTCATTTGTGACTCATGAGGGGGGGAGAGAGAGAGAGAGAAAATGAGTGAATGAGTGCAAGCCGAGTGGGGCTGGGCTCCAGAGGAACGTAAGCTGCTTGGAATTCATTCTGCTCTGCTCCTTTACTTTCATTTGTGACTCCTGAGAGGGGGGGGGAGAGAGAGAGAGAGAGAAAATGAGTAAGTGCAAGCCGAGTGGGGCTGGGCTCCAAAGGAACGTAAGCTGCTTGGAATTCATTCTGCTCTGCTGCTTTACTTTCATTTGTGACTCATGAGGGGGAGAGAGAGAGAGAGAGAGAGAGGGAGAGAGTGAGTGAGTGAGTAAGTGCAAGCCGCGTGGGGCTGGGCTCCAAAGGAACGCAAGCTGCTTGGATTCCTTCTGCTCTGCTCCTTTACTTTCATTTGTGACTCATGAGGGGGGGGAGAGAGAGAGAGAGAGAGTGAGTAAGTGCAAGCCGAGTGGGGCTGGGCTCCAAAGGAACGTAAGCTGCTTGGAATTCCTTCTGCTCTGCTGCTTTACTTTCATTTGTGACTCATGAGGGGGGGAGAGAGAGAGAGAGAAAATGAGTGAATGAGTGCAAGGTGAGTGGTGCTGAGCTCCAAAGGAACGCAAGCTGCTTGGATTCCTTCTGCTCTGCTCCTTTACTTTCATTTGTGACTCATGAGGGGGGGAGAGAGAGAGAGAGTGAGTGAGTAAGTGCAAGCCGAGTGGGGCTGGGCTCCAAAGGAACGTAAGCTGCTTGGAATTCCTTCTGCTCTGCTGCTTTACTTTCATTTGTGACTCATGAGGGGGGGAGAGAGAGAGAGAGAAAATGAGTGAATGAGTGCAAGCCGAGTGGGGCTGGGCTCCAGAGGAACGTAAGCTGCTTGGAATTCATTCTGCTCTGCTGCTTTACTTTCATTTGTGACTCCTGAGAGGGGGGGGGGGGAGAGAGAGAGAGAGAAAATGAGTAAGTGCAAGCCGAGTGGGGCTGGGCTCCAAAGGAACGTAAGCTGCTTGGAATTCATTCTGCTCTGCTGCTTTACTTTCATTTGTGACTCATGAGGGGGAGAGAGAGAGAGAGAGAGAGAGGGAGAGAGTGAGTGAGTGAGTAAGTGCAAGCCGAGTGGGGCTGGGCTCCAAAGGAACGCAAGCTGCTTGGAATTCATGCTGCTTTATTTTCATTTGTGACTTGTGAGAGAGAGAGAGTGCATGGGTGCAAGCAGGGCTGGCTCTCCAGAGGAGGATAAGCTGCTTTGAGTTCATTCTGCTTTAAGGAAATACCTGGAGATTTTTGGGAAAAGGGGCCTGAGGGGTGGATGGTGCCTTCTGACACACTTCCGGTGATGTCAGGGTGTGTGGCATATGCTAATGAGCTATGCTAATGAGTTCCTGCAGTTCTTTTTCTAGGAAATGATCCCTGCATTATAATAATAACTGCACTTATATACTGCTCTTCTAGACAGATTAGTGCCCCACCCAGAGGGATGAACAATTTAGTGTTATTGTTATCCTCACAACACAGCTGGGGACCTGAGCTGAGAGGAGTGGCTTCCCCAAGGCCACCTGCTGGGCCATGGTAGGAGTGGGATTCGAACCAGTGGAATGTTGATTTGCAGCCGAACACTTAACCACTGTGCTATGATAGTCAGATACTTGGCAAATGTTATGTTTGGTAGAGGTGGGCACGAATCCAATTACGACCCAAAAAAAACGCACGAACCAAGCCAGTTCATGGTTCACGAACCATGGATCCTGGAAGCTCCTTTCTACAAACTTCTATGAACTGGTTACTGGTTCAGGTTCGTTTGAGTTGTATCGGGAAAGGGACAGTTTAAATGGCCATTTCCCTGAGGAAATGGCCATTTAAACTTTTCCTGCCGCTTGCAAGCGGCAGGTCCCTTTAAACTAGCAGGTGGCACGGGGGGATTCCCCCCTTGCCGCCTGCCAGCTGATAGTTCAAAGGGACCTGCCGCTTGCAAGCAGCAGGGCCCTTTAAACAGCCCACAAACCCCACCCCAGCCCCACACCCCAGCCCCTCCAGCCCCAGCCCCAAACGTACCTTGAGGACTCCTGCGGCCTGCAGTGTCCTCCCCCTCCTCCTGCGAGGGGTGGCAAGGCTGTTTTCGGCCTCCTCTGCCCCTGTGCAGACCTGCAGAGGGACGGAAGAGGCCAAAAATGGCCTTACCACCCTTCAAATGGCCATCAGGCAGCTATTTGAGGGGCAGCATGGCCGTTTTTGGCCATCCCTCTGCAGGTCTGCACAGGGGCAGAGGAGGCCGAAAATGGCCGTCCTGCCCCTCGCTAGAGGAGAGGATGCTGTGCTGCTGGGGAAGGTAAGTGTGGGGCCACTGGCAAGTCCCTTTAAACTATCAGCTGGCAGGCAGCGAGGGGGGATCCTCCCCGCCGCCTGCCAGCTTATAGTTTAAAGGGACCTGCTGCTTGCAAGGCAGGAAAGGGCCCTTTAAACTGTTAAATGCCCCTTTCTCTGCCACTGCTAAGCAACTGGCAAGGGGTATTTAAACCCCACGAACCACGTAACACGAACTGGTTTATAACTGGCCCCAGTTCTGTGCCAGTTCGTGTTCTTTGGTTCGTCATAATCCACGAACCACGAACTTCATGGTTCGGGGTTTTTTTGGTTCATGCCCATGTCTAATGTTTGGCTGCTTGGGGAGGATTGGAAAAAATCTGGGGCAACATACTTTCACCTGGAGTAGGCTAAATGGATGTCATTTTACCAAGATTGCCCTTCACTCAAGATCCAAGGATCAACATACATGGATCTTCCTTCCTCCATGTTACCCTCACAACTTTGTTGTGTTTAATCTTAGAGTCTAAGATTTCTTCCACTTCATAGTGAATATGTCCATCCACTAACATGGGGTGAGGGGGTCCCTTTTCAGGGTACTTCCGATCTCGTGGGGGAGCCCTCTTTAAAAGGCTGAAGTGGAACACAGGATGGATTTGTTTTAAATTCTTTGGAAGTTCAATTTCTACAGTCACATTATTTATTACTTTCTTTAAAGGGGAAGGACCTAGGTATCTCCATCCAAGCTTTTTACTAGGTTGTTCCCCTTTTGTGTTTTTGGTAGAGATGTATGCAAAATCTCCTGGCTTCAGCTCCCATTGCTCTGAGCGTTTTTTATCAGCAAACTTTTTGTAATCCTCTTTGGCTTTGTCCAAAGTCTTTTGAATGATTCCCCATTGGGAAGTTAATTTAGTCCACCATTCCTCCAGGTATCCTGCCTGTGAGGATTCAGGGGTTGTAGTGAAAGGAAGACTGTTTCCTTCATATCCATGTACTATTGTAAAGGGTGTGACCCCTGTTGAAGAATGTATTGAGTTGTTGTACGCATATTCGGCAAAATCAATAAAATCCAACCAATCATCTTGTTGGTAGTTAATGTAGCATCTTAGAAATGGTTCAAGCACTTGGTTTGTGCATTTGGATTGTCCATCGGATTGTGGATGGTAGGCGGAGCTAAGTCCTTGTTCAATTCCCATGAGTTGAAGAAGCTCCCGTCAGAAGTTGGCAACGAACTGTGGACCTCTGTCATATATCACCTTATTAGGAAACGAATGTAGTTTCACTAAATGCTTTAAGAACAGGCTGGCTAGCTTCTTAGCTGTAGGTATTGCAGTACACGGAATGAAATGAGCCTGTTTTGAAAAGAGATCCACCACTACTAAAATGCTGTGTGTCCTTTTGAGGGGGGAAGATCAGTAATAAAGTCCATTGAAATCACAGCCCATGGTCTAGGGGGAGTTTCCAATGGTTATAATAGTCCAGGGAGTTTCCCCTTCCTTGATTTTCCCATTGTACACACTGGGCAGGAGGATATATATTGAGATATATCCTTTCTCATTGCTGGCCACCAAAATTGTCTTTGTACTAAGGGTAACATTTTGAGATATCCAAAATGTCCAGCGGTTTTTGCATGATGACATTGGTGCAAGATTTCTTTTCTTAACCTGAGTGAGATATAAAGTTTGCTTCCCTTGTACCAGTGGCCATCCCACGCCTGTTCTAGTTTGCCTTTGGGCACATTTCTCCCCTCCTTTGCAGTTTCGGTTTGTACTTTCTCTCCCTACCCTGAGAGATCAGGTTTCATGCTGTTTTGCATTTTTGCAGCTTGGCTCCGCGTTGTCACCACTCCTCCCAACTGAGCTGGTGAAAAAACTGTATCAATTATCTCCTCTCTCTGGCTGTCATTTTGGGGCATTCGTGAAAGGGCATCCGCTAAGAAATTCGATTGTCCAGGGAGGTATTTCAACATGAAATACCCCCCACCGTAATTGTTTGGCATTCAGTTTCCAGGGGGTGCATAGTACCTCTAAATTTTTGTGATCAGTCCATACTTCAAAAGGCACTTTAGCCCCCTCCAGCCAATGCTGCCAGGTTTCAAGGGCTAGTTTTACTGCAAAAGATTCTTTCTCCCATACGCTCCAATTGCGTTCATTCTTAGAAATGTAAGCTCAAGGGTGCAGTTTCCCCTCATCATTGGGCTGTAAGAGCACCCCCCCCTGCTGTGTCGCTCGCACTGACTTGCACTACGAACTTTCTGTTCTCATCAGGGTGCTGTAGCACCGGTTCAGAAATAAACAGATCCATTAGATTTTCAAAAGCCTCCTGGCACTCTGCCGTCCAGTTCAATCGGGCACTAGGCTTTTCCCCTTGCAGCCCCTTCCCCTTCGTTTTTAATAAGTCCATTAAGGGTGGGGCAATTTGAGCAAAGTTTTTTATGAAAGGTCTGTAAAAGTTAGCAAACCCTAGAAATGACTGCAATTGTCTTCTTGTTTTGAGGGCCTGGTGTGGGCATTTCAGTAACTTTGGGGTTTTCTGAAGTTCCAGTCTCCGGTTTCCCCCTTTTAGGCCCTACTTTCCGACTCAGCAGTTTGGGGGGGAGCTGTAGGTTTGGGTACTCTCTGGCTTTCCCCCCCTTGCACCGGCCTGACGGGGCATTGCGCAGCGAAATGCCCCCTGCCCCCACAGTTTAGGCATAGTCCTTGCCCCCAATGGCAGAGATAGAGGCTCTTGGACCCAGGGCAGTACGGCCCCCGTGTGCCGTAGTCGGTCTCCCTGCCCCAGCATGCAGCTGCATTCTAACAAGTTTCACAACTTGAGTTCTATTTTCGACCTCACTTGCCAACTGAATCTAACCTAGTAGGGTTTGTGCGTCATCTTGCATTAACGCTCTATAATCCATTATGGAAAAGTTCAATTTTTACTTCCTCGTGGTAGCCTGGTACTTTTGTGGCCAGTTGCCTAAATTCGGCAGCATATTCTCTGACAGCTCTGGATCCCTGCTTGATGGTTCTGAGCTTTGTTCTGGCCCTTTCCCCTTCTAAAGGGTCATCAAATTGAGCTTTGAGCGCGTTAGCAAAAGTGTTTAAGTCAAATAGCTCAGGTGCTCCCATGTTGTTCAGGGTTACGTACCACTCGGCTGCTGCCCCTACCATTTGAGATCCCAGGTGACTCACCCGGCTTTGCTCTGAAGGAAATAAATGTCCCCAATCATGGAAAAACTCCATGGCTTGTACTAAGAAAAATCCAAGGTTTCTGGGGTTCCCATCAAACACGGCTTCCAATCTGAACCATCCTTGCGGCAGTCCCGGTGCAAGAGCTCCTGCTTCTTGGTATCCCACCGCCTGTTGAATCGGGGACGCCCCAAAGGGGGATGGTTGCAAATGTTCCTGTGCCACGTAAGGTATCTGGTGGGCTTCATTTGCTCCCAAGTCCATTGGGGCAATTTGCGGAACCCCTCCGTACTGTGGCTGAGAAACTTGTGCCCAGATTCCTTGGGCTCCCTGCGGGATATTCACTAGGGGACCCCCTCCTTGCAGGGGTCCTGTTTGTATCCCTGGAGGGACATATGTACAGACATACATGACAGCAGCGGCTGCCCCGGCTTGCTGATTTATGCCAGCTGCCCCTTCACTGGAGCCCTCCCGAACGCCAGCCTCTGCAGGTGAGGCTCGCCAGCGAGAGGGCTGCGGCAGCACCTGCCTGCCATGGAGGCAGTTGCCCAGAAAAGGAGGAAGTGCAGCCACAGGCCAGGCTGTGTTCGTAACTCCCCGTTGATGGAGGGTGCTCAGCCCCTTAACTTTCTGCCTCACAGGATAATGCAGAGCGCTTTCTTGCCAGAGGGTAATACATCGTCTGGTTGTGGGCGGCACCTGTGACACTGGAGCTGCCATCGCCACTCCCAACCACGGACACCCTCCCAGAACGTGGCAGACTGGTCTTGGCTTTGGACCGGGCAGGATCCCTTGCCATACATGTGCCAGTTTCCCTTGCAGGCAGGTCACAACGCATCAGGGGGACCAAGGAGCGTGGCTGTTCTAGCCCCTGGTGATCCCCCGTGAGTGCCATTCAGGTCCAGCCCACGAAGCAGTTCCCCAAGGCAGCCCACATCTCAACCCCACCCTTGCGAGGGCAGGACAAGAACTGGATTTTGCCCTGACAATCTCTTCACCTTTTCCAGTTTAATAGAATGTGTTGAAAAACAACAAACTGCCTATCTAGTTGATTGCTCTCAGGTGACAATTTCCCACCCCCTCTCCATAGGGATTCCATGTCACACATCCCGGCAAATGATTCCCGGCTCTGGGCTGAGATGGACGTGGTGGGCTCTGCTGCCAGAAGCAGCAGGTGTCCAGTGGCAACTTGGAGCCCCGCCCAACTTCCCTGCCCCCCCTTAATGTAACTTCAGGAAGTGGGATGGGAATTGTACTGTGGCCCGTGTATGTCTGGCGGGGCGGGGGGGTGGGGGGGCACCACTGAGGACTCTCATTCCCTGACCGACAGAGCTGCTGGCTTCTGATAAGCCAGGCAGATGACCACTGCATGCGGGGGGAAAGGGGGGTTGCTGCGGAGAGGTGAGGGATGTGGAACGACATCTTGGGATCTCTGGGGCTCCCCCTCCAAGAGGATGGACCACCTTCCTTTTTGCTGTTTGCGTAGGCAGGAATGGAGTTGGGAGATCTGGCATGGGGAGGGGTGGACGACGACCCCCAGAGCAGTTTCTCTGGTCCTGCAGGCTGTCAGTCCACTCTGAGGGGTGTCACCCCAGGATGGGGGCGTGGTTCTCAAGGTCCAACCTGCGTTCCCCTCACATCTTCGTGATGCAGTGATGTGTTCAAATGGCACCGCCACAAGTCTGTGGGTGCTTCACACTCTCACCGCCTTCAATGGGCATTGGGGTCTCTTGCGTGGTTTCCAGTGGGCATTCCTGGCATTCATTGAAGAACCACCCTCCCCTCCAGGACCTGGGGGCTGATTCCAAGTGCTGCAGGCTGCAAGTGCGACCCTCGCTGGGTCCTGCCGCATTTCTAGTTCCACTTTTCAGGGAGAGGGAACCTGTTTCTCGTGGGGGGCAGATTTGCAGGCACATGGAGCTGCAGCCACCAGCCTGGCCCTCGTTGGAAAAGGGGGTTGGACGGAGGAGAGGGTGGATGCCCTGTCTGCACCTTCAGTGTTACCTCTGCCCCCCCCCCTCGGGCAGGAATGCCTACTCCCTGACGGGGGTGCTGGCGAGTAGCTGGGATTGCAGCCTTCCCATTAGTTTGGCCCACCTATCCCGGGGAGTGGTGCGGTCATTGTCTGGTGTGGGCAGGACTGTCAGGAGAACGGCAGGCGGGTGCTCTTGGCGGCAGCCACGCCTTGCCTTGCTGAGCTCAGGTGCCAGCGTGGCTCGCCTGCAAAAGTCCATAGGGAGTGGCAGAGCGGTGCCACTTTTATGTCGATGTGCGGGTGCGGGTGCTGGGCCAGGCTTTAGGACCGGGCTGAAAATCTTGACTTAAAACCTGGCTGTCTCTCAGGTCGTCCCAGTGGGAAGTGGAATTCTTTTCGTTTCTTAAAAATTGCCCATATGTGATATTGCGCCTCAGATGGGCAGGATGGAACAAAGTGAAATGTAGATAGGAATTTTTATCTTTGATTTTCTTAAAATGTCTTCGCCCCATGGTGTTCTTCTCTAATCTATATGAGATGACATCCAGAAATGAGATAGTGTGACTGTCGTATTGCCATGTGAATCTAATATTAGAATTAACAGAATTCATCCCCTCACAGAAGTGGTCTACTGTCTCCTCGCTCTTAAAGATTACATAAACATCAACATAGCATTTAAAACATAATATTTGGTCAAAACTGGGTTCTGATCTGCCTTCAAAAAGTTCTCCCTCTGCAATCTGGACATGAACAGATTTGCAATACTGAGGGCTGCTGAGCACCCCATCACCACTCTCTTGCTTTGGAAATAAAATTCATTGTTGAATTTAAAATAGTTTTTTCAAGGATGAGGTCCAGTAACGAAGGTGGTCTGGTGGCTCGAGTAAGCCGTGCATCTCCTGCCTCTTCATGGGGAATGGATGCATACAACGAAGCGACATCCATTGTTAAAAAGACAGATTGCTCTGGGATTGGCACGCCCCCTCTTTTTTGAATGAAATCCCGAGTGTCTTTAAGGTAAGTTTCGGACTCACATGCCAGGGGCTGTAGGAAGGGGTCTAGGTACCAAGACAGAAGTTCCAGGATTGAATTGGAACCAGTCGCTATGGGTCTACCTTTAGGCAGAAACTGCTCCTTATGGATTTTAGGCAAGGTGTAGAAGGTGGGCATTCTCGGGTGGGTGCTGATGAGCGCTCCATGAGTTGGCTGCAAAATCTCTCCTGCAATCAGAGCTTCATCCAATACCATCTTTATAAGTCTACTTATATTCTTAGTAGGGTCTTGCATTGGGGGCATATAGATATTACGGTGGCTCAACTGGCGAGGGACCTCATTAACACAATTAGGGGTGTCGAGAATCACAACCAACCTACCTTTATCCGCCGGTTTAATAGTGATCCTTGGACAGCTCCTCCAGGGCCACCCGTTTGTCCCTAGTTAGACTGAACCAATGAGTGCGGTGATCTCATTATATCTTTTCTAGATCTCTGGTGATCACCTTTTCAAAAGTCTCAATCCTGCAAGTGAAGAGGATGTCTGGATGCCAGTTGCCAACTATCCCTCACCCAGAAAGGGAGTTGTGCGTCGATGGATCAGTTGCCAGGAGGTTGGCATCTACCCTCCTCCCCACCCCTCCCTCCAGGGGATGAGACAGCTGCAGTTTCTTTTCCCCTTCGGAGGATGTTTAGCCAGGAGCGCTGGGAGCACTGACAAGTCGACCTTGAGTGCCCGGGTTCTCACAGGCTGAATGCCCAACCCCCAGAAAGGGGGGCCAGTGCTTTGAACTACATGTAGTACTGTTTGGTGATAATGTGTCATTCCTAACAAAGTCTTCGTTATACGTTGTACTGTCAAAGGCTTTCATGGCCGGAGAACGATGGCTGTTGTGGGTTTTCCGGGCTGTATGGCCGTGGTCTTGGCATTGTAGTTCCTGACGTTTCCCCAGCAGCTGTGGCTGGCATCTTCAGAGGTGTAGCACCAAAAGTCAGAGATCTCCCAGTGTCACAGTGACACTGAAACCTTACTGGAGCACCTCTGAAGATGCCAGCCACAGCTGCTGGCGAAACGTCAGGAACTACAATGCCAAGACCACGGCCATACAGCCCGGAAAACCCACAACAACCATCTTCGCTATACCTTGAACTGGATTTTTATAATAAATCTTCATTAAATCACCCAGTGGAGTTTTTTGCAAAATATCCTGGCAGGGTCCTTACACCACTCAGGGCACAGCGGTGTTGAGGGCTCCTTGAGAGAGAAGAGGCCCTTCAGGAGCAGAGGAGCCCTGGGTAGCTAGTCCTGAGCCAGGCACCAGCAAGCAAGCTGAGGGGCTGCAGGCTGCTCAGGACCACCAGCCAGCAGCTGGGGCAGAGCCACGCATGCCCTCCAGCCCTGAGGCAACAGGTGAAGCCCAGTTGGTCGCTCCTAGCCCTCCAGCATCGCTCACACCCTTGGAGCAGGCAAAGAGCAAGCCTGAAGGAGAGGCGGCAAAGCCAGACACCGGCCACTTGCTGATTGCGATGAGGAGCAGCCCCAGGATCACTCCCAAGCAGCTGGCTGCAAGCCCAGCCCTCTGGTGCCTGGCTATAAAACCCAGCCAAGCGAGCCCATCGGGTGTGGAAGCAACAAGTGGCCACCCCTGGATGCTGTGCACTGGAGCCGGCCTTGGGCCTTTGAATGGTGCCCTGACTCTGCCTTCGTCTGGCCTCCTGACTCTGCTTTTGGAACTGCCCCGTGGACCAGGCTACCACTGGCTTTTGGACTCTGTGCTTTGGACCTTGGACTGGACCTTGGCTACACTCCTGGAACTAGCCTCTTGCCTGAGCCCTTCATGCTCTGGGAATGTGGCCAGTGCTGCTCTGCCTGGGACCCGTAGGGCTTTTTTTCTGTGGAAAAAGGTGGGAGAATTCTCACTCAGGGTAGCTCCCGGCAGGACGTGGCATCCCTGTCACTACACACACGTGTGCAAAGCATGCGTGTGCTCCCAGAACCATGTGATGATGTCTCAGGAGTGATCCTGCGATTTGGACCCATGCACGTGTGCACCCCTTACTGGGAAGCAGGGTCCCTTGCCATGGGCTTGGCCAGCTGTCTCCCCGGGCAGCCTGGAATGCTGAAGGGGAGAAAAGCTGAAGGTGAAAAAGCTGGCAAGAAGCTTTGAAAGCTCAAAGCTGTGCCCCCTCCAATGGGAGGGGGGAGGAGGGGGTTCCCTCCTCCCCCTCCCATCCGGAGAAATAAGCGGCTGGAGCTTCCCCGGGCTTCAGCTGAGAGGGGGGGAAGTCCCCCTCCTCTCAGCTGAAGTTTAAAGCTGTTTGGGGCTTCCCCAGCTTCAGTTAGCCTGCGGGGAAGCAAGCCAGCACAGTGTTGCAAAGGGCCCCTTTCCCCACGGCTTGCAAGCCCAGGGGGAAGGGGCTCTTTAACTTTTAAACTGCATGGCTTCAGCTTGCTGGAGGGGAAGTCTGGGGCTGCATAGGAGGGGAAAGAATCAGGTGGGCAGGGCCACCAGGCGCAGAAGAGGAGCTGGAATGCCATTCTGGCTGAAAAAAAGCCCTGCCCCACACGATGCTTGCTGGCTCCTCCCCCCAGCCCCCCAGTGCTTGCTTCCAGCTCCATTCACAGCGCTGCCTGCCCTCTTGCCACCGTTATTCCTTGTGTTGCTTTCTCAGGCATGAGGTTGAGTTGTGGGCTGACTGGAGAATCTGCTCCTGGGGCTGGGCTGGGAAGGCAGTCATACTCCTCAGCTCCCCCGCCCCCCCCGCATGGGTCGCGACCTGCCTGAAAGGGAAACAGACGTGTGGCAATGGGCTTGGCTTTGCACAGGCCACAACCAGGTCTGCCACGCCCTGGGAGAGTGTCCATGGTGTGTGTGTGTGGCGGCGGTGGCGGTGGCGGCAACTCCATCGTCAGAGGTGCTGCCAGCAACCAGATGATGATTGCCCATCTGGTGATATTCGCCAACTGGATGGAAGGATACACAGTTTTCATGGGGTGGTTCAGGCCTTCTACCCTGAAAAGGGCCAGTACCTAGACAAGTGGGAGAGGAGGTCGGCGGGAGATAAGATGGCGGCAGCATGATTCATCTGCAAGAGGCTCCAGATAAGCAGTTTTAAATTACCTTTTTACTAGGACATTTTAAATTTTTACCTACGCCACAGTTTTTTTGGTCTGTGCTTAGCTGTCTCTCTTTCATTTAACAAATTTGGTCTCTGGCTGGAGTGGGAGTGAAAAGGGAGTGAAGGTTTCTCAGATAAGCATAACGGATGGGAGCCAAAAAACGCCGCCGCCCCCTTTCTGAGGAGTCTGAGAAAACTGCTGGTAAACAACTGAAGATGGATTTGTTCTTGACAGAAAACTCAGAGTCTATTTTAAATACCTTTCCCAATTCGAACAGGTTTTCCGTTTTAGATACAGACCAAGAATATCTTTGCGAACAAGAACTCTCCCGGCCAGACAAGGAAGAAATAGCTCGGCAGTTGTCTGCTGTGGAATTATCTCCAACAAGTGTTGAGCCCTCCTCAAGGAAGGAGGTTTTAGGCTCAAAAGATAAAGTAAACGTGTTGGAACTTTTAGCTAAGCAGACCTCATTAATTACTGAGACGGTTGCAAACTTCTTCAGTAAACTGGAGCAAATAAATGGAAAACTTGACTCTTTTAAAACAACATTAAATCGTCTCTCAAAGAAGCTGCTTATTAATTCCCCAAGGCATGATAGTAAGGAAATGCAAGTTAAGACCCAGAAGAAAGATACAGGTGATGCTAAAGCGCCCTGTATAATAGCAAGGAAGCTCTACTCTGAAGTCATGAAGAGCTCTCTCACAGCACAAAAGTTTCAAAAGAAGCCTTTAATCCCTCAGGAATCCTTTTGCAAACCTTCTCGATGTCTTCAACCAAGGAAAGTGGCTATACTGATAGGAAATCAGAAAGCAAATTTTGGCAGATGGAGTAATAAAAGGGCAGTTAAACTCTCTCTTAGCCAGATCTTGAATTGCAAATGTACTGACCTCGATATTGAAGATCTCTATTGGCTGCCAAGCATGAGTTTTTTGAAAAGAATTGTCATCTCCTTTGGGTCAGATAAATTTCCCTCACTGCTCTTAAAAAGACGTGGTCATCTAGAAAAATTTTTGATCTTCCCAATGAGAATGTTTGCTGACACAGAATGTCACCCTCTATGCAGGAGAAACTCTAACCCTACACACTCTAGAAGTGAACCTCGGGTGGTCGGCGAAGCTGGGGATAAGGGAAGAAACTCCTTAGTTCAGTCTAAAGGCACTCATCACTGCCATGGAACCTTAAGTCAATACATCACAAGGCAGAGGCCGAAGCAAAACTCCAGAAATTCCTTTAAGCCATCAAACCCAACTCACACTCAGTCTCCAGATCCACATGGTGACAACGGAGAAGTGGAACTGATAGTACTTGATTCATCATCGGAGCCACAGGTAGTGAACTCAACCACGTATGGTTCCATGCCAGATCTAGAATCTTCTCACAACTCCTCAATGGATGTGAGTTTGGAGCCAAAGGCCTCAGCCGATGCACTCATAGAGCTGACGGAGCATGAATCGGAAATACCTCAAGATGGTCAACCAGGAGAAGAGCAAGTAAAAGCATCAGAGCAAGTTTTGGTGTCATCCCCTAAATTTAGCAATAGAAATGATTATGACTGGGACTCACAAGTTCTTCTTCGCGCTCTTTCCTATCAGGAGTCTCAAGAGCAAAGTACCAACAAATCTCTGGCTCAGGAGTTGCTAGAGATAGGAGTACAAGAATGGGAGACCACCTGTGTGGAAGAGTGCCAGGGATCTCCCGAAAAGGAAACTGCTATCCTCCTTACTCCAGAGAAGTCATCAGAGAGGGCTGGCGAAGCGACATTGAATGGGGATCATTTGGCATTATCAGAAACCAATCCAGTCTTGAGGTCAGATACACAGGCCTTGGCACAGGGGTCTAATAACATCATGTCCCCTGTTTCATATACCAACGTGGCCCCAGCATGACTGGCCTTAGACAGCCACTATCGGAAGCCATCCAAGGTTCTGGAAATGATCTCCTGGAACATAGCGGGTTGGTCTCAATGGCTATCTAGATGCCCTAAGATCCTTTGTCATCATCAATCAGTAGATGTTTTGGCTGTTTAAGAAACCTGGACAGATTCATCCCTGGATTTGGATGGTTTTCTTTCATTCAGTATGAAGGCTGTTATGGGAAAGGGACGAGGGAGGATGAAGGGAGGCCTGGGCATTCTGATTTCAACAGCCCTAAAGGTTTCGTGTATGGAGTTGCAGCCCCTTGAACACCTCGCTATGACAATAGCCCTCCGTTGGGAGGGAAGTTGCCTGATCTTAATAAACAGCTATTTACCACCTTCAAAAAAGAAAGTGGATATTGATAGAAATTGGGCTGCATTGGAGGAGTATGTTTTATCGGTAGTTGAAGCTCACCCTCAAGCAATGATTTTATTGTTGGGTGATCTAAATGCTCGTATGGGACCTGATGATCCCTCCTTAAATGCTAAATTTAAACTATCTTATAGAGATCAAGAGGAGAGGTCTGATAATTTACTGTTACCCAGATCTTTCAAAGATAGACGATCAAACTATGCAGGGTCTTGTTTGGCCAAATTAATATTTAAAACGAACCTACAAGTTCTAAACGGCTCTACTATAGATGATTACCCCGGTAGATTTACTTATATGTCGGGGGGTTCAGCCAGTATTCTAGACTATATGTTAGTATGTACGTCCCTTTTACCTAGGGTTAAGAGTTTTAAAATTTTACCCCATTTGGATGGAGACCATCTTCCTTTATGTCTGCATATATCGGCTTTCTCTCAGGAGTTATATCTTGACACCCACTATCCAATTCAGGTGACCGGTTTAGAACAACAGAGATGCCGTGTTAGGTGGTCAAGCTGTTTGGATAGTCAGTTAAAAGAAATTCTGGCAGCAGAGGATCTTCAAAGTTATGTAGTTGCTTTTACAAATCTAAGCTCAAATGAGGACCCACTTACCTTATATGCAGACCTTGTTAGGAAGTTTATACCCCTTTTGCTAAAGGAGCGAGACCAGAGTGGCAAAAAGCCCTTCAAGTCAAAACCTTGGTTTGATAGAGATTGCTTGGAGGCAAAAAAGGTGCTTTCCCAAGCATTTGTCAACTATGTTAGCCAATATGATGGGAAGGATTCAAATTCTTACCTAACTCTAATAGAAAAGAAAAGAACTTATAAGTACTTAATCAATCTAAAAAAGAAGGAATATGTTAGGGAATCTTGGAAGGCTTTAATTCTAGCGGCCAAAGAAAAAAATTCAGCTTTATTTTGGAGTATGGTCTCAGGTCAAGGGTGGAATAAGAGCTCCTTCATGGAATCATTCATCTCACCGGATAGTTGGGTCTCTTTCTTTCAAAATATGTATAATGATACTCCCCCTCCCCTTCTCGTGTCCACAGTATTCAATGATTTACCTCTGTGGCCTGCGGTTTCGCCAAAAGAGGTGTCATCGCTTATTAGCCAGCTTAAAAGGGGCAAGGCGCCGGGTTTTGATGGTATTTCTCCTGAATTTTTGAAAGAAAATATCGATTGGTGGGCCCCTTTTTTAGCACACTTGTTTACTTATATTGATGCAACGGGAAGGATCCCAAATGATTGGGGAATGGCTGTGGTAGTTCCATTTTATAAAAAAGGCAGTAGAAAAGACCCCGCAAATTATAGGCCTATAAGTTTACTAAGTGTCATCAGCAAGCTTTATGCCAAACATCTCCTGGAAAAATTTACATCGTGGTTGGAGCAGGATGATATAATGGTCCAGGAACAAGCTGGGTTTAGGCAGGGTAGATCTACAATGGACCATTGTCTCATACTCCAGCACCTCATTGAAAAATATTCTGGTAAGGGACCATCCTCCCTGTATGCAGCTTTTATTGATCTTAAAGCGGCCTTTGATTCCATCTCCAGATCTATTCTTTGGAACAAATTAGAAGCCTCTACTATAGACAGGAGGCTCTTAGCTCTTATACGTGTTCTTCATGAACAAACCTCATTGAGGGTGAGATGTACTGGTCAGGGACATTTAACAGATAAAATCCCCACTTTTAAAGGAGTTAGGCAGGGGTGTATGTTAGCCCCAGTTCTTTTTAACTTTTATCTCAATGATGTGGTGGACCATCTAAATGGGGCTGATCTCCACTCGCCTAAATTGGCACAGCGTCCCATTTCCATTCTCCTGTACGCGGATGATGCGGTCATTTTCTCTAGAACTCCTATTGGTTTAAGGAGAACACTCAAGAGATTTGCCAGTTATTGTAATACCTACAAACTGGACATTAATTATCAAAAGACGAAGGTGATGGCCTTCGGTAAGAGACCTCGAAGTAGAAATTGGAGTATAAATGGCCATATTCTTGAGCAGGTTACTCATTATCGTTATCTCGGAATGATTATCCAAGCTTCAGGATCCAAGGTCGCGCATAGTCATGCATCAGCATGTGTGGGAGATAGATCTGCTCAAAGTATACTGAAGTTCTTCCGCACTTCAGGGGGATATTTTGTGCCGGCAGCCTTAAAATTGTTTAGGGCCAAATCACTAACTCAGATGTTATACGGGTCACTTCTTGGACCACCAACTTCTTGTTTTGCACCTTTAGAGTTAGTTCAATCGAAATTTTTGAGAGCGGTCCTTCAAGTTCCAAAGTGTGTTTCTAATGCAATGGTTCGCCTTGAGACTGGCATGCAGAAAGTTGAAGCAAAGATCACCCTGCATTCCATCTTCCTATGGATAAGGATAAATTTAAATCCTTGTGGTTTATTACCCCTAATCTTAACTGATGATTTTCAGTCCAAGTGGATGATTGCCACTAGACAGAAAATCAGGGCAATAGGATTTTCCCC
Organism: Eublepharis macularius; assembly: GCF_028583425.1. Classification (NCBI taxonomy): domain Eukaryota; kingdom Metazoa; phylum Chordata; class Lepidosauria; order Squamata; family Eublepharidae; genus Eublepharis; species Eublepharis macularius. The sequence goes on along the minus strand of NC_072807.1, from coordinate 1,687,031 downwards.
TCAAGTACTTCTCATGATGGGAAGCGATCAAGCAAGGCAAATGGTTAGGCAAAGGATAGATGATATTGAACGACAATCCGACTTACTAGGCACTCCTGCTTTTATAGCTCCTCCTAGTAACAGATATATTTCTGCACCTGCTTCTTATTTATCCATTCTGGAGGTAAATAATCTCAGGAGAGCGCTTACTTTGGCCAGATGTTCTGCCTTACCCTCTGCTGTTCTGGATGGCAGATTTAACAAGATTCCTTGGAATGAGAGACTATGTCCTTGCATACTTGGGGAGGTCGAAACCCAGGAACGTTTTCCTGAGATGCCCTTTCTATAAGGAAGCACGTATGAGATTTATTATTCCCTTTCTGGATGGTATCTCTGAACATTCGGATAAGAAAAAATTAGAGAAACTGCTGTCAAACTCCGATTTTACTGTATTACACCAGATAGCGAAATTTTGTGCTCTGGTCGTTAAAGCCCATTAGAGCCTAGGCCTCCATTTCAGTTGCTTGCTTAGAACTATGCTGACTTCCTGGTTTTTACAAATTTTGATAGATATTAGGAAATTATGTTTTTAAATTGTATATACTTATATGCTTCATGTTTCAAATGGTTGTAAAATGTGCACTTAAATTTTATGGTTAACGTACTGGCCAAGTGCTGTAATAATAAATTACTTACTTACTTACCCATCTGGTGAGGAAGTGCTCCTTGATTGCATGAAGCCGCAGCTGCTTGACGCTCTGATCCTGTGAGGGAAACAGTTGAGTGGTTGCATGGCAGTCCTCACGGTGGAGTTACGGGAGCAAGCGCCCGTTCACCCCAACCCACAACTGTGCACTCTGTTTGTCTGGGTGGGGGGTGCAGCTGAGAGAGCCTGTGTGCAGCCCTGACATGGGCTGCTGGCACCCCCACCACCCCATCCAGGGCTGCTTACTGGGAGAGTGCTTCTTTGGCAAGCATGGGCCGTGGGGCCTTGAGGGCAGGGGCTGTCCCCCCACATCCAACCAGCTTCAACCACAGAGCCCCACGTTTGGTAACCTGTAAGGGACCTTGAGTGGGAGTTGTTAGCTCTTCTCCTGTGTGTGAGTGCAAGATACTCTCCAAATTTGCCCCACCACTGTGTGCACGCCCTCCTGCCTTGCACTCTAAGTCCCTGTGGCAGAGGGCTCTTGGGCAAAACTTCTGGCCACATCTCTACTTACCTGGGGTCATGGGTGTCCCAGACAGAGGCTATGTAGGATGGTTGGGGCAGGATTGGGCGCTGGGGAGGGGGTGCAAGTGGATAGGTTGCTGGGGTAGCCGGCATCCCATATTCCACCAGGCCGCTTGGGTGGGGATGGGGGCAGGGGGGGAGCGAGTTTTCCTGTACAGCGAGAGCCTCCTAGCGAGGCCACTTTTTTCGAAGTGTAACTTGGTGGCGGTGGCCTTTCTGTGCCCAAAATGGCTTATGGAGCCAATTGACTCCTGCCCCACCTTGCCCCCCAGGCACAAGGATTAACACCACCAAACCACCCATGCCTGGCTGCCAGAGGGAACACAGGCGCAGTAGGTTTGAAGGGGCGCACCAATGTAAGCAGGGTTTACGATGGTGTAGAGGGCAGCTGTGCCGTTGTGGGAGCTCGTTCGCTTCCTACACAGTTTTTCACCCCCTCCCTCCCGGCTCAGATCAAACTGTTAGTCCACTACACACGGGGTTGGCGCCTTCATATGAGGCTCCGGAGAGAAGACATCTGAGACAGCAGGGTCAAGTGAGCATGGCATACAGGAAGGACAGGGTGATGGGCAATGATGTCCCGTTCAAACGTGATCCAGAAAACTAGAGACCATTCAGGCAGCACCAGCCACAGGCATGTTCCCTCCTCCTGCGAAGCTCATGAGCAGAAGGCATAAGCAGGAGTCTTATGGCGCCATCGAAGCGCAACAGAAAGGCCGTGTGCTGTAGAGGTCATCATGTTGGTCTAGGGCTGACAAGATCCTGCCTGCTATAAAACTTACTTTGCGACCTCAGACTTGTGATCTGCTCTCAGCCAAGCCTACCTCACAGGGTTGTTGTGAAGAGGAGAGAACCACCAATGTTGCCCCAAACATTTTGGAGGAAGGGTGGATTTTTTTTTTAAAAAACGCACTAATTAATTTAATATTTTAAACCCAGGATTTGATTTCAGTGTCTGAAAAATGTATGCTGGAAACAAAACCACCTTCGAAGTGCCGCGAGATTCCAGTTGCTGCAGCAGAGAAACATGGCCCCGCCCTCGAAATCCCAGGTCCTTGCAGGGGTGAGGGGAGGGTCATAGCCCTGTAGGCAAGTTACAGTGAATGTGTGCGTATTCTTTGTACAGTGATTGCGTTCACACACACCTGCCAAGTGCTCATGTCAGAAGCGCAGGCTACTTGCTATGCTCCTGCTCCTGCTGTCATCATGTTGTGTGGAGATGGGCATTGCGCGTATTTTGCATAGGCACACAACTTTGGGATGTGCGAACGAGAACCTTGAAGATCCAGTGATCAGCTTGTGCGCACCAGCGCTGTAGGTGCGAGCCCAAATACACGTGTCCGCGTGTGTAGGTTGTCACGGTTGGTGGGCTCCGCCTGCCTGATGTCTGACAAGGTCTTAACTAAGGGTCACATTCCATGGCTGAACGAGCGGTTTAACCACCGCATTTATCCAGGCCTTGGCTTGATTTTTAAAGTGATGGGCAAACAGATGTGCAGGCCTCTGTGCAGGCTGTGCGAGCGTTCCCCGTAACGTGTGCACGGCGTTCAAATACCAGGTCGAACCTTTTCTGGCATTCCGATTCAGCACTTTCGCTCCGCGTCTCCCTTCGAAGTTCGGTGGTCGGGGAGGCCGTTGAAAGTGGCCGCGGCTGGGATTGGAGGGAACCCGCGCCCCGTCTCCAAAGATGAAAGAGCTGCGGAGGGGAGGGAACGGGCGCTCATTGGCTCGCTTCCTTTTGCCGGCAAGGCTTGGGGAGGGGGCGTGAGGAGGCGCCGCCTCTCTATTGGCTCTCCTCGAGAGGAGGCGTGACCGGCAGGGCCGCCCCGTCCCTCCCCGTCTATAAAAGGCAGGGGGTGGCGGCGGGGCTCTCGCTGCCGCAGTTGCCGTCGTGCGCGGGGGGCTTTCGCTTGGCGTGGACTCCGGAGCCCCCGGCCGCCGCCAGTCCTGCTCTGCTGCGGCGCGATCGAGGAGTTGCCTGGAAGGGAGGCCAGCCATGTGAGTAGACCGGGCCGCCGGGCCCCCGCCCGGGCTCTGCCGCTCGCCTGGCGCCGTTGCGGCACCTGCCGAGTGGCGCATTGCACCACCGCCGCCCCCCTCGCTCGCCATCCTCCGCCCCGTCGGGTCCGGCTGGGGACGGGTCATGCCGAGCCTCCCCAGCCTCTGGCGGGGCTTGCTCCCTTCAGGGCGCCGGGCTGCTTCCCCCCGGGACGCTTCCAGCGCTGGCTGTCCTGTCGGGAGGGATGGACGGACGCAGGAGGGGAGCGACATGGAACGGCGTTGCGAAGCTGGGGCAGGCTTGCATCCGCACGCAGCGCGCAGACACGCCGGGGAGAAGCGCTCGCTGTGTGAACGGCCGCGGCGAGGCGGCGGCGCTGCGGCCAGCAATCAAGGCTGCTGCCGAGGAAGGGTCGCCAATGCCTCGAGGGAACTGGGAGTGCGGGGCGAGGCGAGGCGAGGCGGGCGCTGCCCTGAGGAAGCCTCCCCTGCGCGGAAGGCCAGCGGCGCGTGTACGTGGAGGGGCTGGAAGTGGGGCAGTCGCTGCCCGCAGGAAGGCTGCGCGGGGAGGCCGAGGGCGGGCGCGGGCGATGCGCCGCTTTGCCCAGCGGAGCCGCACTGGCCCTTCCGGCGGGGCTCGCCCCGCTTTGCTTCTGGGTCAGGCCCTGCCCGGGCCGGCGGCCTGGTCCGGTCTGCCAAGCAGCCTCTGGCGCCCCGGGGGCCATTTTGCGGAGACCTGCCAGGCTGCCGCACTTCGGCGCCGGCTTCTGGGGCCTCTTCGCCCGCCCCGAGGGGAAGCCGCACCGCGGAGTTCTGCCGCCCGCCCGCCCGCCCGGTGACACAGCAGTTCCTTCGCGCGGTTCCTTCCCGTCCAAAGGGAGCCGCCCGGAGCGCGCGCCTGGCTTCCTGGGACGAGGCGGCGGCGGCGGCAGGCGCGCCCCCCTGGCCGTGACCTTGCGTGCGGCAGCCTTGGTGCCGGCCGGGGAGCTGCAGCCCGGAGGGCTTCCGCTGCCCCGGCCCGGCCTGCTGCCCAGGCTGCTGTGCCTGTAATGCGGAGCGGACCCGGCAGGCTCGTCCCCCTCCTTGAGACTTCGGGGCTCAGCGGCGGGTTGAAGGGGGCTCCGCAGCCTGTTCTTCTGCCCTGGCGCTCTGCGCTGCATTGCCCGTGCCAGGCCGAGACTGGTGCGGGACACGGCCCTGGACGGGGGAGAGAGAGTGATGTTGCCGCTTCCCTTGGATTTCTGTATTCCGGGCTCTGCCTGCCTTTGCCCTCTCGCGATCTCTGCTGCTTCTCTTTTGGGGCCTCAAAGGGCCCGGCTGACTTTGATCAATGGGACATCTTGGTCATGCATTAGGCCTACAGATACTCGGCCTAAAGATTGCCACTGCCCTAATTGTCGGGATTTCTTAAATTAATTGGCTACTGTGAAATTCAGATTAGATCTGCTGTCAGCCCGTTGCATTGTGTGGCTGACCTCTCCTCTTACACCACACAATGTGTCATCTTCTAAACTCAACCCATATTGCCCTTTTTAGCTGTTTATCTTGATGAATGAATACTGAGTATGGACACATGCTACTTAAAAAAAAACGTGTTTCCACAGGTCTGATCCAGCTCAGCAACCTGCCCCTGGGGCAGGAGAAGGTGGGGAAGGGGCAGGAGGTGCCCCAGGGCAGCCTCCAAACTTGACAAGCAATCGCCGTCTGCAACAGACTCAAGCCCAAGTAGAGGAAGTAAGTTGGTAGAGGGAGGGGAGAGGCTGTGGATCAGTGGGCAGAGCGTCTGCGTGGCATGCTGGTGGTCCCAAGTTCAATCTTGACATCTCCAGCTAAAAGGACCAGGTCGGAGGTGATGGGAGAGACCTCCGTGTGAGATGCTGGAGAGCCACTGCAGTCCGAGGAGGAGACCATACTGGCCTTGCTGGACTGGTGGTCTGAGTCAGTCCAAGCAGTTTCACGTGATCGTCTGGTCTTGGGCTGCTCCACACTGGACCTGCCTTGGTCCTTGGGGGCAAGAGACGGCCAGAGCTCTGGTCCTTTCTCTTTCTCTCTCCAGGTGGTGGATATCTTGCGGGTGAACGTGGACAAAGTCTTAGAGCGAGATCAGAAGCTATCAGAACTTGACGAGCGAGCGGATGCCCTCCAAGCTGGGGCCCAAGTGTTTGAAAGTAGTGCGGCAGCTCTCAAGCGGAAGTACTGGTGGAAGAATTGTAAGGTGAGCTGTTGATGGGAAAGGTCAGGGCCTGGCTGCAAGGGGGGCTGGGGCTCACTCGTAGAGCCCCTGCTGGGCACGCAGAAGGTCCCGGATTCAGTCCCCAGCATCTCCAGTTCAGAAGACCCGGGGCTCCTACTGGTGATGAGACAAACTTGTACCTGAGGCCCTGCAGAGCTGGTCCAAGTAGGTAATGCTGGCCTTGATGGACTGATAGTCTGACTGAGTTACGTCAGCGTCGTGTGTGTGTGTGTGTACCTGCAGCGTTGGGCCTGAGTTGGACAGGCTTTCTGCACAGGCGAGCCCAGCTCTCTCGCCAACACCTGTTCCTCAGTTAGAAGTGTTGGGATAGGTGGGCAGAGGAATCGCATGCCCCCAGAGGCCTTGGAGGCTGGCAGTGACCCGGAGAGACCAGTGAGCCAGCGTAGGACAAAGCAGCTCTGGGTGGCCGTGCTTCTGGGGGGTGGAGGTGGGGGTGGGTGCCTGCGGAGGACGGATGCTCGTGAGTCTAGGGAGGTGCTGCGGAGGAACGGCCGCCTCTAACCTGGCAACTCTTTCCTCCAGATGATGATCATGCTGGGAGTGATCTGTGCTATTGTGGTGATTGCCATTGCACGTAAGTACCGCGGGGGGGGGGGATCCTGTCACTGAGCTGCAAGCAGGGGACAGCCAGAGCCGCCTGCCTGCCGGCCTGCCAGTTATGGGGCAGGACAAAACAGTATCTGCTGACTTTCTCCTCGTGGTTGATAGCAAAGATCAGCAGATCTGGGAAGGATAATGTTGCCCTTTAGGGTAACGGGGCGCGTTTTCTCTGCTGGGGGGAGGCGCAGAGGTCTGTTGGGGGGTGACTTCTTTTCTTGGATGTTCAGCTGCCTGAAGTGTGGGATGCCTGGTGTAACGTGCCCTCTTGTTCTCTCCTTTCTCTTCCACCTCCTGTTGCTTCTGTCCCTAGTTTATTTTTTCACCTGATAACGTGGTTCCCCCTCTCCCCCAGTCCGCAGCCTCCTTTCCCCTCTCCCTTTCCTCCGCCCTTCTCTTCCTTTCTCCCCCCTTTCCAGCTTTAGCATTGGTCCCCCCACCCCTTTACTTTTGCTTGCCTTCCATAGAGACATCGGTGCCCTGTTTCTGGATTTCAGTTGAACCCCCCCTTCACAGCAGCTGCAGCTCCCAAGAGGGCCCACCTCCTCTCTTTTGGGGAAGGTGGTGGTGGGGCCTCGTAGAGCAGGGATGGGGTGGGCGGGCGGGCTGGCAGATGCCCTCTGCTAAGGGGGTGCAGGTTTCTGTTTCCATCCGGGGCAGGCAAGTCTCCACTCTCGGCTTCTCCAGGGCTTCAAGGCGTTCTGCTCAGCCTGACCTTGATGCCGCTGCTTGAAGAACAATGTAGGCATGAGGGGGGGGGGGCAGCAGAGATCCCAATATTTGTGGTTCTTTCAGCCATAGGAGGTTTAGGCTTCTGATGACTATGCAATATCTGGTTCTATGAAAACCACCTCTGGTGTGGACTTCGTGACTGGAGCAAGGAAGACGCTTGATGCCAGGCCCACGCTCGGGTGGTTTAATGCAGCTGGGAAAATGGCCGGGGGTACTCCTGGCCTGAAGTGAGGAGTACCTCTTACCCCTTGGGGTAGGGCTGATCTGCCTGCCAGTACTCTTGCCTCCTCCCCCTCCCCCAACAAAGGAGGAGCCCCTCCAAGCCACACACTGCAGACTTAGCTAGGCAGGCTCTTCTCCTTCCACCCTTGAGGCAGGGGCCTCTTCCTGGCCCGTTCTTCTACCTGGTCTGTCTTGGGGCCCGCAGCTGGGGTACCTGAGGCAAGCCCTCTGCTCCTTACAGAAACCTCGAGGTGGGATAAAATTATGTGCTTCCTGCCTCTCTGTGGGTGCTTGTTCCTTGCTTGGCTCCTTTGAGTGGAGCCCCTCACTCAAAACAGCAAGATCTGCACAGCTCGCAACTTAACTGAAGAGCAAGCCAAGCCCCTCAAACAGAGTTGTGCAGATTTTTAAAAAGCAGTAGTCCTCATAACCTGTGTTTTTAAAAAACATCTGCACTCAGATATGGTTGATGTGTTAGTTCTTAACATGTTACGGAGAAGCATTACAAGGAATGCTGATTGACAGGGAGGGGTGAGCTTCTCCATGTTCTTGAGTAGAGGTATGGCTCATGGTACAACTTTGAAGTCTAGTTTGGGTGGTCGACTCAGTGCACGGATATTGCAGGGTATTGCCAAATGGAGTTTGGAGAGGATGCCAAAGATAAAATTCAGTGCAGGCAGCGAGGTAGAGAATACTGTCAGAGGAAATGGAGGAATGGGGTTCCCAGGGAAGAAGAGGTGGGCAAACCTGGTCCTCACAGCAGTTTTATCTGGCCTCCGCTTGCCCCGCCAGGGTACTTGAACTTGCCCCTCTAGCATGCTGTGAAGGTGCTGTTTTTTTTCCTTTTGCATGCTCACTCATGCACCAGCATTTCACTTGCTGAGTCCATTGCCCTGCACTTCCCCATCTCTTTCTCCACCTTGGGGGGGATGATGGAGAAGAACAGGATTGAAGCTCTCAACACCTTTGGACAACTCTTAGTGGAACTGTGCTGGCGGAAGTACAACGGCCAATCGGGAGCTGGGTCCGGATCGTGAGGAAGCGCAGTGAAGTATACAGGCCCCTCTCGATCTCTCTCGGGCAAGGTTTGGGCCCACTTTGCTGCTGAGGTCTCTTTCCTCTCCAGAGAGAAAGAAGGGCCTCCCTGTTCCCTTTCTTCTAGTTTGTTCTCATGGGTGCTGTATGTAGCCTCTCCCCCACCCCCATCTACCTCTTCCATCTCTTTATGCATGGGCAAAAAATGTACACCCAGCCAGGCCCCTCTGCCCCGAAAAGCAAGGGACTGTTTTTCTCTATGCACAGGACTTCAGCCGCTTTCTCACCTGCGCGTGTGTGGTTTCTGTCTTTGTGAGGAAGGCAGCTGTAACTCTTCCTCCAGCATGTATAGCAACTGCCTCGTGTGCTCCTACTGACCTCTGCTAACAAACACTTCTGTGTCACCTTAAACAAATCCGGCTCATCTGTCCAAGCACTGGAGGGAAGGGTGATTCTTCTGGCTGGTGGCAAAGCTAAAGAAGCCAGATAGGAGTAACTGGTGCAAGAGGGGGTCCCCCTAACTGCCTGCTGCATCCTCCGTGATGACGTAGACTGCCTGCAGCAGAGATGCTTCTGCCACCGCTGGAGGAGGAGCCTCTAGGCCTGGCGCTGGGCTTGTGTTCTTGTTTGCATCGCTGGAGCTGGGCAGCTGGTTGGCTCGATAGGTTGTAGGCAGAGCTGCCCCATGACTGCACTTAAGTGCTTACCCCCAGGGTTGTTCTGTTACAGTTCGGACTTAACATGTCAAAGGCTGCCAGTCATTGGTGTGGACCCTTCCCCATAAAGGGGGTTGATGTTTTTGAATAGCCAAGTATGACGAACGATGGGGGGGGGGGGTCTCAGGTGGTTGTGTCCAGGGCAGCCTCTGACCTTCTGTCTCATGCTCAGCTCCCGTGTGTCCAGTTTCCTGCCTTCACTTACCTTTCTGGTACATTGCAATCTTCGGTTGGTTTGTCTTCTTTTTTCCACCGCCACCCAGATTCTCTGAAACTCTGATTGTGAGCAAAATAAAACTATGTCCATATAACAAGCCACGCGGTAACTGAAGTTTCATAATTGAGTGGGGGTACTGGAGCTTTGGAAGCGATCGGTGTAAGAGCCGGCACCTCGGAAGTAATAGTGCGGACGGGAGTGCAGAGAAGGTGCTCTTCTGCTGTGCTGTTAAAATGTCGTGTAACAGGCCAGGGGTAGCCTCGTATTGACCCGATCGGAATACCATTCCCTTAGCTGAATACTGGCATTGGTTCTGGGGCAGAAATGTGAGTCTACTTCATAGACTCAGCATGGCTTCTACTAAAAGCAGACTGCAGCTTTGCATTTAATATACATGATAATCTAAAGCAAGAGTGGTACTGCTGTAGTCCCCCCCACCTGCAATTGGCAAACTCTGCCACTGCAGCAATGCGCTCTGCTCCCAGATGGCCGCCCTTCAGGCATGCCCCGTGGGCAGAAGAACCCAAGTGAGAACTTTCATCCATTTATAGAGGCAAACTCCGTGTGCTGTTACGATGTATTTGTTCCGTTCTCGCCCAGAGCAGTGGCTTGTATCCGTAAATGAGAAAAGCGGTTCAGCTATCATTAGGAGTGGAGAGCTCCATCGTGTGTGTGCGTGTGACATGCAAGTGACACTCACATGGTGCACAGAACTGACATCAGCACCGATGGATGGTGGGAAGGTCCCATCCTAATCTAGAGCAGTGCCTGTCCTTGCCTTGATCCCGCTGTAAATTTCAGCTAGCTTACCCCCGGCTGTAGAGCCAAATTCATCCTCCTCCTGTTTCCGAGGAGCCCCTGTTCCCCCCTCGCAGCATTTGGGGTGCCTTCTGGATTGTAGCAGGGTAGATCCCCTCCTGCTTCCAGCACGGCCTTCTGTTTTGGGAGACTTACTGTGGGGTCCATGTTAGAAAGGAGAGGGGCTGTGTGTATGGAGGGTATTCACGTTTCACCCACAGCCAGCAACTGCCCCGGGTGTGTTTGAAGGGGTCTCCCAGTCCAGTTGTCTGCCATAACCTGACTTGCACTGAGTTTAAAAGCAAGCACACAGTCTGGTTACAAATACACTGGAAAAGCCGTCCTGGGTCTCCTTAGCTGCAGAGTTTGAGAAGGTAGCTCTCTCTTCACATGGAGGCGCTTGTTCTTTTCTTTCCTCTTCCATGTAGCAAATGTAGGGATTTCTGTGTAGGGGTTGGTGCTGCACTAACAGCTGCTCTTGCTAACAAAGGGTCATTGGCATGGATCCAGACTCAGTTTCCCAATGACATAATGCACCTTTCTTGTCTCCCCGCTCCCAATATCTATCCCTTTGTGGTAAAAGAGTGTTTCTAAGAGGTGGGAGACCCTGAGAAATGACCGGGCAGGGTGGGGGCCTGCCATGGGAAAGGTGACACTGCAGAAATGGCCAGTTTCACTCAGTGGCTTATCATAACAGCTACAAGGGAGTAGGAGCAGAACTTTCTCTTGTCCCTGAAATGTTAGAGTCCAGGGGCACTTGATGAGATTGATGGGTAGTAGATGCAGGCTGGACGAAAGGAAACACTTCTTTACACAAAGAGCGATTAAAATGTGGAATTGACTGCCGGAGGATGTAGTGATGGCCGCAAGCACAGATGGTTTTAAAATTAGACCGATTCGTGAACAGGAAGTCTGTTAGTGGCCACTAGCCATAGTAACTAAAGGGAACTTCCAGTGAACCGCTGGATCCCAGTGCCAGGAAGCAACCGCAGGGGGAGGCCTCGGCCTGCCTCCCCTGTTGGTTGGCCACTGTGAGAGAAGATGGCTGGACTGAGTGGACCATCGGTCTGGCCCGGCAAGGCTCTTACGGTTCTCTCAAATGCCACATGCTTCGTAGAGAAGAGGAGAGAACTCTGAATGATTTTCAGTTCACAGACCTAAAGCAAGAAATGTGTGGTAAAAACAGGACCCCGATAGACTGGGTGACAGGCGTGGAGGAAGGCGCAAGCTGGGCTTCGTTGGGTTTCCGTCAGAGGCGGTTAGTGATAGCATAATGATAGGTCCCAGTTCCTGGGAAGCAAGCTGATATGTTTATGGGAATACAAACACACAAAGAGAGAGTGACGGTGTAAAACAGCAAAACAACCAAAATAAACCGTCACCAACTAACTAATACGACTTCAAGAAATATACAAAACTCTTATATGAAAAGTTTACAAAAATTTACTCGTACAAAATTGAATTATAGGTATAAATATGTATTCCACAGAGCCTCTGTGGAATACATATTTATACCTATAATTCAATTTTGTACGAGTAAATTTTTGTAAACTTTTCATATAAGAGTTTTGTATATTTCTTGAAGTCGTATTAGTTAGTTGGTGACGGGTTTTTTTGGTTGTTTTGCTGATATGTTTATGGGATGCATTACTCAGTAGTCCTGGGAAAGAAGAGGCTGAGGTGGCATGTGCTCAAGAGTGTGAGAGGGAGCGCTGGGAGGGCAGCCGCACAAGAAGGCTACTGGCTCTCTCTTCCTGGCCCATTTGAAAATTCCTCCTTGACCCCGGGGGGCATTCTCTTTGTAACCCCAGTGCTGCGGCAGCACTGCTTTTGAGGGCGATGGACGGAGAGTCAAATTTTTATGGGTGGGTGGGTGGGGGTAGAATAGAGGAAGATTTTTGCCTTGATTTCCTTGCTGTGGGGTGGGGTGGGGGAACACCAGCCTTCAAACTGGATGTATAAATTTACCTTCCTCTCACTTCAGAACAAGGACAGGCAATATTGTAGCTTAAGTAGTTCTTTGAAGTGCTTCAATGTACCTTACTCATGTTGTGGAAAAGAGCAAGAGTCCAGTAGCACCTATAAGATTAACAAAATTAGTGGTAGGGTATGAGCTTTCGTGAGTCACAGGTATCTGAAAGAAGCGAGCTGTGGCTCACAAAAGCTCATAACCTACCACTAATTTTGTGAGTCTTACAGGTGCCACTGAACTCTTGCTCTTTTCCACTGCTACAGACAGACTAACACGGGGACCCATCGTGATCTTACTCATGTTGCCTACCTTCTCCCATCTTTGCCGTGCAGCCCTGCCAGCGGGCCCTTGCATCCAACTTCTAGAAATTTCTTTTGAGTGGGGACCCAAAGCGGTAGTTACATAGTTCTCCCTTCATTGTATCCTCACAACACTCGTGTGGTGTATGTTAAGCTGAGTGTGTGGCTGGGACCCGAGATCACCGAGCAGCCTGGGCTGTAGGGCCATAACAGAAGAGAAAACGACCTATGTGAGAACATGAAGCAGCAGACGAGAGGAATACCTCCCAATCCCCATGGGGAAAGGGGGAAGATGAAGGAAGGAAATCCTCCCTGGTGTTCCCAACGCCAGCGTGCCCCAAACTTTCCAGTTGAGATACTTTCCCCTTTCATAAATGATAGTAGAAACCCCCCCCCCCCTTGGTGGTTATCCTCAGGTATTGTCTGGATCACCCCTAGAGGCCGGCGTAGACCTCCTCCTTGCCCCAGGTGTGCCCTGACTTTGTCTGCATTGTTTCCCGGTGGCCCAGCTAGTGGGAGCTTTAGGGGGAAGCCTGGGATCTGCTCCAGAAGTCACATGGTGGACCTGCTGCTTCAGTGGGGATGGTATCAGGGGAGAACGGTCTTTCTTGTATTGCTTCCCTTCAGAAGATGACACTGGCCTTGAATGGCTGCATATTTCTTTCCCGAGGGAGTGTTAATGTACACTCCCTCAGAGAAACAGATTTCAGCTCATTTCCAAGCAGATTGCAGTTCCTTTCATGGCACAGTTTGGGAACTGGTGTTTTAAGGACACGGCCAGAATTCTGACCCACTGCCTGTCCTTAATACACTTTTTTATTTTTGCCAGCAATATGAAAAGGATCTCCAAGCGGCCAGTGGAACAAAGTAAGGGGCTGTGAAGGGCATGAATGTCCCCCCCCCACACACAGGAAGAGGGCCTTGTGTCGTTTTCTTTTCGCTGCTGCCCAGCAACATTTGGCACAGCAGCAACGCGTCTTCCGCATGGCAGGTTTCCCATTTTCCCAGCCCCTACATGGCAGTCCTTCCCCTTGCAACGAAAGGGAATAGAGGTGGGCCTTTTCCTTTTAAAAAAAACCCCGAAGGCTTAGAATTCAGAGAATTCTGACAGATTCTTATAACGTCATAATATGGCAACCTGGTTGTAACATTATAATACATCAAGCGCTGATTTTAAAAACAAATTTTGCAGCCTCAACAATCCCCCCCTCTCCCGAGGGTTTTGTATTTTATGCTGTCTAGTGAAGGTGGGGTGGGGCTGTGAAAATGGTCCTGATATGAGTGGGACTTGGGGGGGGGGTCTAGATCTTCCTGTCCCCACTAGCGCAACAAAGCTGATTTAGGAAAATGCAGGAAAAATGGGGACAAGCAGGGAGGTGCACAGAACCGCCATGATGCTGTGGGGAGGCGGGAAAATAACCTGCATAATCCCATGCCGGGACAAATCCTTTTTTGCGTCTTTGCTTATATTGCCTAAGAAGGCTTTTTAAAGCACTGTTCGTAAAGGCTGTGTGTTTAGAGAGAGAGAGACCACCCTCTAAGAGATGGGAGTCCACAACAGCAAATCTGGGGCGAAAGATAAAAAATGGGGAGCCTAATGCAGGCAGAAGGGTGTGCAGGTGTTAGCCTCTCCCTTTTGTGGCCTCTTCCCTTTTCCTGCTCATTTGAAGGTTTCTCTGGTTATGCAGCAGAGGTGGGATAAAATAAGCTCTTTGGGGATAGATACAACCCATCTCTTTTAATGTAGTTTTTTATCTACCTGAAGTGAACACAGCAACGGAAAACTGGGGAAAAGCTTGGTTGGCCCTTAGTCCCAACAGAACATCCTTGTAGCGTTCTTTAGGCATTTCCATTTCCCCTGCCCTGTAGGAGGTGTTGGGCTTATGGTTGCAGGAGCTAAGCACCGCCCTCCCCACACACACACTCAGACCCCTTCTGGGCCAAATGGGGTTAGGCTTCACTCTGTTCCTCTGCAGGGAAAGCTGTGCACAGCTAGTGCTTCCAAGCTGTTGTAAGAAGGCAGCATAGATGCAACAGGCAGATGCTGTGGGGCGCCAGGCAGAGAAGGTGCACCACAAACGGTGTTGTCATGGCCACTGGGGGGGGCGGGAAGGTCAGAGGATCGATGCAGATAGGCCCACTGGAAGGCCAGTATGCAAGTGACAGCGAGGAAGTCCAGAATCAGTTCAGCCAGCTCGACAACAGAGAGGACAGAGGAGCCGAACCAGAGACTCCACTGGTTGCCCAGCTGGGACAGCAACGTCACCACCTGTCAAGCGGAGAGCACAAAATAAGGAGAGCAGAAGAACTGCAGTGTTCCAGAAAGTCCCACTGCACTGTTTATTGGATGCCCCATCCTGTTGATGTATTGACTCGTTCTGAGTAATCCACCTTGAGGAAGGTGGACTATAAATAATGTACTGTAAATAAAGAAGACCTAAATAATATTCTGTTGCCCCAAATGGTTTTTCTATATATGTTGCAGCTAAGGTTGCCAACTCCAGGTTGGGAAATTCCTGGAGACTTGGAAGTGTAGGGGTTTCGGGAATGGTGGAACCTTAGCAGGATATAATGCCACAGGAACCACCCTCTACAGCAGGCGTTTTCTTCAGGGAAACTGATTTTTGGTACTCCAGAGATCAGTTGTAATTCTGGGAGATCTCCAGGTGCCTAATGGAGCTTTTCAGCCTTAGTTGCAACCCTGTGGGGCCCCTGGTGCCATATGATTGTGCAGGGGGTTCGACTAGGTGACGCTAGAGGTCCCTTCTAACCTTAGGATTCTACGATGGGGCTTAACCCATCTCTTATGCATCTGCAATGTGTGCTCTGGAGCTGTATTTGTCCTGGGGGGCAAGTGTATAAGTAAGAGGTGGAGTGCCCACTGGGGCAAATAGCATCACTCTAGGACCATTTAGGTTGGGGAAACACTGCGTGCTGGAGAGGAAAGGGTTAAGCCTCTCTTCCTCCTAGGCACCATATAACTGTGGCTTCCAAAGGGGGGGCGGGAATACTTGGGAATGCTGACCATGGGTGTCTCATCATCAAGAAGAGTTTGCTTTGGACAGCTTGTGTGCTCTTGTTGGGCCCAGACAGTCTGCAATATTTTGAAATTTGGATTTTGTCAAAATTTGACCTAAAATTTGATTCTCAAATGTCGGCATCAAAAATTTGAAAGCCGCCTCTTTTCATTTGTTGAAAGGCTAGGAAAAAGTGTACTGTATTATAATGCAAGTCGTCAGTCGGCATCAAATGTTTAATACTACATCATCTCAAATACTGCTCAGTGTCAATGGCTCTTGCAGAATTTTTGAATGGCAAACGCTGGCCACGTTAAATACTTGCAAAGCCCTGCGTTGCCTTGCTGTTTGTTGATTTTGCTTTAATTGCATAACTATTTTATGAGGCCCCTAATATGAGTGTTGTTGTCTGCTCTGTTCTGAAAGGGTGGCATGAAAGGGACAGAATTGCTTTGTTGTGAGTAATGTTTCAAACATTGTCCAACAGATGTTGATGACACGGTAGCCACTGCGTTGGTAGCAAGATTTCAAGCTGCAATTTTTTTTTTGAACAAAGGAC
The DNA here is from genome assembly GCF_028583425.1 of Eublepharis macularius. NCBI lineage: Eukaryota > Metazoa > Chordata > Lepidosauria > Squamata > Eublepharidae > Eublepharis > Eublepharis macularius. Next base: position 1,671,405 of record NC_072807.1, on the reverse strand, counting down.
TGTTGTTCGTGTGCTGGGGAAGTGCAGTATTTGGGACAGAAAAGCACCTGTCTGAAGGAAGGCCTCTAAATCCCACTGCAATGTCACGGAAGTCTGCAGATATGAAAGTCAAACGACCGGCAGTGCACGGTGTCAGGCGTCTTCCACCATGATGTGGGTTTTCTTACTGCTGAGGCTGCCCATAAAAGTGCAGCAAGGATGAGGTTTCCCCAGGCTGGGTCTCCCCACACTTCTTCTGCCTTCCCAGCCATTCCCTCCCTTGCACTACCAGAGAATTTTCCTTAAAGTTTTTGACCTACGGCTATAGCGTTATAATGTTATAGTGGTATATACTGATCAGCCCACACAACAGTGACATAGCAAGGAGTGCAAGGCGGCGGAATGGCTCTGCTATTGGAGATAGCGGGAGGGAAAAATGACACCAAAGTGGGTGGGGCCAGGAAAGAACTGGGTTTTCAGTCCCTGTGGAATCCAACCCGGCTTTACTGCAACCTTTTCCAAACATGTTGTGAAGGGAAAATCAGAACAATGCTAGGTGTGAGTGGAGCATGGCTCTGCGTGGAAGCAGAGAATACATCCTACTTCACATTCGCACCCGAGCTAGACCAAAGTGGGGTGAAGAAGACCGCCGTCATCTCACTAGGGCGGGCGAGCAGCGTGGAGCCAGCATGGGGCAGGGTGATGCTGAACAGAGTACGTACTGTGAAAGCAGGAGACTCTCCGTTGCTTTTATAATTCCACTCCTGAAAGAATATATTCACTTTGGCAATTCCATTCCTAGTAATGAAAGAGGGATTGAGTGAACCTAGCTTGGCAACACTGGCCCGTGGTGCCCCCTCCCCCACGTACTACTTCCCTCCTTTCTACATTTGCCCATTTCTAAATCTGCAAATGTGATTCTTTCCCAGTTAATTACATCAGTCCTACAGGCTACTTCCACCATTCATAAACCATTTAATGTTCCTTGGCATGAAGCTGAAATTGCGTGGCCCAAGGACCCCTCACGCCATGCCTGGACTATGTTTCCTGGTGCCTGCCTGCTTCTTCCCTAAAATGGCTGTTCCTCACAAGGCAAGGAATTGGGTCCTGGAGCAGGACATTCTTCAGGAAAGCCCAGGAGGCAGCGCTTTTGGGTTTGCAGGGAGCCGCCATTTGGATGCCTGGCTTGGAATGTCCTCACATTTTGTGATTGGCCCCAACCACAGTAACAACAAGGGGGGAAAGGGGTGTGGGGAAAGGTCCCCACAGACTCAGCCCAAACTAGCAAGGGAACAAAATAGAGGGGTCGAGTTACAACCTAAAATAAAGTATATTTAGAAAGTATTTATTATAAATGTGCACATCTATAGATTAAAAACAAGATTTAATATAGATTAAAAACATGGTACTGTACCATGGTCTGTTTGTATTGGTCATTGCACTGTACCATCATCTGTACATTGGGAATGTTCTAGCAAGTTTTAGCATATGTATGTAGCCTGCCAGTCAGGCCTTATGTTTTAAACTTGTTTTCAATTTATATATGTGCACATTTATAATAAATACTTTCTAAATATATCTTATTTTAGGTTGTAACTTGACCTCTCTATTTTGTTCCCAACCACAGTACGCCATTTTGTTACGGTGCCCACTATCTGTTCTCAAATTCTAAAAGTATCCACAGAATCAACAAGGCGGGGGGTCCAACAGCCCAGTCCTGGATCCCGACACCTCCTCCACCGCAGCCCCGTTTTCCAAGGGACAACCAGTTCTAGAATGCGCAGGGAGGGTTCCATGTCGGTATCCTGTACAGCTTCCCACCACGCTGGCTCTCTACGCAGAGCGCTTTACACAGGGGGGAGTTACTTTCAAATAAGTAATCTTCCACGGACATTCGGTGGTGGTGTTGCTTGTCTTCCACTACGGAGTGAAGCCTTCACTGCACGCATGCTTTCTCACCACTGCTAAGCACAGCTCTTAGGAAGAAAGTATCCTGTGGTGAATCACTGTGAGTTTTAAGTGACCTGGCTAAGAATTGTGCAGTCCACAAGGGGCTATGATCTCCTGTCCTATTTCATCACGATTAGGACAAAACGTCGAACTCTCCCAAGTTGAACACCTGACACTGCTTTAGGTCACGTGAGAACTTCGATCCATATCACTGTACGGTCCGTTCTGATTGGCCTACCAGAGCTCAGGCAAAGCTGCCCGCGGTATCTGCTGCCTGTGACTAGTTGGAGAGCCCAGGGATTGAACCAGGGACGTTCTGCTTGCAGAGCAAACGCTCTGACATGGGAGACCCCACCCTTTTTCAAATTCTCCTCCTCTGCCTCCTGGTCTTGTAGCCCTCAGGCAATCCAGTCTAATCCTGTTCTAGCAGCACATAAGGGGATGAACCTCTCAGTCACTGCACAAACACATCCAGCCAATTCATTGTGTGTGCCAAACGAGCATTTAATTGTACAGGTTCACCAGCTACAAGTATGAATTCCTGCACCTATATATGGTTTTACTAGCTGGGGATATTTGGCCTCCAGGCTTCTTTCTATTTGTTGTGAGCTACTTTAGATGGAGAAAAACATGGGAGTAAAGGCATTTTAAAGAAAAATTCCTTGTATCTTCCTGCTGTAGTCTGAACTATCTAAAGATGCTAATTTGGACCACTGGATGAAGCCTCAGGTCTAATCTAGGGCCACTCACCAATCTGTGGTTTCTGAGAACAATTTGTACTGTTCTGAGAAGGGGAAAGGATTTCTTGTATCACTTCTTATATTGTTCCTGGAAGCCCAGCTTTGTTTCCAGCAATCCAGCTAAAACTAAGCCAAGCAATCTTTTCTCTGACCCCAGAATTCACCACAGCTGCCTTCCGAAGAGCTGGCCACAGGGCAAGGCTCCAACTTCTGCCTGATTCCTTGCAAGTTTGCATTTGCTCCCTAGAATCCTATGGCTGGTTTCAATTCTGCCCACCAATGGAATCTCTCCCTAAATCCTCATTTTGACTGTAGGTGGAGCTCTTACCTCTTGGACGTGATGTTGTACTTATTCTGCCGAGACAGCATGTGAAACACCCAGGCCTGGGAGGACAGGAGACGTATGCCAACAGACAGACAGGGAAACAAACAAACAAACACAGTGCAGGAGTTAGCTGTGTGTTACATTCAAATACCTTTAACAGAGATGTGATGCCATTTTTTAAAACTGAAAACTGCTCTGGAAGCAGGGAGTGTGGAATAAACCGGGGGGCGGGGGGGGGTGAGCACATAATCCTCTCTTGCATTCTTATTTTCCTGGGTCCGCTCCATCAGATTTCCCTGGAAAGAAGAACCCCCTGCTACTTTGTCACTCTAAATTCTCCCTGTCCCAGTAGCCGTTTAATTTACAAAACAGCCAGGCCTCGCTTGCCCCTCACTTAATCCCAGAAGTTATGGCTGCCAAATTTCAGGTGAGCCACCGTGTGGTAATAATTCGTAATTACTCAAGGAACACCAAAGTCCTTTTAAATTAAACATTATAATGTGGTGTCAGCAACAGTTCAACAAGTTAAATTATAGAATTTTCACAGTAGTCTAAAAAGACCAAATGGGTTGAATCAAACAACAGACTACACATCCTTTTGTAATACCCTCTAATACCCTCCAAATATTAACTAGCTGATCCGATACAGAGGCTTAGCACTTTTGACATCTGCCCCTTTAAGTAATGTTAGGTAAGGAGGACTCCACCTGAGATCATTCGTGTAATTGTAGTGTGAACTCCTTATAGTATTTGTAGACTGCAGCAGTTTGCAGTCAGTCGCTCACTTTAGAAAGATTGATGAAGCTTTTGCTGATTTATTGGGAGTGGCTATTTTGGCAAGATGGTATAGAGAGAGATTTTGCACAGCAATTTTGTTATTTTATGCTAGGTTCAGATAATTTTGTTGGCTTTTGTTGGGATTATTGGATTTAGATAATTACCATAAGGGCTTTTTTCTGGGAAAAGAGGTGGTGGAACTCATTGGTGCCATACAAAGCATGTGCGTGCTCCCGGGACCGTGCAATGATATCACTTCTGGGAAATGGTGTCATTGTACAGGGTGGAGACACCCCACAGAGGATATAAAAACAAAAGATAAGGAGGCCAGGCTTAGCTCTAAACAATTAGAAGCAAGCCAGCGGGGTTTAAATGCCCCTTTCTGTGCCGTTGCACAGCAGCACAGAAAGGGGCATTTAAACCCCGGCTTCAGCTGCCTGGCAGGGACTTCCCCGCCAGACACCTGAAGAGACCGGCTGAGTTTAAAAGGTAGTAGAGAGGGAGAAAGACTGAAGGGGTGGAGGGAAGAAACAAGGGGAGGGGGCATAATGGGGGAAAGAGGCTGAATGGGCTGGGAGCAGGGAGGTAAAGAGATGGAGAATGAGTGAGGGGGGGTTAATAGGGAAAGAGTGAGAGGAGGTGGTGGAGAGGGGGAACGAGTAAAGGGGGCGGAGAGAAGAGGGGAAGGGGACAAGGAAGGGGTAATGGGGGAGGGAGACAGAATGGAGTGGGAACAGGGATGGAGAATGGGTGGGAGGTTAAGAGGGAGAGAGTGAGAGGTGGTGGCAGAGAGGGAGAAAGAGTGAAGGGGGGAAGGAAGAGACAATGGGAGGGGGCGCAATGGAGGAAAGACTGAATGGGCTGGGAGCAGGGAGGTAAAATGGAGAATGGGTGGGTGGATTAAGAGGGGAAGTGTGACAGGAGGTGGAGGAAAGGGAGAAAGTGAAGGGGTGAAGGGAAGAGACAAGGGAGAAGGAGACAGAGTGGGTTGAGGAGAGGGAGGAAAAGTGATAGAGAATGGGTGGGTGGATTAAGAGGGGAAAAGTGAGAGGATATGGTGGAGGGGAACAGTGAAGGGATGGAGAGAAGAGGGGAAGGGGCTAAGGAGGGTTAATGGGGGAAAGATGGAGAATGGGTGTGCGGGTTAAGAAGGTAAGAGTGACAGGTGGTGGTGGACGGGTAAAGAGTGAAGAAGTAAAGAGGTGAAAGGGTTTAAAGGAAGAGACAGAATGGGTTCAGGGCAGGGAGGTACAGAGATGGAGAATGAGTGGGTGGGTTAAGAAGGAAAGCGTGACAGAAGAGCTGGAGAGGGGGAAAGAGTGGAGGGATGGAGGAAAGAGAGAAGGGGTGTTAAAGGAGGAAAGAGAATGGGTTGGGAGGGTTCTGTCTCTTTCCTCCTTTAACACCCCTTCTCTCTTTCCTCCATCCCTCCACTCTTTCCCCCTCTCCAGCTCTCCTGTCACGCTTTCCTTCTTGATCAATCCACCTACCCTTTCTGATTCCTTACCCACTTTTTGTCTCCTTGCCCCAAATCCATTCTGTCTCTTTCCCCCGTTTCCCGCCTTCACTCTTCCCCTCTTAACCTATTCTCCATCTTTTTATCTCCTTGCTCCTGGTCCATTCTCTCTCGTTCCCCCTTCAATCCCTCTTCACTCTTCCTTGCTCGACTTCACTCTTTCCCCTTGTCTGTTCCCTCCACCTCTGCACTCTTTCCCCCTCTCTGCCACGTCTTCTGTCACTCTTCCCTGCTTAAGCCATCCACCCATTCTCCATTTCTTTACCACCCTGCTCCCAACCTATTCTCTCTCCTTCCTTTAAACCCTCTTGTCTCTTCCCTGTCTTACTTCACTCTTTCTCTCTCATAGGCACCTCCTATTAACCCTATTTCCCTATTAACCCATCCACCCATTCTATATCCCGGGTTTCCTCCCTGCTCCCAGACCATTCTTTATCTTTCTCCCATTAAGCTCCAAATCCATTGTCTCTTTCACCCTCTCCTGCCACCTCCAATCACTCCTCCTGTTTTTAATCCACACACTCATTCTTCATCTCTTTTCCTCCCTCTCCTCAATTCATTCTGTCTCCTTCCCCCTTGTCTCTTCCCTCCACCCTTTCATTCTTTCTCTCTTTCCTTCACCTCCTCTCACTCCTTCTCCACCTCTTTCCCTCCCTCTACTCAATCCATTCTGTTTCCTTCCCCCTTGTCTCTTTCCTCCATCCCTTCATTCTTTCTCCCTTTCCTTCACCTCCTCTCACTCCCTACCTCTTCACCCCCCTCACTCATTCTCCACCTCTTTCCCTCCCTCTACTCAATCCATTCTGTCTCCTTCCCCCTTGTCTCTTTCCTCAACCCCTTCTCTCTTTCTCCCTTTCCTCCACATCATACTCTTTCCCTCTTAACCCACACACTCATTTTTCGTCTTTTCCTCCCCGCTCCCAGCCCATTCAGTCTCTTTTCCCCATTATGCCCCCTCCCCTTCTCTCTTCTGCTGGCCAGACAGCAGAAGCAAGTGGGCTGGGTTGAAATGCCCCATACCGTGCTGCAGTGCAGCGGCACAGAAAGGGGCATTTAAGCCCCGGCTTCCAGTGCCTGGCCAGGCAGCAGAGACAAGCGGGTTGGGTTGAAATGCCGCTTTCCATGCTACTGTGCAGAAGTACCTGGAAGGCCAGATGAATGAGGGATTCAAGTTTAATTTGCCTTCCGTGCTGCTCCCAAGCCCTGTAACCCCCATCTGGCCACCGGGGAAGTCCCCGCTGGCCAGCTGAAGGGGAAAAAAATAAGTTTAAACCGCCTTCCGGGCCGCTCGAGGGAGGCGCAAAAGCAGGCAGGACACCGCAGCCAGGGGGAGAACTCGCTGGCTGGCTGGTTGGCTGCTCTGTTTTGCCCCGTGGAGGCCCAGTGTGCTAAGAGCCAGAGCCATGGCCTGCACGGAAGCAGAACCAGGTGGGCAGGGCCACCCAATCACATGGTTACTTTGGGGGGCTGCTGGAACGGCGTTCTGGTGCGTTCCAGCTGAAAAAAAGCCCTGATTACCATTTGACTCTGTGATATTTTTTGTGTTCCAGAAGCTACATTGTAACCGAGAACTTTTTCAACTTGTATTAACATGTATAGGCTTGGTAAGAAGTTTTTGGATTTATTTAATGTTTACATTTTGATATGATACTACCGGACATTGGTATTGAGTGTTTGCACATTGTATTTTGTTGTAGAACTGCCTTCTGTTTTCGCCAACAATTAATGACTGAAGATGATTTTATGAGAAAAAGTGAATGTGCCCTGCTGAAGATGTCTTTATATTTAACAGAAATGGGATAAATATTGGAAGCCGGTTGTATTTTTCATCAGTTTGTGGAATTAATGGCTTGCAATAGACTATTGTGAATATGCTGTAATATAATTTGTTGAACTGTTGCTGACACCACATTATAACACTTAATTTTAAAAGATATTGGTGTTCCTTGAGTAATTATGAATTATTACCACACGGTGGCTCTGTTGTATTGTTGGTAATACCACACCGTGGTCCATTGTAGGTATTATAGCAAATTTCAGGTGAGGCCCAGAGTTGTCCCTGGGTGACAGCTGGTCTCTGTGCGAGAGAGATCAGTTTCCCCAGAGGAAACAGCCTTGGATGGCAGATGTGGACAGCAGATCCCCGCCAAGCCCCTTCCCCTCCTCAGACTCTGCCCTCCACAGGCACTAACCCCCAAATCAACAGGAATTTCCCAAGCTGTAGTTGGCAGTCCCACCAGAAGTGATTTGTGTACGCATATACGACCAGAAAGTCTCTCCCTACCTCAGAGGCGGCGGAAGGCCAGTGTGAATATCCAGCCGAAAGCTGGTACTCGGTCACCCTAAGGAGTCAAGACATGAGATGTTTACAGCCACAGTGCGGAAGTAATCTCCTCCTGAACATCCAGATACTTCCTGCCCAAGTATTTCTGCCTGTGTTATTCTGTTGTCACTTAGACTAAATTGTGCCCAGCCGATATGGTTGCACTGCGCAGGCGATACGCGGAGTAAGGCCAACAACAACGACATCTTACTTCAAGGCATATATTAAGTTTTCCTGATATGCCTCATCAGTTTGAGAAAGTACATCCAGTGACAGGCGTCTGAAAGACATCGTTGAACAACTGAGTATTGCTGGATTTCTGGAAGATGTTTGGGACACGGGCATGCTCTCCCATGGCCAGAGTTTGGGAGGCTCGGGTAAACTGACGTATCAGATCTTGAATCCCAACCCTGTTCTGCTCCATTTTATTGAATATTTTCTTTTGCTAAGCAAGCCCTGTGGAATTTGACCAGCGCCAGGAATGCAACTCCACAAGTTCTACTCACTTGCATGGTTTCCGACATTTGCTGAAACAGTCCAGAAAGCCTGCCTTGAATTCAGCCTGGAGCTTGTAATAACAATAACCTCAGCAGGAGAGAGAAATGGACATAGGAGTTAGTTGTCCAAGCGGTGCACATCGAGTGAGCAAGCAAGGAGTTAGGGAGAGTGGGCAAAGGGATTCCCTAAGTAGGAAATGGGTGGCCTCTTCATTTCGAAATCCCTAATCTTTCCTCTGAACTTACCCCAGCCTGAGTGTTTAGTGTAGTCGCAATAAACTGCTCCAGGGGGCAATGGGTAGAAGTAATGGCCACAGCCGCAACGTTCTACCATAATTTTCTGAAAACAGGAACGGATGCAGACCTGGGAGAAGGCAAGGGAAACCCTTGATTACACAGGTAATGTCCCAGGTAGGTAGGCATGGTGCCAGGGCTCAGCTGGCATGGGGGACATGGTGCTGATGGGGAATAGAGATACCTGCTCAGTATAACGGGATGGGTAGAGGTTCTTCACTGGCACGTCACTCCCGTTTTCTGTGCAGTCGCTGTAGCTGCCTCCAAGGCGGTTTGTTGTTTCCTGTCACAACAATTTGAAACTTATCAGCTCAATGCATCTTCCGTGCCATCCTCTGTTTTCCACCTGCCTCTCCTGCTAAGGTGCTTTCTCTTGTTCCTCTCCCACCTGGTCCCAGCACGAACTGGCCCAAGGGCTTTTGGCATTCTAGTTGTGCTCTGAGCCACTGGCTGGCTTGGCAACACTGGCAGAGTGCTGGAGCCCTGAGTGCCGTGGTACTGCCTGCATTTAGTGCCCCTTGCACACCCCTGTCCTCTGGCACTCTCGGACTGCCTAGTAGGAGGGCTGCCTCAGAGCCTAGCACAATAGGAATAGGGGCATACCGGCCCTTATCATCAGCAGGCAATATGAAACCTCTGTGTTGGTCAATTATGATATCAATACATAGTGCCCTTACCTGGCCACTAGCATGCTATCTTCCACCTCTTCATCACAGAGCTCCATTATGCCTTTTCCTCTCCTGCCACATATTTCTGCATATTATGCTACTGCTGCACCACAATAAGCCATGCTAAGTCTGGGGCACACCCATGCCCCACCTTCAAGCACCCAGCCCTCTTCTCTTGATCAGTCCACACACACAGCTCAGCTCCTGCTTTTGCAGAGACTGGCCTGCATGGCAGGGGTGTCAGGATGGAGCAGGTTGCCAGAGGCTCCAAAGGAAGGCTTGGGGGAGCCTTGGGTTAAAGCAAATGGCCCACTGTAGCATAAGGTGGTGTGCCGAGCATAGCAGCACTGGATCTTTCGGACATTACCAAGTGGGCAGGTTGGATCTGAGGCTCCCACCTTGCACAACACTCAGATGCGAGCTCTTCCATTCCTGTAAAGAGTAGTGGATTTGGACCGAGACTGTGCTGTGCATGAGAAGGGGCTTTAGCCATCCCCCTGAGCCATTTTCCTGATCTGAAATGGTCTTGACGGGGGTGCTACTTGGCCCACTGGGGAAACCCAGTACACATGCCAAAGAGCGCTAGCACAAATCGAGCTTTGCACAGAGGGAAACTGAGAACCTGCAACTTCCCCACAAGGTGGATAGGTGAATATGTCAGGCTCAAGCCATGTGCTCCATCGTAAGTGTGCATACGTTACCCAGAGTAGACAGGCTCACCCTGTGTCCTGGGCAACCATCACACATGCCTTGCAGGTTCTCCTCCTTTTCCACACCGGCAGCGGCCAAGTCCGGTTGCGACTGTGGTGTGCGTGGACAAAGGGCTTCAGCCTTCTTCCCCCGGGCCATTTTCCTACTCTGCACTGTTTGACCTACTGGGGGAACCCATAGATCCTCTTGTGGCTTTCCCTAGCAGATCAAATGCTGCCCCTTCGGGATTGCTTCAGGTCAGAAAAATAGGAGGCGGGGATGAAAAGGTCAAATGGTTGATCATTTTATTTTCTGCAATTGCTGAACTTTTTTTTTTGCACGATTGTTGTAATGAAGATTAATGATGGTTGTTGGGGGTTTTCCGGGCTGTCTTGCCGTGGTCTTGGCATTGTAGTTCCTGACGTTTCGCCAGCAGCTGTGGCTGGCATCTTCAGAGGTGTAGCACCAAAAGACAGAGATCTCTCAGTGTCACAGTGTCAAATGACCTACATCTTTTCCACACTGTGACACTGAGAGATCTCTGTCTTTTGGTGCTACACCTCTGAAGATGCCAGCCACAGCTGCTGGCGAAACGTCAGGAACTACAATGCCAAGACCACGGCAAGACAGCCCGGAAAACCCCCAACAACCATCGTTCTCCGGCCGTGAAAGCCTTCGACAATACAAGATTAATGATGTTGGCTCAGTTTGTTGACACTCTGCTTTCATGGAACTGCGTAATAATGGAAGTTATTTTATTTTGACCTGTTATGACCTGTAAATCTAGACAAGAGGCTGTGGACTGAACTAACCACAGAACAAAACAGATCTTTTTGCACATTTCTGCTTTCCCTTCCCTGTACCCATGCTAACAGCTGCTTCCCCTTGCATGCTGAAGCCGTCTCCCCCCCCCTTACCTTTCTCATACTGATAGAGGTCTCCACACCGGGACGCACATTGAAACCCCCCTCGTCCATGAACGCCGGCTCATTTTGCCCGTGTACCATCACTCGGGCTCCCGTAACCGTGGAGAGTAGAGGGATAAAGTCATTTTGCTCTGTGCGGACGACGAGGGAGAGGCCTGAAGAGACAAGTAAAGCACAAAAAAAATGGGCTAGAGTGCAGAGAGCGTTGAAAGAATGGGGGAAAGGTGATGAAAGGAAGGTCCAATTAAGGACAGCAAAGAGACAGAGTATGCAACATAGTCTAAAGGGAATTCTGGGGTGATTCTTCCTTGAGCCCTGTGGCCTTCAGAAAGTCATCTGGCACTGTTGAGGTTAGGTAGTAGAGACAGGAGGTAGGAGGTATAACTGGGTAGAATCTGGAAACTGGGTTAGAATCTGGTGCAGGATCAGCTGGAAAGTGGAAACAGTGAGGACAAGTCTCGCCTCTGGCGCAATGTCTGAGAAGCCTCACTTACACAGACAGCTGGCACGGCAGCCCGACTATGTTTGGAATGCAGGCTTCAGGCAGTCCCAGGTAGGGTTACAAGTCCCCAAGTGGGGGGTCCTCTGCTGCCAGCCTCTGCCCCCAGCTGCTTTTCACTTAGGCTGGCAGTGAGGAGGGGAGGAGGAATGGGGCTGGTAATTCTGGAGCATGCTCCTGCATGCTCCAGAACACTTCTGCATTGCACTGGAATGACATCATTTCCAGCGTGACATGGATGAGAGGGGTTGCACCAGTGGCCAATTCAGTAAAAATCAGCCCCAAACACTACATTTGGGGCTGATTTTTACTGAACAGCACCTCCCACAACCTGTGTTGCACCAGGAATGACGCCGTTCCCAGTGCGACGCAGAAGCATTCTAAAGCGTGCAAGGTGGCGTGCCTTCAGTGGTATGCCCTCCCCAGACCCCCAGTCCCCTGCCTTGAGCCCCACAGGACTTGCAAGCCTAGTCCCAAGACCAAATGTTCCTCCATCCAAAAGCTCCTCACAAACTGGATGTCAGGGAGCTGGATCCAGAGCACTGCCTGCAAAGCTAGCAGAGCAGGATTCCCCGCCGTCTCCCCTCCTTCTGCAGCCCACGAAGTCCCTAAGATTGTGCTGGGGGGGAGGTGTCAAGGGAACACAGGGAGGTCCAAATTGTTTCATGCTGCTTTTTAAAGAGGATAACCCAGTCAGCCTCAGTGCAGGGCAGAGGGTGGGAGGGACACAGTTTCCCCTTCCCTGCTATAAGCCTGCCAGGGTCCGGGGCCTACCAAGAACTCTCCAGAATCAGGCCAGGGCAAGCCTGGGCCTGGTGAACAAGGAACTGCCTTTAGTGAAGTATTCTGATATCTTCCAAGCCAAGTCACAGTTCCTGTTAATAAAGAAACCATCAAGTTAAAGGCAACTGGGAGATGTTGGCTCCGCTATGCAATAGAAGTGGAGGTGCGTGCTGGGAGTGGGGACGGGCAAAGCTCCACTAACAAAAGAGTGCCCTTCCACCAGAAGAGTGGCGCCTTCAGCTCCAGCCCAGATAGAAGAGTTGTAGCCAAGCTTCCTTCCTGCCATGCTTGTTTGTATGCACAGATATTTGTTCTTCCCCACAAGGAAACAGCCACCCATGCAAACAAGCTGCCCTGTGGTCTAAAGCGTAGTCCTCCAGCAGTTCCCCCACCTCCTTTGTATGAACTAGTCCTAGGCAAAGGGGACGCTTGTTGGGATGGGGTGGGGCTGCAGATTCCCGCACATCTTACGAGAATCCCAAGTGGAGTTTTCTTCTCTGAGTGACCTCCTTGGTGGGTTGGATTTAAAAACGTTTTAGAAGGAGCTGTGAGCTGGAGGAGCTTTTTGTGACATCTGCCACTGTCCAGCATGCGCCTGCTCACCGTTATTGATGCCGGGCAGGGAAGACATCCAGAGGGAGCTGTCGTTGTCGTTGAAGGTGTAGCAGTTCCCATAAATGGGGTGGTGAAAATGTGTGTAGTTCCTGGGAGAAGAGAGACAGAGCATCCTGGTAAACGGAATTAAGGGTCCCCGAACAATTCCACACACACACACACCCCAGCTCACTTTGTCACTCCTTTAAAAGAAATAAAACAGCAACCACAGCAGAATACATTTCAGCAAAAAACAAACAACCCACAAAGTCGGATGCTTCTTCAAACTGGATGTTTAGAAAAAAAGAAATGTGGGGGTGAGTTGGGTAGGAGATGCTCTAGAGCAGGGGTGGCCAAACTGCAGCTCGGGAGCCACATGTGGCTCTTCTAGACATATTGTGTGGCTCCCGGAGGTCTCTGAGTATCGCTGTGGCCATACATTTTATTTTAGTCTAGTTTATTTCCCTCCCTCCCTTTCCTCCTTTCTTTCCATGTCTTTCCCTCCCTTTTCTTTTTTTCCTTCCTTCTTCCTTTCCATGTCTTTCATGTTTTCAATAAAAATGTTGGGGTTGCCAGGTCTGACTCAAAAAATATCTGGGGACTTTGAGGGTGAAGCCTAGCAAGGATATGATGTCACTTTAGCGATGTCACTTCCAAGTCAAAGGTCAGGTGATGGCTCTTCCCAAGCTCCACCCCTTCTGATGATGTTACTCCCAGCATACTGCACCCAAACCCCACCCCTTCCTGTGATGTCACTTTCAGGACTCTCCCCCAAACCCACCTCCTCATCTGAAGTCACTTCAACGCATCATGTCTTGCAGCTCTCAAACATCCGACGTTTATTCTATGAGGCTCTTACGTTAAGCTAGTTTGGCCACCCCTGCTCTAGAGCATGAGGAAACACCCACATCTGCCGTTGGGAGACAGAAAGGAGGAACCGATTGGCAGATTTTTTTAGGTTATAAGAAGTCGTCTCCAGCGCCGATGGACGCTTTTGAAATGTTGAGAATGGGGGGGTGGGGGTGCCTCGGCACAATGGCTGACATGGGGTGCTGAAAGTGGCCACAAAATGTTGGGAGGTTGTGAGCCAAGCAAATGGAAGCAACGGATTCAGATCGGCGCTGCATGCAGACCCAAAGGCGATGCCTCCCGATTTCTCCTGCTCCCGTGACGGGGAGGAAAACCAGGACCAGCTCCCTGCCTTGGAGAAGAGGAAGAAGCAAACGGGCCCCAGGAGACCCATCCGGGAGACTTGGCATGATGTAGTGGATAGAATGTTGGACTAAGTTCCTGGGAGACCCTGGCACAAGTCCATACTTCTACCATGGAAGCTTTCTGGGTGACCTGGGGCCAGTCACATCCTCTCTGCCTAACCCACCTCACAGGGTTGTTGTTGTGAGAAAACTGAGGAAGATGAATGATGTTCTAAAACTGCTTTAAATCCCAACTGGGGAGAAAAGTTGGACATGAATCAATAAATGCAAATGCATGCATGGTGCCTGAGGGTGCCATGTCGGGAATGACTGGATTCCATCGTCTGTTGGTCCTTCATTCCAGCATGAATGAAGGACCAATGAAGTGAGAGTAGGGTGACTGTAGAACGGGAGCAATATTCACTCTTGGCCTAGTTCCCAATAATCACTGAGCTGATACCATATCATTTTCCTACTCACAATTTAGAGCAATCCATTTGAACTTCATTAACGTAACTGAAGCACACGTGTGACAGACGAGCCCTGCCAGAGAACGTTTTCTCCAGGAAACCCATCAGGGGTTTCTTCTCTTCCTGGAGAAGCTCAAGAGCTTCCCAAAGAAGAGAGGTCTTAGAGACGCACAGGGGTGGCACCCTCAAGCTGTGTCGATACCATAAATAAGGTCTCAGGAGCATCACGTGCAGATCTGCATGGCTCAAAGGTAATTCAAATTTAAACAAGGATCGACAGCATTCAAATGGTGAGTCAAAACAGCACCGATAAAGCCAAGCCACAGCGACAGGTGGGTTTGGGAGAAGAAAGGAGTAAATAAGTTGTGAAAGGAAGGTCAGAGCAAGGTGAGTTGACAAAGCACTGCAAACAGCTGCTGGAACCGTCACTGGCTTGACTGGATGCCAAACTGACCCAGAACAAGCATGATTCCGCTGCATCAGTATTTCTTCCTAGACAGGGGATCTACCCAGGGGCAGAGCATCTACTTGGTCTCCAAAAGATAAAAAGGCATAGTGGAGAAACGCCATTCTCTTTGTGGAGTTCACTTGCTATGGGCTGCAGAGGGGAGGGGCCAGTCCTGGAGTAGAAGGTGATTGGAGGGAGAGCGAGTCAGTTGGTGGGGCGGGAGTTGGAGGTGGACGGTTGGTGGCTGGAGAGCGGAGGGAGAGACGGCTCCGAGGGGAGAGGCAGATCTAGTGTAACCCCAGGTGTCAAAGGATTGGGCCTGCCCTGCACAACATCCAATTAGGGCACGAGGGAGAGAGAGGAGGGGTTTCTTTTTAGGTTGTATTATTCCTTCCGTTCACTGTATATTTGCCTGTGTATAGTTAGAAGTTCAATAAATGAGTTTTGGAATTTATGAAGGCAGAAAGCTCTTCTGTTCCACATGGTCCCCCAACCGCTTGGGCCCACTAGCAGAGGAGGGGGGTTAGGAGGCTGTCCCGCCTAACCAGGACCCCATACAGGGACAGTGGTGGCAGCAACTACCCGGAGACAGGGAAGGGAGACAGCCCCTCCAGGTGCCTGGCCAGAGGCGGAAAGGGTTAGGGGTGGGCAGAGGGGAGGAAAGGCCCCGTTTCGCCACAGGCATCATGCAGTAAGTGAAGTGAAGGACCCCTTCTGCCTGAGAACCTTGAGAGTTGCAGCCAGTCTGAGTACGCCATTAACCTTGATAGGCCAACAATTGGACTCAGTCGCAGGCAGCTTCACGTGTCTCTGTGTGAATTTAGTTTACATCAGCAGAACTAGTGACTAGCCAACTGCAGTCCACCAGGGGGTTGATAACATCTGGGGTTTCCTGCCTCACTGGCGCTGCAAAGACAGGGGCAGGTGGAAGTGCTCAAGCACTATATGTACAGGCGTGGTATTGTGTGAGAGCCTGGGTGGTATAGTGGTTAGAAGGTCAGACAAGGACTTGAGAGACCTGAGTTCAAATCTCCACTCCTCCATAAGAACATGGTTGCAGTTGCCAAAAGTCACAAGAGAAGCTGCTTCACACACAAACATCTTTGCATGGGCTGAACTGGGCTAGTTTCCTATTCTGCATAGGAAGCAGCTGGGATTTCTGGTTTAATATCTCGTAAAATGGAACTAGATGTGATTTCAGAAAATGCATGCTGGTCAGGACAATTGGAATACAAGGGGGGGGACACTTACAGTGGAGTCCCATCCCTTTATCTGCTGCTTCTCCTTTGTGAATGCTTCCCCCTGTGGTGGTATTTTCCCCTCTGTATCTAAATTTTGTTTGGAGTTATTGCCAACACCCCCACATGTATGTCCCGCTGTTCTTTTCATAATAACCACAGAGTGTTAACTCTAATTTTTACGGAGTAGAGTTAAAGATGCTGGAAAGACATCTATGTCGCAATCGAAGGGATAGAAGTGTATGCTTGACATGTTTTGGGAAAATGTGCCGGTATCAAAGTTGGTGTGTTTAACAGGCTTCTGATCCATTTTTAAAGTCATGACCAGGTTGTGCTTGAGTGGTAGCAGAATAATTATTTTGCTAAAGCACTCTTTCTCAGTACAAATATAATTCAAACAGAGCAGTAATGCATGATTTTTCTCTGTAAAATTCACATCGACTTTTTAAAAAACAGCACATCAACTTTGGATAATGTTTACCATCACTTTCTCCAAGAATCTGAATTCAGGTACATTGGCCAAGAGTTTTTGTGGTCTCCCTCTAGAACATTTTCCAAATACTTGACATTCCCAGGGGAGGGGTGGGGACAGGTTTGCTATTTGTTCAGCCATGGTGGTTAAACCCCTGCCCTTGGCCCCAATCCCCCCTCAAGAAATTGAGGAGCGGGAGAAAAAAACAGCTTCCATAATGACACTCTAGGAATTTCCCCATGTCTCTGTCGTCTTTAATGTAGAGACCAGGGGAAATTTCTGCAGCTTTACCCAGAAGGGACTTCACACCCTCCCCAAACATCACCCTCCCTAGGTGCCACCTTCAGATTTTCCTGGCAGTTGATGAAGCAGAGCTGGCAACCCAAGTGGGGAATGGCTTGGAGATGCATTGGCAGCACTTAGGCTCAGGCCAAGCGGCAAGCAGTGGCTTCCCTTGCGTTAGACCTGTGGCTGCTGACACCATTTTAATTGCTTTATAGTTTTTTTGACACAGAGCTGCGAGGTCCCCCTCCAGAACGGATGCTCAGCGGGGCAACCCCAATCGAGCGGGCTTGCTGATTGGCCAGTTCGCCCAAGGAAGATGCAGGAGGAAGATGGCCACCTAGCCGCTCCTCATCATGCTACCTGGATCATAAGGTGGACTCATGCTGCCTGCCCTGCCTCCTTTGCCCCCTAGCACTGAATCTGCATGTGGGGAAGGGAAAGCTCGGACTCAGCTTTGCAAGTACTTCTTTGCAAAGGGGCCAGGGGGAGGGTGGGCAGGGCAGGTGCGCTGGGCTTCATCAGGCATCCAGCCCCACCTCCCATCCTGGCTCCTTCCAGTTTGGAAAATTCCTTGAATTCATGGCTGTGCAGGGTCTCTAAGCTGGGCAGAATTGATGCTTTCGTTTGGGTGCTTTCACAATGCAACCCCCGCCCCCCCCGCCCCTGCTTCCAGGATAGTTACACGCTTATGAGTCACTCTGCACTATTCCTGAGGAACACGTCGATCCTGCTTTTCAAAAGTAAGAAATACAAGGCAGCTCACAATACAAAATCTGTCCATTTTTCGACAGAGTGAGGATTGCTGTTTCTTGCACATTTGGTTGGTGTAGGAAGAGAGTAGAGCTCCCGGCTAGGTAGTATCTGCCTCCTTTAAAAGGAGCAGGAGGAAAGCTGTGGCAGTGACCCATGGAGGACTGAGGGGCAATCCCTCTCCTCCTCTGGTTAGCAGTCAAACCCCACCCTCATGACAATAGGGAAGATTGTGAATATGCCTCTATCATAAACCCGTCTTCTCATGTGCCCTGAGCGCAAGACACGCTGCGCAAGACTCGCTGCAGGAAAATCACTGGAATGTGAGTCATAGGCAAGGATGACTAGCTGCCCCACACTCCAGAGATGTGCAAAGATTTAAAGACAAAAGAGATCTTCCAGGAGTTCCTGAGTTAATCTCATCCACACCTTTCCAATCTTCCCCTTTCCTCCTCCCTAAGCAAGGCTACTTAGGGGTCTGATAGCCCTTCCTATCCATCAATTGCGGGTCATCAATCAATTTTCTTACCTTTAGTTACACCCAGGAAGGTGCAATCAAGCCTTTCCCATTTTATTGTCTCACCTCCGGAGACAGTCATTAAGCTATTGTTTATGGGCAGAAGACATGATCCTGCCCCTGGGCACATTCCACAGTATAATTGGACTGCCCTGCCATGGTCTCAGCATGTGTCCCAGGATCCTATGCACACCTTCAGATACATGTCTGAGCTTTCTCCTTCTCCTTGCCACGAAGAGCTGGTTGTTGGCCACTACTCTCTCTATGGACATCCTCTATCTCCTAGACTGGTAAATATCACCTGACCCTGTACTCCGCTTTCTTTTCCTCCCTATTTTCTAGTTAGCTCTGTGTTGTGTGTGATTTCCTGTATGTTTGCTTTTGCTGCCCCTTTAATAAAGCCATTCCTGTTGAACACCCACTTGGTTCTTTCAGAGAGTTCTCTAAGGGAACAACCTTGGTATACGTTGGTGGAGATCCTGCTAGCTACCCCCTCTCACTGCTTCTCCTTGATTGCTAATTCCCTCAACTCACAAGGAGACCCCCCAGTTGGGTAACATGCACACCCAACATGCTGGGGCAGGGGGCAAGGCCATGTCTCCGGGCAAGCTGGCTGACCAGCAAGCCTGTGCAATTAGGGGTGTCCCACCACACTCCTGTTTGGGGGGGGGGGCTCATGTCTCTGTGTTAAAAAAACTACAGATCAATTAAAAATGCAGTCAGCAGACACTTCTAGCTTGGCCTTTAGAAACCAGTGAGAGTCATAGCAGGATTTGGGGTATTTGGCATCAGATTCCTGAGTAATTCTCTCTCCCTCCCTCTATCTGATTGACTGGATTTTGTGATACTTTGCCAACAAAGGAGGGGAATGTAGGCCGTACCACTGATCACCTTTTTAAAAGACTGGAGTAATTCTGCACAGGAATGCTCTGTTAAGTGAATAAATTATTAATAGCCAGATCTGCTTTTTGAAATGGTTTACAGAGGGAACTGTGGGAAAGGCAGAACATCAATGTTTTGAATAAATAAATAAAATAAATTCTGAAAATTAGACTGGAGTCAAAGATAACGAGGGCCGTGTTAGAACACAACAGTTCTTTGGGGACTCACGCTTTGTCGCATGATGCCTCGTTGAAACGGCAGGCGTAGATGAAGCTCTCAAAGTTGGACTCATCCAGATCTTTGGTGGCAGGGATTCGGGCCAGGATGTTGATGTAATGGAAGCTGTACCACTCTCGCACAGCATCCACACCGGACGAGTACATTTGATGGAAACAGTCAGTCTTGTTTTCATTCCACTGCAAAGGGAATTAACAATCTTGTCAGGACATCCCAAAACAAAAGTGATGGAGTGCGGAAACGGAGACTTTCCTTACAAGAGGAGAAGCAATGAACACAAATATCAAATGGATATGAGGGCAGGTGCTTGGTGGATTTGCTGATGCTAAAAGACTGGGGGAGGTAGTCACTTGAGGAAGATTGCTAGAAGATATGTAGCTTTAGGCCATATTTATACTGCAAACAAATGGGATTAACAGTTATTCCCTTGCCTTTGGCAAGTTCTGTGAGGGGCAACTAGGAACATCTAGAAGAGTACCCCCTCTGCTGCTCAAGAGCTTCTAAGGGAATAAAAGGAAAGGAAGAGTACTTTGAAACTACTATTCTCAGGAATCTTCGGGGGGTGAGTGGGTACCATGCCTACATTGCATACTATTAATACGTTTATTTGCCTCAATATACTTTTCAGCAAGTAAAGTTGTCTTTGCTGAAAAGTTATTAAAAGTTATTAAAAACTCTGTGTGTGTGTGTGTTGTGTTTTCTCGGATGAACAGTGACTTTCAAACATAACAAACAACTGGATTTATCCTGTCTGAGATCAGTGAACCTTAAACTGAGTTAAATTAAATCACTTTACTTTAGATTTCAGTGATCTGAGATCGGCACCTAGCCAGTTGTCATGGTGACAGTGAAATTGGAGCAATAGGATTGGAGTAATAGGATTGCACAGTTAAGTTACTGTGGCCTGCTGCTTCTCTGGAATTATGCCCAAGCATAAGAGACGCAGGCACAACAAGCAACTTCACACTGGTGGTTAGACCTCCTAGACACTGGTGCCAACAATGTAAAAGCTCCTCTCTATGGATGGAACTAACACAAGGGATCACAGCAAGGGTGCTTGTATGGCTGGGCTGCTTCTCTGCTTAAGGTGGCACAGCAAGGCATGCTGATACCCCATAGGAACTTGGCTTGCCCTTAGGGTGTGACAGCTAAGGCAATTGGCCTCACCTTCTGGGCCTCCACTGTCAGGGTCTGAGCTCTCTTAGCATGGACTCAACAAAAGTTAGTATGAGCCCACATGGTGGCTGCAGCTACTGAGGCCAGCACGTTACTGTGCTGACCCAATTTTGATCCAAAGGGAAGCAGCTTGCTAACGTCTGGGCTGCCACAAGGACTGTGATTCTGTATAGCCTTGGGACAGCTATAATATAATCACAAGTGTGAATTTCATGGCAACATTACAGGAAAAGTTGAACAGCTTCTCCTAGAAAACTCTGCCTGACATAATAAAAAATGGAAGGAGAACTCAAATTTGAAAGCTTTGCTGAACGGTGTCAGTGCATATGTCTATTTTGTTTTTAGTAGGGACCTTTCTTGCCAATGAGAGAAGCCTCATTAGTTCTGAAAAACTCAGACTTTAATTGCCTTGTGAAACTCTTCAACAGCCTGCTGTAGGTCAACAGATGGAAACCAACACAGATGGGAAACCCACACCACATTTGACTGCATGGGCACCCGCTCTGCCATCTCATCAAACGGCAAAAGGCAGGCTGCCTGGGCAGTCCTCTTGCCATGCCAGAAGGATTCTGTGTCTTCTTGCCATCACAAGATCTGGTGAATCCGGAGTCTCCACGACCGTCTCTACCCTCATATTTTCCCGAGCACAGCAAGCATAGCAGACTGTGGAGCAGCCATAGGCAAGAATCAACTACAAGACAGCAATGGCAGGAAGGGAAGGAGAATCTGGAGAGGGAGTTGAAGGAGAAGGGAAACAGCCTCACCAGGATGAAGCCAATCCTCCAGTCGTTCATGCCCACTTCAGGATTGTTATCCTCCATGCTGCCTTGACTGTCCCTCTTCTGCCTCCACAACGGGTGACGCTGGACATGGTTGTATAGGCTTCTAGATCTGCGTTTCCGACTAGTCTTGCCCATCCGTTTTTTTTGCCCCAGAGGCATGTTGTATTTGTACATATCCATCAGTGTTCGGTGCGTGATGCGATCCAGGTCTTCCAGATCATTCTGAAGAGCGCTGTACCTAAAAGATGAACAGATGGGATTGTCAGGTCCATGTTTCTATAATTGCTAACAGGTGAATCCTCCAGGGATAGACCTCAGGAGTACCAAATCTTATTAAGCCTGTGGGCACTGGTGTAAACTACAGGGGGGCTGAGGGGCTCAAGCCCCTCTGGATTTGGCTGGGGGGGGGACCAAGCAGTGACAAACTCACATGAGGGACTCAGTTACAATGGCAGGTGAAGCACCGAACTGTCCACCCTTCCTGTTGTATGATATTACAATTTCCATGATTCTTTGGGGCTTTGTTCCTGTTTTTTGCTTGTATATATTTGTGTGTTTATTAAGAATTTATAATTGAAAAAAGGAATTGCAGTTTATATAAACAATTTACAAATAAATGTTACAGAAGAATTAAGAGACTCGGCCAGAAGACATATGATTTTGAAAATCAGGCTCTGGGAAGGCAAGATTTACACACTAGCAACAATATATGCGCCAAAAAAATCAAGAGAATTTTTTTCAATGAAAATATTTTCCAATCCATTATAGATTTTCAAGAAGATAATGATTTTTAGAGACACGAATGAGGTAATGGATCTAAAAAAAGATAGGTAAAAAAAAGCAAAGAAGGTAAACTCCCCCAAAATGTGTTTAATTATATGGAAATGTTACAATTGGAAGATGCTTGGAGGATCAAAAATCTGAATACTGGAGACTGTACTTTCTTTTCTGACAGACACTAAACACATTCACGGATTGATGTGTGCTGGATATAAAAAACCTGAGTTATTTCTATTGTTTATTTTTTTAAAAATTTTTTATTGTACTGATGTATGCATTATATTACCTCCACATACAATCTATACTTCATGTACATATACATATAGAATAAATTTAACTATCCATACATCCAATACAGACTTGTTCCCCCCTTTTCTCCCCCCTCCCCACCCCTCCCCGCAAGAGGAATGACCATAAGAATCACCTACTTTATATCTTTAACCATGAGCACACTCTTTGGAGTTTCGTTAATATTATTTGGTTGGTCTCTCCTCCTCTTACCCATCTTTTATATCTAGACCATTTCTTCCTTATCATTAACGTCTTATTTTCCCATGTCTTATCCTGTTTTAGTATTGATAAAATATCTGATTGGACCCATTCATATAAATACCAATTCCATCTTTCCAAAGTCCATTTAGAGGCATTTTTTCCATCCATGTGCTATTACAGCATGGGCAGCTATAATCATGGCTTTTAACAAGTGCTGTCCGTTTTCCTGTACTTTATTATTCCCCCAGATGCTGACTTCCAGCTTGGGGAATATGGAGGGCTGACGCAGCTCGAGGAGCTGAGCTGTCCATGTTGCTGTTTGTGAGGGCTAGTGGGGTACTGATCACCCACAGCCCCCTGTTCTCAGGTGGAGAACAGGCAAGTACACTTAAGACCCCAAGGGTGAGTTGATCTCAGCTGTGTGTGTGGGGGGGATCTACGCAATGATAACCCACCCAGCCTTGAGGTCCCGCTCATAGACGGGTGGCAAAGATCTCTGCAGCAGCTCTGGAGTTAAGCTTTTGGCTTAAGACCTCCGTACCCAAGCTTCAGCATCAAATTGGGAAGATTGGATTATTTTAATTACTGAAACAACAATTACAACCCGTAAAGAAGGACTAATAAGGTAAAGATTGCTATCTCTCTTTCTAAGAAGAAAATTGGTAAAAGAACTGAATTAAAGTAGAAGATAAAAATTGCAAAAGATTTAAAACTTTACTGTGAATGTTCTGGCAAAGTAATTGAGAGAAAATAACTTTTTAGAGAAGAGCTAAGGCGGAAAATAGATTATTGTTTACATACCTGCAGCTTGAAAGAGATAGCGAAGTGTGAGAGAGCTGAAAAATCGCGAGAAGCACTGAGCCGAGAAGAGGAACCGGAAGTGCGTCAGTGCAAAAGAGAGACTGGCTAGAAGCGGCCTTTGAAGAACCGGAAGAGGAAGAACGCCATTTTGGAGAAGGGAAAGGGCTTGACCTCAAATTGGGCGGTAGGACATTTTGGATAAGGGAAAGGGCATAAACTTCAAGTAAAAACCATAGAGAAAAGACGCCTGACATTTTGGAAACTAGGATCGCTAATTTTTAAAAGATTTCGTTAAAACTTGACATTTATACTGAGAAAAGTAAATCAGCCACGCCACGGAGCTAAGGAAAAGAGCAGACTCGTGGGAGTGAGGCAAAGCAAGCCCCACGATGTCGAAGAAGGAATGGCAAACGGCGCTGGACAGTCTTGATAAAAAAGTTGCAGAGGGGAATAGGGAGATCAAAGATATGATGCAAGCGATTGTGAAGGACATGGGCAGCCCAATCCTAAGAAGGGCACGGAAAGTGAACAGGAACCGAACTAAGGCTTGCGAGGGCGCATCTAGCCCGTACGCCCGCGTAAGTGGCCTTCCGCCCGCGCTGGGACGCGGCGCTGGCCCGCCGGCGGGCCAGCACCGGTGCAAGCCACAGGCGCCCGGGCGGCGGCGCAGAAGTGGCGTAGAGCCCTACGCCGACGCAGGGGGGGGCGGGGAGCAAGGCGGGGTCGGAGTTAGTCCGCTCCCTAAGCTCCTCCAGAAGCGGGAACGCCCACAGCGGCGCAAAAAAGCTACGCCACGGAAAAAGAAGGCGTAGCCCATAGGCGTCCATGGAACGGCGAAAAATCAGCCCCCTCTCTGAGCGCCTCGCCCCGCCCCTATGGCCCGAAGGAGCATAGGATGAGAACTATCCCGGGGACCAATCAGCGTGCGCGCCCGGCATGGACGAGCCCCCCTCTCTGCACCCAATCACCTGCGACCGCGTCCTACAAAACATCCGGCCAGCACCGCCCAAACCCCCAGGTAAGTGAGCACTCGGCCGGAGGCTCTGCCCGTCTGCTGAGTGGCATTGCCCCTTTGAAAACCGAAACGGGCTGAGGGCATTCACATTGGCAGGCGCAGAATGCACTCAGGGGACTTTGCGAAAAACTGGGGGAACTTCGCATAAAGGGGAAGAGGTGCCTAACTGCCTAACTCTCTTTCTACCGTGATAGAAAGAATGACTCCACAGCTAACTGATGCATGCTAGTTGCTTCTAACTAAGCACAAACAAACTAACCCTTCCGTGGCAGAAGGGAATGACACTTTGCAAATTAACCGCATGCTCTCCCGTTTCCTTGCAGGTGCCCTGACTCTTGCGCTCCCACCTGGTGATGACCGACAGAGCGCTGACAGGTAAGGAGGAGGTGGGGGGGCATTCCGCAGATTAGTGCAAACCGCCCATTCACCTGAACCCACCCGCTCACTTGCTGCTTTGGGTGAGGCCCAGCAGGGGTGGGGGGCAACCATGCCCGCCCCTGGCTGCCTCAGAGGCAGGCGCCTCGAAAACCACATGTGGCCAGGTGTTTGTTGTGACCAGCTCATTCTCTCCCTTAAAGGTAAAGGCTTGCCAAGGCCGAGTGCATCCTCACCAGACCGTCATGCATCAGCTGCTGCCCTCGACCATGTGCAACCCCCCCCCCGGATGGCGGAGTGTGGGGCTTGCCTTGCCAGTGGAACGAGGCAAAGCCCACACGTGTCTTTTTCCCCCACAGGCACGTCCAGGGCATGGCTGCTCCCCCGCGCCCCGCCCTCCCCAAACATCTCTGACGGACGGTTGGCTGCAGCCCAGGAAGCACCGTCGCGCCGCGGCCTGCATCCCAGCCCCGCCCCTCCGAGCGGGAAGGAGGGCTGTGTGGAATGCTCCGGCTCCCTCGCCAGCCTAAACGCAAGCCCGCTCTTTCCAGTGCAATAAAACGAGATGTACAACAACTGTTTTCTGTGTCTGCGAGTCTGACTTCGTCCTCCGCCCCTCCCCCAACACTCCCGTCACATCTCCCCACCTGCACATTGCCACAAATGTATCCGACACACCCCGTCTTGCCTCCCCACCCCCTCCCTCCTCCTCCCCCCTCCTCCTCTGTATTTGACCAGTGTCTGTACCACCCATCTGCTGAAGAGAACTTGATTCTCAGAAGCCTGTGCCACAATAAAATTGGATAGTTGTAAAGGTGCTACGGGACCCTTTTTGAATTCGCTACCACAGGCTAACACGGCTAACCCCCCTGTATCTATGGCCAGGTAGAGGGTTGGGGCGGGGCATGTGAGCGGGGATCCCCGGTGGGGAGAGTAGCTGGCACACGATAAGCCAGGGAGAGGGTGGTGCGAGCTGCAGCTGCAAGGGAGCGGGAGATGGCAGGGGAAACGGTCCACTCGCGGGAATCCTAGCCCCCACCAATGGAGAATCCAGGGTGGTGGCAGGCGGATGCCATATCCCGGGCAGGAGGTCTCGCGCGCCTGGGGAGGGTCGCCCCCATCGCAGCCGCAGCCCCAGCAACACAGTCCCATGAGCGGCCGCCTCCCAGAGTGGGTCCAGCCCCTCGGGCGTCTGCAGCAGCCCCATTGGTCATTCCACCCCAGGGCGTCCTGCCTCGCATCCAATCCCGTGGAGCAGTTGCCAGCCTCCCACGCCAACAGGCCATGGTTGTTGGGAGGGGTGGGGTGTGTCCGAGGCTGCGCGTGGCTCCGCCCTGGCTCGGCGCCGTCTCCTGCGTTCAGCAATTGTGGCCACTCGCGTTGCCCTGCCGGGGGGGGGGAACCACTCCGAGGCTGCCAGCCCCGCCAATCCTGCAGGGAAGGCCGCTGGCCCCGCCCACAGGGGCAGTGGAAGAGCGCATCAGCTGC
Source organism: Eublepharis macularius (assembly GCF_028583425.1). Classification (NCBI taxonomy): domain Eukaryota; kingdom Metazoa; phylum Chordata; class Lepidosauria; order Squamata; family Eublepharidae; genus Eublepharis; species Eublepharis macularius. The sequence goes on along the minus strand of NC_072807.1, from coordinate 1,645,443 downwards.
GCAAAGTGGCTAAAATGCGGGAGCCCGAGGCCTCCCGGCTGGCTGCCACAGCGTGCCCCTTCCCCGGCCGGGCCATGCAGGCTGGGTGGCCACCCCAGGCCCGGGAGGGCCCCCCGATGGCAGGTTGCGTGACTGCCCCAGCTCAGGGCGGCATGCCAGGCAGGGCAGGTGCGTTAGGGCAATATGGAAGACATGCCAGAGCGGCCCCTGGCCAGTCCTTGTGCATCCTAAGCCCCCCCCCCTTGGAAGGGATGCGCTGTCACCGCGGGCCTGGTCATGCGCTCATGGTGCCAGGGCAGGATATGGCTGGCAGTTCACCAAAGTATCGCAGGCAGACACGGGTCCATGTGTAGATGAGCTTTATTCCCAGTCCCACGGCGCAACGTACAGCCAGGCCCAAGGGTTCACGTCCCGCAAGGATGCACTTGAGCAGCACAGCATCCCCGCAAGGGAAGAGGGCCCTGGGGCCATAGGAAGCCAACCACCACGGCCCCCTCCCCTCCAACCCACAGGTCTGAGACGGGGGGGGGGCCTGTGCTGAACCTATCCATGAACTATGCAGCTGCCAGACAGAAGATAGGGAATTGTTACATCTCAGACCCTCCAAGGTCATGCCGGCGGGCGGTGTAGTTCGGTGGGCAGCACAGAAACACTATACCCACAGCGGTCCCGGCTGCATGGAGGGCGACGGGTGGCGGGAGCAGTGGGCGGCCAGGCTCGGGGCCCAGCTCATTGCCAAGGCTGCCGGGAATGACCTCCTGGCAGATGAGGGTGCGATGACTGCGCGGCCAGTTTACCTGGAGGAGCTCTTCCCTGGCCGTGCGGAGGAGGCCCACCTCATACGAGCGTGGCTAGACACGGCGCTGTGCGAGGTGGAGCATGACCTCCTGGAAGAGGAGGTGGCTGCGGGCCCTACGCGCAGTAAGTCAGGGTCCTCGGCGCCATCCAGGGAGCCTCCTCCGCTGCCACAGAGGGCAGGCCATAAGGGCCCGGAGGCGTCCCAGCCACTTCCGTCGAGGCGCAGGTTGCAGGTGCTTGCAGCAGATGCCGGGCTGCCACCAACGGGTGCCCCCCCCTCTCTCCCCCCTCTGCAGGGACCATCAATGACAGGTGGATGGCTGCCATGGACCGGGTTCACGGGGCATTCCAGCAGGCGCGGGCAGCGGCACCATGTGAGTCTCGCCAACAGGAGGGGCACGGGCATGTGGGGTGGGGCGGCCTGCGGCCGCGACAACAACCCCAGAGCCCACAGGGGCCCTGACGCTCCCATCCCCCACCTCTTGCCCCCACAGCGGCGCCCGCCCGGAGCCCCTCGCCAGATGAGGAGGAACTTGGGAGGGGCTTCACCGCCTGGTCTCCACCCCGCTACCCGCCACCCGCTGAAGACCCAGAGGGTGACCCAGTGGAGGGGCCTGGCAGGAAGCGGCCGAAGCTGGAGCCCGTCCCCGCAGACGGCCGGGCAGCTGCCGATATGCCATCCCAGGCACAGGCATCTTGGACCCCAGCCGGGCCCCTGCTCTGTAACGGGGATGCCGTGGCGGGGTCGCTGGCCTCCCCCTGCTCCGACGCGCTACCTAGCCCTCACCCTCCTGGCTGCTGAGGCCGGGGTTCTGGGTTGGCAAGCTGCTCTCTGGGCGCCTGATGCGGCCCTGGAATCGATTGGGAATAAAGCCAAGTTCATTAACCGCTTTTCCCGTGCAGCCCGTCCATGGGGGGCGGTGGCTGCTGGCCGGGGCGGCTTTCCCATGCTCTCTACATGCAGGGGTTGAGGGAGCGATGACTCGGAGGGGCCGCCTGGGACACCATAGGGGCGTAAAGGGCGAGTGTTTGGCCGGCCGAGCCCCCCATGGCCAGGCATGGCCCTCAGCGCGCAGCATGCCACAGGTGCTCCGCGACCCTGTCTCGCACAGCTCGGTCATGCTCCTGGGGCTCTGCCGGGGCGTCAGGAGAAAGGCGACCGGCGGGCGGCAGCCAGGGGTCCTCGCCTGGGCCCTCTGTGGCTGGCAAGGGGAGCTGCTGGCGCACGGCAATATTGTGCAGCATGACACAGGCAGCCACGAGCTTGGCGACGGTGAACGGCTGCATGGCCAGGCGGCCGCCCGTGTGATGGAGGCATCTGAAGCGCATTTTCAGCTGACCGAAAGCACGTTCGATCACCATCCTCGTGCGCCGGTGGGCCTGGTTGTAGTTGGCTCTGTCGGCGGGCTCATCCGCAGGGTATGGCGTCAGGAGGTAAGGCAGCAATGGATAGCCACGGTCACCTGCAAGGGGAGGCGGAGTTAGGATCTCCCTTCCCATCCCCGTCCCCTCACAGCTCCCCCACCAACTCCTGACCTAGGAGCCAGCCTCTCCCCTCAGGCCATGATGACAGGAGCCTGTTCAGGCCGGAGGTGGTGAAGATCTGTGCGTCGTGGACGCTTCCCGGGAACTTGGCAACGAGGTCCGTGAAGATCCCCTGGTGGTCACAGGCTGCCTGGACATTGATACTGTAGAACCGGTGCCGATTCCTGTAGACCTGCGGCTCCTCTCTGGGAGCGCATATGGCCACATGCGTGCAGTCGACTGCTCCAATCACATTGGGGAAGCCTGCAAAGGAGGAGAAGCCAGCCCGGATGGGTGCCAACTCTGCCTCCGAGGTGGGAAAGTGGATGTGCTCGCGGATCCGACCAACTAGGGCGTCCAGGAAGGCATGCAGGCAGCGGCTGGCGGATGACTGGGAGACCTCCAAGGCCTCAGCCATGACTCCCTGGAAGGAGCCGGTCGCAAGGTAGCGGAGGGACAGCAGGACCCTCTGGAGGACGGGGATGCCCCGGGGAGCCGCAGCTTGCCCCTGAAGGGCGGGCGCGAGCTCCTCGCACAGAGCCTGTATGGCTGCCCTGTCCAGGCGGAAGCGGTCCAGGCAAGTCATGTCGCCCAGGAGCAGGGATGGCACCCTGGCCTGGAACCGGCGGCGGCGTCTGAGGCGGCGCCGCCTGAGGGCCGCTCGGACAAACACGGCTGGCAGGAGGTGGCTGGTCCGGATGGCTGGGAGCCGCGGCGGCAGTGGCGGGCACCAGGCGGGGATGATCAAGGTCCTGCCTGGAAGGAACGCAGGTTGAGTTTCAGCACCCTGAACCCCCCCCCCCCCACGCACAGCAGCAGGCCTACCGGTCTCAGCGGCCCGTTGCAAGTGGTGCTCAGGAGCAGGTCCTCTGTCCGCTGCATGGGCCGTCCCAGCCACCCTTCCCGGTCCTGCACCCCCTGTGCCCTCCTCCATCTTGCCGAGGGGATGGGTGAGCACATGACTAGGTGGCTGGTTCCCACCACTTATCTCGGGGACCGGACATTCCAGCGGGCACTACCCCCATGTCTGCTGAGAGCACTAGTGGCGGCGGAAGCCAGCGCCAGGCAAACTGGACAGAGGCCGAGAGAGTGCTGCTTTTTGGGCTCGTGGTGGAGAATGCGGAGGTCGCCCTGAGCACGCACAGGGGCGCCTCGTCCCGGTCTCGACGACGGGCATTCTGGCAGATGGCAGCTGACAGGGTCTCGGCTGTGGGCAACGCGCCCCGCACTGCTCACTCGGCAATGAAGCGCTGGAATGATTCTTTCGGGCCCGCGCGCAAACGAGTGCGCCTCCTCATGTCTCAGGGGGTTCCTTATGAGCGGGCCCTTGACGAGGGGCTCCCAGGCCCAGAGGCGGTCATGCGAGCGGTCATCCCGGAGGCGGTGGTGGGCGGCCTGGGCGTTGAGGTCCTGCCCGGTTAGTATTTGTGGATTCAGGGAGGCGAGGGGGGGGACGTATGGATCGTGGCACATGTGTGACAGGGCCTCTCCCGTGAGTAGGCACGGCCCCTGAGGGTCCAGACCCAAGCCAGGCGGAGGCAGAGGCAGCGGAGTCTGTGCCCCCCCTGGCAGAGAGCGGGGCCCAGGAACAGGCAGCCCTTCCACCGCCACAGCAAGCCCCTGCTGCCAGCGACGAGGAGCCTCAACCGGGCCCGTCGGGGGGCATGGATCCGGAGCACGGTATGTATCTGTGGCCCTGCTGCTGGTGGGGCCAGGGACCGGCTCGGCCGCCGGCCTCGGCCACACATCCAAGGCCACTCATGGCGCCGACCGGTCTCAAGACGAGGGGTTGCGGCCGCAGTTGGAATGGGTGTGCTTGGCCCGGCTCGGTGGCCTGTGGCAGCCCATGTTGGGCCGCTGCTCTTCCCTCCCTGGGGCCTCTTCCCACCCATGTCTCGCTCCAGCAGGGACCATGCGCCTGGAGATAGGCGGGGAGGTGATTGCCCAGCTGCGCGAGCTGCCACCCTCCCGGAGGACCTCTGCTGCCGGAGCGGCTCTCCTGCAGTCGCTCGGCTTCCCTGTGTCGGTGGAGGGTGAAGGTGGCCCTGGGACTCCGCCGGTTCAGGACACCTCATCGACAGAGCCGCTCGAGGAGCTGTCCCAGCCTGCAGCACCATCCCCTCCAGCCCCCCCGCCCCCGGGTGCCATGGGCCGTGTGCGGGAAGGACCTGGCTCCGCCTCTGAGGGGGAGGGGCCCATGGAGGGGATCCTTCCAGGCGCACGGGCTCGCGGCCCCCGCCCTGCCCAGCGGCTTCCCCCGACACTAGCCGCAATGTGGGCGGCGATCGAGAGGGAGCGGCTAGAGGTGCACGCTGCATGGGAGGAGGCGAACAACCGCGGCCGGGAGTTCATGGCTGCGGTACTGGAAGTGGGGGAAGGGGTCCGTGCCTCTCAAGTCCGTGCCGAAGCCCTGCTCGGGCGGCTCGTCGCCATCCTCGATCCTCCGGCCCCACCCGCTGCAGCAGCTCCACCCGCCCCAGAGGCACCCCTCCCTCGGGCCCAGTTGCGTGCGAGAGGCCGGGCCCGTGGACGGCCAAGGGGGTCCGGCCGCCGGCCTCGCCGGTGACCGCCGCTGCCGCCTTGGGGGTGGGGTGGGGTGTTTTGCTGCACAGACGGCTCTCCTACACGCCTCCCCTTCCTCACGTCTGCTGGGGGAGGTGGGATGATATAATAATAAAGGCTGATTTCTGTGCAATGGGTGTCTGTGTTCTTTGCCTTGGGATGGGGACGAGGGGGCAGGCCCGCTGTGTCTGCCTCTTGGTGGCGGCCTCAGGCCAGCCCTCCCCTTCGGCGCCACTGGGGGGCTGTCCCCTGCTGCCAGAGACTGGCTGCTGCCCTGGATTCCTCATGGCAGGGCGCCTGCCAGTCCCATGCCAACCTCTCTGGACGCGGCCGCCAGGGACTTGGTGCTACATTGGGCAAACGGGGGAAAGGCTTCTCAGACTACGCCCACCCCTCTCCTTCCCGACTGCGAGCCCCGCCCGACACACGAGCCGAGGCAGTCTGCCAGCATGGGCGCGGTTTGCCTGCTGCTCTGGGGCCTGGCCGGGATCGCGTGCTGCCCATAGGCTGCGCCTTTCCTGGCCCCTCCCCCTGACGCTTGTCAGGAACAGCGCCCTTTGGCTGCGCCTGGCGGCGGCCGTGGATCAGACCCGCCCACAACACTTTCTGGTTGTCCAAAATTGCATCTCTGCGCCGCTGCAGGCGCCGCTGCGGCCACACTTTGCTGGCACAGGATCCGGCCCGGCGCCGCCGCCACACCACCAGTGCAGCCGCGTCGGCGTTGGGGCCGGCCATAGGATTGCGCTGTAAGGAGCTCAAAGAGACTTTTAAATCAGAGATGGTGGAGCTGGTTAAAAATATTGATGAGGTCAAGGAAGAATTACAATCGACACAGCAGAAAGTTAAAACAGTAGATGAAACTGACAACTTGGCTGTATCACACAAGATAAAAACCAAGGGTTTGAAAGGAAGAATGGCCGTGGTGGAATGTAAACATTTGAGTAAGAGAAGAGATTGTGAGTAAGCAATTTCAAAACCCTCTGGAAATTGATGGGGAAAGAGTGAGAATAATAAAGGAACTGCCTAGGGGGGTTTTGTTGGAGAGGAAGAAATACAGAGAACTAGTACAAATGTTGAAAGAATTGAACATTAGATATAGATGGGAAATACCAGAAGGATTGAGCTTTGAATTTCGTGAGATTAAAAGAACACTCAGATCTGGACATGAGATGGAAATGTTCATAAAAGATTATGAAAAAGACTTACCCAAAAGATCTAAAATTTGACTATGGGGTGTAAAATCATATCTTGGAATGTAAATGGACTAAACTCACCTTCTAAATGTAAAACCACTTTCCACTGGCTATCTAAATAACATTGTAATATAATTTGTCTGCAGGAGACACATATTAGGAAACAAGATGTGAAATATTTAAAATTTGCTAAACTGGGGAAAGAATTTGCAGCTGCGTCAAATCAGAAAAAAAGAGGAGTTGTTTTATATATTAAAGAGGAGCTGCAACTGAAAATGATTTTAAATGATGCGGAAGCCAGATATATAGCAGTGGAAATAATTTGGAATACAAAGAAAATACTTTTGATTGGGATTTATGCACCTAATGGTGCTAAAGAGAACTTTTTAAAAGATTTACAAAACCAACTGGATGGACTAACATATGCTCAAATAATTCTGGCAGGTGACTTTAATGGAGTAACAAATTTGGATGATGATAAAAAAACGAAGGGTGCTCACAAAAAAAGAGGACTTTTGCCAAAATCCTTTTTTGAAATTAAAGATCAGGAAAATCTGGAAGATGTATGGAGAAGAAGTAATTCTAAAACAAAACAATACACGTTCTATTCTGCGAGACACTCGACATTATCAAGAATTGATATGATCTGGGCCTCCAAAGATTTGGCAGTATGGACCAAAGATGTGGAAATAATGCCTAAAGTAGGCTCAGATCATAATCCAGTAATGTGGAAATTTGGGAAAGGCACCAAAAGACGAGGATGGAGGATAAATGAAGATTTGCTGCAACTAGAAGATAATATAGTGCTACTACAAAGAGAGACCAAATTCTTTATACAATATAATCTAAATAAAGATGTTTCAATTGATAAAGTTTGGGACACCTACAAAGCAGTGATCAGAGGAACTTTAATGGATTTAAATGTAAGAGACAAGAGGAGAAAAGAAGAAAAAAGGCAAGAAATTATGGAAAAGATAAAGGCCAAGGAGTTACAATTAAAGAAAAGACCAGGGAAGAAGAAGATGTATCAAGAAATAAAAATTTTGCAAGAACAGCTGAGAGTAATGAATAATAAAGAATCAGAGTGGGAACTGAAAAAATTGAATCAAAAGTCATTTGAAGGTGCGAATAAACCTGGGAAATATTTAGCGTGGCAGCTGAAAAAGAAAAGGGAGAAAAAAGCAATAACCAAGATTCAAGAAGATGGCAAGATGTTAACAGATCAATTGGCTATTAGTAGAGCTTTTTTTAAGTATTATGCAAAACTGTATCAAAGAAAAGAAGTGAATCTGGACACTATTGATCAATATCTGAACAAGATCAATTTACCAACATTATCAGGAAAATGGAAGGAAAAGCTGAATGCAGAAATAACAGAGATGGAAATAAAAGAGGCTATTCGGACGACTAAGTTAGGGAAGGCACCAGGCCCAGATGGAATTACGGCTAGGTTCTATAAATTATTGGAAAATGAACTGGTACCTTTCTTGAAAGTGGTAATGAATGAAATTTTAAAAGGACAAAAGATACCACAGTCTTGGAATGAGGCCAACATATCATTGATACCAAAAGAAAATCAAGATTTAAGCAATGTCAAGAACTATCATCCTATTTCATTGTTAAATAATGATTACAAAATTTTTGCAAAAGTTTTGGCGGAGAGATTAAAGGACTGGTTAGTCGAGTTTATTGCAGAAGAGCAGGCAGGGTTCCTTCCAAACAGGCAAATTAGAGACAATTTGAGAACTGTAGTAAATGCTATAGAATATTACAATAAACATTGTGAAATGGAAGTTGGTTTCTTCTTTGTGGATGCAGAAAAAGCTTTTGATAATTTGAACTGGAATTTTATGTTTGCCACAATGGAGAGGCTGCAAATGGGAAAAGGTTTTATTCAAGCAGTAAAAGCAATATACAATTGTGCGGCAATTGTGCGGCAATTGTAGTAAATGACGATTTAACAAAAAAATTGGAAATAAGAAAGGGTACAAGACAGGGGTGCCCATTATCTCCATTGTTGTTCATTTTGATTTTGGAACTGTTACTGATTCAAATACGAGAAGATGATACTATAAGAGGCATAAAGATTAAAGAATTTACCTACAAGGTTAGAGCTTTTGTGGATGATGTGATGGTTATAGTGGAAGATCCAATACAAAACATGCTGAAGTTGCTTGATAAGATAAAAGAGTTCGGAGATCTGGCTGGATTTTATGTTAATAAGAAGAAATCAAAGATACTATGCAAGAATATGACCAAACAAAAGCAACAAGAGTTAATGGAACTTATTGATTTTGAAGTAACACATAAAGTTAAATATCTTGGAATTGAGATAACTGCGAAAAATATTGATTTATTTAAGAACAACTATGAAAATCTATGGCAACAGATTGATAGAGACTTGATTAAATGGAATAAATTAAATCTGCCATGGCTGGGAAGAATAGCGGCAGTTAAGATGAATGTGTTACCATGGATTATGTTCCTATTACAAACAATTCCAATTATTAGAGATACCAAACAATTTGAAAAATGGCAGAGGAAGATCTCTGACTGTGTGTGGGCAAGCAAGAAACCTCGAGTAAAAATGAAAGTCCTGTGTGACGCCAAAGAAAGAGGTGGACTGCAGTTGCCGAATATTAGATTATATCATGAAGCAATATGTTTGGTTTGGCTAAAAGAGTGGATGTCACTGAAAGACCGCAAACTCTTAACATTGGAAGGTTATAAGAAGTTGTTTGGATGGCATGCCTATTTGTGGCAGGATAAAATAAAAGCTGACTCTATGTTTTTGCACCATTATATTAGAAGGAGCCTCTTCACAGTCTGGAAAAAATAAAAAAAATATATCTGGGTGAAGGTATCCCCTCTTGGGTGGTACCATTTGAAGTGATCGATCCGAGAGCTATCTATAATGAAGAACAATGTTTACCATATAAAGAGATATTGATTATGGAACAAAAAATGATAAGAATCAAAACGGAGGAAGAGTTATCCTCCTGTTATGGATGGTTCCAATATAGACAGATTAGAGACCTTTACAACTCGGATTGTTCAAAAGGAGGAATCAAATGGAAAAACTCAGAGTTGGAAGAGACTATACTACAAGAAAGTAAAAAGAAGATATCTAAAATTTATAAAATACTTTTGAAGTGGTATACAGAGGATGAGACAGTCAAAGTACAGATGGTGAAGTGGGCAATTAACTGTCATAAAGAAATAACAATGGAGTCATGGGAACATTTATGGAAAACTACATTGAAGATTTCAACTTGTACCAGTATTAAAGAGAATGTCTATAAGATGATTTATAGATGGTATTTAACGCCTAAGAAAATTGCGCTTGGAAAAGCAAATATGTCAGATAAATGCTGGAAATGTAAAAAGCATGAAGGATCATTGTATCATATGTGGTGGACGTGTGAAGTAGCTAGACAGTACTGGGGAGAGATTTTAGAAGTAATAAATGAGATTTTGCAGACCCAAATAAAGAAGAACCCAGAGCTATTGCTACTGAATTTAATATGGAAGATGTTCTTATGCAATACAGAACATTACTATTCTACATGACGACGGCAGCAAGACTTTTATATGCGCAGAAATGGAAGGCGCAAGAAATACCAACTATTGAAGACTGGATGTATAAATTGCTGTACATGGCGGAAATGGACAAAATGACAAGAAAGCTGAGAGATCAGAACCTGGCAGAATTCTTTACTGATTGGGGAAGACTGAAAACATATTTAGAAAAGAAGTGGGACGTGAAAGGGGAACTATGGCAATTCGAAAATTATTAGAATGGGTTTTTTTTTATTGGAAGAGATGGAATCTTTACCATATGGGGCGAAGTATTAGCCAATTGTTATCTTAAATTTAAGTGGATTTGGAGTTAATAGATATTGGTAAAATTAATAAAGTAGATATTTTATTTAATTGTTAGCTTAAATTTAAATATATCTGAAGTTAACAGATAGTAATAGATAACAGATTTTAAGTTAATAATAATAGATATGAAGCTAACAGATAGAGCTTAGCTTAACAAAGCAGAATGTAAATATGATATGAGTTATAGAAAAAGGGGATAGATTAGGAATAGATTAAGATATAGGGTTGGAAAGCTGTTGGAAGTCCTGAAAAAGGGGGGAGGGAAAGGGTGGGGGGAAATGATATTGAGATGTTATTTGAAAGTTGTATGTATTAATATTCTCACCTAATGATTATTAAAAAAAAAATTATTCCCCCAGATGCCCATAAATAGGATCTCCCCATTTAAATTTATCTCAACATCGCAAAGCTCCTTCACCTTTCCCAATATCATTTGCCAGAAGACTGTTACTTTAGAGCATTCCTACCAAAAATGAGCATAATAGCCTTTTATTCTATTATAATGCCAACAATCCGATTTCATTCCCTTGATCATATAGGATAATTGGGAGGGAGTCCTATACCATTTCAATATTACTTTCATTTCTAGTTCTTTAATTTTTTCCTTTTTTATTACCATTATATCTTTCATTAATTTATCTATCTTCTGATCTGTTAATTTTAGCTCTTTCTCCCATTTAGATTTTATCAACCTGGTCATATATTCTCTATCCTTATTCATTAAATTATATAATTTCCTTGCTATACCCTTCTTATTGACATCCTTTACACTATATAATTTTTCAAATGGGTTGTCCTCAATATTTACTATATTGCTGTATCTCCTGTGTTTCATAAAATTATATAGACCCATAATCTTTAACCAAGGTTGGTTTCCCACTCTCTCCAATACTTCTTGCATTGGAATAAAATTTCCTTGTGAATCATAAAAATCTTTCATTCTGTATAAACCCTTCTGCTTGTTGCCAAGTAGGCCCCCTCTCCTGCTTTAAGGCCTGCCATGGACGGTGTTAAAGTTTCCTGCATTGCTGTTTTACTGCTACACAAAGATTGCCCTGCACGTGTGTGTTCTGGTACATGTGTCAGTTTCCTGTCTGCTTGTTGATTACCTTGCTGCTGCAATAGACTGTGTAGTTCCCTGAATCCATGTTTGGTTAACTACACAAAGGACTCTTTTCCTGGGCAGCCCTGCCTAGACCTATATCTGGACCTCCCAGTGTGTGTGTTTGGACTTTATTACAAGTGTGCCCCGTGCCTGCATTGCCATCTGCCACGGACCGTGCCTGTTCCCTGCTTTGGACTGTGTTTTACGTGCTGTTTCCCCTGCCTCCATGGAAGCCTGCCTCATCTGGGCCCAAGCCGCTGCTAGCAGCCAGGTGCCTGCTGTGGAAACCTCCAGCGAGCCTGGCTAGGCGCTCCCTGGTCAGTTCCCGCCTGGAGCCTCCCGCGGGCCGGTCCCCGAGCTTGCCCTCGCTACCGGGCAACCTGCAAACCAGCCTCCGCCATGCCCAGCCGGCAACCATGTTCTTAGGCAGCCAGAAGACCAAGAGGAAAAGACTGCTTTGAGAAGCCATTTCGGCAAAGCGGGTACACCACGTCCGCAGCGAGAGTACCTCGCCCCGCTCTGCATATCTTAGGAGCCGCCCCGGAGAAGAAGCTAAGTGCCGACCATCCCAAGCACTTAGAGAATTCATCTCAAAGAAACCTCCGCATTCCAGAGCTGATGACATCAGGACAAGCCCTGTCCACTGGAACATCCATTCAGCCCACTCGGATCTCCCCCTCCCTCTTTTGTCCCCTCTTCCTGAGGTGTCACTTACCACAATCAGATTCCTAAAGTGGCCCATCTAAGCCATTCAGTAACCCATTAGAGCCTTTGTCTTAATCTGTGAGAACCACCAAGTACAGCACCAGCCCCAGGGTACGTTTTGGGGTATTTAAGCTGGTCTCTCAGACCGCATGGTGCTCAGGCCATCCCTATCCAGACCCCCTTGCTGTCTTTCCGTGGATCCATTGCTGGCATTGGACCACCTCGCTGTTGTGTCTCTGCTCCACTTCAGGATTGTGAGTATTTCCCTTATCATCGTTGGGTACCTGCAGATGCTACCGTCTCTATATTTCTTACTCTGTATTTCCTAGTCCTTGTATGCTCTCTTGTGTGTATGTGCAAGTTCAGGCTTACGCCACACTATTAGTAAATACACGTGTTTGTTGAACCTATTTGTAGTCTGCCTCTTTGTCACTAGAGTGTCTGGAATCGGGACCTCCGTAAACATTGGTTAGATCCGCGCTAATTTTAGTTACAGACTGCTAAGCTAATTTCCCCATTATAAAAAGCAGTTCTGGTAACATGCTTTAATTCCTCCCAAAAATCCGTTCCCAAATTTTTAAATGCTTCATTTAAGGATTCAATAGGATTCCATTTTGAAGGTACTTGCAACAAGGTAGCTTTTTTCTTATTCCAAATTTTTAATGTTGTCTGTCGTGGGCCTAATGAATTCTCTATTTCTTTTTTCACCTTTGTTGTAAATATTCCAAACTTACCTACTCCTTTGTTTACATTATCTTCCCATCTCACCCATTTATCCAAAATTTTACCATCAATTTCCAATATCATCCTTAATTGGAAAGCTTCATAATATCTTTCCAATTGTGGGATGCCCCACCCTAGATCTTCCTTTGGTGAGTAAATCGCTTTTCTTGGTAGTCTGGCTTCCTTACCACCAAATACCCACTTTTTAATGGTTTGGCCCCACATAGTTAATTGCTTCCTAGATATCTCTTCCGGGAGTACCTGAAATAAATATAACATCTGGGGTATTATAAACATTTTAACTGCCCTTATCTTCCCCAATATACTTAAATGTTTTTTCTCCCATTGTTTTAATCTTTTTACTATTTTTTCCATGTTAATTTGAAATTTACCCCTACCATATTTTTAATATTTTTTGTAATTATCACTCCCAAATATTTCAACCTTTTTGCTCCTAATTTCATACCTGTTAATTTACCTATTTCCTTTTGTTCCTTTTGGTCGATCCTGCTAAGCATTACTTCAGACTTTTTAATATTTACTCCTAATCCTGAATATGATTTAAAGTCTTCTAAAATTATCATAAGCTCTCTCAATGCTTCCAAAGGGTTTTCTAATACTAATAGTACATCATCAGCAAATAAATTTAGTTTAATGGCGCTCGGGGAGAGGGTGGCGCTCGGGGTGAGGGTGTCATCTCGTAGGCCACTGGTTTGTGGTGTGCCACAGGGAGCGATACTCTCTCCATTATTATTTAATATCTATATGCGCCCCCTCGCCCAGCTGGTGCGGAGTTTCGGGCTTGGGTGTCACCAATACGCGGATGACACCCAGCTTTATCTGTTGTTGGACGGGCAGCCTGGATCAGCCCCTGATGCCCTGGAGCGTGCTTTTGAGGCTGTGGCTGGTTGGTTGAGACAAAGTCGGCTGAAATTGAATCCCACGAAGACGGAGGTCCTGTATGTGGGTCGTGGGGAGATGGCTTTGGGACCCCGGCTTCCTACACTTGATGGGGCAGCACTTACACTGGCCCCGAGGGTTAGGAGCCTGGGGGTGATTCTGGATTCCTCCTTGAAGATGGAGGACCAGATCACTGCAGTTGCCAGGTCTTCCTTTTATTATCTTCGGCAGGCCAGGCAGCTTGCCCCTTATTTGTCTCCCCGTGACATGACTACAGTGGTCCAAGCAATGGTCACCTCTAGGTTGGATTACTGTAACGCGCTCTACGCTGGGCTTCCCATGGGCCTGATCCGGCGGTTACAGCTGGTACAGAATGCAGCAGCGCGGGTCATTGCTGGAGCACCGGTGTGGGAGCATATTACACCGGTGCTACGCCAGCTGCATTGGCTGCCAGTGGAGTACAGAATCAGGTTCAAGGTTTTGGTGTTAACCTACAAAGCCCTACGCGGACTGGGACCGACGTATCTGAGGGACCGTCTCTCACCATATGAGCCCCGGAGGACTCTCCGCTCTGGCGGAAAACATCTTTTAAGTGTCCCTGGCCCTAGGGAGGCCCGCCTGGCGTCGACCAGGGCCAGGGCCTTTTCAGTCCTGGCCCCGACCTGGTGGAATGCTCTGTCTTGCGAGACAAGGGCCCGGCAAGATTTGCTTGCATTTCGCCGGGCCTGTAAGACAGAGCTATTCCGCCAGGCATATGGCTAACACCGGGCAGTGCCCGCCCCCCCCCCGTGAAGGGGGGGGTTAAACCATCACCCCTATGCAAACACAGAGGCATGTATGAACCACTGGGCAGCATGAATTGTTATATTTAATGTTTTTAAATGTTTTTAAATGTATTATTTAATGTTTTTAAATGTTTTTAAACATGTTTGTATTTGTTATCCGCCCTGAGCCTGCGAAAGCAGGGAGGGCGGAATATAAATATAATAAATTAAATTAAATTAAATTAATTAATTTCTTCCTTTCCTACTTTATAGCCTTTGATTCTAACACTCTTCATATCCTGTCTGCCAAAGTTTCCATAGCTAATACAAACAACATTGGAGATAGTGGGCATCCCTGTTTTACTCCTCTTTGAATTAATATTTCCCTGGGATGTCCGTCGTTAATTTTAATCAGAGCTTTCCCTTCTGTGTAAATTTCTTTTAATGTGATCATAAAAGGTCCTTCAAACCCAATTTTGTTTAATACCTGAAAAAGATATCCATGATTTAATGAATCAAATGCCTTATAAACATCTAATTTCAGTAGTGCAATCTTTCTCTTATTATTTGCATGGTATAAGGCATTGATCACATTTCTTATGGGGTGACCATTATATCTTCCTTTTACAAATCCATATTGGTCCTCTCCCACTAATCTCAGGAGGTATTTTTCCAATCTATTAGCTAATATCTTTGCAAAACTTTTATAATCTTGGTTTATCAAGCTTATGGGTCTATAAGAGGCCAGATCCTCTGGATTTATATTATTTATTATATTATATGTTTACTCTTTCATTTCTTTTGATGTAATTATAATTGTGCTATCATTTCTATTTTCTTTTTTTCTGTTCTATTTATATTTAAAAAAATTATATAAAAAAAGAATTTATACACTGCCTTAAAATACCTACGGCTGTGACCCACACTAGGTAGCTGACTGCGCAATCCTATGGTCGGCTGTGAAGCAGGCATGGCTGTGGAGGCAGCATGGACCAGTCAGTGAGTGGCGGTCCGGTGGAGCCCAAGGGGTTGCCAGGTTCAGGTGGGGTCTTCCCAGGGGAGCCATGTGTGGATGTGGGGAAGGGACAGGGAGGAGAAGGGAGGGGCCACTTCAGGGATCCCCACTGCATGGGCTGCCCCCCGGTGTGGGCATCCCCTTGTGGGGTGCAGCATGCTCCATGGCTGCCCACTCAGAGAAAGGCGGAGGTTTTGACATGCCCTGCGAGCTGGCCACACAGTCACCCCCTGCCAGCCCCAGCCTCGCTCCCAAGACTCACCCTCCCGACCGCTTTCCCCCTCATCACCGCATTGTGAACCCAGTCCATGGTAGCGCACCACCACTCCAGCCCTGCCAGGAGTCTTGCCCCGACACACCACAGGCAACCGTGCATTTCTAGGAGACAACGCGCACACCGTGGTTGCAGCTCCATATAGGCTTTGCTGGGCCTTTTCAGTGGTTCACCTTCCTGATCGTAGTGGACTCGTTTTCTAAATGGCTGGAAGTCATTCTGGTGTTGGCCATGACATCCACAGTTGTCGTCCTATTTGCAACCCACAGGATACCAGACACCATCGTATCCGACAATGGCACCCAGTTCACATCGCAAGAGTTCCGGAGGTTCCTTGACGACAAAGCCATCTGCCACGTCACATGAGCTCCATTCCACCCATCTACTAATAGACAAGTGGAATGGATGGTGAGATTCATGAAGGACTCACTGCACAAGTTGAGTCATGGGGACTTGAACTTGTGGCTAATCGAGCTCTTGCTTTAGCAGCACATAACTCTGCATGCCACTACAAGCCACAGCCCTGTGGAACTTTTGATGCGTTGCCAACTAACAACTCTGCTTGATTGGCTGCACCCCGATTTTGCTCAGGATGCCCAGAAGGGACCGGAAGTATCGGAGTTGCCCAGAAATTTCCAGCCAGGACCTCATCTACGCCAAGAACTATGGGGACAGGCCGGTCTGGTTCCTGGAATCTGTGATCAAGGCCACCGGACTGGTGTTATACAAAGTGGCCAATGCTGCTGGCAGTATCTTCAGGAGGCATATTGACCAGCTATGACAGCAGTGGCTGGAGTGAAAGCAGGGGTCGAACAGTGATTTCCCCCCTTGTACCACTGATACAATGACTGAGCCAGCCGTGGCACTTGAGAACCATGGGGACTCTCTGACCGAGGGCCAGCTGTCACCATTGAGCAGGGAAGAAGCTGCCAAAAGTGACGGGGCCTCCTCTGCTGAGGGGACAGAGCCCGCCATGAACACGAAGACTCCAGTCAGTGGGCCTGTGAATTCAAGGGAGTTGCGCAGGTCCCAGAGGATGCGTCATCCCCCGACTTACCTTGGATATTATTATTGGAGTGGGGTGTCCCCAGCTAGGAGGGAGGGGTGTTATGTATTGGCCCAGCTTCTATCTAAGCCTAGGCTCCTGACGGCCTCATTGCTATTGGCTGTTTTCGCTGGCTTCATTCAATCCAAACTGTACAATAAAGTCCAATCACAGCTCTGTAAATAAGTTATTTTGTATATAGTTAATGCAAACTAAGGATTCTATCTTCAGGTGCCTATTGGTTGTTGGTTGACATGGGGGCATGGTTTGTGTGTATATATTTTGGCTCCTGTTGAGTGTCTGTTGTCTGTCTGCTTCCGGTTCTCAATAAAGATGTTTCTATGAGCTGAAATCTCAATACTTAATATTGACGATGAGGATGGGATATAAGGTGGGTAGGCAGCCCCACAACACTCAAGCTGAATCACTTGCCGGTGAGGAATTTTTGCCTCAGCCAGACCGGCACTCATTCCCTCCTCACTCTAGAGCACCATTCGGTATGGTTGCCAAGGGCCAGTTCAAGACATTTGATGCTGCCACTGAGGACTGGGGCTCATACATCTCACAGTTCCAATTTCACCTTAAGGCAAATGAGACCAGTTTGGCTCCAAACTGGAGCCAGTTTGGTATAGTGGTTACACCACTACAGTTTGGTGTAGTGGTTAAGAGCGTGGGATTCTAATCTGGAGAGCCGGGTTTGATTCCCTCTCCTCCCCTTGAAGCCTGCTGGGTGACCTTGGGCTAGTCACGGCTCTCTGGAGCTCTCTCAGCCTCACCCACCTCACAGGGTGTTTTGTTGTGGGGATAATAATGACATACTTTGTAAACCGCTCTGAGTAGGCATTAAGTTGTCCTGAAGGGCATTAAATCAAATGTTGCCATTATCATTAACATTATCATTTTTTAAAAAAATAATTTTTATTGGGTGAGTTAACATACAAATTAATTAATATACATTCTATTACCCCACCTATTCCTGTTTCCCCCACCCACTCCCTCCCCCTTTTCTTGTTAGACTTCCAACAGCTTTCCAACCCATTATCTAATTGTATCTATTATTCTATCCAACACATTGTCTAAAAAAAAAGAATATTAGTTCACACTATTAACTTATTTTAACTTTCCATATATTATTTCCATCGGTAAAGACATTCTACCTCCCCCTTTAATAGTTGTCCAATGACCACACTTTCCCCCTTACTTTCCCATTTCTTTTCCCATTTCTTTTCCAAATAACTTATAAATTTCCCCCAGTCCATAACAAATTCTTCTGAATCTTGTTCTCTCATTTTCCTTGTCAATTTGTCCATCTCGTCATTAACATTATCATTATCTCACTGGCGCTGAGCAGGAGAAAGCTGTCTTCTTCAGTGCCTGTGGCTGCTCAACATTTGAAATTGCCCGCACTCTCGTGGCACCAGAAGTACTGGAAGAAGTGTCACTCACAACCATCAAGGTGAAGCTGAAAAACCATTTCTCGCTGCAGCCATCAAAAATCGCATGCTGCTATGCCTTCTAAAAGCATGACCAGGTGCCGGGAGAGACAATCGCCACATTCATCATGGCATTGCGGAAGTTAGCACAGCTCTGTGAATTCGACGACCTAGAAGAAGCCCTCTGACAGGCTAATGTGTGGACTATGGGACAAAAAACTGCAGAGATGACTCTTCATGAAGAAGAACCTCAATTTCAAAATGGCTTATGAGGAGGCCATCGCAGCAGAAGCAGCTGACCAGTCCACCAAAGAAGTGTGACAGTCGCCCAGTCCAGCACTACCCAAGAATGCCGAACTAGTCCACCATGACAGCCTTGAGAGCAACTCTGAAGAAGATGGTGAGGTTCACCGAACTCAAGCAGTGCAGGCCAAGCGTTCCAAACAGCCTCTATATAGTGGATCTCTATGTGCCAGCTGGGGGGGGGGGAAACCACGAAAGAAGAACTTGCAGATTCTGTGACACTGAGTGCTGGGCATGCAGAAAGAAGGGTCACATCACATGGGTCTGCAGAGCTACCAAGAAGGGAGGCTGTCCACTGCAGTCTCCGCACCTCACTCCATGCCAACAATGGCCGGCAGGGAAGGGTTTTCCCTGGCCTGAAGAATGTCACTCCATGACCAAGTGTTCTGGCAGAACCATCGTCCTGAACACCAGAACGAGCACCAAAGAAAAGATCTGCATCACAGTGAGCATTGAACGGACGCTGTATGAGATGGAAGTCCACTCTGGGTCAGCGCTCTCCATAGTCTCCATGGACATCTTCAACCAAGTGTGCCCCAAGGGGAAGAAGTGACAGCTTGAGTCACGCAATTTAATCCTGATGGACTCCCAGGGTCGTCGGGTTCCAGTGGCAGGAGTTGGTCGAGTTGTGGTCAGCTACAGACTGTCATGGCCCCCTCCGTCTGTCATAGTCAAGGGGCGCCTCACTAGTTTACTGGGACTTGATTGGTTTGAGGCATTGGGCATCCACATCACCGGAGTCTGACAAGTCAACCAATCTGACATTGAAGCAGTATGTGCAGTTTCCTACCATGTTCGATGGCTCGTTAGGGTGCTACACAGGGCCACCAGTCTCCTTCAACCTCAATCCAACAGTGCTGCCAACCCGTCTGAAGGCGCATTGAGTTCCATTCACACTCAAACCACACATTGACAAGGAGCTAGAGTGCCTGATTGCCCAGGGAGTCCTCGAGTCTGTATCGCACACCTGTTGGAAGACCAATCATCACGCCCATCAAGGCCAATGGGGCCATTCGTATTTGTGCAGACTACAAGTGTACAATAAACAACGCTCTACAACAGCACACATACCCAGTGCCGGTAGTCAGCCACCTCCTGGCATCTGTAGCAGGAGGAAAGACCTTCGCCAAGATTGACCTGGCACAAGCCTACCAGCAGTTCCCTGTGGATGATGCCACCACAGAAGTGCAGACCATCATGACCCACTGTGGAGTGTTCAAAGTTAAGTGGCTACAGTTCAGGGTCAGTGTGGCCCCCAGTATTTTCCAGGGACTTATGGAGGGACTGCTAAGGGGAATCCCAGGAATCACCCCCTACTTTGATGATGTCCTGATCATAGGAACATCCTCCATCGAGCTCGCCAGCTGCCTTTGAGAAGTCCTCCTCCGTCTCCAGGATGCTGGGCTGAAAGTAAAGAAAGAGAAGTGCTAGTTCGGTGTTCCATGAGTGGAGTTCCTGGGGTTCCTAATCAATGCCGACGGCATCCACCTAACAGATAGCAAGGTGCGAGTTATAACCACTGCACTGACACCTCACTCAAAAAAGGAGCTACAAGCATTCTTAGGGCTCCTGAACTTTTATCATGCATTCCTGCCACACAAGGCATCACTAGCAGAGCCCCTACATCGGTTGCTGGAGAAGAACGCTCCTTGGACCTCGGGCCAGAAGCACTCTCTCGTGTTCACCGCTGTTAAGGAGCTCCTGTCATCCAACACAGTATTGACACACTTGGATGAACGCAAGCCGCTTATCCTCCCCTGTGACGCCTCGCCTTATGGAGCTGGCGCGGTCCTGAGCCACTGGATGCCAGACAGGCGGGAGGCCCCTATTGTGTACTTTTCATGGACATTGTCGCAAGCAGAAAGGAACTACATGCAAATCAACAAGGAAGATCTTGCCCTGGTTGCAGGGGTTAAGAAATTTCATGATTATGTTTACAGGCGTCACTTCGAAATCACAACTGACTGTAAGTCTTTTCTAGGCTACTTCAGTCCGGCAGACCCCACAAGTCATGTCCCCCCAGATGCTACACTGGTCAGTGTTTCTGTCGGCCTACAGCTACCAGCTTTTCTACAGGCCAGGCAAAGCCATTGGGTATGCTGACACCCTCAGCCACCTGACGCTACCAGGCCCTGCCCCCGACCCCTCTCCTGCATACGGGGTCATGCAACTGGAAGAGTTGTCTCAGCAGCCCTTCTGGAGCTGGACATTGCCTCCCATTCCGCCAAGGAACTTTCAGTTCACAACGGATGCCTTCTCTGGGGGAGCAGAGTCGTTGTTCCACCCAGGCTATGGCAGTGGGTGCTTGAGGCACTTCATGTAGGGTACCCTGGGATTGTGAAGATGAAGGCCCTGGACTGCAGCTATGAGTGGTGGCCAGGGATGGATTTAGCAATTGAAAGATGAGTCTGGACTTGCCAGCCCTGCCAGGAGTCTTGCCCCAACACACCACAGGCAACCGTGCATTTCTAGGAGACAACATGCACACCGTAGTTGCAGCTCCATATAGGCTTTGCTGGGCCTTTTCAGAGGTTCACCTTCCTGATCGTAGTGGACTCGTTTTCTAAATGGCTGGAAGTCATTCTGGTGTTGGCCATGACATCCACAGTCGTCGTCCTATTTGCAACCCACTGGATACCAGACACCATCGTATCCGACAATGGCACCCAGTTCACATCGCAAGAGTTCCGGAGGTTCCTTGATGACAAAGCCATCTGCCACGTCACATGAGCTCCATTCCACCCATCTACTAATAGACAAGTGGAATGGATGGTGAGATTCATGAAGGACTCACTGCACAAATTGAGTCATGGGGACTTGAACTTGCGGCTAATCGAGCTCTTGCTTTGGCAGCACATAACTCTGCATGCCACTACAAGCCGCAGCCCTGTGGAACTTTTGACGGTTAGCCAACTAACAACTCTGCTTGATTGGCTGCACCCCGATTTTGCTCAGGATGCCCAGAAGGGACCGGAAGTATCGGAGTCGCCCAGAAATTTCCAGCCAGGACCTCATCTACGCCAAGAACTATGGGGACAGGCCGGTCTGGTTCCTGGAATCCAAGATCAAGGCCACCGGACTGGTGTTATACAAAGTGGCCAATGCTGCTGGCAGTATCTTCAGGAGGCATATTGACCAGCTATGACAGCAGTGGCTGGAGTGAAAGCAGGGGTCGAACAGTGATTTCCCCCCTTGTACCACTGATACAATGACTGAGCCAGCCGTGGCACTTGAGAACCACGGGGACTATCTGACCGAGGGCCAGCTGTCACCATTGAGCAGGGAAGAAGCTGCCAAAAGTGACGGTGCCTCCTCTGCTGAGGGGACAGAGCCCGCCATGAACACGAAGACTCCAGTCAGTGGGCCTGTGAATTCAAGGGAGTTGCGCAGGTCCCAGAGGATGCGCCATCCCCCAACTTACCTTGGATATTATTATTGGAGTGGGGTGTCCCAAGCTTAGGGGTGTGTGTGTGTTATGTATTGGCCTAGCTTCTGTCTAAGCCTAGGCTCCTGACGGCCTCATTGCTATTGGCTGTTTTCCTGCTGGCTGCATCCAATCCACACTGTACAATAAAGTCCAATCACAGCTCTGTAAATAAGTTATTTTGTATATAGTTAATGCAAACTAAGGATTCTATCTTCAGGTGTCTATTGGTTGTTGGTTGACATGGGGGCGTGGTTTGTGTGTATATATTTTGGCACATGTTGAGTGTCTGTTGTCTGCTACCAGTTCTCAATAAATGATCATGATCATGATCATGATTATGATTTATATACCGCCCTTCAGGACAACTTAATGCTCACTCAGAGCGGTTTACAAGGTATGCTATTATCATCCCCACAACAATCACCCTGTGAGGTGGGTGCGGCTGAGAGAGCTCCAGAGAACTGTGACTAGCCCAAGGGCACAGCTGGTTTCAAGTGGAGGAGTGGGGAATCAAACCCAGCTCTCTAGATTAGAGTCCCTGATGTCAACTGGGGCGTTGACTTCAGAGGCTTTTACCCACTCCCTCTGTCCCTCATCAAAATCCATCCAACATATTAATTAAGACAACACTCCTCGTTCCAGTTTTGAGTCCAGGATTTCTTTGACTTCATATTGTTGCTGTCCATCCACGAGTAGGGGTAGGGGGGGAATCCCGCGGTCTGGATGCCATTTGTCAGGAGGGTGAGCTTTTTTCAGGAGGCTGAAATGGAAAACCGGATGGATATTCTTTAAGTTCGTGGGTAGTTTTACCTCCACTGTTCATTTATAATCCTTGCAACTCGAAAGAGACCCAAGAATTTCCAGTCTACTTTCTTGCTTGGCTGCTCTCCCCTTAAGTGCTTAGTAGAGATGTATACATAGTCTCCCATTTGTAATTCCCAAGGGGTTGATCTCTTTCTATCAGCATATTTTTTGTTATCCTCTTTGGCTTTTTCAAGAGTCTTTTTAATTATGTCCCATTGTTTTGTCAGTTTAGACCACCACTCCCTCAAATCACCTGTTTGGTTATTTACTGGCATCTGGGTGAAGGGCATCACTGTGCCTTCATATCCTTGAGCCACCATGAATGGGGAGGCACCGGTGGATGCATGGACCATGTAGTTATAACAATATTCGTCAAAAACTAAGAATTCGGTCCAATTATCCTGTTGGTAATTGATATAACATCTTAAGAACTCTTCCAGTACTTGATTAACCCTTTTGGTTTGACCATCGGTCTCGGGATGATGAACAGAGCTGAGCCCCTGTTCAATCCCCACTACTTTCAATAACTTCCGCCAGAAGTACTCTGCGATCTGAAATTACCTTATCAGGAAATGAGTGCAGCCTTACTACATGCTGCATGAATAGATTGGCCAGTCTCTTTGCGGTGGGGAGTTTAGAACAAAGGATGAAATGAGCTTGTTTCGAAAATAAATCCATCACCACCAAAATTATTGTTTTTTCCTTCGAGGGGGGGGGACGTCAGTGATAAAATCCATGAAGACCACTGCCCATGGTCGAGAGGGGGTCTTTAGGGGCCGTAGCAGTCCAGGTGGCTTGCCTCCTCTAGTCTTTCCTATTAGGCATACTTGGCATGCAGAAACGTATTGGGAAATGTCTTTTCTCATGCCAGGCCACCAAAATTGTCTTTGTACTAGATGCAGTGTTTTCAAATATCCAAAATGCCCGGCTAGTTTGGAGTCGTGACATTGCTTTAACACTTCCCCCCTTAAAGTGGATGGAATGTACAATCTTCCCTGTTTGTACCAGATTCCCGATTTGCCTCTTTGCAATACATCCTTGGGCAGAGCGTCCCCCTCCCTTTCGGTATCCTTGGAGACTCTCTCCTCCCAGCCTGTGGGAATGGTATCTTGTTTCATTTGCTGTGATTGGCTTCTGGTGATTACAGCCCCTCCCAACTGGGTTTGCGAAAACATAGTGTTTATTACTTCCTCCCTTTAGCTTTCGAGTTGGGGAATGCATGATAAAGCATCTGCCAGGAAGTTCGATTTGCTGGGGAGGTGCTTCGGTGTGAAATTGAATTTGGAAAAAAACTTCACCCACATATGTTTAGTGACGAGCTTGCACGGCATTTTTAATGCTTCCAGGTTTTTATGATCTGTCCATACTTCAAAAGGTACTTTGACCCCGCTAGCCAGTGTCTCCAGGTAGGGATGAGTGCAATGGCTTCTCCCGTAACAGCTCTGTAGTGCAAATAGAGTAGAACTCCCGGGAGAAAAAAAGGCACACTCTTACAAATTATCAAAAAGTATTTTCAAAGTGCAATGTGCTACTAGTTTGTGACAATTATACAACAGTGCAAATCAACAATTCTACATATGTATGAATGACCAAACCAGGAAAGAACAGAGTCCCAAAATAGAGTCTTTCTCCATGGGTATGTAAACAATATTGTATCTTCTTTTGTCTTTTTGTTCTCCTTGTTAGCAGCGAAAAGCAGAATAGATGAAAAACAGTTCCACGCCCAATTCAAATGTGTCTCCAGGTAGACAGTGACAACTTAATCGCGCTGGGTTCTTTATCCCAGATCGCCCAGTGGCGTTCAGTTTCAGAGAATGTTTTGGACACATATGTGCAAGGGTGCATTTCCCCCTCATCATCAGCAACAGGACCCCTCCCATCGCAACGTCACTAGCATCCACCTGTACAATAAACTTTCGGTTCCCCTCTGGGTGCTGTAGCACTGGCTCTGAGGTGAACAGTTCTTTTAATTGCTCAAATGCCTCTTGGCATTCTTGAGACCAGGCTAATTTTGCACTTGGTTTAGTTCCTTGCGCTCCCTTTCCTGTGGTTTTTAGGAGATCAGTGAGGGGCCTCCGGGTTGTGGGGGGTTCCCACCCCACAATTGCTTGTATTCTCTCAGGGTCCATTTTTAGTCCCTGCCCCAACACTCTATAGCCCAGAAAATCCAGCTCCTCCTGTGGAATTCACATTTGGACAGTTTTATGGGCAGATGGTTATTGTGCAGGGCTTCGAGTACCTGCTGGACCAACTGAACATGTGACTCATCAACTTTTAAATAAATTAAAATGTCATCCAAATAAATGACCATACCTTTGTACAGGTTTTGTTGATTAAATTCATAAACACCCCAGGGGCCCCTTGTAATCTGAAAGGCATCACAGTGTACTCAAATTGTCCCAAAGGGGTGTTAAATGCTGTCTTCCATTCATCCCCCTCCCTTATTCATACCCAGAAGTAAGCATTTTTCAAGTCCAATTTTGAAAAGGTCTTCCCCTGAGCCACCACGCTCAATAAGTCTCTGATGAGAGGGAGGGGATAGGTGTTTGACATTGACACTCTGTTAATGCCTCGATAGCCAGCGCACAGTCTTAAACCCCCATCTTTCTTCTTGCGAAACAACACTGGTGCGGCGTGGGGGGAGCTGGTGGGTCTGATGAATCCTCGCACCAGGTTTTTGTCAATGAACTGTCTCAGTTCCTCCCTCTCCCCCCAGTTCATGGAATACAATTTCCCTTTTAGCAGCTTTTGTCCGGGGATCAGTTCAATGGCACAGTCCATAGGCCTGGGGATGGGGGAAAAAAGTTTTTCTGCTTCCTTTAAATCAAACACCTGACTTAAGTCCTGACATTCGGGTGGGATCTGCTCTAATTCCTCTTTTGTAAGCAGAACCACCTCAAAGGGGGGGTGCCTTCTCGCCCCACTCTGCTCTTCACACACAGTCAGGGCAATTTTCTATATTAAACTGTAGTACACCTGTTTTCCACCTCACATATGGGTCGTGGTCCCAGAGCCATCATGATCCCAACACTAAAGGGAAGTTAGTGGCTATGCTAAGTCCTGGTTTCCCAATGGTTCCCCATCCCCAGGGGGACCGATTCCATTGCATAAGTAGTGAGGGCCCCTTTCATCTGTTCAAATACTATGGGGTGGTCCCATTTGCACACTTCCAACCCCAGCCTTGTGACTAATGTGGGGGTAATTAAATCCCAAGTGCATCCCGAGTCTAGCAACGCCCGCACTCAGTAAAACCCTTTTGGGATTTACTAAAGTCATTGGTATTTAAAGTAGGGTCCCTTTAGGTTTCACCTCTTCAGGTGTTAGTCCCTTGTGGACCTGCCAATGGGACCTCTTTACGGCAGGTTGGTGACATTTCCCACCGGCTGGATAGGGCGCTCCTTCTCTTCTGATGGGTCTTCGCTCGATCCCTCTGAGCTTCCCTCGGTGTTGAGGCTGCTCGCCACTTCGCTTCTTTTCTTGGTGGGTTTCTTTGGTGTTTATGTACAATCTCTGTATCCCACCTTTCTCCCCCCCCCAATTTTTTAAAATTTAAATATGTTTTATAAACAGTTACAAAGTCAAGAAAAATAGCCAGTGGTACAAAATAAGTTTTCCACTACATACATTTAGAGTAACTTAGATATTGCTAACTCAAAAATATTTTTATATACAAATATATCTTCATGGATTATAAGTAAAGTACTATAATTTGGTGTCTCTAAGACAGGTAATAACTTATATCTTAACATTATTCCTAACTACTATCTAAACTACTATCCATTTATAAATGCTTATAATTCTACACACCCGCACTCTTAACCACTGCACCAAACTGCCTCTCATAGAAAGAAGTTTCTATGAGCTGAAATCTCAATGCTTAATAGTATCTAAAGTGATCTAAAACAGCCTTGTGTCCTCTTACTGCTTTGTTAACCAGTGTGGTTGACAGCCAAAACCAAGAAGATATAAACTGTGGTTTATAAAGGCTGAGCCTCTCGTCGGGTAATTGACTACTTCACCTACAAACGCTTTAAGGTCAAGCAGTGATAAACGCCCCAGTATTGGGGTTCTTGCAGACTGCTGAACGAGGTGGAGATTGGTCTGCACAAGCAATTTATTACGTTCTCGAGCAAGGATCCAGACTCAGGAACTCCTCTCACTAACTGTTGTCCCGTCACTTTTAAAAGAAACTCTGTTTTATGTACCTGGGTTTGGTAAATGGACAACACATCAGCAAACGACATGGATTGTTGTAAAAAAAAATGAAGACCAAGCAAGACTTAAATCACCCCTGCGGTACACCACGTCTCTGGACTTACCGGTAGGGGTTGAGGGTACACAGTGTGACAGCTGGAAAGGTAAGTCTATCAGAGTTGAGGTTCAAATTCAGGTTAACTGGAAAGCTGAAGTAATCGCCATAGATAATTCCAAACTGCCAGTACATGAGGCCGAAGGTGAGGAAGAAGAGGACTGACCAGAAGGCAGTCTTCATCTTGTTCCTCTTAGAGCAAACCAGCCGGATGGCCCCATGGATGGTTGTGTTGTTGCAGAAGAACTGGAAGAGCTCCTGGTAGGAATGAAAGAATTCAACGAGACCTTCACTGTGATCCACTCCCTCTTCTTCCATCTCTGCTTCCTCTGATACTTTTGGCTCCTTTGTCTCCTGCTTGGACTGCTCCATCCCCTTGCCTTCGGGCTGTTTTTCAGACTTCATAGTTGCAGTTAGAGCTGAAATGAATATTCACAAATGTGAAGTTCACAAATGTTTCCAATGCCATCATACAGGTTCTTGGTGTGAAATTCCATTCAAAAAGTGAATTTCCATGTCAAGCGTGACATAGTACCTCACTATTTGAAATTGGAGTGCCATGACTCAGTGGGAGAATGTCTGCTGCGTATGCAGAAGGCCCCAGGTTCAATCCCCGGCATCTCCAGCTAAAACAACCGGGCGGAGGGTGTTAGGAAAGACTTCTGCCTGAGACCCTGGAGAGCCACTGGCAGTCTGGTCAGGCCACACGGGGGCCTTGCTGGTCCACTGGGCTGAGAAGGCGGCTCCTTAGGCTCACGCACCTCATTTGGGAAATGTTTATGCTGCCTCTTGAGGCTCCTGCTCACTACGAATAAACAGCAATTTAAACAAATCATCAATTTATCATCAATTATAAAACAAGACATAAAAACAGCCTAAAATATCCTTAAAACAGACCAAAAGCAGATCATAAAAGATTTTTTTTAAAAAAACCCTTCATTAAAAGCCTGAGTAAAAGGAAATGGCCTGACAACTAAAACACATTATGATAGGTGCCTGGGGAGCCTCAAGGGAGATGGCATTCCAAAGGCAAGGTGCCACCACTGAAAATGCCCTGTCTCTAGTCACCACCTGATCTCTGAAGAAGAGGGCACAGACAGCTGGGTTTAGGAGGTAGAGCTCAACTGGGAGGAAACGGTCTGTCAGGTACCCTGGCCACAAGCTGTTTAGAGGTAAGACCTCTAACATGTCAAATTGCTCCTGGAAACAGATGAGGCCCAAGGTTAGTAAAAAAAAAAAAGGACCAACCAGAAGGCAGTCTTCTTCATCATCAATCCCATATAATACGATTACACAGAAATAAATTGCACTGAGTTCTATGGGATTTATTCCCTGTAATGGTATGGTAACAACTCAGTTGTAGTTTAGGCAGGCAGTAAAAACGATATAGTAAACTGTCAAATACCTTGAAACACTAAAGAGAATTCTGTGTTGGCAGAGGAATTCTAACATTGATCAAATACTGTTGCAAACTAAATACTGCTGCATGTCGTATATCAAATTCATTCATTTATTTCTATAGTGCTTAAAAATTGTACAACACATGCCCATTATCAAATACTTTTGACAGGAAAACAGCTGTATATCAGCTATGCAGCATGAAATATCAACCTATGGTGACCCCAGCAAGGGGCTTGCAAGGCAATCGAGGAGGAGGGGTCGCTTACCGTTGCCTTCCTTGGCAGAGTCTTCCTTGGTGGTCTCCTGTCCAAGTACCAACTCTGCTTAGCTTCCGAGATCTGACAAAATCAGGCTACGCCATACCATTCCACATCCCTCAGGCACTAACTACCAGCTTTTAAATACCAAATCAGGATATAAATATTTGAAACCTGGTTTCAAATATCATCAGAGGGCAAATGCAGATATCAAATATTTGTTGAATATTTGGGAAATATTTGGAGAATATCTAGTGGTTGCTGGACGTCATAACTGACAGAGAAGAATTCTGGGGAGCAGATTTGTTTCAGATGCAGCGAATAGGTTGGAGACCCTGGAGACAAGGGAAGCGACATACACAGATCCCCCTTTCCTACCGAGGGCCTCCAGCTCTCCCCTCCGCACTTCCTGGGAGTTCCCAATTCCCAGGAGCATCCTCTTGATGGGCATTTAGGGTTGCAACGGCTTAGAAAGTTGTGCTCACCTGACAATAATTTTCATCAGGATTCACAGTCTTCTTCAGAAAAAGTTCAGAATCTGGCTTGTTAAAATAGAATTATATCTTTCTAAGGCACAAAAAAAGAAGATTCCCTGGAAAAGTCAATAATGCTAGAAACAGTAGGAAAAGAGGAAGGCCCAAAATGAGATGGCTTGACTCAATAAAAGAAGCCACATCCTCCAATTTGCAGGATCTGAGCAGGTCTATTAATGACAGGACGTCTTGGAGGTCTTTCATTTATAGGGTCGCCATTGGACTTGACGGCATATAACACAAACACACAAGGCAGGGTAATATCCCTGTTTGAACATCCATCAGTTCAGGTGACATTCTGTTTGTTGATTTTTCAATTGACTCCCCCCCCTTGTAAACCCGTTTCTGGCTGTTTGAGAAGTTGCTTCAAATTCCTTCCTAACAAAACAACATGGTTGGCTTTTTGTGCATGTGTGTTCTCACACAGCCCAATGGTGTTCTACTCCCCTCTTTCATTGCTGCACTGCTGCTCTGCTCAAAGGCAGTTTTTTAATTGATATTTAGATTGAAATATCTAGAAATATCATAGAAATCAGTCATAAACAAAAATCCTACCATTCAAGGTTCCTGTAACTCGTTCTAAGCAATGTTAATGGGCTACAATCTGTTTCAGTTTACAGTGTTTTTGTGCTTGCACAATATTGTAAAATCCCTGATGCAGTCCTATTCAGCAGGTGTTGAAGTTGTTTTGTGATGAACCAAACAGAACCAGTGACTGACTCACATCTGATCACCACAGTCATAAGCGGTAAGTGTGATTGTTAACAGCAGCCATCATAAATTAGGAGTGTTGCTAAGGGTAATTAACACAACCCCGTGGGAACCTGTAGCCCCTCCACACAAGCAGGAGCAGGAGAACTTCTTGGCCCATATGAGTGTGTGCAGATGTTTTTTCTGGCATGCTCTTCTTGGATATCAAAATGTCTTGGATCACCCTGTTGGAGGGACACTGGTGTAGATGGTTAGATTTTTTTGTACCGGCAGACAAGAAAAATCCCAATGGTTGATCAAGCAAAATCAACATAGGTTCTCAGTTGAGAGATTTAGGTGTGGGGGTGGGATTTGAGGAGGGGAGAGACCCCAGTGAGGCATAGTCCACCTTCCAAAGCAGCCATTTTCTCTGGGGGAACTGCTCTCCATAGTCTGGAGATCAGCTGTAATTCCAGGAGATCTCTAGGCCCCACCTGGGAAGTTGGCAGTCTTAAGTCAGCAGCAGAAAGCAGGTTCTAGAAGGGAAACAGAATATCTAGCCATTTCCAGGCTGATACTTTTCGTTTGATTTCCCCAGATCTCTAGCATAATCAGGTCAATGAAAAAGTTGCTGTAGAATGAGAAGAGACCAGTCATTCAAAAGAAGGCATCAAGAAGAGTGTCTGAAGAATGAGAGAGTGGAGGGAGGGAGGGAGGGAGGGAGGAAGGGAGGGACGGACAGACTGACTACAGAGGAGAGCCTGTATGAAACTGTGCTTCTGTAGGGAACTAGACTTTTTCAAATCAGGGATCTGCAGCCAACCCTGTTGTCCGACACGAGACTCAGACCCATGTTTCATCTCTCTCTCTCTCTCTCTCTCTCTCTCTAATGATATCTAAACCACAAACTTAAACTGGTGAAACGGAGTTGTGTGAGTTGAGCAACCCACAGCAACAGCAACAACCTTTATTGGCATAAATAATACAGATGGAACAAAAGAAATGTTGTAGAATAAGTTCATAGGGCAGCACAATCGTGTCCCCAGACAGCAAAATTATCTCGAGATACAGCACAGTCGTAGGAGGCTTTATGAAATATTACCCTCGACTTCCACACATAAGCCAGGAATTCAGCAACGGATAGAGTTATTGCTGGACTCTTGTCTGCTAAGAGAAATTTTAGATCCTTGCCCAAAAAATCCCTCTGCACAGGAAAAAGGGGATGAATCAATAAACTACGCATAACAGAGTATTTGGGGCAGCGAAAAAGAATATGTGAGATTGAATCGGGTTCCCTCAGAGTACAGTCACACAGCCTATCCCTATACGGGATACCCCCGTATCTGCCTGTGACCACTGCTGAGGGAAAGAGATTGAACCTCGCTAACATAAAAGCCCTCCTAAACACTGGGTGAGTTGAGCTTTCTCTGCACTCTCACTAAACTACAGCTCCCCAAATTCTTTGAGGGAGAACCATGATAGCAGCCCGATCTAAAGCCATTAGCCAATAGAAGTGTATAGAATAAATCCGTTGGGTGGCGGGGTGTGTGTGTGTTCTCACAGACTCCTGGATGGAAATGTCACATGTTTCCTGCTGACTTTTCCAAATGAATGCCCAAGGCCTGAGAAGTGGCAGAGCTGGTTGGTTATCCCCCGCATACTTTTGATTCCTTATCTCCACGCTTTTTCTGGCTTCAGGTTTCCCCCTCTCCTCCTGTTTCTCCTTCCTTATGACTTTGATGGGAGGATCTCAAGCTCCATACTTGCAATTGGGCCCTTGCTTGTGTGTGGGCTGCTCCTTCTGAAAATATCGTCTCTGCTTTTGGCAGTGTGGGCAGCCTCTCGTTCCCTTCCACGCGCCCATCTTCCTGCCCCTTCCAGGGTCTTACTCAGCCCTCCGTTCATCTCACTCTCTGTCCCTGGCGCTGAATCTGTTCCTTCCTCCCAGGGGCTCAGTGCATTTTTCTTCTATAGCTATACCCACCAGCAGATATTTCGTTGCCCCTTGCCATCTTTCTCTTTTTTTTCAAAACTAGCAGGCACAAACAATAACAAACCCAGGGACAGTTCTGGTACAACATACACACATGTAACACTGTCCAAGTGAGTATTGGGGACAGTGCCGAAGGGAGGGCAGAGCCTGGGGAAGCTCAGAGCCAAGCTACAAGTGACGAATGACACTTGCCTGGCAAGTGAACAGACTCGCGTGTATTTCTCCCTGTTCACTTGCCATTCACTTGCACGCCGCTTGATCGACAGGGAGGAATGAGTTCTGTTCACTTGCCAGGCAAGTGTCATTCGTCACCTGTAGCTTGGCTCTCAGGATCTGCTGCTGCCAGCAGGCATATGGCAACTCTATGGGTAATACGTCCTTCTGAAAGTACCCTGTCAAACGAGAAGCTGTTTGCAGACTCTGGGTGTGTGGGGAAAGGATCCAAACCCTTTTTGGCAGGTGATCTCTAGAGCATGTCTGTCACAGGGTTCTTGCTTCGTACGTCATAGTGGTTCACAAGGCCACAATGGTAGGCTGCTATGTTCTTTTTGTATTTGTTGTGCTGTATTTTGTGTTTATAGTTGGTGCATTTTGTCCACTATTGAAATGTAAATTTGAAGCTTCTTGGGGGCAGAAATGTGTCTTTTGCATTTATATTATTCAAAGTATGGACAGGCTGAACATGTTTTTGAATATTCTTCTCTTTCTTCTCCTAGTGAATAACAACAACAAACCTTCATACGTAGTTCACCAAATCATACGCTGCATTAACACCATCTGGTACTTTTTCCTAGCATTTCCCTACTAACTGCTGCATAGCCACAACCATGATCTGAGAACAACGCAAGCAAGAAACACAAACCCAAGATAATTACAGGAACATGAGAACGAAACACTAAACAAATGATGTGTGCTGCAATGTATTTGTCAAATAAAGGCCTTTGTTGTCTATGCATCTTTTTTTGTTTGATTAGTAATCCAGAACTGGTCCACGCTCATCCCCAGAAATCTGGATCACAGCCCTAGGGAATTTCCTGCTGATGTGGGTGGCGGGCATGTGAAAGAATTAGTAACCCTCTGGATCCTAATCTGGAGAGCCGGGTTTGCTTCCCACTTTGCAGATAAAAAAACTTGCATCGGTTTTGACGTGGACACCAAATTAATTGCTGCCATACTGAATGGACCTCAAGCATCCATTTATCATGTTGGTATGGATACATTCTGATTTATATGGTCTTGAGCATGTGGACAAGATACCTGGGGAAGTGAAGCCAACTACCTCCTCTTTAGAGCTGTGCCTTTCATGGCTAATGAAGGCAGCCAGAGGTGGTCTGATTAAGTGGCTACCCTGTGTTACAGAAGATAATGACAGAAGATGCTTAAATAGCACAATAGTATCCATATGCTTTCTAAAATGTGCTTTAAAACATGTACATGTACTTTGCAGCAGCTGAGATTAGTCCGACCTTGTCAGAGCTCGGAAGCTAAATAATGTCAGTATTGGATGGGAGGCCACTAAGCAAGACTGGAGTTGCCGTTCAGCGGAAGACAGCCATCTCTGCTCATCGCTTTGCCTTGAAAACGCCATTAGGTGGAACTGGTTGCGATCTGACGGCACTTTAGCTTTAGTTGTGCTGCTGCTGGCTTTAAAGGAGGCCGTTGCCAGTCCCTTTTTAAATAAGCCATTTTTGAATGCCATGGACCTGAGCAGTTAAAAGCTGGCATCAAGCCATATCTGGGGAAAGGTCCTTGAAAGAGACTCGTGACAAAACAACTCGAGGTATTCTTGAATGACACTGGTTATCTAGATCCTTTCCCACCTGGTTTCCATCCTGATTATGATACAGAACCACCACTTTTGCCCTATTAGATGATTTTCACTGGTTGACAGCCAGTGGATGCTACCCCTGAAATACGGGGTCAAACAAGACAGGCAGGCGTTAAAGAGTTGGGTCTGGGTTCCAGCCAGTGTCCAGGAGGTACAGCAGAAACTCCCCCATAACACCTTCTGGAAGCAACCTTTAAGGAAGAATCAAGAACAGTGCAACACTGTGAGACGCACCCCTCCAGCCCAACTTTGCTTCACAGTCTAGGAGGAGACTCCAGTTGATAGCACTGAAGCTCAGCGAGGGTTCCCCAGACCCAACTTGGGTTCCTGCAGCCACACAGCAGCCTTGGGAATGGCTATTAAAGAATAAAGGAGAGTGCAGATGGTCTCAGAATGCCACTGGAGGGGCCGGGTGGAGGAGGAAGGGCTCCCGCCTCCCCACTGAAGCTGTTTTCCAAAATGGCGAGCAGGTGGAGGGTCTCTGTTTAAGCTGTTCCACGTGGGGTATTCTGTGCACATCGAGCAGTAAAAATAGGGAACAACCCCTATTTCCCTCTATTTTGACATGGGGAAATGACTTGGAGGGGGGCGGGGGAGGCAGGAGCTCTTCCTTCCCCTGCGGTGGCATTCTGAGGCCATTTAGGATCTCCTTTATTTTTTAACAGCCATTCCCCACAACTGCTGTGTGACTGCAGAAGTTCCAGCAGAACTTCAGCCCCCACCAGGAATTTGGCAGCCCTACCACTGTTACACAGGCTTTGGTAACATCCAAGATAGATTACTGTAACATGCTTCATGTGGGACTGCCCCAAAGACAGTTCAGAAACTTTGGTTGCTATAAAACAAGGCAACAAGGACATTAACAGGTGAGCTCTGCAAGGTGTCCGTCTTGCCAGTTCTGTACCAGATGCCTTGGCTTGAAATTTGTTTCTGGGCTCAGTTCGAGTGCTGGTTTTCTCTTAGAGAGCCCTGAATGGCTTATTCCCAAAGTGCCTGCAGGACTGCTGCCACCTGATCAATCTGAGATCCAGAGATGGGGCCCTTCCTGCAGGGACAAACCTCCCCTGAACTTCTAATCGGGACCCCTGGCTGGGAGCTGCCCCTAAACTTCGGAACCTGCTGCCCCTGGAGGTGATATTGACACCATCCCTACAGACCCCAGACTAAGTTGACAGAATGTCTGTTCTGGAAGGCCTTTACACTAAACTGATGGATTGAGGGGTGCTGTCTGTTGTTTTAGTAGACCTGGTGATTTTTGTGGTAAATATTTCAAATTATTTTTGTTCTAGTGATTATGGTAAATATTTACTTGGAAAAAAGGCAGCAAATAAAAAAAAATACTAAAATAAAAAAAGGCCAAACTATCCCTCATCCACTTTGAATGCAGATACCAGGCAATTGCCATGAAGTGTTACAAGAAAAAGAGTGCCACTTCAGATTATCTGGAAATATACTTAACCGTTGCCTAACGAAGTATAAGGACCAGAAATGTTTGGGCCTTTAGAGTCACCTGTCATTTGGAACTGGATTTTCCTGTGTGAACAAGATAATCCAGCCGGGATGACTGCTCTAGTGCAACGGCAGCACAGTCCCGTTTGAATCAGAAAGAGCAAAGCTGACTGTGCTGCGGCAACCTAAACCTACCTCCGGACACCGGGCCCTTTGAACAAGCATGGCAAACAAAACATTCTATCCCCGACAATAGCCCTACAGAGAAGATTAGCACATCAAGTACCAATCCATATGCAAAAGAACCTCCTCAGGATACAGTGAAGCCTCCCGCCATTAGCATTCCACACCCTGGGAAACTCTTACAGGATGACTCAGCTCAACCCCACCCCTCCTGAGTAGATATAAATGACCTACATCTTTTCCACACTGTGACACTGAGAGATCTCTGTCTTTTGGTGCTACACCTCTGAAGATGCCAGCCACAGCTGCTGGCGAAACGTCAGGAACTACAATGCCAAGACCACGGCAATACAGCCCGGAAAACCCACAACAACCATCGTTCTCCGGCCGTGAAAGCCTTCGACAATACAAGCATGGCAAATTCCGTGGCTAGAAGCCCACAGGCTGCCCAGCAACATCACCCTTCAAAGCATCCAGAAAATATATGGCCTGATCCAGCAACCTGCAGAGATGACTGTAAACTGATTCAGTTATTCGTTTATTCAAAACTTGTACTTCACACAGAGTTCTTGACTCTGGGCTGGGAGGTTCCTGGAAATGGGAAGGGGGAGCCTGGAAAGGGAGGGGCCTCAGAGTGCTTCAGAGTCCACATTTCCTCCAGGTGAGGTGATCTCTGTAGACTGGTGATCTGCTGTAATTCCAGAAGATCGCTCGGTGTCACCTGAAAGTCTGCAACTCTAGGTTCACTTTTAGACTCTTTAGGAATGTGATGGGGGTGGGGGGTGGGGAAGGAACGAAAAGGGTGCAATCCAGCCAGATCTAGGTACTTTCAAAACGAGAAATTTAAACATGTGGCTAACCCTGTCTTTGAACCGAATGGGACTTGAAAAGGTTGGATTGTGTTGCAAATAAACCAACAGTTCCCCGGCCCTCCTGCCCCAGTGCTCCCTTCTTTTGCCCAGTCCTGTTTACAGTTCCTGGGTCCTCCCTGTCACCCTAGCACAGCTTTTCTTCCACTACCCCGGCCAGCATCCAGGGGCATGGAGATATCCTGGAATTACAAGTGATCTTCAGACTCTGGAGGAAACGGCAGCTTTGAAGGTGGACTCTTTGGCACCACGTCCCGCTGAGCGCCCTCCCCAAACGCTGCCCCCTCAACCACCTCCTCCTCAAATCCCCAGGAACTTCTCAAGCCGGAGCTGGCAGTCCTGAGAAGGGAGAGAACTGGCGTGAGGGAAGAGCGACGGGCTTCCCATGGAGCTGCCTTCCACTGAATCAGACCTTTGGTCCATCACGGTCAGTCTTGTCTTCTCGGGCTGGCAGCAGCTCTCCAGGGTCTCAGTAGAGTCTTCCACATAATCTCCTACCTCGTCTTTTTAACTTGAGAGGCCAGGGTTTGAACCCAGGACCTTCTGCATGCCGAGCAGATGCCCTGCCACTGAGCCATGGACCTTCCCCGTCTATTCAGCGCCTCAGGTTGCCCCCCCCCCGGCCATTGCAGCCAGGCTTTCACTGAGAGCAAGACTGCCTGGCTCTGACTCAGCCAGAAGCATCCGCAGTGAGGGTGGATTTGCCCCGTTCTGCGCTGCAGTAGAAGGTCATAAGCACGCTCGTGCTCGTCGTCGATCCCATTGGCTGGATCTGGGCTGAGTACTGCCTGTGGTGCTGCCCGCTCCAATGGGGCTTGGCTCAGCCTGCCCCGGGACACCAGCGGTGCTGTACAGACAGCAGCCCACCAGGAAACTCTCTGGGAAGTCCAGGGACTAGTCCACCTCGGGCGACGTGTCACTTAGCTCTAAGAATCATTTAGGTGGGTAGTTGGTCTGCGACAGAGTAGCAGGATTGTGGTCCAGGAGCACCTGGACTAGAGCAAAGCCCCCTTTGCTCTAAGAAGAAATCTATGACATCGGCACCAATCAAATCTGTTTTCCTCATACAAAACCATTGGACTGACCGACGGTGTCACAGCAGCAAAACCTGGCAAGATATTTATGTATATTTAAAAGCCAGTGATCTCTATTAGAGGCAAAAACTTCCAGGAGGCACAAGTTACAGCACAAGCCACAACAGGAGTGGCCGGGCAAACAATGTGATATGGGGGGGGGGGCTGGAGGCAGCAAGACATTCTGTGCTACAGTAAGCTACATGGCGCTATTTCTTCAACAGGAGTCTTGGAAGGAGAGGGATGGCTGCAGGTGGTTAGTCTGTGGCTTCAGCATCACGATACAGGATGCCAGGAGGACTCAAATGCCTTGCTCAAGACAGCCCGTCCCCCTCCTAGGCTTAGTGGAAGATGCTGGCTGATTTCAAAGGGACCGGAGCAGCGCTTGTAAAACAACAAAACAGCTATAGACTTGGAACCCCGTTCAAATGTGTTCCAGCCCACTGCCTGCCCTCCTACCTGAGCTTCCTGCACCTACAGGTCCACTCACATGTCTCCCATCCTCTGTCCCCGTGGCACAGTTGCCACATCCCCACACTCAACCACAGATGGTAATTTAAATTGGAATGAGAACCAGCAGGGACCAACCTTGTACATCTTGCCCTCCAGTGAGTCTGTGCCCCTGCTGCCTTCGCGCTCAGGAGGGTCCCTGGCTGTCCCCCAGCCCCAGGGGATCTGCCCTGCAGATCGCAGCTCCTCTGCTTTGACCTGATCTCAGAAGGCTCTCTGCCTTGCTGGCAGCTGGCTCCCTTTCCCTGAGTGTGAGGATTAAACTGGTTCCTTTCCAGATCAATCTAGCAACTTGTCTTGCTCTGGCCCTGCCTGCCACTCCCCGCCCATGCGAGAGGCTGGGATGAAAGGGAAGGCTCTCTTTAGCGGCAGCAGCAGCAGCAAGACTCAAATCACTGGACACTAATTGAGGAGAAAAAAACTGGGAGGAGAAGGAGAAGAAGGGGGGGGCAATAGAGAGGACTAAGCTTCATCTCGGCCCTGCAGTTTGGAAAGGGATGTATGTATGAGAAATGGGAAAGAAGAGCCCTCCTTTTCAATGTTGTGCAGAGTTTCATGTGGTAGCACTGGAAAGAGTTGCTGCTCCCTCTTTTTCCACACCAACCAGATATTTAAAAACCTGTGTTAATAAACTGGGTGACCACAGAATGCCTGCAAAATTAATCTGGGCTTCGAGGAGTAAGTGTGGCTCGAGCCCAGGCTGCCTCTAGTTCGAACGGCGTCAGCTGAGCGACCGGGGCCCAGTGATGCCCCTGAAACCTGTGCTGTTCTTTGAGCCAATGTCCCCCCCCCACTTCTGCTGCTCAGCCAAGGTTGCTCACCCCCACCCGCTTTTCACCTAAACGGCCTCAGTCAATGCTGCGTGTGGCTCTTCAGCACCAAACAAAGCAAAAGGTCAAAATGGTGCCTCCTCCACACTTTCAATTAGACCTAAAATTTTAAACATGGGATCCCTGTAATTTTTTTTTCATAGATGTCTTTCAATTCTAGGGTTGCCAGCTCCAGGTTGCAAAATTCCTGGAGATTTGGGGATGGAGCCTTGGGAAGGTGGCATTCAGGGATGGAAGGAACCTCCGCAGAGGAGAATGCCGAACAGTCCACACCCCACAGGAGCTGTTTTCTCCGGGAGTTCTGATTTCTATAGCATGGAGGTCAGTTGCAATTCCAGGGGACCCCCAGCCCCCCCCCCAGGAGGTTGGCAATTGCCCTCCTCACTGTAGCCACCATCCCATGTGGGTCTCGTGCCCACATGGGTCTCATCATGATCCTTGGCATAGCCTCTTCGGTGGTACAAGGGACCCCCTCCTCCCTCTGTTGATGGTTGCAAAGCCAATAGGATATTCAGCCCAGAGACTGGAGGCAGGACCGTGACACCCAGCTGGGAATCTGACGTGGCCCAAAGTGATGGCACCACGTTTTTTCTTTTTAAGGCCATTCCTATGTCTTTTGTTTTTGCTCGCTCTCCACTTTTTTTAAAGCTAGACGTGTGGAGAAGTTCGGAGGCTGTAGCAGGGAACTAACTGTTAGGGTTGCCGACTCCACCATGGGACGTTTCTGGAGAGCTGGGGGTGTGTGTGTGGAGCCCGGGGACAGCGAGGTCTGGGGACAGAAGGCGTCTCAGCAGGGTACAATGCCACAGAGCCCACCTTCTAAAGCAGCCATTTTCCCCAGGGGAACTGATCTCTGCTGTAACGACAACTTAGCCGTTGCAATTCCAGGAGATCTCCAGGCCCCACCTGGAGGTAGGCAGCCCTACCGAAGCACAACAACTTGAAGCCGTTTTAAAGCAGAGAAAGCTGTTGGCGTGGATTCTATTGGTGCTTAGTGAATTTTGGGGTGTTTGGAGCTTCCAACACATTGAGGAGGGAGAAGAGATGAACTACACTTCTCTCTGCTTTTGAAGTAGGCTGCACTCCTGTGCCTGCTAGCCCATATTTAGCTCATGACCATTTGATCATCAGTCTACAAACCAGGTGCGAGGACGCTGGCCTTCAGCTCCATTTCCAGGAGCCATACGGATGAACAGGGACAATGGAAGGATGCCGAAGTAATGTGTCCTCCTCAAATGAATGAAGCTAGGAAATCTTCACTTTTGGCTCTCAGCTCTGTTAAGTTCTGCTGACTGCTCAAAGAGAAGTCTCAAGGCTTAAATGGGTCTTGTGTGAAATGATAAGGCAAGGCCAATCTAATGCAAACATTATCTTTCCCACTAGAAGAGTTGGGGGTGATTCGAGTCAAGAAATGACAGCACCCGTGTGGCTTGTCACGTTATTATGAAATGGCTTCAAAAAAGAGGAAACGTTCAAGGTATTATAGTTTTCAAGGTAACATAGATTTATCATAAACCCAACAACTTTACAAACACTTGCACAAATGAATCGTAACTGCTATGAACGTAGCAACATTTGTAGAGGCATGATCCAATCTGAACGGCAAAGGCAGATCCTAACAAGTGGTGCCCAGCAAAGAATACAGCAGGTCCAGATCTGCCGGGCTGCTTCCCCTCCATACGCTCTTCAATGGCTCATCCTCCTGCCGCCGCTCCTGCAGAGGCGCTGATGCTTTGTTTCTCTGCAAAGAAATTAGCAGTTCCCTCAACTGAAGTCTAGAGACCTTCTCTCTCCTCCAGGCCAGACTCACTCATGGGAAAGAGTTTTACACAATATTTTAACTACTCAAATGGACAAACCTTTCCTTTCTAGTATCTCCTAAAGGAGATATTCTAATATGCATTTTTCCCCACAGGCAGGGCCCTGGCTGTTGGTAATAACTGGAGCACCTTTACGAACTGCCCATGCTGGGTGAGCTTTTGCTCCTTGGGCCCTAAATTCTAAACGTTGACATTGCTTACACTTTGACAGTGGGCACTGAACTAATTACCCCATAACAGTGTAGCAATTTAGATACCTGAGGACTCCTGCTGCTGTACAAACCTCCTCATTCATTCCCATCTATGGTTGCCAGCCCCCAGGAGAGCAGAGGGTCCCCTGCTCACAGCCTCTGCCCCTGCCCCCTCTCACCTGGCCAGTAGGGTTGGCCAGTGGGGGGTGGGGGGAGGGCGGGCGTGGGAATGAGACTGGAAACTCCAGAGTGCCCAGATGCTCTGGTGTCACAATGGGAACGATGTCATTCCCAGTGTGATGTGGAAGTGACAGGTAGCACCAGGGGCCGATTCAGTAAAAATCGGCCCCAAATACTAAATTCTTCTGAAACTGCTGAGTCATGCGTATGTGCAGAGTACCCCCCTCAGGACCCCCCCCCATTGTCATCTTTCAACCCTGGGGTACCTGGCAACCCTATGTCCTCACTGGAGGTCCTCATTGGGTCTGGGGTCCATTCCACGTTGGGGCTGTTCTTTGCAATCAGGTCATTCTGGAATTAGCAGCACATGGAATTACAATACAGGATCTATACATTGGTTTTGAAATAATTTATCTCCTGGATTTATTTTCATTTATAGTTCATCTTTTTCGCTGGGACTCGAGGCAGATTACAATCGAACTACTAAATCAATCAGCCCACAGCTGATTACAGAATAGGATGAAATTTAAATGTTAACATTTGAATCCAACAGCAAAGATTCCTACTAAAACAACATAATTTTCCCATTGATACAAGAAGTTCTGTTCCGTTATGATCATGATGTCCGGGGTCTGAGCCCCAGCCCCCAGACTTGACAAGAGGGAACAGCAGGGGACAAAAGGGTGGCAGCAACCCCACCCCCCAAGCCGGCAACCAGGGCCAGAACCTACCTACTCCAGGGGGAAGGGGTAAAAGGCCAGAACCTCAGAGGGGTGGAGGGGGCAAGGAGAGACCAGCCAGTCCCACCTTCCAGGGGGAAGAAAGGGGGCTAAGCAGGCCAGAGGGAAAGGGCCACAGCAGGGGGAATGTGGGACCAGCAGCAGCAGCAGCAGCAACCCAAGCAGAGCCCTTACCTGGCAGGGAGAGGAAGCAGCCTCTACAGCCCAGAGCCACACCATGGCTAGAAGACAGCAGCCTGGCTCAGGAGTTGCTAGAAGCCAAGCCTCTCCAGGGGGGGCTGCCACAGGCATTCTGGGGGAGGAGATGGGTAGCCCCGCCCAGCATTGCTGAGCTGGCAGCGCAGAAGCTGGCTAAGGCAGCACCTCATGAGCAAGGCCAGGCAAGCCCAATAGCACAGAGGCTGGCTGGGGCAGCTCCTCGTGAGCAAGGCCAAGGAGCCCTCAGCTGGGGATGGCTTGCACTCAACCCCACCCTACCAGCAAAGCAAAGGAGCCCAGGAGGGATTAGTGGTTGGAGGGAAACACCTGGAGGGACGCACAGCTGGGCCCGGTCAGGAGAAGGAACAAGCCTAGAAGGAGGGCGGGGCAGAGAGAGGAAACCATATAAAGGGTGGCTGGGAAGAGCTCTGGGGTGGTGGGTGTGAGTGAGGAGTGATGATGTGGAGTGAGAGCAGTAGAATGCAAGGGTGGAGGCTTGGAGGAGAGTTCTGGAAGGAGGAGATGAAGGAGGACGCAGAGGGTAAGCAGGCCAGGTTGAGCAGGCCAGCGAGTGGACTGAGAGGGAGTCTGGGTGAGGTATACCGCCCCTCCTTCCACAGAGCAGGGTCCTGCAGAGTCCCTGGCCCCCCTGTGACGTCAGGAGCAGACTGCCCAGTGCCACGCCCAGCGGCAGCCGCGGCAAGCCCTGACAAGTTGGTGGCCCGTACGGGGAAAGTCGTTCCGACGCAGGCGCCAGTCGAAGGGATGTATCCCGACGCCACAGCCCCAGCAGACCTCAGACTGTGGCTGGAGGAACGCTTGGACAGGATACGGGGGAAGCTGGAGGCGGCCTTCCAAACAGCTCAGGCAGAGCTAATGCAAGCCATAGAACAGCGGATGCAAGCCTGCGCCCCCACAGCCTCCTCGCCCGTGGTATGTGCGTTGGCTTGGGAAATTAACCCGCCAGCTGGCAAGAGGGTACAGAGTCTGTGCGCCACCGTGAGGATAGGCCGGCAGAGCCTGCAGGCCCTGTTGGACTCAGGGAGTGCAGTCTCGGCGATCCACATCCAACTCGTCCCAGCTGCCACCCCAGTGCACCGCTGGATCCCGGTGACGGATGTGATGGGCCGCACCCTGCCGTATCCTGCGGTCTGGGTGATGGTGGAATACCTGGGGGTGATCCGTCGCATAGAGGTCGTCAAGGTAGCCCACTTACCCCACCCAATGCTGCTGGGAAGAGATGCCCCGGAGTTCTACAGGCTGCTCAGAGAGGCAGCAGGGGGGTTGGCAGGCCCACGAGTCGCCCCAGTTCTGCAAGTGGAGGAGGCCGCCGACCCAGACGAGGGTCCCTCTGTCAGACCAGGGGCAGAACCACGGGCTGAAGACCCAGCTGGACCCCCGGCAGACCGCCCATTCCGCGATGCCCAAGGGGCAGATGAGTCCTTGCAGCACTTACGAGAGACAGCAGCTCGGGAGGAGGAGCAGGTGCGGGATGAGCGGAGGGCCCAACGGCTCCCTCGCATCGAGAAGCAAGGAGGGGTTTGGGTTCGCATAGCTCGCGCCCCAAATGGCCAGGGG
The DNA here is from genome assembly GCF_028583425.1 of Eublepharis macularius. Lineage (NCBI taxonomy): Eukaryota > Metazoa > Chordata > Lepidosauria > Squamata > Eublepharidae > Eublepharis > Eublepharis macularius. The sequence goes on along the minus strand of NC_072807.1, from coordinate 1,602,351 downwards.
GAGGTCCGCCAGCTATTGGTGCCAGCAGCCTACCGGGCCGAAGTCCTCCGCACGGCCCATGAGCATGCATGGGCCGGGCATCTGGGGCACCACAAGACCCTGAGGAAGATCCTCGAGCGTTTCTTCTGGCCCTCAGTGAACGCAGACGTGAAGGCACACTGCCGCTCCTGCCCCACCCGCCAGAGGGTGGCAGCGAGACGCCCGCCAAAGGCCCCTCTTTCCCCGCTGCCAGTGATGGGGGTGCCCTTCCAGCGGATAGCGATGGACTTCATCGGCCCACTGCCACGCACACCCCGGGGATACCGTTTTGCCCTGGTGATCGTGGACTATGCCACACGTTTCCCAGAGGTCATTCCTTTAAAAACTATGCAGACCCCGGGGGTGGTCCGGGCGCTGTCCAAGCTGTTCGCGATGGTGGGGCTGCCCAGCGAAATCTTGACGGACCGGGGAGGGCCCTTCCGAGCAAAGGCCATGCGTCAGCTCTGTCAGAACTTGGGGATCCGGCAGGTGTTCACCTCTGCCTACCACCCCCAAACAGATGGATTGGCAGAGCGCCTGAATCAGACGGTTAAGGAGGCCCTGAAAAAGATGACGCATGACAAACCTCACCAGTGGGACCTGTATATCGATCCCCTGATGTTTGCCCTCCGAGAGACCCCCCAGGCCTCCACTGGCTTTAGCCCATTTGAACTGCTGTACGGGCGGAAGCCACGGGGAATGCTCTCCCGCCTGGTGGAGCAATGGGGTCCCCAAGCCAGCCCCCCAGCTCCTCCAGTCCAGGAGTATGTGAGCCAACTCCGCGAGCGGGTGCAGCAGTTTCAAGCGGAAGCAGGCCGACAGCTGGCCCACGCCCAGACACAACAGAAGGCTGCGTACGACCGGGGTATGCGACTGAGAACCTTCCAGCTAGGGGAGAAGGTCCTCGTCCACCGCACAGTTTTCCCCAGGGAGGAGGGGGACCCCTGGCGAGGCCCCTATGTGGTGACAAAAGTATTAGGGCCCACAACCTATGAGGTCCACTGTGGGCCTCGTCGACGTCAGAGGAAGACGCTCCACGTGAACCTGCTGAAGAGGTGGTATGAGCGGGACAGCCAGGAGTGCCGGCTGGCTGAGGACCCCCTGGAGCTTCCTGACAGTGAGCTGCCATGGACTGCCGAGACCCCAGAGTTCGAGGAACCACAGGTGGACCCTCAGCTCGACCCTGCCCAAAAGGCCCAGCTGCAGGACCTGTGGAAGCGAGTGCCCGGGGTCTTTTCAAGACGCCCCGGGGTTACAAAATTAGTGCACCATGCCATCCCAACCCAGCCGGGGCAGTCTGCCCGGTCGACCTGGCGCCCCATTCCCCGGAAGCAGTGGGAGGCAGTGAACCAGGAGACGGAGGAGATGCTGCGCATGGGGGTCATTGAACCCTCCCAGAGTGAGTGGCGCAGCCCTATAGTGTTGGTGCCGAAGCCGGATGGGACGACCCGCTTCTGCATCGACTACCGGGAACTGAACAAAGTGGCCAAGTTCGATGCCTACCCCATGCCCAGGGCGGACGTCCTGGTCGGGCAGCTGGGGCCAGCCCGGTACCTGTCGGCCCTCGACCTGACGAAGGGGTATTGGCAGGTACCAGTGCACCCTGAGGATAGGGAGAAAACCGCCTTTGCCACCCCCCGGGGCCTCTTCCAGTTCCGCCGCATGCCCTTCGGCCTCCACGGGGCGGCAGCTACCTTCCAGCGGTTGGTGGACCAAGTCCTGGGGGACTGTCGGGACTTCGCGATGGCCTATATCGATGACATCGTCATCTTCAGCCCTGACTGGCCCACCCACCTACGGCACCTGGAAAGGGTCCTCAAGGCACTACAGAAAGCGGGTCTGAAGGCCAATCCCAAGAAAAGCCACTTGGGGTTCCAGGAACTCAGGTACCTGGGCTTTGTGATAGGGGGAGGGCAGGTCCGGCCACCACCTGAAAAGGTGGCCTCCATCGCAGACGTGCCCCAACCACAAACCAAGCGGCAGCTCAGGCGGTTTCTGGGGCTCATGGGGTATTATGGGCGCTTCATCCCACATTTTGCGGCCCGCTCAGCCCCCCAGACTGACTGTCTGAAGAAGGGCAGCCCCAATCGTCTCAGCTGGACCCCGGAACAGGTGGCTGCCTTCACTGACCTGCGCACCGCCCTGTCCGACACAACAAAGCTGTGGAACCCGGACTTTGAGCGGCCTTTCATATTGGCAACCGATGCGTCGGCCTCAGGCCTTGGGGCAGTCCTAATGCAGGAGCAAGAAGGAATAAAGGTACCCATCCTGTTCATAAGCCGCAAGCTCCAGCCCGCGGAGCAGAAGTATGCCACCGTAGAACGGGAAGCCCTCGCCATCAAATGGGCCATAGGAGCACTACGGTATTACCTAGCCAACAACCCGTTCACGCTAATGACGGATCATGCGCCACTCCAGTGGATGCACAGGATGAAGGAGCACAACCCCCGCATCCTGCGGTGGTACCTTTCCCTTCTGCCATTCCAATTCTCCGTAGTGTACCGCCGGGGGGCCAACCACCTGGATGCGGATTTCATGTCCCGCCTCTTCGAGCCGGGCCCCTCCGAGCCAACGTCCAGGCTAAGAGGGGGTGTGTGTCCGGGGTCTGAGCCCCAGCCCCCAGACTTGACAAGAGGGAACAGCAGGGGACAAAAGGGTGGCAGCAACCCCACCCCCCAAGCCGGCAACCAGGGCCAGAACCTACCTACTCCAGGGGGAAGGGGTAAAAGGCCAGAACCTCAGAGGGGTGGAGGGGGCAAGGAGAGACCAGCCAGTCCCACCTTCCAGGGGGAAGAAAGGGGGCTAAGCAGGCCAGAGGGAAAGGGCCACAGCAGGGGGAATGTGGGACCAGCAGCAGCAGCAGCAGCAACCCAAGCAGAGCCCTTACCTGGCAGGGAGAGGAAGCAGCCTCTACAGCCCAGAGCCACACCATGGCTAGAAGACAGCAGCCTGGCTCAGGAGTTGCTAGAAGCCAAGCCTCTCCAGGGGGGGCTGCCACAGGCATTCTGGGGGAGGAGATGGGTAGCCCCGCCCAGCATTGCTGAGCTGGCAGCGCAGAAGCTGGCTAAGGCAGCACCTCATGAGCAAGGCCAGGCAAGCCCAATAGCACAGAGGCTGGCTGGGGCAGCTCCTCGTGAGCAAGGCCAAGGAGCCCTCAGCTGGGGATGGCTTGCACTCAACCCCACCCTACCAGCAAAGCAAAGGAGCCCAGGAGGGATTAGTGGTTGGAGGGAAACACCTGGAGGGACGCACAGCTGGGCCCGGTCAGGAGAAGGAACAAGGAGGGCGGGGCAGAGAGAGGAAACCATATAAAGGGTGGCTGGGAAGAGCTCTGGGGTGGTGGGTGTGAGTGAGGAGTGATGATGTGGAGTGAGAGCAGTAGAATGCAAGGGTGGAGGCTTGGAGGAGAGTTCTGGAAGGAGGAGATGAAGGAGGACGCAGAGGGTAAGCAGGCCAGGTTGAGCAGGCCAGCGAGTGGACTGAGAGGGAGTCTGGGTGAGGTATACCGCCCCTCCTTCCAAAGAGCAGGGTCCTGCAGAGTCCCTGGCCCCCCTGTGACGTCAGGAGCAGACTGCCCAGTGCCACGCCCAGCGGCAGCCGCGGCAAGCCCTGACACATGAATCTGCTTCTTCTGTTTACTTACATTGCAGGAAGTATAACGCTGTAATCCACCCCCACCCCCCGCATTTCAGCTGATTAATGTGGTTACATCATTATACAAGGAATATCACCTAATGGTAGAAACATAAATGGTGCTTATTGACAATAGTTTAAAGATTTTTTTTAAAGATTCAAACTGGGGTGGGGGGAGGTGACTGTCACAAGCAGCTGAAAGTTGACAATTGGAACCATCCCCATTAAAACAAACATCTTGAGAACATGATGAAATAGTTGTGCAAAAACCAACCGTACAGCACAGAGATTGTGCATCTATTCGGAAGGAAGGGAGGGAGGGAGGTCAGCTCCTAGGGAAAAACAAAACGGGATCATAATGAGGAAAGAATGGGAGACAATGGGGTGAAAACAATGTTGTCAGGAATCTCCATTATAACTTCACGAGCAAATTACTGGAGTCACACTTCATTTGAGAAGGCTGGAAAAACTTGGGAATGCTCACACCAGAGGGCCACTGTGCTTCTACCTTTGAGGTGCCAGGTAAAGGCCATTCACACTCTCAGCCTAACCTACCTCACAGGGCTGCTGTGAAGATAAAATGGAGGAGAGGAGAATGATGTCATTCAGTTTAGGTCCTGATTTGGAAGAAAGGCAGGGTATAAATGAGGTAAAGAAACAAACAAGCAAACAAATACATACTTTAAAAGTCATTGCGCATAAATAAAACTGCATTCCTAGTGGCTGTTTAACTCATGATTCATAGAGGGGCAATAAAAAAAACACTACCGGTCTTCCTTTGAGAATGGAGATCTACAGGCTTCCTGCTGGTGATGGGGCTGCTATCTGCTTTACTGCCTTTTGGATCAGCCGGACACCCAGTATGTAGTGGGCAACACTTTTCCTAGGAGGAAGAGAAAGTAAAGGGCAAAGCATTGCCTGCTTAATTTTTGTATGCTAGGATCTAGCTAAAGGCAGAGCAGCAAGGCCAGTAAAGCAGTTGGGGGCCATGCGCCAGGCGCGTCTGGCTCGGCTTGATTGCCCCCTCTCTGTCCTTCACCGCTACCTGAAAGGGCAAGGAGACGGGATTACACTTTCTGCTTCAGGCTATAAATGAAACGACTGAAAGAACATTGTGTTCCGACACTGGGGAGAGGGAGAAGACAGGCAAGTAAACAATATCCCTGCTAAGAAAGAAAGAAAGAAAGAAAGAAAGAAAGAAAGAAAGAAAGAAAGAAAGAAAGAAAGAAAGAAAGAAAGAAAGAAAGAAAGAAAGAAAGAAAGAAAGAAAGAAAGAAAGAAAGAAAGAAAGAAAGAAAGAAAGAAAGAAAGAAAGAAAGATTAAAACGGCGCATGATGCCTGGAGTTCCAGGTGTAGAGCTTCCCAGTATCTTCTCTCTCCCTCCCTAAATAACAGGTGCGCAGGGCTCCATTTTGGATATGACTCATGGCACAAGTGGAGGGGGCTAACCCCCCCCGGGGCTATTTTCCCAACTGGAGATGGTCCCATGGGGCAAACAGACCTGCAACATACATGGTGCCTGTGTATTGCCCCAACACATGTTGTATGGACTGGTATGTACATACAAATTCCCACCTGGCAAACCTGTGTAGGGGCGGATTCTCAGTCTTCTGCGCTGCTGTCCCAGTCTAAGTTGGGGCCTGGTATGGCTGCTGTTGCCTTTAAACATACTTGGAACATCTATTGAAATCTCTCAGCCTCACATACATTTTGGCCCTTGCCAGAGGGTGATCCACACAGCAGATTAAAGTAAAATAATACTTAGAACAGGGTGGGCTGACTGGAGTCTTGTGCGAGCTGCCCTGTTGCTGTTTTCAATGACAATTCAATTGTTTAAATTGATAAAGCAAGAGCGTGTCCTCAGGTTCTCTGAACAGTTACTGTACTGTAACCGCAGCTTAGAAAGCCTCAGTATCTGGGAAGTCAGAACTACGTGCTGTCCCTTTAACAATTGGTACTCATGGGAATTGTAGTCCCCCCCTCCAATATAGAAGTTTATTGTAGGCTTCCTGTGAAGGTGTTAAAAGTTGATGGTCCTCTTCCTCCCTTTGTTCGGCATCTTAACCCCTCAAGCAAGGATGCAACATCCATCATGAATTTACCGCTTGTCTACCAATAAATCTGGACCAATAAAGATGTATCTTGCTTCTGATTGAACCATGTCTTGTTTACTGGCTCCAGCTGTAAGTAAGGATTCCTTTACAATCTGGGTCAAAAGAGGCAGCGTGTAAAACTACCTGGAAGCCAGCATCTTTTCCCAGCTGCTTCCAGAATAGTTACAAGTGGACAGAGAGGGAACAAGCCCACGGGAAGCACACACAAAACTAATCAAAGAATTTACAAAATTGTATTCAAAGTGCAAGTGCTATAAATAGTGGTAATTCATACATATATCAGTTTCATTCACACTATCTCATTCCATATCCATAACAAACTGTACAGGGAACACCTTCACAATTGTACATCCAACAATCGGGCATAAACACAAACAGAGTCTATTGTAGATTCCTATGCAAAATCTTGTGTCGAACAAGCAAATTCCTGGAACCTCCCAGATGAAAACCTCCCAGCTGCTTTCTTCAGTTCCAGAATAGTTACAGCAGGACTGATCTGTGCTGTATGAGTTCTTGTTAAAGGACTTAAACCGTGCGGGGTCAGAGCAACGTTCTTTGCAAGCAACCAGAAATCCAGAGACGGCTCTCCAGCAACTGGGCTGTGACCCCCACCCAGTAGATCACAAAGAGCCTACTGTCCGCTCCTGCCTTATGATATTTTTACAGACGATGCAAGCTTGGTATTTGTGAATGGCTGTCCTCTGTGGATTTGGTCTAAAGTGGCCAGCCCAGAGAAACCAGGACCCCTGGCAGAAGAAAGGTAATATTTGCTTAAAATTGCAGTTATGCTCTCTCAACAGGTCTCAGGGGCTCTGTTTGAGCTTGGAGGAGGAGAGCTCACTTTCCGCTGTTTCCAGAGCTTCTATCCAAGATTTCACGTTTATTTTAACATCTCCCTATATTAAAAGATCATGAAATGATTTAGAAAGAATACACGGATCTAAGAACTGGATTTCCAGCAAAACAGGAAGATGGTCACTTCCCATAAAATCACCCAGGGAGAAAGCTCTCACTAATTGTGATGCGTTTTCATTAGTCAGTATATAATCAATAATGCTAGACCCTCTTGAATTTATATATGTAAAATCTCTGAAATTGTCAATAATAGCTGGCTGTTTATGATCCTTCATTTGTTTATTTCTCAACCCTAATTTTAACAACCTCTTCCCTGCAAACTTTGTTTTCTTTTCTTTTGTGAATCTTTCCATGGCCATATTATTTCTCTAATCAGTCCCCCCCCCCCGCTATTAACGTCTATCAAATGTTTTTGGGTAATATTACCCAATCTTGCATTAAAGTCACCAAAGATGATTAAATTACACTTAGGAAAATATTGCAGATGTTTTCGATGTAATTTTCCATTGCATTCCAGTTTTGGTTAAGTTGTATTACACTTAGGGATGGGGAAATAAAACTATAATTATTATAAAATTATTCTTTGCCACCTGAATTTTCACTGCCATAGCTAGAAAGGAACGGGGTTTTAATGGTTGATACGGTTACTGTTGGCGAGGGGGCAACCAGACATGCCGAGCCAGCACTAGCTGTTCCTTTTCGGTCATTCTTTTTTGCCCGTATGCAAAGAGAGACATAACCTGGGAGAAAGATCTCCTGGGTCGCCCATATTTATGGACAAGGGAATTGTTCTTCGTAATCCACCCTGCGATATTCCATGAGCACAGATTCAGTTGGATTTAGATTGGTTTCTAACTCATACATTATTAGCCACATCTAAGGAGACAATGTTCTGATCAAGAAAAACACAAACGTTAGAGACCATTCTGGATTTTCCATGCTGGTTTCCCAAAGATAAATTTAGATCGCCCGCTTTCTCAAAACCAGGGCCATTATTTTCCTTTGACCTAATTATTTGGGCTGTATGTATAAACTGATTGATGCTGTTTTTATATTCTCCGTTAATAATAATCTTATTTTCACCTTTCTTAATTCCTACAAGAGTCTGATGTAGTTTTCCTAATCTTTGTTCAATATGTACCTCCATCAAAAGATGGCTGAAGGCTTCGATCAAGAGGTTTAATTTTTTTTACATCCTTCTCTATTTCATTTTAAATGCCTCTCAATGTTTTATTTATCTGCTGCAGGGGGGAGTGGTTTAAATTATGGATATAATCTATCTTCTGATCTAAAGGAATTTCTAAATCAGTTAATAGGGGCTCTACCATCCTTGTCCACTTCTGTAAGGGTGGTTGATGTAGTTTGATTTAATCAAGAGCTTTCTTATTCAATTCTCAAAGGTTCTTGTCAGAGGAATTCCAAATTTTCTAAGATGCCCTATATTAAAAACATCATAGTCTACTCAGGACTTTAGGCAAAAAAATGTCAAAATATAGCGTTCTCAGTTGATTGGGCCCTGAATTCTTTCTATGTATCTCAGATCTATGTGGGGGGAGGGCATACAGAACAAATAGAGATGACACAAGCCATTTCTTTCCCCCCTACCAATTTTACCCACCTGCCTTCTTTCCCTCAAGAGCAGACATGGAGAAACTATTACCAGGCAAGAGCTTAGGGCCAAGCTAGAAGTGATGAATTACTCAAGTGGAGCGCAAGTGAACAGGAAGGAATCCATGTGAGTCTGTTCACTTGCCATTCAAGTGTAATTTGTCACGTCTTGCTTGGCCCTTACTCTTACAGGACGTTTTCCTTTCACTGCCTCAGAGTCATAATGTGGGCATTTCCCCACATTATGAAATGGATCACCCCAATTCTTTATGGAACATTCTTTATGTTCAATAGACAGCTAGTTATAAATTCTGATTTTCTATATATGTTTTAAAGTGTTGGCAATAAGGATAATCTGAGAAGCTAACATGTCAAGTTCATCTGTTTTCTTTTTAATTTGGGATTCCATACCTACACTTAATAGTGAAGGTCCATCTTCTAGACCTTTATTTATACTAACGGCCCAATTCTGAGGCCCATCTCAGCACCAGCGGCTGTGCACAGGCGTAATTGCGGCGCCACTCGTTCACTCCCAAAAGGCTGTCATGGGACAACTGCACTGGCTGGCCAAGCCTGGGATGGTGCGGCCAGGAAACAATGGTCCATAGTTGCCCAGGCAACGCTGGCAGAATCCACCAACTGCAGAGTGGATGCAGTTGACAGCACCATGAGTGGCAGGGAAAGGCGTAGCCAGTCCACAGGCCGGGCCACGTTTTCCCTGTTGCCGGCTTCCAGTGCCACTCCCCTGCCCTGCAGAGAGCGAATGCCCAGGGTAGGGAGATGCCCTGCCCTGACAGGAGCCCTGCCCCATGAGGGGAGATACTGAAGGGGCAGACAGGGCACCTACCCACCCGCTCGCTGAACCCCCGTTTCTGACAGGGGCCAAGCTGGCAGCTGGAGCTCCACTCACTTGCAAACTCTGCCACCCCCACCGTTCTGAGAAACGTGCCCCCCCTCCTTGAAAAGTAAGACCAGGAAGGTGGCAGGACCCAGCAAGTGTCGCACCCATAGCCCCTGCCACTCAGGATCAGCCCCCCCCCCCAAGTTTCGGAGAGGCAGCTCCTTAGAGGTGAATGAGGGCAGATTCTGAAACAAACCATGGGGCCGCCCACTGGAAGCGCAGGAGAGGCGGGAATGTCCACGGGATGTGTTGGGAACAACAAATGGCCATCGACATGCAGCAGCTCTATTGAAACACATCACAGCAATGCAAAGATGTGAGGAGAATGCAGGGTGCCTGCGCCCAAAACGACTTAGAGAACCAACTAACTTGCACCCCACCTCCTGACCTGTCCCCTTGGGCGCCAGTACAGGGGCTTATATGCCCTTATGCCTGGCCATGGGCAGGGGGCCGTGCTGAAGCGGCACCGCAGCCAGGCACTATCAGGGGTGTGTGTGTTGTGCCTGTATAAGTCCAGGATACACCGGGGTGACTCTCAGTTGGCTTCCCGAGTGCTTTCAGCCCCCCCCCCCCTGGATGGGGCTGTAAATCCCTCATTTGTGTCTGAATCATTCTCTAAGACCTCAAACTGATTTTTAGGGGCACAAAAGGCAGTTTACTTGTTAAAAAATTATTGAATCTACTTTGCTTAGCTTTTATAAAAGATCCTTCTTCAGTCTGTCATGCCCGTTTTTTACTCATTTTGACAAAGCATAGTAAAAAGAGCAACCCCCCCCCAACCCAGATAATAACCCAGCAAAGCTCAACATCTTTGGGGGGGGGGATAAGGAGTTACACGGAGAAGTCAAGGTCAACTGCCCTCCAGCTAAGTGGCAGACTGATAACAAACTTCAAGCTACTAGGAGTAATAAAATACTAAATAAACTTAATAACAGTCTAATACAATAAAACACCAACTAATAACAGCCTGCACTAATATGAACAGAACTTAAGTAAACTAAAGGATATATCGTCGAAGGCTTTCACAGCCAGAGAACGATGGTTGTTGTGGGTTTTCCGGGCTGTATTGCCGTGGTCTTGGCATTGTAGTTCCTGACATTTCGCCAGCAGCTGTGGCTGGCATCTTCAGAGGTGTAGCTCCAAAAGACAGAGATCTCTCAGTGACATTGTCACTGAGCCTGGAAAATCTACAACAACTAAACTAAAGAAATTAAACTAAAGGAATTAAAATCAAACGTACATGCAGCTGCAGCCTCACCCCGCCCAGCACTCCCATGACTGGGAATAACAGGGGAGAAAACAAAGAAAAGTTGTCAAAGTGTAAATTAATTAATTCTCTAGGTCCTCTGAAAATTAGAGAGAGAAAGAAAGAAAGAACAGTGCTGCTTAAAACATCTCTCCCCCCCCCCGCCCCTAGTTATACCTAATAAGGAGTGAGGAAAGGCACAGGGTCTCTGCCAATAATATTCCCCACTCAGAAGCGGTAAAAATGAAATGAAAAGACAAAATAAAATGAAAGAGACATCTAAATAAGTAAGAAGTACTTAAAGGCAACAGGAACAAATAAGAACCCAAATTAGAAAAATGAACCCCCTTCATGCAGAGCACAGCCTCCAGATGCATCTGACGAAGAGAGCTGTGGATCTCGAAAGCTTATGCTCAGGGCCGGCGCCAGAGCTTCTGGCGCCTGTGGCCCCTCATGATGCTCGTGACGCCACAGACTGCGTGATGATGTCATCGTGCGACGACGTCATCACGCAGTGCAGGATAGCTGGGGCAGCGCTCGGAAGCTGCTCTGTGCTCCGCACGCCGCCCCAGCAGCAGCCTGACGGCTTCTGCGCCCGGCTGGGGTGTGTGGGGGCAGAGGAGTGCGCAGCAGAGCTGGCGTGGCTGGCTGCAGCTGCTGCTGCAGCCAGCCAGCCCCGTGCCGCCGCTGCCGCCACATGCCCCAGCCTGGCGCAGAAGCCGCGAGCTGCTGCTGGGACGGCGCATGGAGGCTGCTCTGTGCTCCGCACACCGCCCCAACAGCAGCTCGCGGCTTCTGCGCCCAGCTGGGGCGTGTGGTGGCGGCGGAGGCACGGGGCTGGCTGGCTGCAGCAGCAGCTGCAGCCCAGTCACACCAGCTCCGCTGTGCACGCCTCCGCCCCCGACACCCCCTCCGGTGCTTCTCCAGTGCCCTTGCACCCGAGGCCACCGCCTACCTGGCCTCAATGGGCGCGCCAGGCCTGCTTATGCTACAGTAAAGTTGGTTAGTCTTAAAGGTGCTACTGGACTCTTTTCTCTTTTGCTACTGCAGACTAACACAGCTAATTCCTCTGGATCTACAGTCTAAAAGAGTTAGTCAAACCAGCCCACAACAAAATCAGTAGTGCTGATCAGTGCTAAAATGGAGAAGGGGGGCAGTGGGAGAAGCTGGACCAGAGGGGGAAGGAAGCCCCAAACGCTGGGGGACAAACAGCAGTCTGAGTGAGGTCACTGGCTACATGCCTGGCTTGTCAGTTCTGGGAGATGTTTGGCTGACTGCAGCTAAAAATGTAGCTCCGTGGTCTTCAGTCTTCCCCAAACAGGGCAGCCACTTAGCTGCAGGCACATGACAGGAAGTCATGTGGCATAAAAGTTACATGACAGGAGGAGGAGGAGCCAGAATGATGACCTCAGTGGTTTTAAGTCCAGGACGGTGGGTCCCAGGCTCAGAGAGTCAGGGGCAGGAAACTGAAACTGAGCTCTGGGAGGTGTACCATAGGGAAGAACAAGCCAAGGGGGCGTCCTTTCTACCACAGAGACATCTGGCCCCATGTGCCTCTCAGCATGAGTTCAAAGAGAGGCAGGCTGTGGAATGCCGCTGCCCTCTGGCACGCGCACCAGCAATACGAGGCGGGAAAAGGTGGCTCTAGAGGGACTGGCCCAGCAGTGGAGTTCCGTGACCCCTCTGAGGCGCCTGACCCATCAGTTGACGACCTCTGGACTGGGCGGCTCCTTAGGCTGCTCCTCATGTTTTCATTAGCTGTGTTTAATGAAGCCTCCACATTCAGAGGCAGTCACCTTTCTGAACCTTTCTGTTCAACATATGGCAATATCCAGAGTTTAGTTTTTGCATTTCTTGAAGGTATACTTGGTAGTAAGCCTAAAAGTGTGCTATTGTTATAGTTAAATAGTCTTGCCCCCCAAATTAGGAAAGACAGTAGGGTCATCTCAATAGCTTAGAAAGGGAGGACCACTTGTTATGTTATGGAGTCCTAGAACTGCTACCATGTGCAGGATTTCACCCTCTGGAAGTGCTTTAGGGCTTTCAAGTGGAGGACCCTGAAGGATTAAAATGACCGCCTTTGCCAAGGCCCAGTGCCCAGCCTGCTGGAATCACAGCACAGGGAGGTATCCGGGTGAAACTCTAGCCGGTACATAAGCAAAAACCACCAGGAAAACATTCGCTGGGCTGTCTTTAACACCAGGTCTTCTGGAAACAGAGAGTAATTCCGATCTTCTGTTGAGAGTTAAAGTTTCTCACCGTTTCTTGTTCAGACCAAATTCTCCCCCTCTGCTTGCTGCTCATTTCCAGCAAAAGATTTAGGAGCAAGGAACAGGGTGTCATGTTTGGTGACAGAGGAGGGCGGGGGGGGGGGAAGACACCTTTAATAGCTCATGACAGGAAAAACTCAGCAGGCGCCGCTTCCCCTCAAGACCGCATCTCCACGGCAGGACAGGTTGTGCCTGTCACAACATCTACTTATTGTGCACATGTTTAATATACAGGAGCCATGTCCCAAGTAAGAAGAGAGAAGTGGGAACCCCCTTAAGAATAAACAGCAGCAACCAGGAGGTGTGTCCTCAAGTGACTCCGCACTTCAGTGACTAGGAGAACAAAGAGAAGGGGGAGAGGGGGAGAGAAGAGGTTTCTTGACAAGCTGGGTGCTTCTGGTAGTGCTTCTCAGATTGGAATGAGGAAACGGGAGGCCCAGAAGAAAGGGAAACCACAAGCCAGCAGCACTCCTTGAAAAAGAAGCACAGAGATTTCTGATCTCCAAAGAGAAGCTCCCATCTGCTGCTCCACAAGGCAGCAGGCACCCTGTGCCTTGGAGCAAGAGCTTTTGCCCCAGGAGGTTCTCGGTGGTTAGGCAGAGGGCAACTGGCTCCGAGCTGTGAACCAGAGCTTCTGGCCATTAGGGAGAGGCAGTGGGGCTGCAGTGTGGCAACGCGTGGCTGAAACCCATGAAGAACTACTGTGAGGAAAGAAAAGTCATGAATGTGTTCAGAGGCAGATACAAGAACAAAAGTGTGGATCCACCTTCTAGGGTTTGCCAGCCAGACACGAACCTTCTGCAGTAGTTGGGTCTTCCTATTCTGGGGCTGTGAAAAGGAGCGAAAGAACAGCTTGGCGGTAATTAGGGTGGCTCTGTTGCCACCTTTTCTACTGGCCCGTTTCCTAGTAGCCAAGCATGAAGAAATGTGGTAGGTGAAGCTTTCCTATTTGGAACATTTCCAAGACAGGATCATTCATTTATTTACATTTTTATTCTTCTTTGAGCCAAAATTCGCTCTCCAGAAAGATTCACAGGGTTTAAAAAAATACAACTAAGATTAAAATTCAATACAAATATTTTTTAGGATGGAATTCTCAGCTGAGGAAGATCCAGATGCCATGGAGGGGTCCCTGGCTGCTTTCTCCTTTCTGAAGACCCCGCTGATGGCAGTTGGGGGAAGGTTTCTCCTAATGCATTTCTAGGGCTTGCATCCTCCCGTCCAACGCACCCAAGTCTGAAACTTTCCTCCATCTTCAGGAGTGTTCCTCTGGTCCCGTGTTTCCTAACCAGGGTTCTGCTAAAGTAGATCAGGGCCTCCAGAGATACTGTGGAATAAATAAAATTTTTAAAATAAATGAATAAAATAAATAAATTAAAAAATTGAAATACCATAGAAAATTCCAAAAATCCCTCAAAAATATCACAGTTATTAAGGTTATGTAAGCTGATGTTATAATCACAGAATCACAGAGCTGGAAGGGGCCTTACAGACCATCTAGTCCAACCCCCTGCCCAAGGCAGGAACAGCCTAAAGCAGCCCTATCAAGTCTTCCTCCAGACGCCCCTTGAAGACTGCCAAGGAGGGGGATCCCGCCACAGCCCAAGGCAGCTGATTCCACCGCTGGATTACTCTTAACATGAAGAAGTCTTTCCTACTGTCCAGCTGGCACCTTCCCTCCTGTAAACCCATTATTGCGAGTCCTATCCTCTGTTGCCAACAGGGACAGATCCTTTCCCTCCTCTAAGGGCCGAGCTAGACATGCTAGGTTTGGGTTCCCTGGATGCAACCTGAGTTCCCTGCAGCCGCACAGCACCTTTGGGGAATGGCTGTTAAAAAATAAAGGAGAGCCCAAATGGTCTCAAAATGCCTCCACGGGGGGAGGAGGGACTCCCCTCTCCCCCTTGTGCTGTTTCCCCAGGTCAAAAAAGCACAGGAGTATTTTCTCTATTTTCTCTGCTCCACATGGAGTACTCTGTGCAAGTGAAACAGTAAAAACGGGGCTGGGGGATTGTGCTATTGTGACGTGGGGAAACAGCTCGAGGGCGGAGGCATTCTGAGTCCGTTTGGACTGCCCTTTATTTTTTTGCAGCCATTTACTTGTAACTGCTGTATGGCTGTGGAAACCCAGGTTCCCCAGGCCCAACTTTTTAAAAACCTGCATATCTGGAGACACCCGAAGTGATGGCCTTTCCTTGGCCATAATTTAGCAGTAACCGAATTGCTCTCCCCACCATCAACTTTTTCTGGCCTCTAAACTTTTTTATAGGAAGGGATTCCTCGGGATTTGAAAAATTAATTTAGGAGTTCTTCCATGGAAAAATGTTTGGACAACTGTGCTCTGATCAAGGCCATGGAAAAGGAGGCGAGCCACTGTCGCCCTGTAAGCTTAAAATATGCCCACTAAGAATATGCAAAAAATCATGAGGAAGCTCCCAAAGGCTTGTAAAGCGTTTAAGTGCTGTAGAGAATGGAAAACTATGAAGCAACAATAATGGATAAGAAAAGAAAAACATTATGAGGGATTGTTTTGGCAGCACAGGAAGAAGCAGTAAGCCATGGCCCTCCAGACTCACCTGGGGGCCCAGGTGGCTGCTAGTGGGTGGTGGAGGGGCACAAGGCACGGCAGCTGCCATGACTTGCACTTCCCGGGGGGAGCTCACAGCCAATCACTTCAACCTCCTCAGCTCTCCTATCAGGAGCGGCCGAGGGAGTGTGGGCAGGGCAGGGCCTGGCTGCCGACTGCAGGGATGCAGCTTTTCCTCCAGCCCAGCAGCCGCATAATTAGAACGCTGCCGGACCCGCCTCCCTCGCACTTTGCTTTTGCTGGGGGGGGGGGTGAGTTATGATGGTTCATGCCCAGCTCAGGGGCTGCTGGGGCATACTCTCTCCCAGGTGGCAGGGGAGTCATACCCACGTGATCTTCCCCTAAGTGTCACTCCCTGGTTCCCCCTCTCAGCTGCAGTCTATAATATGTAATAATATAATAACATTCGATTTATATACTGCCCTTCAGGACAACTTAATGCCCACTCAGAGTGGTTTACAAAGTATGTCATTGTTATCCCCACAACAACAAACACCCTTTGAGGTGGGTGGGGCACAGAGAGCTCTGAGAGAGCTGTGACTGACCCAAGGTCACCCAGCTGGCTTCAAGTGGAGGAGTGGGGAATCAAACCTGGCTCTCCAGATTAGAGCCCTGCTGCTCTTAAAAACTACACCAGTGGGGGGGGGGGCGAGGATCATCGGCTGGCACGCAGGTCAGAGGATATTTGGGGTCCAATCCACATGCATCGCCAGTGCTCCTATTTGCTGTATATTAATGAAGTTGTGGCCAATTTTTATTCCAACCAACGTGTGTGCCTATGTTTGTCGCCGTAACCTCCTCCCCTCCTTGGCCATTGATGCTAGGTGGCAAGTAATGCCCAGGCAACCCTTGGAGCAATCTCCAGCTTCCCCAGGCTCTGCCCTCAAAATGCCCTCAGCATTTGCTGAGACAGTGCTGGAAACCTTACTGCCGGCTGCATCCCACATGGCTTTTATTCATGCAGGTCCCAGGAGCTGCTGTAGCACAGTAGTTAAGTGGTTCGGCTGTGAATCAGAACTCTACTGGTTCGAATTCCACTACTGCCATGAGCTCAGTAGGTGGCCTTGGGTAAGCCACTCCTCTCGGCCCCAGTTCCCCAACTGCATTGTGGCGGTAATAACAACATTAACATGTTCACCACTCTGGGCAAGGCACTAAGTTGTCTAGAAGAGCAGTATATAAGCACAGTTATTACTATTACTGTCAGGATGTCAATTCTCTAGCCAGAGTAACGCCATATTAACTTGTGTTATAATCAGTAGTTGTCTAGTTTTCCTCCCTCCAGGCCCAGGTGTCGGCCAGGCCGCTCATATCCATGGGAGCAAAGAGCCTTACCTATCCAGTCCAGCCAACGACCTTGATGTCCTCGTCTTCTCATGCCTTCACAGACAGGACTAGGGAGGCTGGGAATGGGTGTTTGAAGTGTTGTAACTTTCCTTTTACATGCCATTCTCAACAAAGCTTTCGTTCAGCCAAGGGCCTCTTCAGCCTTTGGATTATGGACACCTGTATCCTGAGCATAGTCTTTCAATAAACCTTTTGAACCAAGAGACCTGGTGCTTCTTGCAAGAGGGGGGAGACGAACTCTAGATAACTGGGATTCCGTAGTCTGACATTTTGTTGAGAATCTCGTTACTCCCCCGATCCCTCACCCAGGAAGGATGGATACTGGAGCTACTCCGATAGACCCGTCTGACCCTGGAACGGAGGGTGTGGGGCCATCAACGCTGCTTGACGGTGGGACTGCGCAGGCGAGAGCAAGCTGGGAAGGAGCATGACCTAGAGTCAGTGCGGGATGAGGCTTCCTACCTGTGACATCTGTGCCTATGCCCCGGCAGTGGGGTCCGTGACCCCGGGATAGCTGAGAGAGACGTCGTGGAATGATGTTTTCTCGCTCTATGATTGACTCGAGTTTAGCCTCAGTGTTGGAAAGCCTGGGGACCACCGAAGGCCCGGTTTGGGAAACCGGCCAGACGTCATCCACGTTTTCTGCGGGAGCTGCCAGAATAAGCACCCTTCCCCAGTATCACTGGGATGAGGCCGCGGGTTGCTTAGTGGAGTGTTCCCCGCTGGGTGAAGGGGGTAGTTTCCAGGATTGAACCGTGCCCCGGATGGAGTTAATGAGCTGGGACTATGCCTATGTGGGTTCGGTCAGAACCTGGGATAGTGAGGTGGGGGCCCCGGCGGGTGAGGAGTGTTGGAACGCCATGCAAGACCAGGCCCAGGTGCTGCAATATGAAATGCTCGCTGTGACCGGGATTGTCAAAGGCTGGGTCGCGAGTGCTTCGGAGATGCCTGGTCCGTCCACATCGGAGACCTCCGCGTTGAGTACTATTACTATTACTATTACTATTACTATTACTATTACTATTACTATTACTATTACTATTACTATTACTATTACTATTACTATTACTATTACTATTATCTTCTTGTGGTGGTCAGCATCAACCCTCCTTCCCTTTTCAGGGGCTGAAAAGCTGATTGGGTCCAACCTCATGTTTTTATTCATACCTTTCTTGACTGCTTAGTGTCGCCACTAATAGGTGTCCCAGGTGAGAGAACTGGTTAAAGTCCTATTCACCCTAGTTCAGTTCTCTTGCAGCCTCACTCAAAGGTGACCCTGCCGTGAAGTCAGTGGTCTTTGGGTTTCAATTTGAGTAAGAGTGATGGACAGACAGATATGATCTATGGCCCAAAGTTCATTAAGAAGGTCTCTTGGTATGAAATCTACTGGGGGGAAAGAGCATGCGGAGCTGTTAAGGGAAAGGGTAAGCAAGACAGAAATTAAATTAAAAATGACCTTGATAGGTTGGCAAGCGGGTCTGAAATGAACGAAGCGCTTCCAGTGACAGCTGCAAAATCGCCATGCGCTGGAATCCAATCCAAGGTCATACTCCGATGGCGAAGCTACCAGGCCCACTCTTTGTCTTCCTCCAGGCCTCCTCCTCGCCAGGATTGTGGTGGGGTTGGCGGCCAGGAGGCTTGTGCCATCAGAACCCCATTCCCAGCAGCATTTCCCCCCTAGAATTCTGCATTCCCGGAGTATTTTCTCAACTGTTTTAAAAACTGTGGAGCGTTTTTGAAATTGCCAAACAATCATCACATCTGATAAAACCAGATTGCCTGAAGCCTGGGGCGAGGGGCAAGGCTCTTCAGCATTCATCCGGTGGATTGATGCTCCTGTCACAAGCACTGCAAAGCAACTCTAGGGAAGCTGGAGTGGCTACGTCTACTGGTGGGAACTGCCCCCTTGCAAACCCTGTTTAGAAGCTATGTCTGTGTGCCACCTGGGTTATTGCTTGAGGGGTGCCACCATGCAAACACTATATTATTCCTGATTGCTGGAGGATTCTACATTGTGAGTAGACCCATGGCAACAGAACAAAGATCTCCACCAAGGGCAGCGCTGAATTGCAACGCTGAATTGCATGCAGACCATGCCAGGGGGGGGGGAACCCTTGTACAAAGGACACACTCTGCATACAGCACCGCCTGGCTCACCCATATACTCTCACGTGGAGGCTGACCTTTGCTTATGGAGAATAAGTGCAAAGTTGCTTTTCTTCTCAGAGCTTATTCTCAGAGTTTTGGTGCCCCCAGCGGCCTTTAACCCGCCTTGGCTCCTCACAACGTGAGAGGGTGCCCCGCAGTTGTCTATGATGGCTCAGGACTCTCCACATAGCTGGGTTTTTAAACCCACCTGGGTCTTCACAAACGCCTCCCATTGCTGGTTGCAGTTCTGTGCAGGGTGACCCTAGTCAGGCACCTGGCAAGTGGCCTTCAGGGAACACAAGAGGGGGAAGAAAAGACTGCTGACCCCCCTGGCTCGGTGGTTGCGTGCCTGAGCCTTGAGAAAATCCTGCTGTGGTGGAACCAATTTTCTTGGCAAACAAAAGGACAACAAGGCATTCTTACTCTGTGTTGACCCAATATTTGAGGAGAAACACGGCCACAAAGAAGTTCCGTGTCTTGCCATGTGAGATGAGTTTGCTATGCACAGCCTTCACTGGAGCTTTGACTGCACACTGTGGTAACTATTCATCGGTTCTCTGCACGGAGCGCAGCCCAGTTCTGTGCTTCTCTTTGTATGTATTTAGGCTGGTGTGCACTTACTTTTCACCTTGCCAAATTGATGAGGGCGGGGGCGGGAGGACTGCAGGAACAGTTGCAAAACTGTATCAGGAAAATGAAATAGTAGAGAGTCCAGTAGCGCCTTTAAGACTAACCAACTTTATTGTAGCATAAGCTTTCTTCGTCAGATGCATCTGGCTCTCGAAAGCTTATGCTACAATAAAGTCGGTTAGTCTTAAAGGTGCTATTGGACCCTTTACTGTTTTGCAACTACAGACTAACACAGCTAACTCCTCTGGATCTATTGCAGGGACAGTTGCAAAACTGTATCAAGAAAATGGAAGTAAAAGTATTTGCCTACTTTACAGGGTATTTGTAAGAATGACTGAAATAACACAGGAAAAAAGCTTGTAAACAGCAATACTGACCTGTACAAAATCAAAAACTAAGCAAAATGACATAAAACATTGCACAAGCTTTTGAGTTCATCAGAACTCTTCAATAGACCCGATGTTATAAAATAAAAAGATTTTTTTAAGTGGAGGGAGGCAAATTTTTCAGGTCAAGATGTTAAGACTCAGTCTTGTCAGCATTTGATGTTAGAGACTAACAGGTTTGTGGTTTTCTTGCAACTGGTGTGATTCCAGCACTTGGCATTCTGGGAAGGAGCAAAAAGTGGAATATGTCATCTCATTTGAAAAAGAGCCCATCAAAGACCAAAAGTGTCTCAAAAACCACGTTAAAAACACAGTTGTCTTTGCAGGTTGATATAAAAAGGTGTTAAGTTCTATTTATTTTAACAATGTCTGAGACAAATTTAAAATGCTTCACAAGGTATTTAAAATTGAAGGCAAACTGGATGCTTTTCACATTGTGTAAGAAGTCTTCTGATTCGATGAAGGTGCTGTGGGGCTCTGGTTTAATTCTTGAGCTAATGGGAGCCGCCTGACACACCTTAAAAGCTTGAAAGGTGCTGTGCCAGTATTAACTGTTGTTTACAAAATTTAATTTGCTTGTTCTGTTTGCACTGGATTTTTGATGCATTTGTGCTCTGTATTTTGGGGCTGAACGAGATGTTATGTTCTAAAACTAGTTGCATCTGGGTTTTCCAGATTCACCTTTATGCTGTGGTCACACAAAAGTTGAAAGAACAAAAAAAAATTATAGATACAAGTGCTAAGATCAATGCCAAAAAACCAAAAATAAGAACTAATTTTTTTAATAAAATTCCCAGAATTAAAACGGTATGATTAAAACAGTATCACTCTGGTTCCATATATGTATAGGAACCACCTCCCTCTAGAGTAGAAATTATTGAACAATTGCACCCATACACATTCGGATGGTATACATTTACAGGCATTTTAAAAAAAATTATTAGGTATTATTACATACATAACATTATACATCTAACCAAATGCGGCCCTCGAGGTCTTCAGTGGTCTTGTTTTATACACATCAAACATGTGTATTATGACCTATTATAGAATGCCTTTCTACACTAGGGGAAGGTACTAGGGGAAGGTAAACCAGAGTGTTATTGTTTTAATTATACAGTTTTAATTCTTGGAATGTTATTAAAAATTGGTACTTTTTTTGGCATTTGTCTTTTTGGTACCTGAAGAAGGAAGCAGCCCTGGACTTTCAAAAGCTCTCATAGAATGAGAATCTTGCTGGTCTCTAAGGTGCCTCTGGACTCAAATTCTGCTGTTCTACTGCAGACAAACATGGCTACCTATCTATAACTAGGTTACCTAGTTCTTTTTGGGTTGAAATCTGCAGAGAATGTAATTTTAAAGATAAGAAGGAGCCCTATTGTACTTAGAACTGTGGTATGTGTGTGTGTGTGGGGGGGGTAGGGTTCCCATCCCCCCACTCGGGGTGGGGGATCTCCCGATCCCATCCTCTCTCCCCCGCGCCCACTTACCTGGCCGGCGGGGGGTGGGTGCGCTCCCTGGGGTGCTCCCTCCCCAGGTGGCGCAGCGCGCCCCTGGGTATGGGGCGCGCTCCTGTGCCGCGAGAGCAGGCGGTAGCAAAGAGAAAGCAGGTGGCGGTTGCAAGAGCATGCCACTCTCACTGCTGCCACTGCCATCTGCTTTCTCGCCACGGCTGCCACCGGCGCTCTGCAGCCAGCGCCAGCAGGGTCAAGGGGTGCGGCGGCGGCAGCAAGAGAGCAAGCTGCAGTGGCCATGACCTGCTCTCTTTCCACCGCCGCGCCCCTTGTCCCTGCCTGCATGGGCAGCACAGAGGCAGTGGCAGCCAGAGACCGAGCTGCGGTGGCCATAGCCTGCTCTCTCTGTCACCGCCGCTGCTGCCGCACCCCTTGTCCCTGCCGGTGCGGGCAGCACAGGGGCAGCAGTGGCCGTGGCGTGCACGAGAGCTCACGTGCTGTCCGCGCCGGCAGGGAGAAGGGGTGCGGCGGTGCCGGCAGCGGCGAGAAAGACAGAGAGAGCAGCCCGTGCTCTCTGCCCTTCCTCCCTGCATGATGATGTCAAAAGTGATGTCATCACAGACACCGGGAGTGTGCGTGCGCATTTTGCACGCGTGGGGGCACAACAAGGACAGCCCCCAATGAGGTAGGAGCCAGCGTCCCAGTCTCCCGCTGGGAGACTTGAAGGACCTGGCAACCCTAGTGTGTGTGTGTGGGGGGGCTCCTGCCTCCCTCAACAATGTTTTGAGAAACTAAATTGACACCCCGCTGAGAAATATTTACATAAGTTTGGAGCAACACTTGCTGAGGAAACTCCCCAAGCTGCTCCAAAATTATGTTATGTAAATAATTTCCTGCTGGGGGTTGTTTAGGGTTGCCAGGTTGTGCAAAGGATATGGGGGTGCCTGCATTGCATGTGCCATGATGCCGCTCCCAGGAAAAAACAGATGACATCAAATTGCTTTAGGAATTGTTGGAAACTCTATGGTATATCATAGAGTTTTCAGTGATTCCTAGAGCAACATGATGACACTTCTGAGCTTTTCTTGGAAGTGATGTCACACTGTGCATGACACTACTAGTTTTTTAAAGTTTTGACCACCGTTACTCACAGTGGCAGTGTGTAAAAAGAGTGCCAGTGGGAGATCTCCTACACAATGGGAGACCTGGCAACCCTGGGGGCATTTCAGTTTCTCAAAATATGACATTCACTACAGCTGCACTGTGACAGGAGGTAACATACATTCTTGAAAAAAATAACATCTAGTTCAGCCCTTCCATGGCTCACAATCCAAGGTATTGTGTCGTCTTTAAAGCATTGCTGGTTTCTTGTTTCAGAGGGTCAAGAGACTGGTTCCTTGGACAGGTAACTGGCAAGTTTTAAAGTACCTGGTCATCATGCTGTTCTAGAACTTTTTGCTCAGCAACCAAGTAAGCCTTGCTCCTGGGCAAAGCCAGTTTAACCCAGGATTTCCAGAGGAATACACAGGGGGCAAAAGGAATGTCTCTGTGATGGAGAAAATTGCTTAGACCTCGTGGTAGATCTTTGCTAAGGGAAGGCATTTCCATCAGCAGAAAATGAGTCCCTCACTTCCCCCACCTGCTGCATCCCCAAATGACTCCTGAAATGCTGCTCTTGGATGACAGGAGACCCCTCAGGAACAATGCAAGAGAGACAATGGAGGTCTACGAGAGGAGTCAGAAATAGTCAGTCCTTGGCAGGTAGATTCCCCAAGTTCTCCACAGCAAACATGCAGGTGTTGAAGTAACTTTATTAGAGATCCATCAAGTTCAAGGCGCTTAGACAACTGAATTGGCAGAAGTGACATGGATGGGGTCAGTAGTGTTAGTTATACGGAATGTTCCTGCCATTAGGATAGGGACCATTACAGTTTGGGCGCGAAGGAGCCAGGGGGGTGAAGAGGAGAAGTTAGGTTTAGGCTATACAGAACAAAGAATGAAATCATCTCAGTTTCCAAGAAGGATATATTTTGAGCTGGCTGCAGCCGCCCTTCAAGGACACTTGCTGGAGGCAGCAGGGAAAGAGAAAGTAAATACTTGCAATATAACCTACTGCCTTAATATCAATAAGAAACTTCTCATGCCCTCAGAGGACCAGTAACATCCAGACAAGAATAAAGGAACATGAAAGATGCTGCAGACTTGGCCAACCTGAAAAATCAACAAAATGGGCACACTGGGTACAGAACTGTCAAACACACAGAAAAAATGCCGGTGAAAAATTAAATAATTCAATAGTAATTGATATACTGTTTACTACATATAAAGTACAAAAGTGCTCTGTATGAAATAGAACATCCACATCATAATAACAGTACTTTGAAGAGACAAACTTCTATTGTAAAGTCCTCAAATATAGAAAGTTCATGGGTCAGTAGAAATTCTATTGCGCAATGGCCTGAATAGTGACTTCCAGTTCCAGAAGACAATGTTGGTAAATAGCTGGGCTTCTTCCTCAGCTACGGGTTGCAGCCAGCAACTTTTCCAATACCCGTTTCGTAATACACTTCACCAGCCAATAAAGTCGGAGTCCTTTTCCACTTGCAGGACCTCCCATGTTGTATATGTTATACAATGTAATTGCCCGTTATCTTATGTAGGAAGTACAAGCAGACCTTTAAAACTAAGGATCCAAGAACATCTTTCCCGCATTAGAAATGAAACGAAGGAAGCGCCTCTGGTCGACCATTTTCTATGTAAGAACCATCAGTTTAAGGAATTAAAGATCTCTGTGGTTGGTAAGATAGATACATCTAAACAAGTTGACAGTGAGAAATCCCTTCTCCAACTGGAAGCCCTTCAGATTTTTCGACTTAACAGTCTATATCCAAACGGGTTAAACAATGAATTAGATCTGTCTTGTTACATTTGATTGTAATTTTGGGTGGTTGTGCTGTCTTGCGGTGTTATTTATGAATGTAATTTTGTATGTACGTATTTATATGATTGTATAACTTTAAGAGGCTAAGGGTTTTTTTTCTAACTCTAGTAATTTGGGGTGCTGCTTTTTGTAATTTACATATGTAATGACTGTCATTTTGGATTATATAATGCAGTGTAATTGGTCTAGAGTTACCCATCGGCATTGCTCCGCGATAATTGATTGGGTCGTGTAAGCGAGAAAACTGTGAGGTGATGAGTAAGTTATATCTTTCTGTAATTAATAGTTTTGCACATTTATATGGTTTGGTTACCATTGTATTATATAATTTCTTTTTAAATTTTTTTTTTATTAATTTTCCATTTTTTAAATATAACAATAAAAACATAACAAATAGCAAGTAACAATAAAGAATCTACAGTTACAACTTGTAATATATTATATAATTTCTTTACAGTCCAGTAAGACTTTATTGCCTGATGAAGTGTATTACGAAACGGGTATTGGAAAAGTTGCTGGCTGCAACCCGTAGCTGAGGAAGAAGCCCAGCTATTTACCAACATTGTCTTCTGGAACTGGAAGTCACTATTCAGGCCATTGCGCAATAGAATTTCTACTGACCCGTGAACTTTCTATATTTGAGGACTTTACAATAGAAGTTTGTCTCTTCGAAGTACTGTTATTATGATGTGGATGTTCTATTTCATACAGAGCACTTTTGCACTTTATACGTAGTAAACAGTATATCAATTACTATTGAATTATTTAATTTTTCACCGGCATTTTTTCTGTGTGTTTGACAACCTGAAAAATCAGCAATGGCTGAACATAGCCTAACTCAAACAGGACACAGTTTCTTATTCCAGGACACTAAAATACTGGACAACACATCCAACTACTTTGTCAGATTGTACAGGGAAGCCATTGAAATTCATAAGCATTTGCACAATTTCAACAGGATAGAAGAGAGTTTAAGAATGAATAGGGCATGTTTTCCAGTCCTGAAAAACACCAGACTAACAAAATGCTCTACATCTTACAATAGCCCTGCAGATAAGATTAGCATATCAACCACCAATTCATATGCAAAAGAACCTCCCCAGAATACAGTGAAGCATTCCACACCCTGGGAAACTCTTACAGGATGACTCAGCCCAAACCCACCTTCCTGAGTAGATATAAATTACCTGCTAACATCTCCACGCATTGACACTGAGAGATCTCTGTCATTCAGTGCTACACCTCTGAAGATGCCAGTCACAGCCGCTGGTGAAACATCAGGAACTACAATGCCAAGACAGCGGCCATACAGCCCGGAAAATCTACAACAACTAACGTTCTCTGGCCGTGAAAGTCTTCGACAATATATTAAACTATGTACTGTTTTTTTGGGGTGGGTGGATGGGCATTCCCACCTCAGATCTAATAGGTTTTTTCCCCATTATAATGAGTTTCAGCCTTGTTCTTTGCAATTAGGGCTTCCAGGCTTTTGGGGGCAGCTGTTTTTGCATTAAAAAGGACCAAAATTACACAGAACACAGTCCTCCCTCTAAATTATCAACCGACCTAGGTTAAGAGCACACACAACGTTTGGTGTTTTTAGGTCCTGAAGAATGCTTGGAGAAGGTGCACACTGTTCTTTTTGGGGGGTGGGGTGGGAAACGAGGCTCTGGGGCAGTCATTTTTACTCTTAACCAAAAACTCTCTGGCAGAGGAGTAGTGGGGCGGCAGTGGCATTAAAAACAATCCTGCTTCATGTTCAGTTTTTTCTTTTCCTAAGTGATGATAGTGCCAATTAATTACCTGTGCATCCTCCTGTTGTTGCCTTGTTTCCTTGTGCTTTGCAGTTTCGATCCCACAATGAAGAGCAAATCCTTCCTTTTGATGCTCAGCATTCTGCTGCACAATGGGGTATTAATCACCGCCAATCTCCATTGCCCAAGTGCTGGCAGGGAGGCTGGCAGGCAGCATGAGTGTCTGAACCCCTCCCCCCGCCTAAACAGACCTGTGTTTTTGCCATGAGTTTTCCTTTTGCTGTGGGCAGGCGGGATTGTTTTTGAAAGGGCAGAGTAGGCGAATGGCTCGCAGGGGGCTTGACTGAAGCTTAATATACAGAAATTATTTTTAAATAATGTACTGGCAGATGCTGGATGTAAGGAAGCAATCCTAAACAGGTATATTCAGATGTAAATTCCATGTTATTCAAAAGTGCTTACTCTCTGGGAAATGTCTTTAGAATTGCAGCCTAAGATTGAAGTCTTCAAAGGTTTTTATCAAGTCTGATAGATAGAACAGACCACTTGCACGCACACGGAAACGGACACGCACGCACACACACACACAGAGCGACACTTTTCCTCACAGCAACCAACCTTCCGAGTGCACTGATGGGGGTGGGGAAGGCAGACCAGGGCCCAGGTAGTTCTGCAAAAAGAGAGAGAGAGAGAGAGAGAGAGAGAGAGAGAGAGAGAGAGAGAGAGAGAGAGAGATGTACATTCCCCCTTCCAAACTTTTCCAAAACCGATAGCCAGGAGGGGTCTCCCCTTGTGAGGATCCAATTGGCAGGGACTGCCCGCCAATGCACTCCTGTGCATTGTGCACATTCCTCCTTCCCACCAACGCAGACAATTAATAACATACAGGCTCTCTCCCCATGGAATCTGATTGCTGAATGCCAGTAAGGAAAACAAGATTCTGCCCTGCCAGCCCAGTGCTGCTGCTGCTGCTGGGAGGTGAGAACTGAAATGAAATACATGAACTTTTGGTGAGCGGGTGTCATTATCATTTGGATTCTCAGATTTTGCTCACTGTTCTGAAACCTGCTTTAATGAAATGAAACAACATTTTCCATGTGTATTTCTATCTGGTTTGTTTTGTTTTGCACACCTGTGACCTTTTCAGCTTCCTCAGATCTAAGGAGAGAAAACTGGACAAGTGGCGATGTGGCCTGTCTGAAGAGAAGACCAAGGGACACAATAAACCCATAGACACGGCCTCCATTTTGAAGTGATATAAAAGTGCAGCGAGGCTCACAGTGCGGCAGTTGGAGGCACTTCTGTTCCTTCCATGCCTTTTCAACTGTTGAAATAGCTGTGTGCGCGCGTGTGGCTGTTTTGGCCCTTGAAAAGGCATGGTGGGGCAAGGGAGCCTCAGCCTACTGCATTACAGGCCTAATGAGGATTGGGGCCTTGCTGTATTTTTAAATCACTTTAAAATGGCATCATTTTCCATGAATCAAACCCACGGACACCATCACATCTAGGCTGGCTCCAGAGCCATTGCTCAATAATGGCACACAAGACTCAGGCCCTTAAATACAAAGCTTGTATTGTATTCTCGCTGCAGAGTTCTTTGCAGGGAAAGGTATTGCTTAATCTCTCTTTATGTCCTATGTTCTTATAGACACATTTTTTTTTTACCCTTTATAACCTCTCAAGTATCTTGAGGGAAGTGGGTAATAACAAGAGTTCTTTTCTTCTTAAATTCAACATTTCTCAACATTAAATCCTGCTGTGAGAGGACAGGCTTATGTCACTGCTATGCCTGGGCCTCCCTACAACATTCCAAAGTCCTTATGTTTGCTGGTGATTGATACAAAGACAGAGTTGCTCGCTTCAGGTTGGGAGATTCCTGGAGATTTTCAGGATGGGGTTTGGGGAAGAGAGGTGCCTCTGTGGGGAATAATGCCACAGAGTCCACCCTCCAAAACAGCCATTTTCTCCCGGGGAACTGATCTCTGTGCCCTGGAGATCACTTGTCATGCAAGGTGATCTCCAGCCTCCACTTGAGATTGGCAACCACACACAAAGACTTTGTATAAGACATACAATGGAGAGTTAGGCACCATCCAAACATGTAACAGAGAGTTACGCATGTCTCCAGATCCACATCTCTCCTTTTCTGTTCCTGACCTTGGTACATGGAGATAAACAGCTTCACCCTCCTCTCACTCTTTCCTTAGGGTTGCCGGCTGAATGCAGCTGAATGCTGGTAACCAGCAGGAGTTTTGGAGGGGTTGGAAAGGAACATTTTTTATGATGACATGTAATGCTGTGACATCATTTCTGGTTTGTGATGCCACAATGTTCTAGAAATTTGTTCATTGAGGTTTTTTAACCATAGAGATATGTGAATTCCTAGCATCTTCATGTTATTTCCAGATACAAACTAGAAATGACATCATGATGCTGCATCATCGTGCAATGTCACTCCCCACCCCTCACTCCCCCTGGAATGAAGACACCTGGGCCAAATCCACACTTCCCTAACTTCCGCTTTTCATGTGCATTAATCGCGCTGGATTCTATCCCGCAATGTCCCAGTCTGTGTTCACATTCCTTCTCTTACTGCCGCTGCCTCGCGCTATACTTTGTCCACATCCCTGGTAGAATAGTGCAATAGGGGGCCGAAGATGACATCACATTCATTTTCTTTTTCATTTTTTCTTCAGATTTAAATTGCTATGGTGAGGCCACACCCCTATGATGCCTGTGATTGGTTAATGTTATTCTATGCCTTCTTCTTTGAAATCCATTGGACCATTATTCTGGCGGGCTAATTTGAACTGATATTTAAGGTGGGGGTGATCCAAACAAACAGGCAGACTAATTATTTGATGCTTGAATGTAATGTTAGAATGATGGATTTTCGCTATAACAGTAATTTCAACAGTTTTAAAAAATTAATTTTAACAGCCGTCGATATTTCCGACTGTTCGGCATCCTAAAAATGACACGGAAATGGAAATGACACCACCTCTTGATGTCTCTGCGGTGATTTTGGAGCACCCCGATTAAGATTTATGGCCGGGATTGTTCAACAATGCTGGGAAAGTCCCCTTTTAAAAAAAAAAGGGAAAGGGCGGGCAGACAGGCATGCTGCGGAGAGAGTGGGAAAGCTTGATAATTGCACGGCAAAGAGGGATGGTGTTCCGGAAAGGCTTCAAACACAGAAGTGGGGTGGTTTGAGCGGGGTGGTCTCCTTGTGAAACGCTTCTATTTGTCCACATCCACGGTGAGAACTGCGCAGGAGAAGCGTTTGAACACATGACACATTCGTCTGAGTTGCAACGCGAAAGACGCGAGAGAATGGCGGGATTGAGGTAAGAGTATGTGAACAACCCTCTGAGAAGCTAACAATGGGCGGGGGAAAAGCGGAAAACTTGAGAAGTGTGGATTCGGCCCTGGATCCCAAGGCGGGAGCTTGCCCACCATCCCTGGGAGGAGAGCAAGCCTCATTTTCATGCCCTCAAACTTCCTTTGAGTAATCACAGTATTTACACGGCTACACATGATTTTTGCAGTGGAGCCAATAGCGGCTCCACAGGTTGGTGAAGTGTATATGAAAGCAGTGTGTGTGTGTGTGTGTGTGTGTGTGTGTGTGTGTGTGTGTGTGTGTGTGTGTGTGTGTGTGTGTGTGTGTTTTGACACTTCTTCTCATGCACCGTGGTATTGAGCAGAAAATAGCCACCTTGCATCTGGGAGGCACAAAACTTCCATTGCACATGGGATACGACGTCTTCATTCATCTACTAAGAAATGTGAGGATTTCGTTTGCCCCCAATCTTTCTGAATCTGACCCTCAAACTTGCTCTACCTTCCGGGGCATTTCAGCTGCCCATCAACCATCTAACAACTACGTCTGCATATGTGATTTTTTTTAATGATGTTTTTGTTTATAGTTTAACACAAATAACAAAAAAGTGAGGAAAAGATGGCAAAAAGAGAGGTTATAGGATTATGTAGTAGCATTTCAGTTCTTGGTGAAATACATAGAAACCATATGTTAATCTTCAGTTTCTCAGTTCCAAAAGGTCAGTTGAAAAGCTCTCATGCTGTGAGGAGAACGGTTCAATGGAAGGCCCCACATTTACCAAGCAGAAATGAGCGCTACACTGAACCACTGCATCAATGAAGTGGATGGGTTAATTTTTCCCTCAAAGCAAGAACTGCGCTGTGTTGGCACTCAGAACTATAAGGTAACGGAGCCGAGCCCTTTGTGCGTAGATTCTTCTGGGCAGTGGCACAGAACTCTCTGCCTCCTGCAAGAATGTGTGGACAAGGGCCAAAGGATATTGAATATCATTTTCGCAGAAATGCCCCTCATCTATCCACTCAGCTGTGGCACAAATGTTGCACAAACTGCCATCTGTTCCAGATGAAAGGGATTCAAGCAGCAAAAAAATCTTTGCGTGAGAACTTGGAGACCTATTGGCTATCAAAATAGACCATAGCAGATAGCAATAGCAATAGACAATGCGGAGAGAAACCTGGGTTCAAATCCCCGCCTAGCCAGGAAACGCAGCCTGCAGTACTGGACCAGCCAAACTGAACCCCCTGCCCCACCCCCACACAGCCCAGCTGTCAATGTGAGGATAAAATGGAGCTGGGGAGAGCCACACAGAGACGCCTCAACTCAATTTGCCCTTAAATATTGGCAACAACTAATTCTGCCATCAAGCCAAGGCAGTTCTCTCCGTCCTTTTGCCCGGCATCAGGGCCCCTCGTTACCCTCAGGAACCCAAACAGAGCAATTTCTCCAATTTACTTCTTGCAAAATTCTCACTCAGAATCTTTGATAGGGGTGTGTAGAGAAGAAGTCCGGGCACATTTCACATCAAACTGCCACAGAGTAGGTCAATTTAACAGTACTAAAAAGCTGATAAATTCTCAAAAAAGCTGGCAAGCGCTGGCAATGACTGCAAACTCCGCATCTGCCACGTTGCTTGCCTCAGCAACTGCTATTCAATTCAAGATTCATGTGCCTTTGGTAGTTATAATGGTGGGAGAATTTTGGCAGGTATGGCTTCTTTCATATCTCTGCTATAGGAGGGGGAAAATCTCCATCCTCTTAAAGTCTGCCAACTCTGGCTTGGGAAATTCCTGGAGACTTGAGGGCAGCACCTGGGTTTGGGGAAAGGAGTAGCGCAGTGGAGCGTGTGACGTCATGCTGGGACTTCTGTTTCTCCTGGATTCTACAAGTTTCTAGATGCGAAAGCTGTCATCGCCTCCAGGGGAACTTATCTCTGGAGGCAGGGCCGGATCGACGGGGGGGGGGCAGGGGGGGTAGTCTGCTCCCAGCGCTGCCAAAAAGTGGGCACCGGGAGCAGTTGCCAGCCCCAGGAGTGCGCTGTCAGCCCCAGGAACGCGCCTGGGGAAAGGGGCGGCCAGCTTGCAGGAAAGGAAAAAGGCAGCGCGGGTGGCTGGGGGGGGCGCCCGCACCGTTCGCCTTTCCCCAGGACAAGAGGCGTGTGGCAAGCCAGCCGCCCCTTGTCCTGAGGAAAGGAAAAAGGCAGCACGGGTGGCTCGGAGGCTGCTTGCGCCATTTGTCTTTCCCCAGGACAAGGGGCGCGCAGCAAGCCGGCCGCCCCTTGTCCTGGGGAAAGGCAAAAGGCAGCGCGGGTGGCTGGGGGGGGGCGCCCGCACCGTTCGCCTTTCCCCAGGACAAGAGGCGTGCGGCAAGCCAGCCGCCCCTTGTCCTGAGGAAAGGAAAAAGGCAGCACGGGTGGCTCGGAGGCTGCTTGCGCCATTTGTCTTTCCCCAGGACAAGGGGCGCGCAGCAAGCCGGCCGCCCCTTGTCCTGGGGAAAGGCAAAAGGCAGCGCGGGTGGCTGGGGGGGGCGCCCGCACCGTTCGCCTTTCCCCAGGACAAGAGGCGTGCGGCAAGCCAGCCGCCCCTTGTCCTGAGGAAAGGAAAAAGGCAGCACGGGTGGCTTGGAGGCCGCTTGCGCCATTTGTCTTTCCCCAGGACAAGGGGCGCGCAGCAAGCTGGCCGCCCCTTGTCCTGGGGAAAGGCAAAAGGCAGCGCGGGTGGCTGGGAGGCCACCCGCTCCATTCGCCTTTCCCCAGGACAAGGGGTGCACGGCAAGCCAGCCGCCCCTTGTCCTGCGGGGCAGGTGAATGGCGCGGGCAGCCTCCGAGCCACTCGCACTGCCGCCAGCTCTGTGGTGCATCGGGACAGCCAGCTTGCTGCGGGGGCGGGGGGGGGGTGCCCCAGCATGATGACGTCACGGGAATGACATCATCACGCAGCGCTATGCGCGCGCACGTACAGCCTGACTACGGTTGCCCTGGGTGCTGGCAACCGTAGATCCTGCTTTTTATTCATTACAGCAAATATCATCTACAAGTTGCATCACAGAAAGAGAAAAAACATTTCTCTGCTTGTGATTTTTCTTCCCTCTTTTTCTTTCACCTACGTTTTTTAAAAAGGACAGAACTGTCCTCAATATGTTGCCACATTGTGGAGCTATGCCATGTTCTACACAGGGCTGTCAACTTTAGTTGGGAAATCCTTGGAGATTTGGCAGCACTGCCTGAAGAGGGCGGGGATTTGAGGAGGGATTTCAGCTAGAATCTGCAGTATATATCCTGGCCGAATCCACACTTCCTTACCTTCCGCTTTTCACACACAATAATTGTGCTAGATTCTATCCTGCAATGTTCCAGTCTGTGTTCACATGCCCTCTTTTACTGTGCTAGCATCGCGCTATACTCCATTCACATCCCTGGGAGAATCGCGCGATACGGGGCGAGTTTAGATCCGCCATCGCCGATGAAGACATCACGTAGCCTTTTTAAAAAAATTTAATGCTAGATTTTCGCTATATTGATTTTCTGCTCAATTGCAATGATGCCAGCAATTGGTTAATGTTACTGCTCAACTATAATTATAGGATAGCAATTTTTCGCTATACTGATAATTTAAATATTTTTTTAAAAAAGAACCCGGAAAGAGTCAATCTTTGCAGGCACAGTCTGCTTATCAGAAATTGCCTAGGCTCTCCTTTGGCAGTGAAACATTATTTACTGTAAAAAAAATTGCAACTCCCCCCCTTGATGCCTCCACGGACTTTTTACAACGCCACTTCCCAAACCGCTTGTGGGTGATCATCATGAATGGGATTGCGCAACAGCGCTAGGAATGCCCCCTTTTAAAAAATAAAAAATAAACAGGACGGGGTGCGAGCATGCCTCGGACAGAGTTGGGACCATAAGAATTGCCTGGCAAAGAGGGACGGTGTTCCAGAAAGGCAAGAAACAAGGAAGTGGGGGTGGTTAAGAGGGGGCGGTCTCTTTGGGAACCGCTTCTGTTTGTTCACATCCATAGTGAGAACTGCGCAAGAGAAGCGTTTGAAAGTGTGACAACCTCATCTGAGGCGCAGCGCAACTGAGGTAAGAGTATGTGAACAGCCCTCTGAGAAGCGCAGGAATAGCAGGAAAACAGCGGCAAACTTGAGCCGTGTGGATTCGGCCCCTGAAGCTGTGGTTTTCTCCAGGGGAACTGGTCCATGTAGTGTGGAGATCTCCAGGCCCCTTCATTTCTTACCAGTTTTCTAATGAGGAGCGATACTTTACTGGATTTGTTGGTTAAGGAAGTTTTTACCTCAGGTGGCAGAGCTGAGGTTCCAGAATTCGATCTCAGTAAGGCAGCAGTGCCACCTGCTGAGAATTAGTGCAATGAACTGTCAAAGGGAATGCAGTCCGAACGTATTTTAATTGGTTCAGCTTTTAGAAATTGGAACAATGTTTAAGGAAGTCAGCTATTCCTAGTATATATTATTTATTAAACACTCGCTCTGTGACAGGACAACAGCCTGAGAGAGAAATACATCAAATACCCAATACCCCCTTTTGCTATTGTTCTTCATCATATATATGAACCCACGGGCTATTAAATTTAAAGTTTCTTAGTATGTGACTTGAATAGACAAATGGGCAAAAATGTATCAATATTCCTTATTAATTTTGTGCATTTTTATTCCACCAAGAAACGCAAGGGACGTGCACACGGCCATCCTCTCCTCCTTTTATCCTCACAATAACCCTGCGCAAGATCAGCCCGAGAGTTTCCACGGCAGGGTGAGGACTTGGACTCAGGTGTCCCGTATTCTAGTCTAGCAATCTAGCATGAAAAGCCCTCTCAGTGCAGAAAAAGCAATGGAAAAAAACTGGGTTGGATCCTAAGTCCTTCCACTCACTCAAGAGACGCCTCCTTGTGTAAGTTTTCTTCCCATTTCCATGTCCCCCCCCTCAGGGCCGGCGCCAGGGTTTCTGGCGCCCGAGGCCCAGGGCAGCTTCAGGTCTGTTGCTGCCCCCATGTGCACGCGCACAGAGCGCACACACCCAGACTGCATGATGACATAATTGCCTGTGACATCATCACGCATCAGGCTGCTGCCAGCCGACCAATTGGAGTGGCGGGTGGCTGGGACAGCACACAGGTGGCCTCCTAGCCCTCCTGCTCAGTTGCCCTGTGCCACCCCGGCCGCCTGCCGTGCCTGGCCCACAGCTGTGTACTGATGGTGGCGCAGGGCGGCTGGGTGGGAGGGCTGGGAGGCTGCCCACTCAGACTGCCCTGTGCTGCCGCCACTGGCACATGCTCCCACTCAGGTGCAGCAGGTGGCTGGGGAGGCGCACATGCATCCTCCCAGCCCTCCCACTCCATTGCTCTGCGCGCCGCCCCGGATGCCTGCTGCACCTGGCCGGCAGCTGCTGCGCCCAGCCGGGGGCGCATGTTGGTGGTGGCGGCAGCAGCATGAGGTGGGAGGTCTAGGGGGCTGCAGCAGCTGTGGGCCAGGCTCGGCAGGTGGCTGGGGCGGTGCACAAGTGGCTTCCCATCCCTCCCGCTCAGCCACCAGTGCTGCCTCCACCAGCTCCACAGTGCACGCCCCCGCCCCCAGCGCCCCCTCTGGCGCCTCAGCGCCCGAGGCGGTTGCTGGACCTGCCTCAATGGATGCACTGGCCCTGCCCCTCCTACATGTTGCCCTGCACTCTGTTTCTGAAAGACCCCCCAGGAGCTGTATTTTGGGGAGGACAGCAAGATGTAGTGGGACATAATCCAGAGGGCACAGAGGGTGCATAATCGAGAGGGTGCAGAGGAGAGTGACGAGGATGATCAGGGGTCTGGAGACTGAGCCCTACGAGGAAAGGCTGAGGGCCTTGGGAATGTTTAGTTTGGAGAAGAGGAGGTTGAGGGGGGACATGATTGCTCTCGTTAAATATTTGAAAGGCTGTCATTTGGAGGAGGGCAAGGAGCTGTTCCAGTTGGGAGCAGAGGGTAGGACGCGAAGCAATGGGCTAAAACTACATGCACAAAGGTACCAACTGGATATTAGGAAGAACTTTTTCATGGTCAGAGTAGTTCAAAGGTGGAATCAGCTGCCTAGGGAGGTGGTGAGCTCCCCCTCACTGGCAGTTTTCAAGAGGAGGCTGGATGAATACTTGTCAGGGATGCTTTAGGCTGATGCTGCACTGGGCAGGGGGTTGGACTAGATGGTCTGTACGGCCCCTTCCAACTCTGTGATTCTATGAGTCTATGATAAGTTTGGGAGCACCAACAACGTTGATAGGTAACAGGTACAGGACAGAAAAAGGAAGCACTTCTTCTCTCAATGAGTAATTAAATTGTGGGATTCACTGCCTGTGGAGATTGTGATGGCCATAAGCACAGACAGACAGATTCATCAGTGGATACTAGCTATGGCGAGTAAAGTGAACCTCCATATACAGAGACAGCAAATCTCTGAAAAACAATCTTAGCTGGCAATATCAGGGCCTTGGTCTCTATGCCCTGTTTGTTTGCTGTTCAGAACTATGGTTGGTGACTTTGTGAAAAAGAATACAGAACTAGAGGAACTGCCGGACACTATGGGGTGGGGGTGGGGGGAGTTCAGCAGATGTATCGCACCAGGGCCGTTGGGCCCAGAGGGGGCCAAAGGAAGCCCAAAGGAAGCCCAAGAGTTTCCTGGAGTCCCATTAAAAGTTTGCATATGAAGACGAGTATTTGTATGTTGTTATCCCACATAGCATAGTTTTATCCTCCACGTTGTTACATTGCTTTCTCAAGATCTTCCGCTCGGGGCAGCACGTGCCAGTTGGAAGGTCACCTGAGTCTCCATCCTCCAGCCAGGCAGGCGGAACGTTCAGGCCGGTGGCCACTGCTGCAGTGGGAGGGCTGGTGAATTAGTACGTTCTAAATCCATCTTTAAAGAGCAACTTTGGAGTGATACGTTGAAAGTACGTTCTAATCCTTTCCCTTAATTACCTTAGTGACATTAGGCTACATTTTCACTGATTTGTTCATTTTAAAACTGTGTAAGTTTGGGCTCAGGATTTTTTGAGGCATCATGGCAATGATCAGAGCTGATCAGGAATTAAACTTTACCTTTTTAGATACAAAACAAGAAATTACAAATTCTCACAAATTAGGAGCCCAGAAATGAAAAGAAAGAATGAGAAGAACATGAAAAAGGGGATAACAAAACCTCTTTCAAGCTGGATTAAGGACACCTTTGAAAAAATTCTCATTCAACCCACCTACCGAATTAGAAAAATAAAAATCTCTTGAAAAACTCATCCTAAACAAGGAGCAATTGATTTGGGTAATAATGTACAGGATTTTGATAAAGGAGCACATGCAGAAAATTACAAAAATGAATGGAAAGAAACAGAAATACTGGCTCAGATGGGAGTGAGTGTCCAGGGTCTGAGCCCCAGCCCCCAGATTTGCCAGGAGGGAACAGTGGGAGGCAACTGGGAAGCAGCAGCCCTGCTGCCCCAGCCAGCAACCAGGTCCAGGGCCTGCCTACTCCAGGGGGAAGGGGCAAAAGGCCAAAGCCTCAGAGGGCCGGAGGGAGCAGGGAGAGACCAGCCAGTCCCACCCTCCAGGGGGAAGAGAGGGGGCTAAGCAAGCCAGAGGAAAAGGGCCAAGGCAGGGGGAATAGGGACCCAGCAACAGCCCAAACAGAGCCCTTACCTGCCAAGGAGGAGAAGCAGCCACTGCAGCCCAGAGCCACACCCTGGCTAGAGGACAGCAGCCTGGCTCAGGAGGTGCTAGGAGCCAAGCCCCTCCAGGTGGAGCTGCCACAGGCATTCTGGGGGAGGAGATGGGTAGCCCCGCCCGGCGTCAATGAGCAGGCAGCCCAGAAGCTGGCCAGGGCAGCTCCTCGCGAGCAAGGCCAGGGAAGCTCAGCAGCACAAAAGCCAGCTGGGGCAGCTCCTCGTGAGCAAGGCCAAGGAGACCTCAGCTGGGGATGGCTTGCATTCAACCCCACCCTGCCAGCAAGGCAAGGAAGCCAAGAAGGGATTAGTGGTAGGAGGGAAACACCTGAGGGAAGGCACAGCTGGGCCAAGTCAGGAGACGGAACAAGCCTAGAAGGAGGGTGGGGCGGGGAAAGGAAGCCCTATATAAGGTGGCTGGGAAGAGCTCTGAGGTGGTGGGTGTGAGTAAGGAGTGATGGTGTGGAGCAAGAGGAGAGCAGTGCAAGAGGGGAGGCTTGGAGGAGAGTTCTGGGAGGAGGAGAGGATGGAGGACGCAGAGGGTAAGCAGGCCAGGTTGAGCAGGCCAGCGAGTGGATTGAGTCTGGGTGGGGTATACCGCCCCTCCTTGCACAGAGCAGGGTCCTGCAGTATCCCTGGTGCCCCTCTGATGTCAGGGCTGGCCCAGCTGGGGGCCCGCCCAGCGGCGGCAGCGACAAGCCCTGACAGTGAGTTTCAAAATACTGTAGGCCTTGACTTTGGTTGCATCACAACTGCGTTTCCATCGCAAAAAGAAACAGAAAAGCATGTTACCAATGGTCACATCTCGTTGCATAAAGCATTCCCAAAAGACACCAGCCATCAAAATTCTCCACAAAGTATCCTGAAATTTCAAAATGCCAATGGAGAACAGCAGGTAAGGGACGGGCTTGTCTGGAGTCAACAGAAACAAACATTATATTCAGGGCTTTTTTCTGGGGAAAGAGACGGGGGAACTCTTACCCAGCGCAACTCCTGAGAGGAGGTGGTGTCCCATCACTACATGCGTGTGCGCACAACACGCACACATGCTCCTGGGACCATGTGATGATGTCACTTCCCGGA
Organism: Eublepharis macularius; assembly: GCF_028583425.1. Lineage (NCBI taxonomy): Eukaryota > Metazoa > Chordata > Lepidosauria > Squamata > Eublepharidae > Eublepharis > Eublepharis macularius. The sequence goes on along the minus strand of NC_072807.1, from coordinate 1,564,351 downwards.
AGTGACATCATCACACAGGTTATGGCTACCCCGGGAGCGCTCCTGTGCTCCATGGGGACCTGATTTGGTCTGGATCGGGCCGAATTTAGCCCAGATTGGGCCTAAATCGACCTGGAATGGGCTACTGCAGTGCAGGGGAGTACTCCCCCACCTGGCAGGGGCCCAATCCAGGCTGTTTTGAGCCCAAATTGGGCCACTCCCCCACTCACACCCAACGCTAAATCATTTATGAACAAATTAAATAGCACCATTCCCAGGACTGATCTTTGTGCAACCTCTCAGTTCACTTCCCTCCATTGCAAAAGCTGTCCACATTTTTCTACTCACTCACTCTTGCCATTTAACCAAGATTTAATCCATAAAATGACCCATCCTGTACCTCAGTCTACTCATTTACTTCCTTTAATGTGTTCTATAATGGATGTGGATTTTTCCCCCTCCCTGAACGACTGTCACATGCTTTCCCCTTCTGGACGTTACTACCGGATTAGCAGCACAATCTTGCACATTTATTCAAAAGTGAACCCCACTGTGTTTGTGGGGCTCACTCTTGGGTAAATGTATTATAAGACTGAGCTCTTCCTTAGAGAGTACTAGACACTTACAGAGAGGGCCATTGTGTTGTAGCAATTTAGAACATAGGGGATCTGGGTTCAGATCACTACTCTGCCTTTTATCAGGTGAATTTTGGGCTTTGGTAGTCATCTTACAGGGTTGTTGTGGGGATAAAATGGGGAAGAAAGAATCATGTAAGCTGCCTTGATCTCCTTGGAGAAAAGGTGGATTAAAATGTACTGAGTAAATAGGCAGTGGCTGTAATTTGCTTTGAACTGGCTTCATTTTCCATATACAAGCAGAGCATAGTGGAGAAAAATATACCCCACCTAGCAGATAGCACAGCTGCTATGACATTGCGTTTGTTGGCTTTTTTCTCCCTTTTGTTTTAAAATGTCGTGATTGTGCCGTATTTTGTACTTATGCAAACATCACTGAGCACCTGTGGGTGGACAAAGTGGACTCAAAAACAGAGAACAGCTGGAGAAAGGATCCAGGGTCAGAGGCAGCAGCTGCACCTACGGACGCTTCCAGTCCAACCAACTCACAGCAGTCTCTGCTATTCAGATCACCAAACGGCTCCTCTCTTTCTAGCCATCACTCCCCTAATGGGCATCACATTCATTTTTCCAACAGAGAAAATGTGTACAGGAATACTGATTTATGCAAGAATAATCCTAAAATTTCAGACGTCTAAAAGGCCATCGAGTCTACACCCTGCTGGCCATGACAGTTCAACCTGTGCAATCTATACTAAACAAACAAGTATACCAAACCATGTAATTCAAAAGAAGGACCAAAAAAAGCCATCAAAATGTTTGGCCATGTTGATTAAGAGGGAACTTACAGACCTCAAATTACAGAACCAGCTGGATTAACCATGAGCCAGTGTAGTACAGTGGTTAGTGCCAGACTAGTATATCGGAGACCCACATTCAAATCCCCCCTCTACCATGGAAAGTCTCTGGGTGGCTTTGGCCTGCTACTCTCTCTCAGACTAAGCTACTTCACAAGGTTGTTGTTGGAGAATAAAATGGAATAGGGGAGAACAATGTTGTAAGTTGCTTTGAGTCCTCATTGATGAGAAAAGCATAATATAAATATTTCTAAATAAATAAACAGCTTACTCTCTGGGAGGTGCCTGGCTTGGGCCAGCACGCAGTTCCTTCACCCTCCCTCCCTGTGTGCTTGCTTACCACTGCAATCCTCCTTCCAAAACAGCCATTTCCTTCACGGGAACAGATCTCTGGCGGGGCCACCAGTCATGTGGTCATTTTTTAGAGGTGCTGGAACGCAGTTCTGCTGTGTTCTGGCTGAAAAAACACCCTGATTATATTGTTTTCCATGTTGTTTATTTTGGCACAAAACTATCGGCTCTGCATCTAAATCTGCACTGGCATCAGCTGAAGGGAAGTGGCGGAAACGAGGCAACAAGATCCCAGAACATGAAAAAAGCAATTGCCACTGAGAATGTTACCTAGCTTGGCGAGTACTAGAAAAGCACCTGCTGTCTGGGACAGGACTTAACACCATCAATCAAAACTGAAGCTGTGAAATGGTACAATATTTTAAAGCGTCTCATCGATGTTGTACTCTTCATGGGAGAATGTGGTCTGGTTTTTAATGGTTCATCCCATCACATTGATGATTCAAACAATTGAAACTTTTTAGGACTCATAGAACTAGTCCCCATGTGGTACCCCATCCTCCAGGAGCAAGTGCTAAGTGTACAGGAGTCACAGAAGAGGGGTGAGCAACTTCAAGTTCATTATCTGTCTCCTGACTCACAAAATGAATTTATTGCAGAATGCTCAAATCTTGTGAAGCAACATATTTTGCTTGAGAGGCAGTCTGCAAAATACTTCTCAGTAGGTGCCACACCAGATTCCTCACATAGAGAACAAACAGCATTTCTTTTGAGAGTCATAATTTTAAAAGAAACACAGCATGACTTTGAAGAAAGATTTCTAGTTTGTAGATTTTAGAAACAAAAGAGGGGAAGAAATTGCTCAATTGATAACTGATATTTTGAAAGAACATGCTGTTCCTCTTAGAGATTTTAGAGCTCAAGCTTATGATAATGGACCAAATATAGCTGGAAGATACAATGGCACACAAGCAAAAATACAAAAACTGTGCCCAACAGCAATTTTTTCACCTTGTGGTTGTCACACACTTAACTATGTGGAAATGATGCTACTGAATGCATACCCGAAGAAATAACTCTTTTTGGAACAATTCAATGTACTTGTTTAGCTCCAGTTCCAAGAAATATTTGAAAACCTTTGTCCGGGGATGGCTACGGCCCTGCTCGCTGCCCTCTGGGGAAACAGCACCCCGAGCCGCCCCCCCCATGGGTCGCCAGCACTTACTGGGCAGAGGAGGCCTGCTGCTGCCCAAAGCAGCCACTGAATGGTGGTGCGGGCAGCTCCCACGAGGCCACCTGGGCGGCCATGGGGGCGGGGTTGGCAGGCAACGCTCAGGCAGGCAAGCAAGTGGAGTTGTGGCCCAGCCAGGGCCTGGTTCGTTTGCCATGGACAATCACAAACTGCCGGATCACGATCTCATGATTGTCGATTTTGTGGGTTTTTGAAGTTCGTAATGTGGTTCGTGCCCATGTCTAGTCACTACCTGTTGTCTAAGGGTGTTGGTATTTTCTTCAACCCCTCTTGAAGAAAGGATAGTAACTCTCTAATTAGCCCCAAAATATTACATTACTCTACCCATGCACTCTTCTGGGAACTTGGCAGGAATTTTTATAGACTCTGTGGAACTCTTCCTGGAGGCTAGCACAGTACCAATCATTCCTTCAGTTTAGTCCAACCCTATTAGCAGTTTGTGTTCGACCTCCACACTGTGAGGCTTGTCAGAGCAGGTCAGGGGTGTCGTATTGATCCCTGTATCAATGGGCCCTCCTGCAGTGGAGGTGCCAGGGATCCATGCTTGAAAGATTCTTCAGGTTTTGAGACCATGTCTTTCTGGACCTGAAGGTTGCTATTAGCATCACTTCTGCACTTTACTGTGTGATCTTCTGAACAGCTCTGTGCAATAGCTGTACTGTGGAAGACATACAGGACGTGTGAAGGCAGCTTCCTGCTCACATCATCTATCCCTATGGCTTGAGGGATTCTTCTCCTTGCACCTTGTTGAAAACTGTGGTAGACCAGTTGGGGAATCTCTCTGGATAGCATCCATTCTGCTTGGTTCATTGTTCTCTGGCTTAGCCAGTCTGCCTCAGAGTTGTCCTCTGTATAAACATATAGTAACATGTGGGAAGATTCTGAGATTCCACCATACCATGTCTGATGGCTCCGATTTCCAAAGGGTTTACTCTGTTGGTTGTTGGGTTGGTTGTTGGGGGTTTTCCGGGCTGTATTGCCGTGGTCTTGGCATTGTAGTTCCTGACGTTTCGCCAGCAGCTGTGGCTGGCATCTTCAGAGGTGTAGCACCAAAAGACAGAGATCTCTCACTGATTGGACACTGAGAGATCTCTGTCTTTTGGTGCTACACCTCTGAAGATGCCAGCCACAGCTGCTGGCGAAACGTCAGGAACTACAATGCCAAGACCACGGCAATACAGCCCGGAAAACCCCCAACAACCATCGTTCTCCGGCCGTGAAAGCCTTCGACAATACATCGGTTTACTCTGTTGATCATTTGTCCTTCAGCCAGATGCCCTATCCCATTCTTCCTTGGGTGCGGGATCCCCATCCCCAAAGACATGTCCATGGTCATCACTGTTCTCTCTGGTTCCTTGAGTCGGACACCATCGTGGGACTGAATGAGGTACAGCCACTGGTTGTTTTCCTGTTTGAGGATCTCTGGCAATTCAACTATCTTGGACCTCTTGTGATCTAACGCCCCATGGGATGGCAACAGGCATTTCTGAAGTGCACAGATCAAGATGTTGTTTGGATATGGGAAAGGAGCCACACTCCATGGCCTAGCCATGCTATCAGTGATACTAGGATTCTGAAGAACACCATAGGTGGCGTTTTCAGCTCAAAGGAAAGGGCCCAATGTTGGAAGTGCCTCTGAGAGATTGATGGAAGCCAAACAATCTCCCTTCTGAATGGCAGTCATGACAAATTTTAGCCTTTCCATTCCGACCTTCTTGTTCCTAAGCATCTATTTTATTTGACCAAATTCCTTTGGATCTAGGGGAAAAGGGACCAGGTGACACAGAACTGAATTCCACTGATCACAGCATTCAACACCTGCCTGTTTCTTATTATTAGCTGCCAAGATTTTGTCAAACATTGTAAGCATCCCCCAAACACCATCGCGCCTGCTGCCTTGGTGTAGAGTTCCCTTCTTTGGCCCTTTAGTATTCTGATCGGATTTGTTGAGGGAGAAGGTACTACCCTCCTCTCAATGTCTGGTCTGCTTTCCTTTATTTAGAGTTTCTCCAGACAGGCTGATATCTTTGAAAGGAACCACAGTTACTTTGGCTTTGGGGCAAATGGTCCACGTTTCAATTTCTAAGCTAAGTGTTGTGCCTGGTTGCCTGAAAACCATGATCCTTGTTGACCACAGCATAGCATATTGCTGGGTCTATTTTCTTAGTTTTGCTCTTTGGCAGGGGTTTACTGCTCACTGCAGCCAGGTCTGAGACCCGAGAGAATGTGACTCTAGGAAGGAGTGGAGCTGTCACCAATGCTCTGAAGGATGTAGCGGAAACTTCCAATTTTCTTCGCACAGCCAGTTCAAACCACTTGATGCTGGAATCCTAGGTAGTCCGTCCTTGTCAACGGGTAGCACAGGATTAGATGGCAGGCTGGTAACCAGATCATCCACCAATGGCAGCTTGATCCTCTCAGTAACCCCTGGAACTAATGTATAAGACTTGGGGAAGAAGGGAAATAATAGTAGTTAGTTTTGCCAGAGTTTCCCTCTTAGACGTCTACAGGTATGAAAGACTACTGGAAGGGAATCCCTGATGGGATTATTCCTGATTCTAGGGAGGATTCTCTCCAACCCCTTAGTCCTTAAGGGAGAAGACTCCAGGATCCTCATCACCTTAGGGAGCTTTCTAGGATACGGCTCCTGAGGAAGACCTGATAGGGAATTTTCCCTTCTTTTAACAGCTCCCCCTTCTTCTTGGCTGAGGGAGAAAACTGATGGCTCAGGGTCTTCAGGTTGAAGGCTTAACCAAGATATGTGCTCTTAATGGCCCTTGCCTCCTCTTTAATCTGGGGAGGGGGCACCCCTTTACCTATCTGGAGTCAGACCCCCACACTGGAATGCCTCTCTTGCCCATCTAAGAGTCTAGCCGCTAGACTATTTATTGGTGTGCCTGCAGGACCTCTTTGAATTCCTTATTTCCATCCTGGGCCATGCCAGTTCGTTTGTTAAATGGTAACTATGGCTGCAACTATGTAAATAAGGGGCATGTAATTTCTTTCCCCTTAGTGGTGGAAAATGTCATCCAGTCATAGTTGCCTCTGCAACACTGGTCTTTTTTGGAGGTCTCCCATCCAATTGCTAACCAAGACCAACCCTACTGAGGTACTGAGATCTGATGAGATCTGACTTGCCTGGACTGTGATATTACAGTCAGGGGCTGTGATAAGGTCAGAATCATCATTATTCCCCCAGAACCGCTAGGTAATTGAGACTTTTACCCAAGGTCAGCCACCGAGTTCAAGTAATTATGGGAGTCAAACCAGTAGGGTAATGATACATAGCCCAGCACTTAACCACAACATTACAGCAACTCATTTCAGGCTTCCTTGCCTGGTGGATGCAAACCCCAGACCTTCTCCCTTTCACTAGTCTCTTGAGACGCCCGGGAGTAGGCTGAGGCCTGGGAATTGGACAGGTTTAGGCTGCAGGTTTGCACTCGCTGAGGCCTGGAAGGAGGCTAGGCCTACCTTTGCTGACTGTCGGCTCTAATGCTCACCGTCACTCTGAGTGAAACGTGGGTGGGGTAGGCGGTACTGCCTTTCCTTACCCTGCGATCTCCACACTGCCTGTGGCCTTGGCCTCTCTGAGTACTGGGATTACAGGCGCACGCCGCCATGCCCAGCTCATCTCTGGCAGTTTCTTCTTCACTGGGATCACTGCACTCTGCAGAGCGTTGCTGAAGACATCCTGCTTGGATGGCAGGGCCAGAAAGACTGGTGATTCCAGGGACAAGCCCCTCCCCTCCAGGAACAAAATCAGCGGACTGACCCTGCCTTCGGAGAGGAGGAGCTACATCCCAAAAATAAGGACTGCCCCACTCTGAGGACCACTGGAGAAAGACCAAGAGAAAACAGCTTTTGCCACACCACAAGGACTCTTCCACTTCAAAGTCATGCCCTTCGGGCTGCATGGGGCCACTGCCACCTTCCAGAGGCTCGTTGACTGCACCCTGGCCCAGTGCCAGGGCTTCGCCACAGCCTACATAGATGATATCATCATCTATAGCCCTGATTGGCCCACACATTTAGAACATCTGCGGAAAGTCCTTCAAGCCCTAGCTGATGCGGGGCTCAAAGTCAACCCTAAGAAAAGTCAAGTAGGTTTTCAGGAACTAAAATACCTGTGATTCATAGTGGGCAAGGGACAGCTATGGCCCCTACCAGACAAAGTGAATACACTGGAGAACTGCCCCCGACCAGCCACTAAGAGGCAACTGCAACAGTTCCTGGGGCTAGCTGGATGTTACAGTAAGTTCATTGCCCATTATGCCAGCCAAGCCAGCCCCTTGACAGACAGTCTGCGAAAGGACCAAGAGACCTGAATGCAATGGATGGAGGTGTGGGAATGGGCCTTTCAGGACCTCCAGACAGCCCTCAGCCAAGCCCTGGTCCTCCGTAACCCGGACTTTACCAAACCGTTCATAGAACAGACAGACACCTTGGAGGTAGGAATTGGGGCTGTCTTGTCAAAGGACTTTGAGGGGCAGAAACACTCCATACTGTTTATAAGCCGCAAGTTGCAGCCGGTGGAGCAAAAGTATGCCACCATTGAGAAAGAAGCACTCGCTGTGAAGTGGGCGGTGGGCGCCTTACAATACTAACCCACCAACAACCACTTCACACTAGTAACGGATCATGCCCTGCTACTCTGAGTGTCTCAGATAAAAGATCACAATGCCGGGTGCTAAGATGGTACCTCTGTCTCTTGCCTTTCAGTTTCTTGACACACCATTGGCTGGGACGGCAGCACGTCAACACTGACTTTATGTCCCAGATGTTCTCCGAGGAGGATGACTCCAACACTTTGCCAAGGGGGGGGTGTCCGGGGATGGCTGTGGCCTTGCTCGCCACCCCCCGGACGAGCAGCCACCCTGAGGCCCCCCCGCACGTCACCAGCACTTACCAGGCAGAGGAGGCTGCTGCCCAAAGCAGCAGCCGAACGGCAGCGCAGGTGGCTCCCACGGGGGCCAACTCAGTGGCCACGGGAGCGGGGATGGCAGGTGACGTCCGGCAGGTGAGCAAGTGGCATCATGGCCCAGCCAGGGCATGAGGGCAAGGGATCCTCAGCGATGTGGCCCCGGTGCACGGCCCCGGCCTCTGCACGGTCACACTGGAGGCCTCAGAGGCTGGGCGGGCGGGTGATGGCCCAGGAGGCGGTGGCCCCGCCCATCCAGCAGGCAGTCTCCTGGGTTCCAGGTTCACCCCACCTGGCTGGCAGTGCTGACAGCTGCACCTGGGGCTCGGGGGGGGGGCGGCCCTCTGTGGCACGTCAGGAGAGGATGATTTGCCCAGGGTCAAGTTGACCACGGGCAGCCCTGGCAGGGGGGTGGGGGCAGCTGGAAAGGGCAAGGACAGACACCTATCAGGGGCAGTCGCAGGGGTGGAGCCACAGCCTATAGCCACCCCTGGCCCAGGTGCTGGGCATCACTGTGGGAGTGGGGACTTGGGCAGTAGGGCGGGGCTGGCATTAGGGGAGGGAATAAAAGGAGGGATCTAGGCCCCAGCCGGGGAGGAGAGAAAGCTGAGCTCTGGCCCTGAAGCTAAGGGCAGGCTCAGCGGGGACCGGTGGAGTGCAGGAGCTGGGAGCCTACTCCGCAGGAGCCCCTTTCTGAGGCCAGTGGGGGAACCCTCTAGCACACCCCCACATGCTCTGAGCGACACGGAGCAGCCCACAAGTCTTCTGCTGACCAGGACAGGGTAGCGGACCCACTGACAGGGCTATCAGCACAGCCACTACCCCGCCTACCCACCTCACGGCCTACCCACCTCACGGCCTACCCACCTCACGGTGCATGACAACCTCATAGTCATACTCTTCATGGTACATCTGAAACAAGAAGGTCAGAGCATGTTATTTATTTTATTTTATTTTATTTTATTTTATTTTATTTTATTTTATTTTATTTTATTTTATTTTATTTTATTTTATTTTATTTTATTTTATTTTATTTCTATTCCACTCTGCCCGCAAGCAGGCTCAGAGGGGATCACATTTTAAAATATACAATAAATATAATAAAAATTTGCAGCAATATAAATGTTAAAAACACATTGTTTATAACACAGCCATGCACATTTTGCCCTTCCCCTCGAACAAAATAATCTGCGGTGTGGGTGGCCAGTCATAGATGTTACAGAACCCGAGGAGGGGCAAATACTTCTCCCATGGCCCACCCACCTCAACCACCAAATGCCTGGCAGAACATCTCCATCTTGCAGGCCCGAAGGAACAACAGCAAGTCCGAATGGGCCCACGTTGACACGGACAGAGAGTTCCACCAGGTTGGCGCCTGGGCTGAGAAAGCCCTGGCCCCGGTTGAGGCAAGGCGAACCTCCTTGGGGCCGGGGAGCACCAGTAGGCGTTTATCTGCCGAACGAAGCAGCCTCCGGGGAATGTGTGGTGAGAGGCGGTTCCGCATGCTGGTCCCAGTCCACTAAGGTCTTTAAAGGTTAGAACCAGCACCTTGAACGTGATCCAGAATTCAACTGGGAGCCAGTGCAGTTGGTGCAAAACTGGCGTTATATGTGACCAGAACGGATTTCCAGTCAGGATGCATGCCACCGCATTCTTGACCATTTGCAGTTTCCAGAGCAGTCTCAAGGGCAGCCAGGAGTAGAGTGAGTTACAATAGTCCAATCTGGAGGTGCCCATTGCATGGATCACTGCAACTAGGTTGCTGGTTGAGAGGTAGGGAACAAGTTGCCTGGCCTGGCGAAGATGAAAAAATGCAGACCTGGCACCCGGGCCACCATTGTCAAGGAGGCATCCAGGACCACACCCATGCTCCGGATGCAGGACCTCTGTCTTCACGGGATTCAGTTTCAGTTGGCTCTGTTTTAACTAACCAGTCATGGCCCCTGGTTAAAGTATCTAGGGTGGAGTCTGGCTGGCCATCCATCAACAGCATATTGATGACAACCCAGCCCAAAGCTCTGCACCAGCTGGGCGAGGGGATGCATATAGATATTAAATAACATTGTAGAGAGTATTGGACCCTGAGGAACACCACACACTAAGGGGTGGTGGGGCAATAACTGCTCCTCCAATGCAACCCTCTGTCTCCGGCCGTGGAGGAAGGAGACCAGCCACTGTAAGGCTGTCTCATGAATCCCCATGTCAGTGAGACAGTGAATCAGTAGGTTTTGTCAACTGTATCAAATGCTGCTGAGAGATCTAGCAACACCAGCAGCGCCAATCTGCTCCAATCCAGGTGTCTGTGGAGATCATCTGTGAAGGCGACCAGTGGCATCTCCGTCCCATGGCCATGGTGGAAACTGGCCTGGAAGGAATGCAAGACAGAGGAATTCTTCAGGAACACCTATGTAGCTGTTCCACCACCTCCTGCTCAGTCACCTTGCCCAGAAAGAGGAGGTTCAAAACTGGGTGGTATTTGAATGGGTCAGTGGGGTCCAAAGACTTTTTTTCCAGGCGAGGCTGTACCACTGCTTCCTCCAAAGTTCCAGGAAACATTCCAGAACTCAAGGAGAAATTAACAATGGCCTCCAAGGGAACTCGAAGCCTGTCAGCGCTGGCCTTCACCAGCCATAACAAGGCAAGTGTCCAAGGGGCAGGTAGTAGGCCTCACTGTCTGCAGGGTCCTGTCAACCTTGTCCTGGGAGAGCAGACTGAAATGATTTAACACATGTCCAGAAGACGGCCAAGGGGCCTTCAGTTCCTTTACTGTGGCAATCATGGCCGGTAGGTCACAGTGGAGAGACAAGATTTTGCAAGTGATATAGCTCCCCAAAGCCTCAGCTAATATTCGAATAATTAATTTGATGGTCTCCCTGTGATAGGGAGACCAAGGACTGAACAATTTTAAACAAGTGTGCCTGGCGTGAGCTCACAGATGCAATGGAGGCAGTGTAGTAGTCTCTCTTCATTGCCTTCACTGCCACCTCATAGACTTTCATAGATGTCCTATAAGATGTTCTTGCCTTTTCATCCCAATTCTGCCTTCACGCTCGCTCAAGCCGTTTTAGCTTGAGTGAGTGACAAGTGTAAAGCCTTTTGCAGTTCATCTACCTGGAATTAAATTAGCACTGCAAGACTTCCTAGAACTAAATTTGACATCAAAACCAAGAAATGTAGTCCAGGGAGTTTTATTCTATATGACATCTTTTGTCTGTTAATGTCAGCTGTGTGGAGCTCCCATTCTGCAACGGAGGGGTGGACATTCTGCAGACAATCTTAGCCCTCAAAACCTTAATAGGCAGCTCTGCCTGCCAAGCGGAGAGCTCCCATTCTGCAATGGAGGGGTGGACATTCTTGTTGGAAGAGGAGGATCCAGCACTGTCCCTCTCCTCAGGTTTCAGAGGGGGACAAACCAAAGAGTTAGAAAGATAGAGAGGTCAAGGCACTCTGTTTACTGATACTATTTACTGCTCTGTCCTTTAATATGCAGATTCCTATTCTCAAGATTTCCTCCTCCTGACTTCCTCCCTCTCACTCCTTCTCTTCCTGGCTTTGTTCCAGGCAACACCTCTCTCCTTCTCCTCCCTCCATCTTGGCAGCATGGATGCAGGCCTTGTCCTGCCATCCATGTCCATCCTTAGACCAGATAGGTAGTTAGGATCTATCTCTCCTCCTTTCCTATCAGAGTATGGAGTTCCTGCAATAAAGAACACTCATTTCTTTTCTAAATATAAACCAAGTGTATGCTTTTATTATTTTCATTCCTGCACACACACCAGCCAGCAGAACCAGCTCACAACCACCTATAATCACGCTTCCTATGCCACACAATAGACTCTGCTTATGGCCCAAATATGGAATCCTTTAATTAGGTTTCTGGGGCCTACATAACAATTTATTTATCAATTCTGCAGTCAATCTTAGCCCTCAGAACCTTGATAGGCAGCTCTGCCTGCCAACCAGAGAGCTCCCATTCTTCTCTAAGTGAACAAGGAGCAAGAATTAATTCCCTAGGCAACGGCTGGGAAGGTGTGTGGTGAGTGAGGGCGCTCTTCTCCCACCCTTTTCTTTTTGATTTTGCCTCATAGCATCTTTTTGGTGCTGCTAGCCAATGCAAATGCCACGGGAATGCAAACTCCTAGTATCTACTGGAAGTTTCCTAGGGGCTTTGGGAGTCTGTAACTCGGACGTCCGAAATGCAATCTTGACCAAACTTGGAGGGTGGCTGGAGAAGAGGCTGCTGAAGATTCTTGGCAACTACAGGCTGTCTGAGTATGAAGGGGGCAGAGCCAGGGCTGCCCAAAGCGATGGACTATGGACCGATGAACCGGTCTGTGAACGAGGCTGGTCTGTGAAACGTTCATGGTTCGTGGTTTGTGAAAATTGACGGAACACAGGCCAGCAGTCCGTGGGTTTTCCTGGTCCATGCCCACCTCTAGTTGTGACCCCGTGCTTGCCAGGAAGTGTCAGGTCTGACTATGTTCCTTGTATGATCTAACCAAACAGACTCCATTTTAATCCTGTCAGTGTTTTAAGCTCTATTTTTGCAGGTGACAAGCAGCCCAGTAACAGTTATCTCAAAGAAGAGGAATGTTATGACTACAGCCTTTCCAGCCTTGGGAAAGTTTCACTCTCTCAGCTTCAAGCCGTTTGTTTTGAGAACTATGGGGGGAGGATGGGGCTTGCTGGGCTTTGCTATTCTGTACCTTAACTTTTGCCTGTCATTCGTAACAATACCCGTGTACCAGCCAAGATATTGCATCTTGGTCAGTGGACTATAATGGTTGTTTATATTCAGTAAAATCTTTTGAAACCAATGGACTCATGTCTAATTGCAAGAGATAGGCTGGATTGCAACTTTTAGTAAGCCACAGTCTGACAGGAAGCTCCTTTTCGGTGCAAATTCACAGATTACAGTTTCTTGTGCTAGATTTTTTGCAGCAGCTTGTAAAATCCATTAGGAGATATTGCAAAGAGTAACTGATTTGTAATATTATTTATTTAACCTGTAAAAAAATTATGTCAAATTATTTCAATATCTTATATTTTGCAAATTTATATTCAATTCATATTAATTTTTTTTCAATGATTAGTGCTGGTCCTTGACCACATTCATTCATTCATTCATACCAGAAGAAGCCTACTGCAGAAAGTCTGTGTTTTATGTTTTGGTAGACAGTGTTATAGCAGGATTAATTGTAAGATTCAATGCTATGAAGCAGTTGAAAAGTTCCATTTCTTGTGGAAATACCTCACCATGTCTGAAAGTGATTTGAAAGGAAAAGCTTTATTTTTTATCAAAATAATATCCTAACGACCTTAATGATGAGGATTTTTGGGACAGAAATGCAGCATTTACCTTCAATACATAAGGCAAATTTTGGAAATGCACAGTTAAAATCATTGGATCTGTTGAACATATTAACAAGATACAGACTTGGTAACTTGTTTCCAAATGTTTGTGTCAGCTTACAAATCCTTTTAACAATTCCAGCAACAGTAGCTTCTACAGAGACATCATTAAGCAAACTTAAGCTGATTAAGAATTTTGAAAGGTCTACAATGTCTCAAGAATATCTTGCGGATTTGGCCAGGTTGAGTATTAAATCAAACATTGCCAGAAGAATTTATTTTGATGCTGTCTTTAGAAATTTTTCACAAAAAAAGGCAAGGCAAGCTCATTTTATAATAAATACAAAGCCTTAAAAAAACAAAAAACCTTTCTTGACCTTATGCTTAATACCACTGTGGATTAAAAAAAAGATGGCTGATGGAGCAGGAAAGGCCCCTGAAAAGTTTTTTGTACCACCTCACAAAATTTCTCTCAGAGGCCTTGCTGTGGACTCCTGAACTGATCCAGTGCGGTAGTTCTTATGTTCTTAAGGGGGTTTAGGATACAGATCCATTCCATGTACTTAGCTGTGCTCATAATTTGCCCATTATTTGTATAGGACTGGAGTTTCCCTGATGAAAAGAATGTTATATGTATTTGGGTTCTTTCAACTGATCTAAAACGACTAAGAGAGAACAACTATGTATATTCAGCCCAGGAAGAGGGAGGTGGTGGGGGGAGTTCTTGAATTATAGTAATCACCGTATGTGGGGAGATGAGGATTCTAAAAAGGAGTACATAGACATTGTAATAGTCCCTCTATTATTATGCCAAGGATTCTGAAACCGTGGCAAAAAAGTAACACCCTTTCTGCAGAACACCAAACCTCTATCAAAACCTTACAAAAAGCACCTGGAATGTCAGCTTGCTGATGTCAGAGGAAACAAGTGGATTGTTGTACTTTAGTACTAATTTTGCTAGTGATTTTGTATTCGGGAATCTACAATCAATAAACTTCTGTCTGCTTTTTTCCTGGAAATTGGACTGGTGCACTTTACCTCATTGGATAGTGTTGTAGTGAAAAATGAAGAAGGGATTGGAAACCCACTACTTACTTGTGAGAAACTTTGCCTTCTTGTGCAACACACACACATCGACCATTTGGGGTGTTGCTTTCTGCACCCTCCGCCTCCAGCTCTATAATATCCATTTTGAGATGCAGAGATCAGAACTCCTGATGGGATTGCCAACTCAGGACTGGGAAATTCCTAGAGATTGGGGGTGGATACTGGGGAAGGTGGGATTTAGGGAGGGGAGAGGCCTCGGTGCAGTATAATGCCATAGAATTTGCCTTCTGAAGCAGCCATTTTCTCCAGGGCAACTCATCTCTATTTCCTGGAGCTCAGCTGTAATTCCAGATCTCCTGGCACCACCAAGAGGTTGGGAACCTTACTCCACACAGTATTCCAGCAGTGACCCCACCCTAGATTTCTGCAACAGTGATATGCCTGGACATTATATTGCATTTCAATGTATTTTTAGGTGTCTCATCAGTGTCAGACAAGAGAAGACAGAGAAGTGAAAATGAGCCCAACTGAGTGACATCTATGATGCTTACAGCCACCAATGAAGGGGTTGCTTGACAGCACAAACATTAGCCATTCAATCACTGTAGAAATCCTGGCCCCAACCCTTATGCACCAGGGCCAAATCTGGCTTGGGTCTTCCTTTGGCCTCATACAGATAAAGGTGTGGGTTGGATACCACCCTAATCCACCTTCCCTCCCCGAGCTCTACTCCCTTCTGAGCTGTGAGCCGAGCATGTCTGGCCTCTTTGGCTTTCTCCCTCAAGCCTTTTGGAGGCTCTAGCCAGGCCTAGGGCAAGCCCAGTGATCTTCTTCTACCCAGAAGCCTTTGGTGGGAGTGGCCTAGCTTGGGAGGGACCAATAGTACCTCCTGAGCAATTTCTGCATTGTTCTTCCCCTTTCTTGCCCCCAGAGTGGTGCTTCCCAACAGCTGATTGTCAGCTAGCTGGCTGTCAACAGGCCAGCTGTCAGTGGGTGGATGCTGTTAGTGGTCAGACTTGCCCTCACAAAATTAAGAAGGCTTATGAATATGGCTGCACCGTAAGCCCCTTCTCTGACTGTGTTTTAGACACAAAATACTGCCCAAGCAGGCAGAAACATGAAGCCAGATCCCAGCCTGGAGATGGAACGTTTCTAGCATATGAGATGTCAGGTGATGCCACCTCTCAGCCCCCATGCCCTGGAGATGAGTAAAGATCCTAAGACAAAGGGTCTTCCCGAAGTTCCTGAATTAATCACCGCAACACACACCTTTTTGATTCAACACCTGCTTCTTACTGAAAGAGTTCTCTAGAATTTATCTACAAGAAGGAACCCCCTTGTGGGTGGTTCCGTATGAGGTGATAGACCCGAGAGCTGTTGATAATGAACAACAATGTTTAACGTACAAAGAAATAACTAAAACTGAAGCATCCAAACTCAGAATAAAGACACAAGAGGAACTATCACCTAACTACGACTGGTTCCAGTATAGACAGATCAGAGACTTATATAATTCGGACTCTGTAAAGGGAGGTATACGAATAGAGAACTCGGAACTAGAGCAGACCCTTCTTAAAGAAGATAAGAAAAGAATATCCAAGGTATACCAAGTACTGCTGAAGTGGTATACCGAGGATGAGATAGTTAAAACACAAATGGTGAAATGGGCTATAAACTTTAATAAAGAAATAACAATGGAGGCATGGGAATACTTGTGGAAAACTACAATGAAGACAACGACATGTACTAATATCAAAGAGAACATCTACAAAATGATTTATCGTTGGTACATGACACCAAAGAAGATTGCGCTAGGGAATTCGAATACTTCTAATAAATGCTGGAAATGTAAGAAGCATGAGGGCTCCCTCTATCATATGTGGTGGTCGTGTGAGGTAGCTAGGCAGTACTGGGGGGAAATAATAACAGAAATGAGTGAAATTTTACAATTTCAAATTAATAAGAACCCAGAACTCCTGCTACTGAACTTGGGAATGGAGGGAATTCCAGCCCAATACAGGACGTTGATATTTTATATGACAGCAGCAGCTAGACTTTTGTATGCGCAAAAATGGAAAGTACAAGAAGTGCCAACTGTTGAAGATTGGATTAACAAATTGCTGTATATGGCTGAAATGGATAAGATGACAAGAAAACTGAGAGATCTGGACTCAGGGCAGTTCAACACAGACTGGGAGAAGCTGAAACAATACCTGGAGAAGAAATGGGAGGTGGGAGGAAAACTGTGGCAGTTTGAGAACTACTGAAGCACTGAAGTAGAGGGGGGAGACTTTACCGGGGGGAGAAGAGATAAATGTGAATTAATAAGCAGTCAGATTAATAGATTGATATATATATAGATACATACAGGTTAACAAACAGAATATAGATAGAAAATAATTAACTATAAGGATTAAATATAAGGATTGATTAATTAACAATATTTTTTTTCTTTTTGGTAAGTTTTGTACCAAACTGAATGTCTGAAGATATAGATGAGTCAAATTGATTGACTACGTGATGAGAGATATATAGAATTATTACAAAAAGATAGAATGAGTAATATATAGAGAATAAGTCAAATTGTTTGATATAAATGAATGTATGATCTATATGGTTTATGATATATAGAAATATTTGAAATGGAAAAATGGGATAAATTGTTTATCTAAGATGGAAACAAAGACTTACAGTTTGGGCATACAATGTTAAAAATAGTTAAGGATGTACTGCTTAGAATAACGGAGAATATATATTTGTTTTAGATAGAGGAAGCTAACAAAAGTAAGGGAAAGGGGACAAAGGGTTGGAAAGCTGTTGGAAGTCAACAAAAAGGGGGGGAAAGGGAGGGGGTTAGAGATGAAAAAATTTGGGAAAATCGAATGTAAATGTAAAAATTATGGATTCTAACCCAATAAAAAATTTTTCAAAAAAAAAAAATGAAAGAGTTCTCTAGCCAGGACAATCCTTGTATACATTGGTGGAGATCTCGAAGTTACCTGCCTCTCGCTGCCTCTCTTTGCATGCTAATTCCCCCAACTCAAAAGCAGACCTCCTTATTGGGTAACATTTGCTTTTTAAAGGGTTAGCTGCCATGGATCGATGGGCTAGCATGCAGCTCTTTATAAGGTGCCTCAGCCAGTTTGCAGGGACTGGTGGCTGCTGTGTTTGACCCTGTGGGGAACTGAGACGGTGGGGGACATGGTGCTGTCTCTACTGACCCCTGGCACACCCTCCCTCTTATTGGAGTCTCTACTTCCTCCGTAGCTGTTTCATACATCTGAGAGAGGAAATCGGGACCTTTGCGGGCAGCTCCTTGTCAATGCTGTATTGAGATCGTGAAAGGGAGGAGTGAGAGATACCATTTGCCATATCCTGGGGTTGTGGTCCTTCATGTGACACATCCACAGGAGGAGTGTGTGATCAGTGATGAGGATGAAGGAGTTACTGTAGCACCCCAATAGCCCACTTCACCATCAAGGCCTCTTTCTACGGTGCAAAAATGAGTCATTGAAGGCTATAGTTTTTGGCTAACGAACAACACCTCATCAGTGCACCAGGATTAGGAAAGCACAGATCCAAGGTCTGTATTGGAAGCGATTGTGGGAAGCCAGAAGGGTTTTTTAAAGCCTGGATTGCGGAGGATGGGAGCCCAGATCAAGGCCATCTTCAGGAACTGAAAAGCCGTTGTGCATTCAGGTCTGCAGGAGGGCACTAGGTCGGTCTTTCTGGAGGCAATCTGTCAGTGGACTGGCCCATATGGCAAAACGTAGCATCAATTGGCTTTAATAGTTGACTAAGCCAAGGAACTGCTGTAACTGCTTCTTGGTCTGTGGGATGGGGCACTGTTTCAGTGCCACCACTTCCTCTAGAAGTGGGGTACTTTTCTATTCCCTACCAGAAATACAAGGTATTGTAATTGCCTGAAGTCCACCCAGCTCTTCTTGAGATTGGCTTTTAGTCCAGCGTCACCCAGGGCTTGTAGGACCATTCTAAAACAGTCAAGATGGGTTTCCCTGTCTGGGCTGAAGATGATGATATCATCTATGTAAGCCAGAGAAAATGTCTGACAGTTGCTCAGGACCTGGTCTACCAGCTGCTGGCATGTGGCAGCTCTCCTGTGTAGGCTGAAAGAAACAGGCCCAGTGGTGTGGCAAATGCTGTCTTCTCTCTGTCTTTAGACAGACCAGTATTTGCCAGTAAGTAGCCTTTTGTCAAATCAAGGGCTGACAGGAACTGGGCGGTTCCCAAGTGATCAGTCAGAAGGTCAGCACAAGGCATTGAATAGGCATCAAAGCTACCTTGTTACTTCCCAGTATTCCGTATAAAACCTGATGGTTCCATTGGACTTTGGAAGAAGCACAATAGGGCTCTGTCAGGCACTCTGGGATGGCTCAATGATGCCCAGCTGGTGCATTTCAGTAACCTCTTGGGCAACCCCTTCCCAATGTTTCCTGGACAAGGGGCTCAGATAGCCTGGACTACTTGTCCTGGCATGTTGGGTCACAAATGTATGTCCAGGTTGTTGGGGAAATATCTCTGGGACTGGTGGATAGTGGCCCTCTGCTGATAAGTACTTGTTGAGTTGGGCACCAAAGCAGCTCCCCTGCTGCTAGTTTACTGGGGTCCTTCGCTAGCTGACAAATGTCAGGAGGGCAGCCATGCCATTTCTTAAGGTGATTCACATGTGGCTGACAACATGCCCAGGGACCAGGCACATAAGCAATCTCCTAATACTTGTGTCACCAGGAATGGTCCTTGCCGAGGGTCTGCTGTGAACTCTGCCACTGCCTTCTTGCTGACAAGCACTTGATCACCCACATTAAGGGTGTGGGCCTTCGATCCTTGGTCACAGTGAACCTTATGGGCTGCTGAGCAGCTTGGATATGCAGGTGGGCCTCCTGGTGAGACCATGCAAGGTGCTCCTGCAGCTGGCAGATGTATTCCCCTGGAAGGAGTGGTTGCTGAGGCCTGGGTCTACCCACTAACCATCTACAAGGTCAAGACAGAGCTTGTGCAGAATAGATTTCATGGTCTGGTTGAAGTGCTCAACCAACCCATCACTCTGGGTGATAAACCAATGTGAAAAGCTGCTTATTCCCAGATTCTGACATAGCTGCTGAAAAGGGTGTACACTGATCTGACAGTTGCTCTAAGGATAGCCTCACCTGGGCAAAGTAGTGCAGGAGGGAGCGTGCCACCACTGAGGTTTGCTTGTTGCAGAGGGGCACAACCTCTAGGTTCGATAATCCACCAACATGAGGATGTAACAACCCCCTTTGGTGCAGACCCCCCCTTTCCCACAGAGGAGCGTTCAGCAACATGAACTCTGGGGGGAGGCTGGGAACGGAGAGTCTGATGTGTAGCAACTTTCACTTTGTACCTCATTCCTAACAAAGCTTGTGTTCAGCTAGGACTATCTTGGTTCTGGAGTGCTTGAATGCTGTCTTTCTAATAAACCTTTTGAAATAAAGAGACCTTGGCTTCTTGCAGAAGGGAGGAAGGCAGACTCTGGATATCTGGGATGCCATAGCCTGACATTTTGTTAGGAATCATATTTTTACTCACCCCGACCCCTCACCTGGGAAGGATGGCTACCGGAGAGAATCCGACAGACCTGTCTGTACCTAGAAAGGAGGGTGTGGGGCCAACTAACCAGCCCAAGTGGGACAAAGCGATTCGAGAAGGCGCTCGCCCGAAAACCGGCGTGAGTCAAAGCATCTCTCAGCTGACGTCATGGCCAACCCCCCGCCAGTGGGACTCGAGGCCCCGAACAGCTAGGGAAAGATGCACCAGCACCACGCTCCCTCGCTCGATGGCCCGCCTGAACAGACCTGCAGGATTGGAGACTTCGGGGCCCGAAGCCCCAGGTTGGGAGGCAAGCAGGTCCACATTCCTGGCTGGCACGGACCGTCTCAGCACTCAGCCGTGGTTTCGCTGGGATTTAGAGGCTGGGGGTTGGGTGGAATGCCACCTGCCGGAGATGAGTGATCTTATGAGTTGGGACTATGCCAACTTAGGTTCTAATGTTATGGGGAAGGATGACGCCGAAGATATGCAGGTTCCAATACTTGCAGGAACTTAGGTCAGGTTCATAACTCAGTAACTTTAGAATAAAGACATAATTCTTTAGAACATAACTTTCAGTAACTTTGGTCAGGTTAAGAACTTGGAATATGACAGATCCTGACATACAGGGCAGAGGCTCCAAAGTCCATGGCCATTTATTCAAGTGGTTGGTGAGTTATAGGCAAAGGTAACAAGAGGAACTGAGGGGGGCCCTGTTGGAAGTATGCTAGCATATATCACACGTCTTGCAGAAAAGTCTGAGAAGATGGGCAGACAGACGAACCAGTTCAATGTATGGGCCAGGTTTTTGTTGGGCCCTTGGTGCCCTGCCCAGGGGTGGTCATGGGTGGGCCGGAGCATTTCTGACTGATAGTCTTGGAGAACCAACACCTACCTCATCTTCCCTTGGTGGTGAGTTTCTCTGGTCACCCTATGCCAGATACCTCTTTCACATTCACAGGGCTTTTTTTCTGGGAAAAGAGGTGGTGGAACTCAGTGGGTTGCCCTTGGCGAAAATGGTCACATGGCTGGTGGCCCCGCCCCCTGATCTCCAGACAGAGGGGAGTTTAGATTGCCCTCCGCACCACTGAGCGGCGCGGAGGGCGATCTAAACTCCCCTCTGTCTGGAGATCAGAGGGCGGGGCCACCAGTCATGTGACCATTTTCAAGAGGTTCCGGAACTCCGTTCCACTGCATTCCAACTGAAAAAAAGCCCTGCACATTCAGTCTGGGGGAGACGAGTCGGCCTGTGTGGTCTATCACAACTCCATCCCTTACTGACACCTCATCCCTGAGTTTTTCCAGTGAATCGCCTGTAGCCTGGGCTTCTAGGAATTCAGGATCTGAACCCCATCTAGGGTTATTGGGAGGGTTGTCCTTGATGTCACCTCATCCCCCTGTCCTTGCTGAGCCTGGTCCTCTGAGCTGAGTAGGATCTCACAAGATGCTTTCTCATGGTGGGATGTCCTCTGGAATTTTGGAACCTCACGCCCCATAGCCTGCCCCCCATATTTCTTGCTGATTCTGGCCCATGAGGAGCATACCTAGGTACCCCAGGTAGGTGAAATGGTTCTTAGGATTCTGGTGGGACCTGTTGCCGTGTAAGCTACCAGGGACCGGTGTTGGCTGGGGTTCAGAGAAGTTGTTGGTGGGGAAGGGTCCTGGTGCAAAGGAAGGCTCCATTGTGGCTGCAGCGAAGGGCAATGCAACCCATGTACTCTCAGGAGCTAGATGCATATCACTCCCATCCTGCTGTCACTCTATTGATACTGGGCTCAATTCAAAGTTATGACTATTACATTCAAAGCTCTACATGGGCTTGGTGACTGCCTTTCCCCCTATGTTCTATGCTTCACTCTTCTGGACAGGACCTTCTGCAGATACCGCCCTGCAGTTGGACAAAATCAACAGCTGCCCACAATTGTGCACTCAGTGGTGGCCCCCACCTTATGGAATGGGCTACCTGAGGGTGGTCAGGAAAGCCCCTAACTCTCCTAGCTTTCCACAAACTATGCAAAACTGAATTATTCAGGAGGGCTTTCTACCCAGATTACATTACTGTGTCATAAGAAATAGCTCAGAGGGATGCCCTGATAGGGACGAGGATTAATTGCTATGCCGTTGGGTTCTGTCTGCTGATATAGAAATGCACCTACTAGCTGAACTTGTCATGGAAATTAGTTGTACTTTCTTTCAGCTAGATGTCATCTCTGTGCTCAGCTTTATGCTTGTTTAATTTTTTTCCTACCATTCCCTGTTGTATCTCTTTCCCATAATGTCCTGTTGTTCATTATTGTCCTAGGTGTCAATTATATTGTATTTTTAGTTGCACTGTTTTAATCTGCCTTGGAGCTCAGTGAGAAAAGAGACTATAAATAAATAAATAAATAAATAAATAAATAAATAAATAAATAAATGAATGAATGAATGAATGAATGAATGAATGAATGAATGAATGAATGAATGAATGAATGAATGACAAAGTTTAGAAAACCCCAACAATAATGTTATCATTAGATGCTGGAAAAGCTTTTGATAGGATAAATTGGGGGGCCCTTGTCAGCTGCGCTGGGGGCCGGGGGTATTGGGGTCCTACCCCTGCCTTAGTGAGTGCGGCCTGGAGGAACCAAGGCTATGTCTGGAGCAGGCAGGGAAGCCATCCCTGGACACTTAGTTTGTTAATAAATGATACAATATGTCCAATGAAAATGAAGGATTTAGATTTGCCTCTCATTGTGGGAACAAAACTGCACAGCACAAGGAAACATAGCAGCAACAGGCAACAGCAGAATGCAAAGGTAATAAATCATTGGCACTACAGAAAAATTAAAACAGTGAACATAAGGCAGGATTGTTTTTAAGGTTGCTGCACAGCATTGCTTGGAGTGCTCTGCTACTTGGGAGTGCCCCACTGCTGCTGCCCTGCTCACCAACACTTACTGGTCTGTTGTTATGTGTGTGTTATTGTGGTTGAGGAAAAACTCAATGGATCAATGGTTTAGAATAGGAGGGGGACTAATGGTTGGTGTGTTTTTTGGTTAAGCACAAAAACAGCTGCCCCAGAGCCTTGTTTCCCCACCCCCACCACTTGAAAAGAACAGTGTGTGTTTGCGCACGTGCAGCCAATGCACGCACAATGAGCCAAAACTCATGAAAACAAAACAAAACTCCTGGATCAGAACTGAGCTAGCAGTGCCACAGCTGGGACAAACCAGTAACAGAACAGAATTATTCCGGAAACCCCAGGAAACGAAAGGGACATTTTCTCTGTGCACACCCATAATGACAGGTTTTCTGCACAACTGTTGGGTTGTGCAGAACAGTAGGATCCCAGGACACAAATCTAGCTGTGAGACATGCATCATAGCATATTTCACATTGCAGACCTTTCGTGCATGAAGGAATAAAAGGGATTCTTCAAAATGCAAAGCCCGAGAATTAATAATAATTGAATTATCTCTTCATTTGTAGTAAATCTGTGGAGTTTGAGTTTATAGCATCTGTGTATTCAATTTTCAAATAGGCACACAAAGTATGTTGTTATAACAAAAGGTTTTTTATTAAATCTTATTTACTTGTTAATTCAATTCAGTTACTAGCATTTTGTTCACTAGAAGCTCTTTGAAGATGCTATAAACTGAAGCAAACTTTTAGTGTAATAATTAGCCACAACTGAATTCAGTAATCTGTTTTTTAAGAAAGGGTATGTCCATAAAGAATATCACTCACTTTCTATAATAAGTCCCACTGGAGTTTCTCATTATTTTTTATTGTGATGTGTTGTGTCATGGATGTAAATGCCGGCTTCCTAACTGAATCCATTGTGGCTTCTTATGAATACACACTAGGACTTCTCCTCGGGAGATTTGTAATGAGGACGGTTGAACATCAGAAAGCACAAGAAACAAAGAAGAGCCAACTTTTAAGTTCCATTTGTTTTTCTGAGTATTATGGTCTGTTGCCAGTAAAGAGATTTGCCTTTAACTCTGTATCATGCCATCCTCAAACATGCTCTTGTGAAACCATTTGAAACACTGTTCTCCTCCCTTATTCATGCAGAATAAAGTTTTCTTTGGCGCAGCTTCATCACAATGAGTAAATACATTGTTGAATTCACTGCCAGTGGTTATAATGATGGCCACTAGCATAGATGGCTTGAGAAGGGGGCTGCTCAGATTCATGGAGTCCATCAGTAACTTCTAGCCATGGAAACTTGAGGGGGCCTCCATATTCCAAAGCAGTACTCCTCTGAATACCAGTGCAAGAAGTCAATATCATGGGAACGCCTCAGCCTCTACACCCTGGTGGGCCCCTGCGAGACCAGATATCAAACTAGGCGGCCCTCTGTTCTCATCTGCCAGGGCACCTCGTGCTATCCCATGCCACCTTCCCTCCCCCATATATTTATAACATTGAAGTATGCAGCTCCATAAAATAGTATTAGTATATAACAACTAAATACATGATGCGAATACTTGTGCTTTTTCTTGGGTTTATCTTATTCAAAAATTCAACACACTTCCCTCTATCCTGTATGAAACAAGATATAGCCATCTCATTTTCCTGGTTCTGATTGTTTCTGTTAATTTCTCCCATTAATTTTACATGCCATATTTTACTAAGCCATTCTTATACTTTTTAAAAAAAATGCCAATTAATCATGTATCTTTTTTATAACATTACCCCTAATAATGTAATGACGTGACTTGGGGATAGTTGTGTATGATCTCAAAATTAGAGTGTCTAATTTTATTAAACCAATGTTAAGCCTTATACTTGTTACTGCTATGGATCTTTAGCTGTGACTTGTTCAGCAAAAAATTGTGTCTAGGGTATATTGGACACTACTGCGCCTTTTCACTAAAGGATTAAGCACAGTGTCTGTTGGCAGTGTAATTTACAAGATACATCTCTTAAGCATATACTTTGGACATCTTCAGTCATTCAACCCTTTTAGAAGGAAGTCATTACTAGAGATGGGCACGAATCAAATTACGACCCAAAAAAACACACGAACCAGGCTGGTTCGTGGTTTGCGAACCAGTGGTTCGTGGAAGCTCATTTCCACAAACTTCCACAAACTGGTCTACTGGTTCATTTGGGTCGTAAAGGGGCATATAAACTTTTCTTGCGGCTTGCAAACGGCAGGTCCCTTTAAACTATTAGCTGGCAGGCGGCAGGGGGGATCCCCTCCTTGCTTCCTTCCAGCTGATAGTTTAAAGGGACCTGCTGCTTGCAAGCCGCAGGGCCCTTTAAACTGTCCAAACCCAAGCCCCCAGCCCCAGCCCCAGCCTTACCTTGCCCTGCAGCGTGCGGTGTCCTCCCCCTCCTCCCACGAGGGGCAGGAAAGCTGTTTTTGGCCTCTTCTGCTGCAGTGTGGGCCCGCAGGGTGGCTGTCAGTTCTAGGGATGGCAGTCCATGACAGATAGATCCCCAAACCCCTCACAGCAAGTACTCCAGGGTCTTGGTTGAAAAGGTTTTATTATAGAGATCCATTAAGTTCACAGATCCTTCCAAAGATGAATAGGAAATTGGCAGGAATGAGAGTACAAGCAGATACACTTTGATATAAGGAGCAGGATTCCCCCTCCCCTGGGGCAGTTAGTAAAAAGGCACGAAAGTCCCAATTATTACGAGAAACACAATAGCTATGTCTGGCCAGAACAAGCCAGAAGATTACAAAGAATTCCACTCCCTCTCTCCCTTGTGAAGAGTTACATTTTAGTACAAGGTCAAAGGCAGGCTTCAGAGATAACAGTCTCAACATTAGTACATTAGGGAGAGGACGCCACGGGCCCACAGGGCAAGGTGTGTGGTTGGGGTTGGGGCTGGGGCTGGGGCTGGGGTGGGGGCTGGGGTTTGGGCAGTTTAAAGGGCCCTGTCGCTTGCAAGCGGCAGATCCTTTTAAACTACCAGCTGGTAGGCGGCGAGGGGGGATTCCCCCCCTGCCTGCCAGCTGATAGTTTAAAGGGTCCTGCCACTTGCAAGGCAGGAAAGAGCCCTTTAAACTGTCAAATGCCTCTTTCCCTGCCGCTACTAAGCAGCCTGAAAGGGGCATTTAAATCCCACGAACCACAAACTGGTTCGTAAACTTGCCCCTGTTCGTACCAGTTCATGGTTCCTGGTTTGTGAAAACCCATGAACCACGAACCTCATGGTTCGTTTTTTTGTGGTTTGTGCCCATCTCTAGTCATTACTCTCATTAATTTTTTATTAGAATATTCATTTATTTTTGAGGATGCTAATGGACGGTTAGCCCTGACCTGGATAGCCCAGACAAGCCTTATCTCATCAGACCTTAGAGGCTAAACAGGGTTGACCTTGGTGAGTAATTGGATGGGAGACCTCCAATGAAGGCCAGGCTTGCAGAGGCAGGCAATGACAAACCACCTCTGTTAGTCTCTTGCCATGAAAACCCACCCAGGGGTCGCTATGACTTGAGAGCACTCTGGACCACCAACAATATACTGTTAATTGCTGGTCTTTTGGAATCTAACTGATGGTCCATGGAAATGCATCCTCCATACTCTTACAAGTGCGAAAAGACTTATATTACAGGCCTGCTTCCTATAATTCATTTGATTGAATACCTTATAAACTTAACATTTGAATGTATCACATATAGACAACTATTGCAATGGACTTACTTCTAGATATTTGGGGATCTTTTATAGAAGCCTATGTATAGATTTGCTAATAGTGTTTTGTGACCAGTATTGGGTTTCATTTTTGTCTTTTTGTTTTGCACTAATAAATAATTTTTAAAAGAAGATTTCAGTATCTTATGACCTTTGCATGTTCAAGTATATGATGGTAGGTCAACTCCAAACTTTCTTGGATCAGGTTGATTGTTTAGACCCATTTTAATTTGGTTTCCAGATTGATTTTGGTATTGCTTCAGATGCCCTGATGGAGGATCTTTATCTTTCAGTGCTCTTGGGCAGGGTATCCTTCTGTAGTGGCTGGCTGAGATGGGTATGAAGGGCACCATGCTAACATCGTTTCATTCCTATCTGGTGCTGAGGATTACTCTTTTACCCCATGGCACTTGTCTTATGGGGTTCTGCTCTGCAAAGGTTCTACTCTGTTCCAAAAACTATTTAACAGCTACATAAAACTGCTGGATGAGATTACCTGGAGATCTGGGGGGGGGGGAGGTTCCATCAGTATGCTAATGGGACTCAACTCTTTTCATCAGTTTTTGGGTTTTCCCTTTATTAGATGTCCTTTAATATTCTTGTTAGTTGGTATTGTGCTTGTTTATTTCAGATTAACACTTCATTGTTGATTGAATCTAACATGCTGTGACCTGGAACTTGCATACTATTGCCATGTACACAAAAGCCCTTGTGTAAGTGGAAGCAGTAAAATTACTCCTCCCTGTCTGTTTGCACTAAGCAAAAGTGATTGTATCTCCACTATTTTTTCCACATGCACAAGACATAGTCCAAGGTATTTTTTCTGATACAATTTCCAAACCACATTAAATGAAAACACAAACTATGTATTGCATATTTCACTGAACACTATTATTTCATTAAAAATTATATTAAAGTCATGTGTTGGTGGAGCTGCTGTGTTACTGCTTGCCCAAGAGAAACTACTCTACAGTGAAATCAATGTGCTTAGACTAGAGTAACTCTGCTTAGGGTTTCACTGTAAGTAAGTTTTCCTTTCCACTCACATATCTCTTGACCCAGCCTTCAGGGTTGAACTGCATATGTAAATTTTAACCATTGTTTTTAATGTTTTTAGTGTTTTTTATCTGCATAGATGACGACTTTGAATTTCTCGCAGGTTGGAGGTACCGTGTCCAGGGTGGTCTTCAGGTCCTTTATGTAGCTGTTGACGTCGTGTAGCATCCTCTGCTGTTGTTTGACCGATTCCTGTTTGACGTCAGTAAAGTTGCTGCACCTCAAGTGTGATTACTTTTTGTCCTTGCCTTCTAAATAGATTTGCAGGAATTGGGCTTCCTGTGGAGGTGTGGCCAGCAGAATTCTGACCAAGCGATACACCTGTCCCTGAACAGGTCGGCATGAAGCTGTCTCATAGTAGCTGCTTGGCCCTGAATGATATCATGTTGAAGCAGCCATTACACTTCCATACACGGTCCCTGAAATGGACATGGCCAGGGTGGCTGCCCATTACCAGGCTGTAGAGAGGTTGGGGCAGAGGTTTGAAGGGTGGGAGCTGCACATCGCCATTGCTGCAATGCATGCAACACAGGACCTCCTTCTGCTTGAGGGTGTCAGGTTCTATGTTTTATATGTCTTCAAACCAAAGAGACTCCATTTTAATCTTGTCAGTATTTTAAGTGCTTCTGTTGCAGGTGGCAAGCAGTGGTAGTCTAGATTACAACTTTTAGCAAGCCACAGTCTGACATTTTGTTACGAATCACACCTGTTCCAATGCCTAGGCCGGAGGAGATGGATACCAAGGCCGTGTCCAGCAGGGACCCTTTGTTTGATCCATATGTCTCCAACACGGAAGGACTGGAACCCACTAATCAACCCGTTCGGGGGGGGGAACAGAGTCAAGCCGTGCAACATTGTATACCCTCGCACCTGACAGAGCGTATACCCAGGATATCTGGAGGGACTGGGGAGCTCGACCAAGGGCGACGGCAGAGGCAGTGGGGTTCGAGGCCAAGAGAGACGAGGGAGAGGAGAGCGAGCACAGTGTTTACCAGATCGCAGATGGATGGGAAAAGGGCTGTCGGCTCATCAATGGAGAGATCCAGTAGCCAACCGTGGTATTACTGGAATAGAGAGTCCGGCCAATTAGAATGGGACCTAAGAGGTTCTGAAAGTACCCAAGTTTGGGAAACTACCCGTTGCGATCTGATGAGTTGGGACTACGCTGAAGTCGCCCCGTGGACGGGGCAGCAAGAGTCGAGCGATCACGGTTGGCAACAGTTACAGAGCTGAACCTTAGCAGTGGATGCTGGAATCTTGGCAATAACGGGGCTAGCGAAAGGAATCCTGTCCGGCATATCGGAGGAAGGAGAAAGTACCGGAGCCATCAGAATGGGAGAGATTCGGCCTTGGCCTTGGCCCCGAGCAGCCGCCTCCTCTGCAGAATATATGGATATGGATACTACACAATTTCCAACTGAACTTCCCCCGGAATTACCAGAGGAGGATGTCGATACCTCGGCCCCAAGACATGTACAAAGATTGGAAGACAGAATCAGCAGCATGGAGGAGAGTTTAGCACACGCAGTGCACTTGCTGTCAGTGTTGGTGGTAGGAGGCCCAGGAGAGGAGTCCCCGCGAGAAGTTGGGGAACGCCCTACAGTTTCTATCAGTCGAGGGGTAGCAGCCCTCCAGAGGGTTCTACTGGATTACATCCAGCACTAGGTCGGGTTCCCCCTCAGGAGGGGCAACTGCCACTCTTGCCGGTGGATGATCAGCAAGAACCAGTGCTGCCACCTGACCAACCTCATGACGAGGTGCCGGAGGGGCCCCCGGGAGACGACGGACAAGGTGCCCCGCCAGGGCCCCTGGGAGACGATGGAGGGGAAGGACCGCTGGAACAACCTCCTCTCCAGCCACAGGAGCCACCAATCCTCCCAGGAGAACAATCTGTACAGCCACAAGAGCTTCCTCCGGGTCTCCCACCGCCGCAAGAGCAGCCGCCTCTTCAGCCTCTTCCACGAGGTCCAGCACCGCAAGGTCCTCCACCTCTGAGACCGCAGGGTCCCCCTCTACTTCCACAGGGTCCTCCAGCTCCAAGACCGCAAGGCCCGCCACAGAGGCCACCGGGTCTTCCTCCTCCGAGACCGTGGGGGCCCCCGCAACCAAGACCCCAACAACCCCCAATGCAACCCATCCCGCGACGACCTGATGTATGGCCAGAACAGAGACCAGCGCCTTTATTGGCCAGCTGGAAGCATTATTTTTAAACACGATAGTTGCAAAAATCATCGTTGGAACCAAAATTGGGGTAACAATCCTACCCTCATGGAACAAGCACTTCTAACCCAGGAAGAAATCAATCAAATACCTAAAGAATATCGAGCTTATCTGCAAGCCTTTACAGAAGAAGGGGCTAACACTTTACCTCCCCATAGGAGGACAGATTGTGCAGTAGAAATCATTCCCAGAGCCACCTTGCCCAAAGGCAGATTATATCCAATGAGCCCTATAGAACGAGAGGAGCTCCGCAAATTTATTGACACTAATCTAGAAAGAGGATTTATCCAGCCAGCAAATAGTCCTCATGCCGCTCCAGTACTGTTTGTTAAAAAAAAGGATGGAGGATTAAGACTATGCACTGACTTCAGAGGACTTAATGCAGTCTCCTCCACAAATGCCTATCCCATACCTCTCATCAGAGACCTACTCAACGTCGTGGCACAAGGTAAGATCTTCACGAAATTGGACTTAAAAGATGCTTACTTCCACGTTCGTATAAGAGAGGGGGATGAATGGAAAACCACGTTCAATACGCCCTTAGGACAGTATGAATATTTAGTCATGCCTTTTGGCCTGGCTGGGGCACCTTCGGTTTTCATGTCCATGATCAATGAAGTATTACATGAATTTTTATATAAAGGAGTAGTCGTTTACTTGGATGATGTATTAATTTACTCTGAAATAGAGGAAGAACATGTACATTTAGTTCAACAAGTATTAACTACTCTAATGTGCAACAAGTTGCCCATCAAATTGTCTAAATGTGAATTTCACAAAACTGAACTCAGTTATTTAGGATACTGCATTTCGAAAGATGGGCTAAAAATGGATCCAGGCAAAGTTAAAGCAGTTCAAGAATGGCAAACCCCCACAAATTGTAAAGAACTGCAATCATTTCTGGGGTTTGCTGATTTTTACAGAGAATTTATACAAGACTTTGCCCAAATATCTCTTCCCCTTATAGAACTACTAAAAACAAAAAACAAAGGGGAACAAGCCAAAAAGCCAACCGCTAAACTAACATGGACACCACAATGCCAATTGGCTTTTGATCTCTTAAAGCAGCAATTCATATCTGAACCAGTGCTGCAACACCCCGATGAAAATCGCCCATTCATAGTACAGGTAGGCGCCAGTGATGCAGCGATTGGGGGCGTTCTTCTCCAACGGGGAGAGGATAATAGTCTCAAACCTTGTGCTTATCTATCTCGAAAATTTTCTGAATCAGAAAGAAATTGGAATGTCTGGGAAAAGGAAGCTTTTGCAGTTAAAGCAGCGCTCTCCTCTTGGAGGCATTGGCTAGAAGGGGCCCGCCATCCTTTCGAAGTTTGGACAGATCACAAAAACTTAGAAGCTTTATGTAGTCCTAGAAGGCTCAATGCCAAACAGTTACGATGGGCGGAATACTTTTCAAAATTCAATTTCACCCTCAAATTCTTGCCCGGTAAAACGAATTTCCTCGCGGACGCACTATTGCGCATGCCCAAACTCAGAAGCCGGAGGGAGGAGACAGTGGATACTGTATTTTCGCCTACGCAGCTAGGAGGCGTGGTTACGACGCACAGTCGCGCAACGCAACCTCCTCAGTCAGATCAGGGGTGGAGACAAAAACTGAAAAGCGAAGTGGAAAAGGAGGGGGGAAATGTACCCAAAGAGAAACTAAATCAATCTGTACAAGGGGAGTGGCTTTGGGGTGATCGATTCTACGTACCAGCTAGTTTAAGAAAAGAAGTATTGCAACGCTGTCATGACGCCCCAATTGCAGGCCATTACGGATATTTAACAACTCTCCATTTAGTACAAAGACAATTTTGGTGGCCGTGTTGATATCTAAGTGTCAAAAGACAGTGTGCAGAGGCTTTAGATCAGAATGATCAGTCTGACAGGTAGACACATCAGGTGACAAAGAGTCAGATGGTTAAGTCAAGAGTCAGGAGACCATGAAGTGAATGACTCAGCTAAACTCATGCATGCATCTGATTGGGTGTCTACATGTATAAATAGCTAGTATGTACAGTATGGTTGGGGCTTCTTTGGAGTCCAGGTGTAGGCGAAACACTTTGTCTCTCTGGACTGTAACCTGTAAATATTGCTCTATATCCACCTATAAATAAATTGTATCATACACCTTTACTAAACAAACAAGGTGTGGACTCTTTGTGGATCCTCCTAAAGCCGGTGCAGTCACGCTGAATACACGCTATTCAACAGGGTTATGGGCCCAGATAGACTGCGCCAAGCTGAGGAGGCTCTACTGAAGTAGAGGCGCAGCAGAGTCGGTGGTGGATGTTGGCACCTGATGGCTGAAGTCCCTTGGAGGAGGATTTATTGGCTGTGTAAAAGTGCCGGAGACCAGGAGGAGGAGGAGGCCCTCAGGCCAGTGCAGCAAGTATGGCTCAAAGTACGGTTGTGTTGGTGGAGAAGCTGACCTCCGCAAATTAGTCCACTTGGTCGTTACGTATGGAGCATTTTCTAAAGAGAGAGGGGCTGTGGAAAAGTGTCAGCAATCCCCCAACGGACCCCAATGATGCTGAAAAAATTGCAGATGAGCGTGCTTTAGCTCATATCGTGCTGGCTGTGGGGGATGACCAATTGCTTCACATCAGGGACTCAGCTACCAGTTCAAAGGCCTGGGAAGATTTGAAGCTGGTCCATGCCAGAACATCTGCAGGGTCATTAATTATGCTGACACGTCGCCTCTACAGACTTGCTCTCAAGCCGGGGGAGAGCATGCAGACGCACATAAACAGTTTAACTGAATGTTTCCAGCAACTGGCTGCTCGTGGAAAGCCCACGGAGGACTCTGATAAGGCATACATTCTGTTATCAAGTGTGCCTGATGTATATTTTCCTCTTATTGCAAGCCTTGAGAGCCTGGAGCCAGATAAACTCACTTATTCCTATGTTGCGTCTCGTCTTCTTGAGGAAGAGGCTCGTGTTTCAACATACGGAGGCTGGCATTCAAGGACGGAGCAACGAGCAGACGGAGGGGCCCATCAAGGGGTTTCTGCCACTGACGGCGGAGGAGTTGCCAGCAAACAGCGAGAGATCACCCAGCTGTCAGCAGCAGCCGTGAGAAGATGTTACAGTTGCGGCTCCACTTCTCACCTTCGTCGCTTTTGCCCAGACAGGAGAAGAAAACAACAGAAGCAGAAGCAAGGACGTGTACAGGAGCCTCGAATTCCGGATGAACATGCGAGGCTGGTCACTGCATCTACTGCAGATACGTGTTCCCAATGACTTTTGGATAGTGGCGCCACCGAATCTTTCTCCCAATCGGAGGAGGTGCTGTGTAATTTACAACAAAGCAACCTGTAGTCCGTGTTGTTGGCAGATGGGAGAGAATCTTCAGTGAGTGCTATGGGAACTTTGCGGTTTACAGCTCTGGAGGAGGACTTTGCACCTGTGTATTGTGTTCCCTCTTTGGACCATAATCTGTTATCAGTAAGTAGGTTGACCCAAAAGGGATTTGAGGTCCGGTTTATAGGGGACAAATGTCAAATAAGCAAAGCTGGCAAGGTTCTAGCAAATGGGGAGCTGAAAAACAATGTTTATATTGTAGAAAATAGGCAGGCAAAGGCTGACACGGTTACTAACAAATGTAGCCATGACAATTGTGTGCATTTATTGCACAGGCGTTTAGGGCATGCTAGCTTTGGGGATATAAACAAAACTCTAACACTCCTGAAGGGAGAAAAGGTGTCAAGCTGCTCAGAGTTCCTAGACTGCACTGTTTGTAAAGCAGTCAAAACAAAGGCATTCCCTGTAGCTAAGAAAAGTGGCCGGGTGTCTACAAAGCCACTTGAATTAATTCACATGGATCTGATTGGTCCATTCCCCAAAAGCCATTCTCAAAATTGTTATGCCCTGGTCCTAACGGACGATTTTAGCCGGTACTCATGGCTTTATGTTATGAAACACAAGTCTCAAACTTTTGATTTGTTTAAGGTTTGGGCAAAAAGGGTACAAAAACAGTTGGGGCTGGACATAAAGGCCATCCAGTCTGACCAAGGGGGGGGGATTCATGACTGTAAAGTTCTCTCACTGGTGTGATCAAAATAGTGTCTTGCACAGGGTAGCAAATACAAGTGTGCCGCAAGAAAATGGTCTGGCAGAAAGGCATGGTGCCATTATACAAGAAAAAATGGCTGCTATGTTAGCTGATGCAAGTTTGCCAAAAACTTACTGGGCTGAGGCAATTATCTGTGCCTGTTATGTGGTAAATTGTCTGTGGTCACGTGCTGTGAATGAAATACCTTTTAGGTTACTTTCCAACAGGGATCCTAATCTAAAGTTACTAAGGGTGTTTGGCATGACTTCTTGGGTGCATATCCCTTTAAGGCAGCGCAGAAAAGGGGGCCCAAAAGCTTCTAAGATGATATTCATTGGATACCAGGGTGGCATGAAGACCTACAGATTTACCAATGAAAACAAAAAAATATCATATAGCCGCTCGGCCAGTGTATGTGAACATGCAAGTTGGAAAAGGCTTCACGGGTATGAGAGTGAAAGCCAGATTGTATTGCCACTTACCGATGAATTGCCTGAAACAAGTCCAGAGGGTGACGTGAGTGTGAAGCAGGAGATTAGTTCTCCAGCCAGGCAGGTAACACAGGACACACAGAGGTCTAGTCCTCCTATACGTGTGTCCAGTCGTCCTAATAAAGGTGTCCCACCTCAAAGGTATGGTTTTGAAGCTGCAGCAAACTGTGTACTGGCTAAAGAGCCAGCTAATTATTCAGAACTTCTCACTTATGAGGGGGAAGAGAAAAAAGCTTGGCTCGAGGCCATGAAGGCCAAATATCAGTCTCTAACCGACCATGAAATGTTTACAGTTGTACCTAAGCCAAAAGACACAAATATCATTGGCTGTAGGTGGCTGTATAAAGTAAAACGACTTCCCTCAGGTAATGTGCAGAGGAAAGCTCGCTTGGTAGCCCGTGGTTTCTCTCAGGTACAATTCCAAGACTATGATCAGGTATTTTCTCCTACCGTTAGGCCTGAAACAGTAAAGTTAGCCTTATGTAAGGCAGGGGCTCAACACAAAAACATAGATCATTTTGATGTCTGTACAGCCTACCTCCATGCTCCTATACAGGAATGTTTATACATGGAGCAAATACCAGGGTTTGAGGTGTCAAATAAACATATGGTGCTCAAACTAAACCGAGCTTTGTATGGGTTGCGTCAATCAGCACGAGCTTGGTTTCAATACCTGTCACAATCACTAAAAGCAGCAGGCTTTGAGCAGGGCAAAGGTGATGCCTGTATTTTTACAAAAATAGTAGGAGGTTCAGAAGTCCAACTCCTTATTTTTGTAGATGATATATTGTGTATATATGAGACAGAAGAACAATTATGTTGGTTTAAACAAATAGCTAAAGATATTTGCAAGGTGAAACATTTAGGTCCTATCTCCAACTATTTGGGAGTGCAAGTGTCAAAAACCCAGGACGGATTTTTCCAACTGAATCAGAGAGATAAAATTACAAAGTTGCTCACAGAGTATGGATTAACTGAAGCACATGGTGTGTCCATTCCTATGACTACAGGGTATATCAGGGAGCCAGATGATTTTCCCTGGGAAGATGTACAGAGATATCAGTCATTGGTGGGCAGTCTGCAGTAAACATGCTATGCCAAAGGTGTGCTAAGCCTTTCCATAGGGATTGGATAGCAGCAAAACGCGTATTAAAATATCTTAAGGCTACTCTCAACTTCTCTTTGGTTTTGAAAGCCACTGAACCTATGCAGATCACTATGTTTTGTGATGCTAGTTGGCAGATCGCCCTGACGGTAACTCCACTACAGGACTAGCCATATTTGTAGGAGGTGCTTTCATTGCACAT
Source organism: Eublepharis macularius (assembly GCF_028583425.1). Taxonomy (NCBI): domain Eukaryota; kingdom Metazoa; phylum Chordata; class Lepidosauria; order Squamata; family Eublepharidae; genus Eublepharis; species Eublepharis macularius. The sequence continues at coordinate 1,528,743 of NC_072807.1, read as the reverse complement.
AAGACATTAAAACAGTCTTTGTTGGCACATTCATCTTGTGAAGCAGAGTTCTCGGCCATGAGTCAAGGTATCTTAGAGCTAGAAGTGATACAACAGCTCATGTCTGACATGAAAATGCATTGTGCAGTACCTATTGCTGTTTATGGGGATAATACAGCAGCACAACAGTTAGCCCAAGATGGTGGAATTAAAACACGAAGTAAAGACATCTTAATCAGGTATTTAAACGTAAGATGTGCTGTAGAACAAGGATTCATAAGATTGTTAAGATGTACATCTGGTGACAATATAGCAGACATGTTTACTAAAAGTCTGTATGCTGTACCATTCGAACGATTATGTGATTAAACTGCTCTCATACTGGCTTGGAGGAGTGTTGATATCTAAGTGTCAAAAGCCAGTGTGCAGAGGCTTTAGATCAGAACGATCAGTATGACAGGTAGACACATCAGGTGACAAAGAGTCAGATGGTTAAGTCAAGAGTCAGGAGACCATGAAGTGAATGACTCAGCTAAACTCATGCATGCATCTGATTGGGTGTCTACATGTATAAATAGCTACTATGTACAGTATGGTTGGGGCTTCTTTGGAGTCCAGGTGTAGGCGAAGCACTTTGTCTCTCTGGACTGTAACCTGTATATATTGCTCTATATCCACCTATAAATAAATTGTATCATACACCTTTACTAAACAAACAAGGTGTGGACTCTTTGTGAATCCTCCTAAAGCTGGTGCAGTCACGCTGAATACACGCTATTCAACAGGCTGGGCTTGCGCAAAGATGTCTCCCAATATGTGGCTTCCTGCCCCATTTGCCTCAGTGCCAAGACACGGAAGGGCAAGCCCCCCGGACTTTTACAACCCCTCGAAACCCCACGCAGACCGTGGGAAATCATTTCTATGGACTTCATCACAGATCTGCCCCCCTCCAGAAACCACACCTGTATATTGGTCGTAGTGGATCTATTTTCAAAGCAAGCCCACTTCATTCCTTGTACCACTATACTGTCAGCAAAAAGATTAGCAGACATTTTTCTGAAACATATTGTAAAACTACATTCTTTTCCATCGAAGGTGATATCCGACCGCGGCGGACAATTTGTTGCCAACTTCTGGCGGGAGCTTCTCCAACTTATGGGCATTGAACAAGGCTTAAGCTCCGTCCATCATCCGCAAACCGACGGGCAATCGGAAAAAACTAATCAACTATTAGAACAATTCCTCCGATGCTACATCAATTTTCAACAAGATAATTGGATTGATTTATTGCCCTTAGCAGAATTTTCCTACAACAACAGTGTGCATGTTTCTACTGGAGAAACACCCTTCAAAGTAGTTTATGGCTATGATTTTAAACCCTTTCCTTTTGAAGCTCTTCCCCCTCTGGCAGCTCCTAAAGATGTGTCAGAATGGTGGGGGGAAGCGGCGCAACAATGGACTCTTATTCAAAAACATCTTGACAAAGCCAAGCAGGATTATAAAAAGTACGCTGATCGCCATCGTGTGGCCGAATGGGAATTGCATCCAGGAGATCTTGTATATTTGTCCACAAAGAATTTAAAAGTGGCACAAACAAGCCGTAAATTAGCATTAAAATTTCTGGGACCTTTCCCCGCTCGTAAAGTAATCAACAAAGTTACTGTAGCACTTGATTTGCCAAAGAATTTACGCCACGTACATCCTACCTTCCACATTAGTCTGCTGAAAAAGGTCCCTCCAGCAAATCAATGGCACACCCGTGCTCCTCCCATACCTACCTTGATTGATGATCAAATCCATTATGAAGTACAAGAGATTTTGGACTCTAAAGTTAAACATAATAAGCTGTTTTACCTCATCAGGTGGAAGGACTTTGACTCTGGGCATGATGAGTGGGTGGAGTCTGTTCATGTCCATGCTCCTAAATTATTAAAAGCATTCCATACTTTGTATCCTCTCAAAGCTGGGGGAGGAAAGTTTTAGAGGGGGCAGAATGTCAGGTTCTGACTATGTTTTATATGTCTTCAAACCAAAGAGACTCCATTTTAATCTTGTCAGTATTTTAAGTGCTTCTGTTGCAGGTGGCAAGCAGTTCACTGGAACATCACAGAGAGAAGAAGAATGTTTTGTCTACAACTTTTCCAGCCTTGGGAAGCTTTCACTTTCTCACCCTCGGGCCGTTTGTTTTGAGAACTGTGGGGGAGGATGGGGCCTATAGGGGATTGCTATTCTGTACCTTTGCTTTTGCCTGTCATTCGTAACAATACTTCTGTATCAGCCAAGATCCTAGTATCTTGGATTGTGGACTATAATGGTTGTTTATATTCAGTAAATCTTTTGAAACCAATGGACTCATGTCTCATTGCTGTCAGACTGTGGCTAGATAATGTCCTTCCTACAGATTCTCCTTTACAAGCAAACAAGAGTCCATTGTTTGAATAAGGAAACTTTACTGCAGAAATAGTTCATTATAGTCCACTGGCCTGAATAGAAGATTCAGGATGGTACAAGAGCATTGTTACCAATGAAGAGAAAAGCATGAGGTACAAAGTAACAGTTCCCAGCTGAACCAGCCTCCCCCCACAGTTCTCAAAACAACAGCTTTCAGACTTGGGAAGCTGGACTCTCTCAAGGCCAATCTTGGGTGGAACGTTGATAGACATAACATTCTCTTTCGGTGAGAAGTCTGCTTGGGAACCTGTGCACCTGTGGAGAGAGCACTTAAACACTAAAAGCATTAGAAAATGGAGTCAGTACAGCTCATATATACACTGAACCTGACATTCTGCCCCCTTTAAAATAAATCCCCCCCAGGTTTATATGGATAGCGAGCATGAAAAGCTTTGGTTAGTCTAGGAGCATGAACATGTACAGAGTTCACCCATTCATCGAACCCAGAGTCAAAGTCCTTCCATCTGATGAGGTAAAACAACTGATTGCGTTTGATTTTAGAGTCCAAAATTTGTTGTACCTCGTAGTGTATTTGGTCATCTATCAAAGTAGGGATGGGTGGAGCTTTGACGTGCCATTTATCATCTGTTGGGGCTTTCTTCAGCAGGCTGACATGGAAGGTGTCGTGGACATGGCGAAGATTTTTGGGTAAATTTACAGCAACAGTCACTTTGTTGATTACTTTGCGTACCGGAAAAGGTCCGAGGAACTTCAACGCCAGTTTGCGGCTGCTTTGTGCTAGTTTTAAATTTTTGGTGGATATATAAACATGATCTCCAGGTTGCAAATCCCATTCGGCCGCACGATGGCGATCTGCGTACTTCTTGTAATCCTGTTTGGCTTTCTCTAGGTGTTTTTTAATGAGAGTCCATTGCTGGGCTGCCTCCTTCCACCATGAAGACACATCTGGCGAAGTCGGTGCGAGGGAAGGGGGAGCGTCTAATGGAAAAGGATTGAAATGGGCCCCATACACAACTTTAAAAGGGGCTTCTCCTGTGGATGCATGTACACTGTTGTTGTATGAAAACTCTGCCAGAGGGAGGAGGTCTACCCAGTTGTCTTGTTGGAAATTGATGTAACAACGAAGGAATTGCTCTAGAATTTGATTAGTTTTTTCCGACTGCCCGTCGGTTTGTGGGTGGTGGCTTGAACTGATTCCCTGTTCAATATTCAACATCTGCAAAAGCTCCCGCCAGAAGTTGGCAACGAATTGTCCGCCGCGATCCGAAATCACCTTGGACGGAAAAGAATGTAATTTTACAATGTGTTTTAGGAATAGGTCTGCCAGTTTTCGAGCGGTGGGTATAGTGGTACATGGGATGAAATGAGCTTGCTTGGAAAATAGATCCACTACCACTAAAATGCAGTTGTGTCCCTTGGATACTGGTAAATCAGTGATAAAATCCATGGATATCGTCTCCCAGGGTCTACTGGGCATTTCCAGGGGTTGCAACAGACCCGGAGGTTTCCCTTTACGGGTTTTGGCGCTGAGGCAAATGGGGCAGGAGGCTACGTATTGGGAAATGTCTTTGCGCATGCCCGGCCACCAGAACTGCCGTTGTATTAAATGTAGCGTTTTTAGGTAACCATGGTGTCCTGCGGTGGGGGCATCATGACACCGCTGCAAAACCTCCTTCCGCATACTGTCGGGCACATAAAAGCGATTTCCCGATAACCACTCCCCCTGCGGGGATTGATTCAGTTTGGATTTGGGTACTTTATCCCCCTCCTTCTCCATCTCAGCCTTAAGTTTCGATTTCCATTCTTGGGAACTGTGTGGAAGGGGCTGAAGTGTGCGGCTGCGTGTAGTTACCACGCCCCCCAATTGCGTAGGTGAGAAGACTGTATCTATAGTCTCCTCCCGTTTGCTTTTGTGTTGGGGCATGCGCGATAGGGCGTCTGCAAGAAAATTAGTTTTGCCCGGTAGGTAGTTCAAAGCGAAATTGAATTTGGAGAAAAATTCGGCCCACCGTAATTGTTTGGCATTTAATCGGCGGGGACTTCAGAGGGCTTCCAAATTTTTATGGTCTGTCCAAACTTCGAATGGGTGGCGTGCCCCCTCCAACCAATGCCGCCAATTCGTGAGGGCTGCCTTTACTGCAAAGGCTTCCTTCTCCCACACATTCCAATTTCTTTCAGCCTCAGAAAACTTTCTCGATAGGAATGCACAAGGTCGAAGCTTCCCGTCCTCCCCCTTCTGCAATAATACTCCTCCAATTGCAGTATCGCTGGCGTCGACCTGCACTATGAAGGGGTAGTTTTCATCAGGGTGGCGGAGAATGGGTTCTGTTATGAACTGCATCTTGAAGCATTCAAAGGCTATTTGGCAATCGGGTGTCCACAGTAATTTGGAGCTGGGCTTTTTCGCTTGATCCCCTTTGTCTTTGGTTTTTAATAGTTCCGTCAGGGGAAGCGCTATCTGCGCGAAATTTGCAATGAATTCCCGGTAAAAATTGGCAAATCCCAAGAAAGATTGCAGTTCTTTACGGGTAGTGGGAGTTTGCCATTCTTGGATCGCCTGTAGTTTGGCTGGATCCATTTTTAAGCCATCTTGGGATATACAGTAACCAAGGTAAGTGAGTTCAGTTTTATGGAATTCGCATTTAGACAATTTAATAGGCAGTTTATTATTCATTAGGGTTGCCAGGACTTTTCTGACCAATTGTATATGTTCTTCCTCCGATTCTGAATAAATTAACACATCATCTAGATACACCACCACTCCTTTATACAGAAATTCATGTAGCACTTCATTTATCATAGACATGAATACAGACGGTGCTCCCGTTAATCCAAAAGGCATAACTAAGTATTCATACTGTCCAAGGGATGTATTAAAAGCGGTTTTCCACTCGTCCCCGGCTTTGATACGAACATGGAAGTAAGCATCTTTCAAATCTAATTTTGTAAAGATCTTACCTTGGGCCACGACGTTGAGAAGATCCCGGACGAGTGGGATGGGGTAGGCGTTGTTGGTTGAAACAGCATTAAGTCCTCTAAAGTCTGTGCATAGTCGGAGTCCTCCGTCTTTTTTCTTTACGAAAAGAACTGGTGCCGCATGGGGACTATTGGCTGGACGAACGAATCCTCTCTGGAGATTGGTGTCAATGAACTTTCTGAGTTCTTCTCTTTCCTGGAGACTCATAGGGTAGAGTCGGCCCTTTGGTAGCGAGGCTCCGGGTAAAATCTCTACCGCACAATCGGTCCGTCTGTGTGGGGGTAGGGTATCGGCTTCCTCTTCGGAGAAGGCCGGTAAGTAAGCCCAATAATGTTCAGGTATCTGGTTTATTTCCTCCTGTGTAAGGAGGGCTTTTTCGGTGTGGGTCGGATTGGTACCCCAATTTTGATTCCACCGATGGTCTTCGCAATTGGCGTGACTGAATGTGACGCTTCCTTCTGCCCAATTTATGTAGGGGTTGTGATCGCATAGCCACTTGCTGCCCAGAATTAACGGGTATTTGGCGGTGGTACTAATAACAAAGGATCTTTTTTCCCAGTGTTGGCCCATGCCCGTCACCACCGGTATTGTTTCAGTGGTGACGGGGTTCATATTGGTGCCATCCATTTGCTCGAAGATGACTGGGTTTTTTAATTCCCGCACTGGCAATACCAGTCCATTAACCAGAGCGGGGGCAATGATGTCTCTAGAGCAGCCCGAGTCAATTAGGGCTTGTACACGGATATGCATCTTTCTCTCAGGGTTTAACAAAGTCACTGGCATAAACAATATGGACCCTTGTGGCCGGTCCCTTGTTGGGACGGACTGAGGGTGGATCTGCCGTTTGGGTCCCTTTACGACAGATCCATTTCGTTTCCCGACTGGGGGCTCTCTGGATTCTCCTCTCCGTTTAAGGCGGTAGGGTCGTATTCCATGAGTTCTTCCACCTCTAACCCTCTGTTGGGGACATTTCGTTGAGAAGTGCCACAACCCCTGCCCAATCTGGGAGCGGGTGTTGGGCGTTGAGATGGGGGAAATGGAGCAGGGGTTGGACGCCGTAATTGGAGTGGAGGTCTCTGCACAGGCCGGTATGGACATTGTGCTGCAAAGTGACCACCTTGCCCGCATTGCAAGCACAAACCTTGTTGCCATCTAGCATCTCTCGCTCCTCGAGTAGCATATCCAGTGCCCCGTCCTCCCTTTTGCAAAGTTAGAGGTCGTCTTTGTCCCGATTGTTGTTGTTGTTCAACTAATCGGACTTCTAATATACGATTCTCAACTTCACAGGTTAGTTGAATCCATCCCAACAGCGTAGGAGGATTGTCTTGCATGAGCGCTCTGTCCAAAAGTTTCGGGTTTAACCCTTGTTTGAACAATATTATTTTAGTGGATTCCTCACATCTGGGGCATTTGGCAGCTAGTTGCCGGAATTTTGTAACATAGTCTCTGGCTGACATGCTGCCTTGCTTAATAGCTTGCAGTTCCGTTCTGGCTCTAGTTTCTTCTAACGGGTCTTCGTATTGTGCCCTTATAGCATCCACCAACCCTTGTAAGGTATTAAGTTCGGGGGCCCCAACATTATATAGTCCTACATACCAGTCCGCCGCTCTGCCTTGAAGCCGGGATCCGAGATGTTCGATCTGGCTGGCCTCGCTCCCGAATAGATGTCCCCATCGATTGAAGAACTGTACCACTTGTACCAGAAAAAATCCCAACTTGGAGGGATCTCCGTCAAAAGTGGCTTCCAGTTTTACCCAGCCCATTGGGAGATCTTGTTGTGGGACTGGGGTGGTGGTGGGGTAGTAGTCCATCGGAATGGATAGCTGCGTTTGCGGTGTGATAGGAGGTTGCTGGGGGGGTGGGGGTAGTTGGGGCCAGGGTTGTGGTTGCGGTAATGGTTGCCCGGGCCCCCCCGGCTGCGGCGGAAGATGCGGGATCGGTTGAATTGGTGGCGGTCTCACCGGCTGAACTGGCGGTGGCCGTACCGGTTGGGTTGGGGGTTGCCGAACAGGTTGGGCCGGAGGTGGTCGCTGGGGTGTGGGTCGGAGCGGTCGAAGTGGGGGAGGCCTTACCGGTTGATCGGGAGGTGGTAACATCGGTTGAGCTGGAGGTAGCCTTATAGGCTGCGGTGGTGGTATTTGTTGAGGTCGGAGCAGAAGGGGCCGCTGCGGTGAGGGCCTGATAGGTGCCGGACCGCGTGGGCTTGCCCCTCCCGGCGTTGCCAATCTCGGACCTGGAAGTATTCCTTGGGGTATGGTCTGCAGAGGTTGATCCCCCCCTGGAGGTTGTTGCAAGGGGGTTGTTGTTGGCGTTTGGTGTGGTGTCCCCCCCCTTGGAGGAGCTGGAAGTTCTTCTTGCTGATCCGGTTGGAGAATTACCGGAGAAGTCGGGGGGGGGGGTATTACCGGAGTAGTTGATCCCGTCGGGCGGACTGGCTCATCTCCGCCCGCTCCCGGGACCTCTGTCGGAGTATCTCCAGGGCCGGGATCTTTAGGGACTTCTGTCAGAGTATCTCCAGGGCAGGAATCTTCCTCTTCCTCCGTGTCAGATGTAGACCCCTCAGGATCGTCTGGGCACAGGTTATCGGAGCAGGAATCCCCTTCACCTCCTGTCCCTTGTTCGCCCGTGGGTGCCGGCTGAAATGGGGCAGACTCCCGCGGGTTGGAGATAACGCTTTGGAGGGTAGCTATTTGTAGAGCCATTTCTTCGGGTGATGGCCTCTCTCCGTTCCCCGCTACCATTACTGAGAGTAAATGTATGGCATGAGCTAGGCTGTCTTCCATATCGGCTAACCTAGCTTCTAGTAACTGAACTCTACTTGGACCCTGTTGGTCCGTCGGTCTTTCACTCAGTGTCGTTGAGTCTCCTGCAGTGGTGGCCACCGGGGTACTCGGCCTCCATGGTGGAGGGTCTCCCTGATCGTCTTGCGACCTCGCTGCTAGAATTCCTTTGGCCAATCCCGTAACTGCGGAAATGCCGGAATCCACAGCCAGGGTACGACTTTGCATTTGTACCCAACGTTGTTCGGAAATCTCTGGTTGTCCCGTCCACGGGGTGACTTCCGAATAGTCCCAGCTTAGGACGCCGCGGCGGGACGTTTCCCATTCCATCTGTTCGGTCGTCCTGTTCCAAAATAGCCATGGTTGGCTGCTGTCCTGCTCAGGGACTGTCTCTAGGCTTCGGCGCCCATCCATGGTTAACGGATGGAGCATCCCGCTGGCCCTGTGTTCTCTCGTTTCCCGAGGCCTGGGTCCCCACTCCAAGGGTGTAGGCACCGAGAACAGTGGGATGGTGATGGCCTTCGGCTTTTCACCCTCACTGTCGAGATCGATGAGAGGAGGGGTGGTAGTCGAAGCTCCGGTCCCCGCCAGTGCAGGGACTTGAGGTTGTAACTGTTGATCGCCGGGAGAAGCATACGGATCAAACAAAGGATCCCTGTCCGGGACTGCTTTGGATTCCGATGAGCCCGGCTTAGACATGATTGGTAACAAAATGTCAGACTGTGGCTAGATAATGTCCTTCCTACAGATTCTCCTTTACAAGCAAACAAGAGTCCATTGTTTGAATAAGGAAACTTTACTGCAGAAATAGTTCATTATAGTCCACTGGCCTGAATAGAAGATTCAGGATGGTACAAGAGCATTGTTACCAATGAAGAGAAAAGCATGAGGTACAAAGTAACAGTTCCCAGCTGAACCAGCCTCCCCCCACAGTTCTCAAAACAACAGCTTTCAGACTTGGGAAGCTGGACTCTCTCAAGGCCAATCTTGGGTGGAACGTTGATAGACATAACATTCTCTTTCGGTGAGAAGTCTGCTTGGGAACCTGTGCACCTGTGGAGAGAGCACTTAAACACTAGAAGCATTAGAAAATGGAGTCAGTACAGCTCATATATACACTGAACCTGACAATTGCAAGAGGTAGTCTGGATTACAACTTTTAGCAAGCCACAGTCTGAAAAAGGGCACAGCAGTCCTTGCATTTGTGGGTCGTCATGATACCCAGAGATAAAGTGCTGTCTGCCTCATAAGCCACTTCAGGATCATATGCTGTGCCTGACTGAGCCTTGACCTTCCATGGAAGTGAGCGCCTCTCTACTCATCTTCCAGGATTGCTTTGCTCATAGAGAGACTCTGCCGCTCTGTGCACCTTGGGGTGATCTTGCTGGTACTTGGCCACCACTGCTCAGTGCACTGCAGGAGTACGATGTGCATATTTCTTTGCCGCATCTCTAAGTTGCTTCCTCCTTTTAGCATTGGTATATCTTGTGCAACATCTGCTAGGAGGCCTCTTGGGGGTGGTAAGAGGTGATGACTGTGAGAGGTGTGAGGGGGAGTTGGACTGAGGGAGGGGTGGTGTGGTGGTAGGGTTGCCAGGTCCAAGTTGGGAAATTTCTGGAGATTTGGGGGGTGGAGCCTGGAGAGGGTGTGGTTTGAGCAAGGGGAGGAGCCTCAGTGAGGTGTGATGCCATAGAGTTCACACTTCAAAGCAGCCATTTTCTCCAGGGAACTGGTCTCGGTTGCCTGGAGATCAATTGTAATTCCAGAAGATCTCCAGCTACCACCTGGAGGCTGAAGTCAAGAATAATAGGTAGCCAGAGGGCAAAAGAAGTATTCAACAACACTCTTGTTCAAGAATTCATTAATCTCTTATTAAGACTGGTAGGTCTAATAACACATGCAATTAATACATATGCAGTTCATACATCACTATATGTGAATTGCTTGTTGATATCACAAGAATAATACATATGCTTATAACAGAGTCCCCGCCTGAGGACCCGGGAGTGTACAGGCAGATGAAAATCAACCAGGTAAGTTTTAAAGTTGTTATTGGAGAATTTCAAAAGTAAATGTTCCTTTTTCTTCTGTTTTCTCTCTCTGTAGGCAAAGAAGAATCCGAGGTGTAGATGGCAAACACCAATACAGAACAAGCCCGGAACCACAGCCGGCAAAACTTCTCTTTACTTTTCAGTTCTTCGTCATAAGACTTCCTGAGGGGCATTTACTATATAACAATCAATAAAGAACAATATTTCCAACATCTGCTGTATATAAATTATTTACACACATCCACATATAATATATTGTACATGGTACATGCTCACCCTTATGATGTTACTTCTCAGATTTGCCTGCAGGGCTATTGTCAAAACACTCTATACCCGACAATAGCCCTACAGAGAAGATTAGCACATCAAGCACCAATCCATATGCAAAAGAACCTCCTCAGGATACAGTGAAGCCTCCCGCCATTAGCACCCTGCACCCTGGGAAACTCTTACAGGATGACTCAGCTCAACCCCACCCCTCCTGAGTAGATATAAATGACCTGCCAACATCTTTTCCACACTGTGACACTGAGAGATCTCTGTCTTTTGGTGCTACATCTCTGAAGACGCCAGCCACAGCTGCTGGCGGAACTACAATGCCAAGACCACGGCAATACAGCCCGGAAAACCCACAACAACCATCACTTCAGTGATAGTTCGTTGTTCAATCCCTTGGGTGTCAAAATGCCCAGGGAATGAATCCATTGAGCCTCTTTACGGAGGAGATCTTGTTGAGCATTAGATTCTCTGGTGGTATTGTAAAGTCCTACCACTTTAATATCCTGTGCTGAATGCTGTGTGTCCATGAAGTGCTGTGTGAGTGGTGCTTCCTTTACTTGATGCCTAATACGCGACATGTGTTCTAATATTCTTACTCTTAAGGCTCAGGATGTGCTACCTACATAAAGCTTTGGACAGGGGCACATAATTAAATACACAACTATCGTTTGACAGGTAATGAAGTTTTTAAATTCTATATTCACATTCAGTTCAGGTATGTTAATACTGGTGCTCTGGAGAATATATTTGCATGATGCACAGTGTGTGCACTTAAACGTGCCCCGTGGAGGAGGTAGATCTGTTGTCCTTGCCCTCACTTCCTCATTGGGCAGGGGATTTAATGAGGACCGCACCAATAAGTCTTTTATGCTGTTTGTTCTCCTGTACGCAATCCTAGGCTCCAAATCACACCCTGGGATATCTGTTAAGATGGACCAATGCTTAAGCACAATTTTTCTCAATTGTGCAGATCGGGGAGTATAATCAATCGGCCACGTAAGCCGTTTATCTGGTAGTCTAGTCCTTTTTGTCAATAGTGTGTCTCTATTTACTCTCTCACATCTCTCCCTTGCCAAATTAATGGTCACTTCAGGATACCCTCTAAGAGCAAAATCCCTGGCAAGGGCCTTGCAACCTTTTCTATATTCCTCCTCAGTAGTAGAGTTCCTTTTAATCCTAAGTGTCTGGCCATATGGGATATTGTTCTTTAAATGAAAAGGATGGAAAGAGGTGTACTCAAGATATGGATGGCAGTCAGTGGGCTTGCTGTATGGTCGAACTCATAAGCTATTATCCCTATTCGTATACACCACAATGTCCAAAAAATTAATGGAATCCCTGTTGATGTTCCAAGAAAATTGGATGTTTGGGTCTTGTTCATTAATCCAATTACAAAAATCATGGACTGCTGTTGTTCCTCGGAATAAAGACTCTGCTAGCCGATTCATGATTGTAAGTGAGAAGTTGTTTAAGGTTGGGGGGCTGTCTGTAGGCAAGGAGAGGTCTTCCACCCAGGGCTTCTGAGAGAGAGGCATCATTTTCCAGGATGGGTTGTAGATCACTGATGATATGTTGGATGGGTTTGAGCTGGGAACTATAGGTGACAACCAGTGGTGTTCTGTTGTTAGTTCCTTTAGGTTTGTCCTGGAGCAGGCTGTTTCTGGGTACTAGTCTGGCCCTGTCGATTTGTTTCCTCTTAAGTGGGAGTCTTAAGAGCATTTTTGCAAGCATTTTTGGGGCTACAGTACCCACTTACAATCATGAATCGGCTAGCAGAGTCACCAGCACAGGTACCAGGCCCTGCAACAGACCCAGATGCCAGCTCTGCCCTTATATCTACCCAGGGAATACAACTACAGGACCCAATGGCATCAACTACACTGTCTCTGGCTCTTACAGTTGCTCATCCTCCAATATGATATATGCCCTCATGTGCCAACAATGTCCATCTACTCTGTACATTGGACAAACCAGCCATCCCCTACACAAAAGAATAAATGGACACAAATCTGACATTAGAAATGGCAACGTCCAGAAACCAGTGGGAGAACACTTCAATCTACCAGGACATTCCATCAAAGACTTAAAGGTCAATGTAGTTGGTTTGCTAATTGAAACTCCCATTCCTGGATACCTTGGTCATCCGCAAAGCAAACTTTCAGTTAGGTCACAAGGTCTACAGGAAACCAACTCACACTGATTGGTACTTACACAAAAACTCCAATCACCACCCCCGACAGAAAAGAGGCATAATGAAAACATTAGTGGATCGTGCAAGACGGATATGTGAGACGCACTTTCTCAATGAGGAAATTAATCATTTAAACCACGCACTTCAGGCAAATGGCTACTCCAGAAATGAAATCCAAAGAGCAATCAAACCCAGGATGAATCAAACAACCAAGGAAAAACAGTATCCTACAGGAAAAGTGTTTTTGCCATATATCAAAGGAATTACTGATCAGATGGGAAAGCTTATGAAAAAGCATAACCTTCAAGCAGTATTCAGACCCACCCGAAAAATACAACAGATGCTACGATCAGCAAAAGACAGTAGAGACCCCCTCACCTCTGCAGGAGTATACCGTATACTCTGCAGCTGTGGACAAGTTTACATCGGGACCACAAAGCGTAGCATCCAGACAAGAATAAAAGAACATGAAAGACACTGCAGACTTGGACAACCTGAAAAATCAGCAGTGGCTGAACATAGCCTAACGCAAACAGGGCACAGTATCTTATTCCAGGACACCAAAATACTGGACAACACTTCCAACTGCTTTGTCAGACTGCACAGGGAAGCCATTGAAATTCACAAGCATAAGCAAAACTTCAACAGGAAAGAAGAAACATTAAGAATGAACAGAGCATGGTTTCCAGTTCTGAAAAACACCAGGCTAACAAAACATTCTATCTCCGACAATAGCCCTGCAGAGAAGATTAGCACATCAAGTACCAATCCATATGCAAAAGAACCTCCTCGGGATACAGTGAAGCCTCTTGACATTAGCATTCCACACCCTGGGAAACTCTTACAGGATGACTCAGCTCAACCCCACCCCTCCTGAGTAGATATAAATGACCTGCCAACATCTTTTCCACACTGTGACACTGAGAGATCTCTGTCTTTTGGTGCTACACCTCTGAAGATGCCAGCCACAGCTGCTGGCGAAACGTCAGGAACTACAATGCCAAGACCACGGCAATACAGCCCGGAAAACCCACAACAACCATCGTTCTCCGGCCGTGAAAGCCTTCGACAATACGTCAATGTAGTTCTTTGTTGACGTCTTCGTCTTTGTTGACGTCTTCGGGTTTGTACCGTAGATCTGAGAGGAGGCTCAGAAGGGAGATCGACTCTTTCTTCTTCTCCTTGACTTTCCTCTTCTTGGCTGTGCAGAACCCCCAGGCTCTTGTCAATAAAATCCTCTCCCTCCTTGATCTCCTGAAGGGTGGTGATCCTCTCCTCCAGGCTCTGAACCTTTTCTTCAAAAGTCTGACCAGCTTACACTTCTGGCAAGTGAATGCTGTCTTCTCTTCTGGGAGGAAAACAAACATGGCACACTCCATGCAGGTGACTGCGAAGGGGGCTTCGGTAGACATGATTGCCTTCCAAATATATACCTAGAGTACTAGCAGAACCAGTATACTAGCAGAGTTTCAGGTCCCCCAGGCAGATCCCCAGGCTAAGAGCCACAGGCCAAGAGCCCTTTAGCTCTCTCCCTCTGGCAAGGAGGAGCCTTTTGTTTCAAAATGTCACTTCCTGCCTAGCCCAGCAGGGCCCCAGGACACTAGGGGGCGGGGCTTGTAACCAAGAGCAACAGCAACCAGCAGCGAACAACAGCAATTCACTCAGCCCCCAACAGCCTCACACAGAACTTAACCAGATCCACTCTCTAGCAAGCTACCCAGAACCACTCACGCTCAGCTTCTCACACAGTAGCTAGGGAAGGCAAAAGGCAGAAAGACAACAACCCATTACCTTCTAGCAGCAGCTCTCCACCATGCGCTCTTGCCTCCGCCCAGGTGCTTCCTGTCTTGTGTACAGAGAAACGAAACTAAAGGAGCACCCCTCAGTGAGAGAACCTAGAAAAAGCCAAAAGCAGAGGGCAATATCAATGAAAAGAATTTAAAGAGATTAAAGATATATTACACTCGTGTGTAAAAGTTCAAGTTGCTTTATTAGAGATATATCAGTATCAAGGTACTCAGATAGGATCATTGGCAGAAGTGACAAAAGGTGGATAAGCAGTGTTAATTATAGGGAATGTTCCCAGCCCTGGGAATGGGAGACCGTTAGGGTTTTGGTGCATGACCTGATACTCAAATTGCCCCAATGGGGTGTTGAAAGTGGTCTTCCATTCATCCCCTTTCTTTATTCTTACCTGGAAGTATGCATCCCTTAAATCTAATTTAGAGAAGATCTTCCCTTGGGCTACAACCCCCAGTAGATCTCTGATGAGTGGGAGGGAGTACGCATTGGACATTGACACCGCATTAATTCCCTGATAGTCCATGCACAGCCTCAAACCCCCATCTTTTTTCTTCCGAAACAGTACTGGGGCTGTATGGAAGGAGCTAGCGGGTCAGATGAAACCCCGGGCCAAATTTTTATCAAATTGCCGCAGTTCTTCTCTCTCCCCCGGGCTCATAGAGTATAATTTCCCCCTTGGCAGCTTCTGCCCTGGGATCAGTTCAATGGCACAGTCAGTAGCCCTGTGGGGGGTGGGGGCGGGGAGCTCGTCGGATTCCTTTTCGTCAAACACCTGACTGAGGTCCTGATTCTCAGGGGGAATCAGTACCTTCTCCTCCTCCATTAGTAGCATAGTCTCTGGGAGGGAAGGGGCAGCGGTTCCCCACTCTCTATTCCACACGTTTGTGGCAATCCCCCCCAGCGAAGCACAGCTCTCCCGCTTTCCACTGCACATACGGGTTATGGTCCCACAGCCAACGTATTCCCAGCACCAAAGGAAATGTAGTGGCTGCACTAACTATGAAAGATCTGGCTTCTCAATGGCTTCCCATTCCCAGGGGGGCGAGATCAGTCTTGTAACTAGGAGGGGTCCTTCTCATCCGGGATCCGTCCATTTGTTCGAATACAATGGGATGAGTTAACTTGCACACATTTAGTCCCAGTCCCGACACTAAGGCGGGAGCAATTAGATCTCGGGTACAGCCAGTCAATTAATGCTCGCACTCGGATGTGTGTCCCCCTCCTGACATAAAACAGGGCTCCTTTGGGTCTCACCTCTTCGGGTGTTGGTTCCTTGGTGACCTGCTGGTGGGGCCTCCTTACAGCAGGTCGAGGTCTTTTCCCAACGGCTGGTTGGGGTCCTGTTTCTCCCCGATGGGTCTCTGCTGGACGGCTCCATCTCTTCTCCCAACTTGAGGCTGGTTGTGCTCTCACTCCTCGCTCGTACCGGTTTCCAGGTCATCTTGGAGGATCCTGTGGGAGGCTTTCGTGCTTTGTGCCCTTTCCCCTGGCCTTCCCCCTTTGACCCGGGACAATTGGTGGCAAAGTGCCCCAACCCCCCACACTGTAGGTACAGGCCTCGTTTCAGGTGAAGGACCCACTCAGTTTCGAGGGAGTGGATCTTGGGAAGTTTCTTCTCCCTTGTGCTTGTTCCCAAGGGAGGTTTGCGAGGTCCCGCTTGGTGCTGCATCCGCAAGAGCTTGACTACCTGGTCCCAGTTTTCGACCTCACTAGCCAGTTATTTCCACCCTAGTAGGGTTCTTAGATCGTCTTATACCAGTGCCTTTGCCACCAAGTTCGGGTTTAGGCAAGCTCGGAAGAATTTGATTTTTATTCCTTCAGCCCAGTCTCTCACCTTGGCCACATATTTCCTGAATTCGGTAGCATGTTTTCGCACCAGGCAGTTGCCTTGCTGCATCCAGTTTGGTTCTTACCCACTCCTCCTCAAGGGGGTCTTCAAATTGCGATCACAGGGCCCTGATAAATGCTTCTAGGTTCTGCAGTTTGGGGGTATGCACCTCATACAGAGTGACATACCACTTCGCTGCAGGGCCCCCCAATCACGAGCCCAGGTAGCTCACTTGGCTATGCTCATTGGGAAATGTATGCCCCCATTCTTGGAAAAACTCCATCACCTGGACCAGGAAGAAACCCAGTTCTTCGGAGTCCCCCTCAAAATGAGCCTCCAGCCTATGCCATCCCTGGGGCAGAGGGGCGGCTGCTGGGCAGGAGGGGCTCACGGTCCAGGGCCCGGTGCTGGCATGCCCACATCAGGTGGCAGTCCAGCGGGTAGCCCAGGTGGGGGTAGACATCTCATCATCTCCTGGATACCCCCCAACATCTGCTCCATTCCATCCCTTTTTTTTAACTTTTAGTATTAAGCTTTATTCGTTTTTCTAAATTGTAGACAATCAGAATCTTGTATTATAGTGCTCAAATAAACTTGTTTAACATTTTAAATGTTATTTAACAATCAAGGCCTTGTATTCTTAACTATTAACTAACTAACTATTTTAACAAAGTGTTTGACTAACTATCACTAACTTACTTCTATATTAACTTAGTATGAGTAAAATAAAAATAAAGGAAATTTTTCTTTGTGATGTTAATCACACACATACACACACACATATACATAAGAGATGCACAATAATGTTCCCTTACTCAGGAACTTATAACTTGCTTTGTTCAATATTAACAAGTATTGATTTTCCTTGAGCACAATTTAATAGTAAACTTATTCCACCTCCCTCCCCAAAGACTAATTCACCCTCTGCTTCTTAGACAATAGTCTTAGGTAACTATAGTTCGAACAACCCAGGACAGGCTTATATGGGCTCAAACAAGCTACAAGGTGTTGGAATGAGAACCTACACCAAATGTTGACCAAAGAAAGTTTTAAGCAAGGCAAAGCTGAACAATACCTTTACTCAAGGTACCAAGACAATAGATGGACTTACACTCTGGTTTATGTCGACGATCTGATTTTGTGTTATGAAGCGGAGGACTATGATGAAATAGCCCAACATCTGAGTCAAGAGGTTGAAGTGAAAGAGTTAGGAGTTATCACCTACTACCTGGGAGTCCAAATAGAAAGAGATGAATATGGGAGCTATCTTCTCAGACAAAAACAGGAAGTACTAGAGTTTCTGGAATATATGCAAATGAAAAATTGCAAGCCAGCAGATTCTCCTATGGAAGTAAATTACCTGAAGCAACAAGGAAATGATGAACTCCTGCTCGACAAGAAACAGTACAGGGAAGCAATTGGAAAACGGCTGTACATAGGTGCCCTGACATGTCCAGATATAGCAGCAGCAGTTGGCATGTTGCGCAGGAAGGTTGAATCAGCAAGCAAAAGAGATTGGAACGCAGTCAAGAGACTGGCCAAATACCTGAATGGGACAATGCATCAGAAACTGAAGTTGCCAACAAGGGATAATCCCAGATTGGTGGGACATACGGATGCAGACTGGGCGGGAGATACCAAAGACAGAAAGTCTACCAGTGGACATTTGTTCTTTTACGGCAACGGAGCAGAGAGTTGGAGTAGCAGAAAACAAGGAACTGTGGCTCTGTCCTCGACTGAAGCTGAATATGTACCAGCAGCCGAGGCATGCAGACAACTGGAGTGGATGCTGCAGCTGATGAATGACTTTGGGACAGAAGAACCCAAACCGATAAAACTCTTTGAGGACAATCAAGGGTGCATAAAACTTGCACAAACAGAAAAGATAAACTCTAGAACCAAACATATTGGTGTGAGACAACATCTAGTGAGAAATATGCAAGAGGATGGGCTTATTGAGTTGGAGTATTGCCACACAGAAGAGTTAATTGCCAGTATAATCACTAAGCCACTCCCTAAAGACAAGTTTAAAAGTCTACACAAGAAGTTAAACACTAGACCTTGAGAAGGGGTGTTGGAAATACAATGTCTTGTGTACAGAGAAGGCAGAAGACACAGAATACGTGCAGGGGCAGCAAATCTGACTGTTAGATAGCAAAATAAGATCCTTCTTTCTGACTCTCTTTTGTCCTTGCATATCTCCAGATTGTATTCTTAGGCTATTTCCTGCTTTTTCTCAGAAGTCCCTCTCACCCAGTTCAGTGAGGCAGTTAGTATCTATTCTGTTTCTCTGCTTTCTATCAAAGTTGTAGTTCTTTAATAAACTCTCTTTATTCGCTCCTTAATCAGACTCAAGATATTCCTAAGATATACCAGAGCCTACAGGCCCTACCTTCCTTTCTGCAAAGAATACCCCGTATGAATTGGTTCTCCATGTCAGTGGAGGTCTAATTCACACAATATTTGTCCTTAAAATTGTAGGTGAGTGGGAATGAATCATACAGACTTGGCTACCCTGTGATTGGGTGCTTATTTGGAGGGCCTTCCATTTTTCTCCTCTCTCTCTTTTCCCCCTTTCTCTGACTGATCGCTCCTTCTTTCTCTCTGGTTGGTGGGTCTATGTCTTCTGACCTCGAACCTTGATCACTGTTCTCCATTTCCAAGTCATGTAGAAGCAGTGCTTTTTTTCAGCAGGAACACAGTGGAACGGAGTTCCGGAACCTCTTGAAAATGGTCACATGGCTGGTGGCCCCGCCCCCTGATCTCCAGACAGAGGGGAGTTTAGAGTGCCCTCTGTGCTGCTCGGCGGCGCGGAGGGCACTCTAAACTCCCCTCTGTCTGGAGATCAGGGGGCGGGACCACCAGCCATGTGACCATTTTCTCCAAAGGCAACCCACTGAGTTCCACCACCTCTTTTCCCAGAAAAAAAGCCCTGTGTAGAAGTGCTTCCGCTTTTTCACCTTCAGCTAGTTTGGTGTAGTGGTTAGGAACGTGGGACTCTAATCTGGAGAGCTGGGTTTGATTCCCCACTCCTCCACTTGAAGCCAGCTGGGTGACCTTGGGTCAGTCACAGCTTCTAAGAGCTCTCTCAGCCCCACCCACTGCTTAGGGTGATTACTGTTGTGGGGATAATAATGGCATACTTTGTAAACTGCTCTGAGTGGGCGTTAAGTTGTCCTGAAGGGCAGTATATAAATTGAATGTTGTTGTTGTTAGTATTATTGTTATTGTTATTATTTTCCTGCCCTGTACCAAGAAAATTTCTAGGATAAAAAGAATTTTCCAATGATATCTTATTTGTCTCTATTCTCAGATCTGCTTCTATCTATCTGCTTGCATGTAGATCTTGTGCTAAGTTAATTTGTTCCTGTGTCCCTCTGAGTTCTTTCTGTTGGTCCTTGATTTCTTGAATATTTTCCCTTTTTTTTTTAACTTATGTCTTGCAGTCCAGAAGATAACTCAGTCCTTAATTTTGTAGGTCTTCCCTAAATCCAGAAAAAGTTTCTTTGGTCTTCTGATCTGTTTTCTGTAGTTGAGTGAGTAATATGTTGTTTTCTTGACATATTTCTTTGATCTTCTCCTTTTCATCTGAACCAATTCGGTAGATAAATTTTAGAACTGTTGTGACATGGAGGACATTATTTTCTCCATTAATATATCAAAGTTGTCCTCTGAAGAGAGTTCAATCTTTGCTTTTCTGGTGTCTTTGGCCATTTTCTTGAGCTGCTTATCAATATAACAATATATTTATAATGCTATACTTACACGTTAGAACTTCAATATTCAGCATTCAATATATCCAACATTCATGTAACAAAATTACCTGGTGAGCAGATTAATAGTCTGACTCTTAGGCTAAAACACTGTACAGATAATACTTTACAATGATTGCTAATTTATAATGATTAATAAACGTTGATATTCAATATAGGTATCAACACCGGTAATCAATATAGGTAAAAACACTAGTATTTGATATGTGTGTGTGTGTGTTATGTGCCGTCAAGCCGCCTCCAACCTATGGCGGTCCTATGGATGAAAGACCTCCAGAACATCCTATCGTTAACAGACTTGCTCAAATCTTGCAAACTGGAGGACCTCACTTCTTTTATAAGCCATCTCTTTTCCTACCGCCTTCTACTTTTCCTAGCATTATTGACTTTTCCAGAGAATCTTGTCTTCTCATAACGTGACCAAAGTATGATAGCCTCAGTTTTGTCATTTTAGCTTCTAGGCTTGAATTGATCTAGTACCCACTTATTTGTCTTTTTGGCTGTCCATGGTATCCACAGATCTCTCCTCCAGCACCACATTTCAAATGAATCCATTTTCTTTCTGTCAGCTTTCTTCACTGTCCAACTTTCACATCCGTACATCGTAATGGGGAATGCCATTGTTTGAATTATTTTGATCTTGGTTCCCAGAGAGACATCTTTATCTTTAAGGATCTTATATAGACATCGAAATTAGCTGTTCAAATGATACCAATAAATCTCATGTGGCAATTTAAATCTTCTTCTTCATTTTAAAACCAGACCAGCATCCAGCAAATATATATATTTTTTTAAAAAATGAAGGTTCTAAGGTGTTGAATGTCAGTTCATTTTCCAGCCCCGTTCAATCTTCAAACTACAGATGGATTTAAAAAGAACAGAAAAAATGAAAAAGGAGGGGAAATCCTGTTGATTTGAATATTAAATATTTTTTAAAAACCATGCCAGCAGGTGGTAGTAGAGTTCTATTCATAAATTTTACGAAGTTGGAATGGTGTAATTCAATTCCAACCTGCAGGTGGCAAAAGGGTTCAGTTTGTAAATTTCCAATGTTCTTCGCTTTAAGCTTTCAGCCATTTTTTTTCCCAAAAGGAAAAAGGAACGTTCCAGGAAAGACCAGTTATATGTTTGTAAGAAATCAGCTTTTCAGCTTTATAACTTTAAATCCTTTCTTGTATAATATACTTCAATCAATAATAAAATGACTTGAAATAGTTACTTTTGTAGTCTGAAAGCTGCACGGGTTTATTATGAGTTGGTCCAGTAAGCCAAACAATTTAGTGTCTGTTTTGTTTCATTTCTTCTAAAAAAACCAACAGAGCAGAGAAAACAAAAGAGAAGATAGTATCCAAATTCTGGTGAAGTTCTTGGATATGTTCCGATGTACTCCTATAATAATCAATTAAAATATAAGATAAAAAGGCAAACAGTTTTCGTACTAAAATCTTTGTCCTGTTAAGGTCCATGGTCTCTTGTAAACGCAAAATTAAACAAGATAGTTTTAAGGTCATCATCCGAATTATATTTTGAAATCCAAAGACCTAATAAAGTGTAAGCAATTGTGGTTTAATTTTAGAGCTGTGGATTTTGCTGTCTGTCTTCATTCAGGTTAAAAAAAATAAAGCATATTGATCCCGTAGTTTTTAGTTTCAAGTCATGTTTTCTTGAAAATTTGGAGGGCCTGATTGTCAATAGAGACCACTTGCATTAGGGTTGCCAGCCTCCAGGTGGTGGCTGGAGATCTCCCGGAATGACAACTGATCTCCAGGCCACAGAGATCAGTTCCCCTGGAGAAAGTGGCTGCTTTGGAAGGTAGACTTTATGGCATTATACCTTATTGAGGCTCTTCCCCTCCCCAAACTCCACTCTTTCCAGGCTCCACGCCCAAAATCTCCAGGAATTTCCCAACCTGGACCTGGCAACCCTATGGTGGGGAGGTCCTCCTATATCTCCAACACCAAACTATTGGAGCAGCACCTCCACCAGATGAATGGATGGACGGGGGTTCAGAACAGCAGCAAACTAAAAAACGAGGCAAAGGACTGCTTGTTGCTGTTTTTTGTGTGACTCTTACACGGCAGTCCTGAAGCCTGGCAAGGTGCAGTGAGGCCCCCATCTCCCTGACAACCCCACCAGCACCCCCTCACGGCTATGCCAGCCCTCTTGACAGGCCTGCGAGCAGCAAACAGAGGCACAGCCAATGCGTGGACCTTGGTCTCCATTGCCTGCTGACATCTCCCCTCCTCCAGAGAACAGGCAACTGGGGACAAGAGGCATATACGGAGATGCCGGCTAGGGGGAAGCCCTCCGTGGGGGGAGCCCGGGTGCTGGCAAGGTGGGCCTGAGCCTCCCCGAGCCACCACTCCTGCCCCACCACTTTGTGAGCCCTCTCCTGGCTCGTGCTCTAAGTCCCCACGGCAGGGTGCTTTTGAGCAGGGGCTCTGGCTGCGCCTCGACTTACGTGGGGCCATGGCCACCCCAGGCAGAGGTTATGTGGGCTGAGCAGAGGATGGCTTGGCTGCTGGGGAGGGGGCTTGGCTGCTGCGGGGGTGCAAGCGGATTGGTCCCTCCAGTAGTCAGCATCCTGCGCAACAGTGAGCCACTTGGACGGAGCCGGATTAGCGAGTTTTTCTTGGCTAAAATGGTTGAAAGATTCAGCAGGAGGTACATAGGATGCAACTCCCTTGGCCTCAGCAGTATGGACCTGGGCAGGCTACAGTGTGATTCTAAGCTTTCTAAGTTCATTGACTTCAATTGATATTGTAGGTTGCCTAGGACAGCAGTTGACAAAAATATAAAAATCAGACTAAAATAAGCCTTTGCTATCACACCCGAGTTTTCCCCTGTCCTTGCCATCTGTTTTCTGTTCCACTATTTACGGAAATTAAGAGATGAGATAAGAAAGTCCCCCCTTGGAAAGAACACTTTTACCTCAAAGACACGTAATTTTATATTCTGCACTGCTTCTACTCTGTCCTCTCTCTCAGAAGCCGTGGAAGTGTGGATTCGGGACCCCAGCTCCCTATACTCGATGGGGCAGTGCTTACACTGGCTCCTGTCAGGCTATGTCAGGAGCATTCCCCCCTGAAGGGAAGCAGCTCTTCTGGCAAAGGGGCAGCCGTTCTTTGGCACAAACATGCTTTAGCCTTCTGAGAGAAGCCGCATAGGGTTGGAAGGGACTTCTAGGGTCATCTAGTCCAACCTCCTGCACAATGCAGGTAATTCACCTCCCCTCCCCACATATACACCCAGTGGCCCTGCTCCATGCCCAGAAGATGGAAAAACACTGTCCGGATCCCTGGGCAAACGGGCCTGGGGAAAATTTGGCACAGGGTCTGAAGAGAGGTGACTGGCCAGATGGAGAAGAAGGTAATCTGACATGAACAACAAACCTGAAATGACTAAGACATTTCTGCCTATCTCTATAACATCATCGGGATAAGTTCAGAATAAGGAAAGGTAGATGGGCTCCATTGTATTTGCTTTTCCTGTGCTCAGATGTTATAGGACTCTGTCAGGCTGTTCAAATGTATGTTTTTTGTGTGTATCCAGTGTGTTTACTTGTTTAGATAAAAGAATTTCCAGCCAGTTTGGTGAAGTGGTGCGAGTGCTGGACTAGGACCTGGAAGACCCAGGTTCAAATCCCCATTCTGCCGTGGAAGCTTGCTAGGTGACCTTGGGCCCGCCAAACCCTGTCTGTATAACCCACCTCACAGGGTTGTTGTGAGAATAAAAGAGAGGAGAGAAGAGGGATGTTAGCAGCTTTGGGTCCCCACCGAGGAGCAAGACTGAGTATAAACGAATGGAAAAAATTAAAATCCTTTTTTCTGAATTTGGAGTCCTTTGGTCTCTGCATATATGAAAAAGCCTCATTTTGGGGCTCACACATATCAAGGTATAAGGAAGAAGCAGGGAGTATGTGCCAATTGGAGATCATCTCTAAAAAGCAAGATTTTGACAGTTGCTCCCTAACTCCACAGTCAACTCATGTAAGGAGGGGGATCTGATGCCTGAAAGGAGGTCCGGTGGCTGGGCAGCCAGACGGTTGCTGTTTCCTGAGAGACCAGCTGATGGCAGCAGAGAATAAACCCCCAGTGGACTGAGTGGATAGGCTGTGAGAAGTTCCTCTTAGAGGGCTAGAAGCTTAAGACCAGGACCAGCGAAATATATCCCGCATTCTCTGTGGTAAGAGCAAGGGCCCGTGGGATTGTTTTAACACATTTTGGAATTGAGAACAGAAAGATGAGCAGGATCTTATGCTGCCCATGGACCTATGGCACCAAAGCAGCCAGTACCATTGAGCAAGGTGCACTACCAATGTGGAAGCATCAAAAGGTGGCTCAGTGCACTGCAAAGAGCTGTTGCTACTCAAAACTTGGCATTACAATTTATGTTGCTACTCAAATGACACCAAACTGAGAGCCAGTTTGGTGTAGTGGTTAAGAGCGCTGGACTCTAATCTGGGGTACCCGGTTTGGTTCCCCACTCCTCCACTTGAAGCCAGCTGGGTGACCTTGGGCTAGTCACAGCTCTCTGGAGCTCCCTCAGCCCCACCACCCTCACAGGGTGATTATTGTTGTGGGGATAACAATGACATACTTTGTAAACCGCTCTGAGTGGGCCTTAAGTTGTCCTGAAGGGCAGTATATAAATCGAATGTTGTTGTTATAAATTAGGGTTGCCAGGTGCCTGGAGAAAAAAAAAGTCCTGTCCCTAGAGGCTTTTAATGGGATGCCATTTCCCAGCCAAAGTTATTTGCCTCCACGCCATGGCAGCAAATAACTGCCCATTTCCACATTGCCCATTTCCACACATTAAGCCTGCAATTAAGGGACAGGACATTTTTCTCCTGGCTGGTTGGCTACTTATTAAAATAAATATCTTGCACATACCTAAAATGCTGGATTTGTATAAATCTGGACCTATGGCTCCATTTTCCCATCCTGAACGATCTAATCTTAAAAATCCATTGGCTGAGAAACCTTATTCATAGCATCTTGCACAGAAAGAGGGGTTTGCCTTTCCTTGGGAAAATCAACTTTGGGGAAGAGGGTGATCAGGAATGGAGAAGTTGTGGAGGAGGAGGAGGCGGAGAAGCATAACCCGTTCACAGTCCAAGCTGCTTCCCCCTTCCCCAGCTTACAGTGCCACCAGGACAAAACCAGCAGTGCGTGTGTGGTGTGTGTGTGTGTGTGTGTGTGTGTGTGTGTGTGTGTGTGTGTGTGTGTGGCTTAGAAGCGGTGGGCAGGGAAGGAGTTAAATCTTCCTCTTTTCTGCAGCTTCTCTACTCCACCTGCCAAAGTTGCTTCCCCTAGGAAAATCAGCCTTCAGGATTTCGTTACAAATATATGCATGCAAAGCAAAGGTATATATATATATATATATATAACTACTTTAATTCCAGTTATAATATTTATGT
This sequence comes from Eublepharis macularius, assembly GCF_028583425.1. Classification (NCBI taxonomy): domain Eukaryota; kingdom Metazoa; phylum Chordata; class Lepidosauria; order Squamata; family Eublepharidae; genus Eublepharis; species Eublepharis macularius. Next base: position 1,503,251 of record NC_072807.1, on the reverse strand, counting down.
AACATTTTTTGGTTGCGGGGGGGTTGAAATGTAACATTTATTGAAGAGATTTTTAAAAGGAATAGATTGTAGTGCAATAAATAAGTGAAAAATACGTACAACCTTTTTTTTTTCTACTGAAGGACCTCTTTGTAGACCTCATCGGTGATTTTGCCTCAACGATGTTCCTGTGGAGGGCTTTCACTCACAGTCTAGTTCCATTGCAGAGTTTGGGTGGGTTGAGGTTCCAGAGCAGCATTGCTGGAGCCCCCACTTTGAGGAGAAGCTTATGGGCTGGGAAGCCAGGAGGGTTGAGCATGTTGAGGAACTCCATATGGGTAGTGGGCCGCGTCATCCACTTGAATCACTGAATCCCCAGATCTGTACTCCATTTCTGTCCCTTTGAGGGAGTTGTGTTTCAATAATGATGGCAGCCTTGTCATTCTTGAGTGTCAGAACGGCACGCTTGCATAGCCAGTCCATGGACTTCTCCGTAATAGTGGCGATATCAGGGTATGTCGTGGCTGTTAGGTCTGCTAGGGTCATCAGTACTGTGCCCAGGCCTGCAGGCCTTTCCCTTGGACTCGGGATACTCTCTGTCACCTATTTTTAATAGGAGTCCAGAGAATTCCCCAGTGGTCAAGTGGACCCTCTCAGGTGGACCCTCTTAGTGAGAGTTTCCTGATGAGGGTCCACAGATATGATGCCTTGACAACACACGGTAACCTCGTCAGCTCGAGCTCCCCTTGGGAGTACTGGCAGAGTCTGCCGGAAGTCTCCAGCCAGCATCACAGTGACTCCCCCCATCTCTCTCTCTCATTTCCCCTGACATCTTTGAGGGTTATGCTCAGTGCATCAAAACACCCCTTGTGCACCCTGGTGCTCTCATCCCAAACAATGAGCTTACAGTTCCACAGCACTTGGGCCATGTTGCTTTGTTTTAAGATGCTGCATGGATGAGGTTAAGAGGCAGCTTGAAGCTAGCGAAGGATCATAGGCCATGCCTGAGTGAGCCTTGAACTTCCATGGAAGTGAGCGCCTCTCTGCTCATCTTCCAGGACTGCTTTGCTCATAGAGAGACTCTGCCGCTCTGTGCACCTTTGGGTGATCTTGCTGGTACTTGGCCACTGCTGCTCAGTGCACCGCAGGAGTATGATGTGCATATTTCTTTGCCGCATCTCTAAGTTGCTTCCTCCTTTTAGCATCGGTGTATCTTGCACAACATCTGCCAGAAGGCTTATTGGGGGTAGTCAGAGGAGATGGCTGTGAGAGGTGTGAGGTGGAGTTGGACTGAGGGAGGGGTGGTGTGGTGGGCACTTCGGCAGGTTCATGTGAGAGGTTTGCATTGAAATGGCCCCTAGAAAGGTCGTGCACCATCGCCCCATGAACATTTAAAAACTCAGTTGCCTTACTGGCTTTTATATAAAATCCCTATTCAGGAGTCTTGTACTGTCTTTCTTCAACTGTCTGTACTGTCCTTGACCTTATTTTTACCTCAGAGCACAGAGTTCCACAGCTGACCCATCTGAGAGAGGGGGGGTGCAAGCAGGCAGGCCTCACAGTAGGGTTGCCAGGTGCAGGTTGGATAGAGTGGGGTTTGGGGAGGGGAGGGGCCTCAGATTGGTATAATACCATAGAGTCCACTGTCCAAAGCTGCCATTTTCTCCAGGGGAGCTGATCTCTGTCAGTTGTAATTCTGGGAGATCTCCAACCACCAACTGGGGGCTGGCAGCCCTACACCACAGGGAGATTGGCAACCCTGGTGAACTTTTAGGGGAAGACTGGGAGGTGCATTTTACCTCAGGACACATTCAATGACTCCCTTAGCAACTGTTTGGAATGTTGGCCCCATATGCAAATGACCTTGAAAGCTAGCCCAATCAGGGCAGAGTGGCTGAGTTGGCAGTTGGCAGGGCGGGGGAGGAGAAGCCTGCCAGCCACACAGGGAAGCTGTATCCCTCTGGGAAAACACATTTGACCCCCTTTTACCCTCTTAGGGGGTGAATTTCTTAAAATCCCTTCTCAGTGAGCCCCTCCATCACAAAAGGAACATCCTGCCCAAATTTCACGTTTTTAGGTCCAGGGGTAATGGCATGGTACAGACCCTGTGGGGCGCAGTGTCAGAGCAGAACATGGGAGAGACAGACCCCAGTCCCTCCTTCGCCCTGAAGCTGACTGGGGGGGGGGGGTCATGTCCCAGTCATTCTCTCTAAACTGGACTTACCTCACAGGGTTTTTGAGAGAATAAAATGGAAGAAAGTATACTATTGCTTTTACGAGTATTTCAGCATATGAATCTAAAAGTAAGGGCTTTCCCCCCCAAATATGATTATTTCCTAACTCTAAAGGATGGGGAAACAGTTATAAGGAGATATAGCATCAGGGGAAAATATCGATCTTTAGGTCTGATAGTTGGCAGAAAAACACTTGAGGGGAAGGAGTCTGGGACATGTCCTTGAAGGACTTTCTTGGCAAAATGCTCTTTGCATTTCAGAGAGCCCTTTGAGAATTAAAATGCCAGGGCCAGCTCAAAGCCCTTATTTTTGTCACACATTAAATCACTTGCGAAGCCTCTGGTGCTCCTATGTCAGGAGTATCTTTTGATTTGCACCTACCTGGCCACAGCTGCGCCACAAATGAAGCCAGGAGGAATCAGCCAGTCTGGCCGGTGGTAGAGCCTTCGTGCCCTTGACTCCTATTTGACCTCTCCAGCTAAAGGTTTGTTTCAAAACTTTGAATTAACATTAAGTGCTAGTAGGAGAATAATCGTCACTGATGTTCTGTTATGCCCAGTCACTTGTTGTACAGGCTTTATCTCAGAAAGGTTGTATCATAGCTGTTGTAACCAGCATCATTAGATCGTATTGGCAATGTTGCCCCTAAAATCCGGTCTCCATCGCTTTTTATTTTCAGCACATGAAGCTACCTTATTCTGAATCAGACCATCAATCCCCAAGGGCCTCAGGTAGCAGGCTTTCCCATCACCTCCTCTCTGGCCCTTTTTATTGGAGATGCCGCTTGCCAAGCATGGCCCTTGCCAGTATCTGAAGACTTGCCCTTTGGCAACCCTCAGTGGCTAAACCCCTGCAGCTAAACAAGCGCCCCTAAGCCCCAAGCCCCCACCTTCAAGAAACTGAGGAGCAGGAGACAAAAAGTCTGGAAAATGGCATCTATAGCTACACTCTAGGGATTTCCCCACAGCTCTATGGTTTTTACCACTGAGATTAGGGGAAATTCCTAGAGCACTACCCCCAAATGATGCTCCCCAAATTCCACCTTCTCCAGGCACCTCCCCCAAACTCTTCTGGCACGAGTCAAGGCAGAGTTGGCTACTATGAGGATCTTTCTGCTCAATGCTAATAAATTCACAGGGAAATACTAAGCGGAGTCATGCCAGTCTAAGCCCACTGAAATCAATGGGCTTAGACTGGAGTAACTAAGCCAGAAAGGCAGTCAGACTATTAGCAGACACGGGAACGTATCCCTGGTCTAAGGCAAGAAGACAGCAGAATTCTTTGCATTGTGATATGCTGTGGAAAATGCAGGGTTTTTTTCCAGAGATAGCATCTGAAGAACTAAACCAAACAGAGGAGAGATCAAGTTCCAGAGTTACTAGCAAATTAAAAATTAACTCACATTGAGATTTTAATGGTACATGTAGTTGAATAATACCTGTAACGCACAAACAAAATTTCATATTGGTGAATGGGTGAAGGTGTGTGAATTCCTCCGCCCCACACACTCACAGAAACGCTTGCAGGCTCTAACTGGATTTGGGGTTTTTCCACACTGGGTTTTTGCTTCAGCTTAGCTTCTTAACTGCACTGCCCCCCCTCCCTTACACACAGTATTTGCTCAATGCTGTAAGTAGTTTCCCCCCCTTTCTTTCCGGGATGGCCTCTGAAGAACTGAACCAACAGAGGAGAGATCAAGTTCCAAAGTTTCTTGCAAATTAAAAATTAACCCACACTGAGATTTTAATGGTATATTTTGTACCTGTAAACTACGAAAAAATTTCGTACTGACAAATTGGTGAAAGTGTAGGCTCTAACTGGACTTTGGGATTTTCCACACTGGGCTTCTGCTTCAGCTCATCCTTTTAACTGCACTGCCCCTCCTCCCACACACACACAGTATCTGCTCAATGCCACTCATTAGTCTTCCAGTTTCTCTACACGTTTTTTCCTGCCATAACCCTGAAAATATTACTGTGTAAGAAAAGGGGGAAACTGATGTTAATCAGGAGTCAAGGCAAAAATCCAGCATGGAAAAGCCTTTTTTTTTTTTGCTCTATATTCATGGTACAGGAAGCACTGATAGGTTAAGAACTTGTTGGTATATCAAATAAACTTTGCATGCATAAATCTTCTTAAAGTTTGTGCAGATTTTAAAACATGTATTTAGTAAGAAGTGGGAAAAATCAAGTATTCTTTTTTCTTTTGTGTAAATATTGGGATTTACAGGGATAGTCTTAGTGATTTGGTAAAAGTCCAGCATGGGGGCCCAGAATTGCTGATACCAAGACCCCCCAGGCCCCACAACCCCCCCCCCTCTGCTGGGGCAAAGCAAAAAAGAGTCCTCAGCCTGTGGGAGGTGGGTGGGAGCTGTCACTGGAAGCTAGTGGCTCAAGCCTTGAACAGAGCTGGCACAAGCAGCTATTGCCGAGCTGGCTGTCCAAGACCCAGACAAGGGGGACATGTGTGGTCATTGCTGGGAGCAGACAGCCTGAGCCCCAGACAGGAAGTGTGCAAGTGGGTGGTGGGAGGCTTTGCTCCCCTCCCCCCCGCCCCAGTCAGCAGCTGTCCCAGTTTCCCATTAGCTAAGACCGACCCTGCTCACACCAGCTTTTCTGCAGGTGAAAGAGGGAGGAGGAGACCCTTTTGGACTCTGGGGAAGGCTATGCTGCAGAGCAAGGGACTCAAACGGACACTGAAATGTAGTTTATTTTATATATTGCAGGTTGTGTATTATGTTAGCATATACTCTCCTCCGTTGCGTTGCCCCAGCACCTACCGCCAGGGGAGGGAGGTGGAGCTTCTTCACCTGGCAGGGTCAACCCAAGGAAGGACATTGCATTGCAGCAGCCGCTCTGCAGGGGTTGATGTGTCCTTGTTCCTTAGATTATCCTTGTTTTGTGGTTTCTCCTCTCCCTTCAGCCATAATTTATTTAAGACAAGGAAAATGAAATACCCTGACAGGAACCCTAACCAAGAACAAGAACCATGATGCTGAAGGACAGAGCCCTGACCTTTTCGCTCCTGTCCTCCTGTCCTCTTTCACTGTTCCATCACATGCTTAGTTGCTTCCGTTCTTTTGCTCGTGAGGAACCTGAAAAAGAAGGGCCTGGGTGGGCACGAAGGATCTCAGCACTCAGGCCCATTTGAATGTCTTTCTTTTCTTGTTGTATGTTTTTAAGTTTGGCAGTCTGGGGTAGCTGCTTTGCATTGTTGCCCTTTCTTCATATCCTTCTTTTCATTCAGTCCTCTTAATCTGATCAATTCAAAACTGAAAGAAGTATGTGTATGGATTCTGAACACTGGGAGAGCAGATAATAAAGCCTGCTCTTGAGAAGCTGAGCTTTCCACTTGGCATTCTCGTGCTTTCAGGAACTTGAGCTCAATGAACCCTACAAGATACAGAAGCCACTGACCACACAGTTTGCAAGGACGTCCCTCTCTCTCTCTTGCTATAAATACAGAAGTTAATTAAACGTACATTTTGCTGCGTCCCTGGCTGCTCCTAGAAACCCCTCCCCCTCCCTTCAAGTCTGACCCCCCTCTGTGTGAAGGTGTCATGCAACTTCCCCCAGTTCACATTCCCGTCCATGCACGGCATGACTTGCTCTGCGCAGGAATGCCAGTTTCGACTGTAAAGTGACCTTCGTAAATTAAATGCCGGGTGTTTTGGTGTAACGTGTCCCATTTTGGGATGTTTCTGTTTGCCAGAGGCTATGTTTAGACCAAATTTTACTTTCCTGGATGGTATGGAATTACATCTGTTATCTTTGCAGGGCTATAAAAATGTTTTCTAATAATCAGATGCCATAAATTATCTGTGTAACAATATTCATATTTCTCAGTTGCACTGAACTCTATCATTTTGCGATCAGCAGCATGCAACCCATTTCAAACTGGAAACGTGTGGAATTTCAGATTTTACAGCAATGAGTATGGACTGGCCAGTACCACATTTCACCTCAATTTTCAAGCCACGGAGAAGAAGCGTAACAATTCTGATGCCACAAGGACTGCGAGGATGAGCATTGGGGCCAAATATTACATGAAGTTGGAGATCTGTAACTGGATCTTCCAACATTTTATGTTACCGATCAGGAAATATGTGTAGGGGGGACTCCATGTTGGATTGGAGTACTGGTGCTTGGGGACATGTAAAATTCGAGTCCAGGAGCACCTTAAAAACAAACAAGATCTCCAGGATATAAGCTTTTGAGAGTCAAAGCTCCCTTTGCCAGACAAAATCAAGAATGGTGCATCTCAACCTGGTTACCACTTCTTGAATCTCAAAGGGTAATCTTTGCAAACATTGTAGGCTAACAAAAATAAATGTTCTCTAGATTTTGTAATGTATTGCACACAAGAACAGTAAGATAATTCTTTACATGGATTTTTCAAATGCAATCCATCACACAATTCCTTCAGTCTTAGCCCATTAAAATCAATGGAGCGTCTGTGCACAGAATGGGTTATTCCTTGTGCTGTGACAAGTAGAGCTCCCAATTCTAATCCCTCCAAGTCTGAAAGGACATCTGAAAGTGAAAACAGCTACAAACCTGTCCACTAGGTGTACTAACTCATCGCCACTCAACCAAACAAATCTGGGGATTAGCTCAGCCCAGTCATGGCCATCAGACCCAGTAACTGTCAAATGTGTTCATTGTGAATTTTTCAACATCTCTAAGCTCATTACAAGTGTAAAAGTCAATCAAATTAATTCAATGCAGTGGCTTGGAACGCACTACTTAGCATCCTCCTGCTCAGCAGTCAAGGTCGAATCCCTCCATCAGTCAGCAAAAGGGGCCTGGCAGGGGGTTTGATCTGAGGCTCCTTCAAGGAGGAAAGTCTTGGCTGAGCAGAGTGGTGTGGCACAAGCCACTTGTTTTGGATTACATCCTATGGGCCCCTTTTTCTCAACATAATTTACCTCACAAGCTTGTTGTGAGGAAAAAATTGGGAATGGAGAACAGCGTATGCTACTCTGAAGTATGTGGAGGAAGGATATGTGGAGGAAGGATAGGATAAAAATGCAATATTGTATTTTAAAACTCCAAAATGATGGAGCGCTGAAGTGCCAAAGCTATGAAGGCAGGGAATACCATTTCCCTGATAGCAACGCCCTTCGGCATTTCTTTTTACTGTGGTGGGGAAATAAGACAAACATAATATAAGCAGAGGTAGCAGCGCTCAGAGCATCCCAAGGCAAAGGCAAAAGCTGCTCAGGTTTCACACAGAATGGGAATGTTTGTGAGTGCAATCAGGGCCGTTTTCACACTACTAACCTGCTTCCGTAACGTTGCGCAAAAAATGCGGAAGATAGCTTCTTATCACGAGAGTTTTGTGTGATGCCATGTGTGAAAACGGATAGTAGTGTGAAAATGGCCCAGGATAGAAGTTCAGAGCTCTTTGTAAATCCTGTTCCTGATGTCCCAAAGCACTGTAAAAATGGCTTATGGAGAATTGCCATATTCTTGCTTGCGCAAGTCTGGACAAATCCCTGGGCAGATGTACACAACATGATATCTGACTGCAGCATTAGTAACAGAACCCTCCTCAGGCTGTCATCTCACTCTCTGTGTGGATAGCAGGCCACGATAATTAATACAGCACCCAAAGCCAAAGTTTTCTCTAATAGACACCACACAGAAACGAGGACAGCCGCGATTTAATTCCACTTTCCCCCCTCAAATATTTCTTTCAGAAGATGGCAGTGATGCACAGAAACAATATTTTCTCCACTGAGTATCTTGTTTTAATCATTGTTGGGACTGAGTCCCTTGTTTCCCTGTTAGGGAATGGATTCATCATAGCAGTTCGTGAGGGGCCACAGCTGGCTTCACTGACTCCACAGCAGGACGACTGGGACTTCCTCTTGACCACTTGGAGCCTCTGGATTTCTTTTGCTGTGAGCAGCCAATTTGTGTATTTCAGCTCTCCATACATATACAGCATGAAACAAAATACATTCACCTTTACCTGGATTTATTTGAATATAGCCAGTCTTTGGTGTGCCATGTGGCTCAGTGTCTTCTACTGTGTGAAGGTCACCAACTTTGCCCACATTCTCTTTGTGTGGCTGAAGCCAAGAATTGGAGTACTGGTGCCCAAATTCTTTGGAATATCACTCCTGGCTTTCACAATTTGGTCTATTCCTCCAATCATGAAAAAATAAGGAGAGAAAAAATATCACAATCTCACAGGAAATCTAGCAGAGAACCTCAGTCAAAGCGAGGCTTGTAGCAACTACTCGATGGTGGTTTTAAGTCCTCTCCAGTTCTATTTTACTGCCACCAGTTTCAGCACAGGTGTATTGGCATCCATTCTTGTTCTTGTCTCTCGGTGGAGACACACGAGGAATTTGAAGAACAGCCTCAGGACTAAGGACTTCAGCACTCAGGCCCACCTCCGCATCATGAAGCCTTTGCTTCTCTTGATTGGCTACATTTTACATTTTGTTGCCATGATCGCTGCCATGGGTGATATTCTCAAGTATAGCAAACCCGAGCGACTGATTTCTGACATTGTGCTGTCTTCATATCCTTCAGTACACTCCATCATCTTGGTATTTACCAATCCCAAACTGAAAAAAGCAGATATCCATATTCCAAGCCTGAGAAGAAGTGCTTTCTACGCAGAAGAAAAAGGAGATAGATGTGTGAGGTTTCTTATCCTGTCCATTTTTATTTTTTGCTTTTATAGTTCTGCTGCAAAACGCTTATAGCACTGAAGTTATTGAGTGAGCTGTCAAGAGCATGGTTTTCAGTAAAAACAGAGAAATATGCAGTGTAGAAATAGCAAGTTGCTTACACAAGATTAAGCCTACAAAGCCCATGATGCAGTGTGATGTTGAATTAAATACACATGTGCTAGACTAACCATGGAGACACGAAAAGGTAGAAGATTAACACACCCTAAATAAAAAATACAAAATAATTCCGAGACATAACACCCAGACATTTGAATTGCTTGCTTGTTTACTGTCTCTTCACATCAAGTACATATCTTTAAAACCTAGGTGGGAAAGGGGGTGTTCAGATGGCACTTTTTACAATGGATTCCTCATTTAAGATCACAGGAATGCAGCAAAACAAATTGTCCAGTCCTTTTCTCAAACTATGGCCAATATATGTGCAAAAACTCTAATATTGGAACCAGGTCTGAGTAAATAGCTTTCGATAAATCCCAAATGAGATACCCACAATTTGTCACTGAAAGGAACATGTTCCAGAGGTTTGGTCATGCAAAATTTAATTATGTCCTTTGGCATATGCATGCAACACAATGCACAACCGTATCATTGGTTGGAAAAAAAACCCTTACAATTTGCATCTCTCTCTGTATAAATGACCTATTTGATTATCCAGCAGATTTCCAATCAAACAGAAACTAGGAAACCTGCAAAGAAAACAGACCTTGATCTCGCAGAGTGACAACAATGGGTGCTGAAAGGTCAACCCCCCTTCATGTTCTTTGCCTGGTCCTGTTTGGACTGATGTCCATAGTTGCCTTACTAGCTAATGGATTTATCATAGCCGTGAACGGTCACAGTTGGCTCCGAAGCCGGAAACTGATCCCTTGTGGTCTTCTCCTGACCTGCCTGAGCATCTCCAGGTTCCTGACGCAGGGGCTTCTCATGACAAGCCAGTGCCTTTATAACAGCTCTCCCAGGACCTACGAGTTCAGCCGTGCAGAAAAGTTAATTAACGTGGCCTGGAACTACTGCAACATGGCCAGCTTCTCGTGTGACACCGGTCTCAGTGTTTTCTACTGCCTGAAGGTCACTACTTTTTCTCGCCCTCCTTTCCCTTGGTTGAGATCAAACATTGACAGGCTTGTGCCACAACTCCTGGTGGTTCCCTGTATTGTTTTTGCGTTTTTTTCTCTTCCTTCTTTCATAGCTTATCTGAATCAAGGAGAATGCCACAGTGTGGCAGAAAACCTGACAGAGCACAGATGCTCCAAAAGCAAAGAAGTCGTTGCCATGTTAGCGCCTGTCCAGTTCTCTCTCACTGCCCTCTGTTTCATCGTCTGCTTAGCTGCAGCCGTTCTTTTGCTTGTCTCTCTGGGGAGGCACGTGAGGAACCTGAAGAAGAACGGCCTGGGCTTGAGGGACGTCAGCACCCGGGCCCACCTGAACGTCATGAAATCCCTTCTGTGCTTTCTTCTCTTCTTCGTTTTATATTTTCTTGTAATGAGTGTTGCTTTTTTAAAAGATTTTAGAATTAACAGCCTTGAGCATCTGATCTGCATTGTTCTGCTATCTTCCTATCCTTCTGTCCACTCGATTGTTTTAATACTCACCAATTTCAAACTGAAAGAAATATGTGTTCAGATGCTGAAAACTGGGAAAAGGTTCTTGTGTGCAAGTGGCACTAATGCTGAATGACGCCTACGAGATGCAAAAACCACAGTTCGCAACAACTTGCTGGATTTCATCCGTTTCTTTTTCTATAGATACTGCAATAGATGAAGCTTGCATTTGGCTCTCTTCCTGGATGCTCCTGGAGACCTCGCTGTTTCTCCCCCAAATCGGCTTCCTCTGTGTGAAGGTGCAATGGAACTCCCCCCCATTTGCACGTCAGTCCATGACGGGCATTATTTGCTGCATCCTAGAGTGTTCACTTAAATTCTAAGGTCACTTTCGTAATATAAATGTTGAGTGTTTGGAGCATAAACTGTGCCATGTTCAGACTTTTCTCTTAATCAGAGTCGTGGGCTATTTGTAAATCAAATTTTACCTTTCTGTGTGGTGTAGAAGTACATCTGCTATTTTTGTCCTATGTCTCAAGACCCCATGGTGGTCCTATGTCTCAAGACATTATAGAAATGTATTCTTAGTAACAAGATAACCTGTGTAATAATATTATTTCTAGCTCGCATCAAAGTCCATCATTTAGGGGTCAGTTATATGCATTCCAATGAAAGGGGAAGATGTGCAAATTTTCAGATTGTATAGCAGGGCTTTGTTTTTTGCAGGAACACAGTGGAATGGAGTTCCGGAACCTCTTGAAAATGGTCACATGGCTGGTGGCCCCGCCCCCTGATCTCCAGACAGAGGGGAGTTTAGATTGCTCTCCACGCCGGAGGGCAATCTAAACTCCCCTTTGTCTGGAGATCAGGGGGCGGGGCCACTAGCCATGTGACCATTTTCTCCAAGGCCAACCCACTGAGTTCCACCACCTCTTTTCCCAGAAAAAAGCCCTGTTGTATAGTAATATGGCTGGGCTACATTCTGTACCAATTTCACTTTAGTTTGCACGCCATGCAATAGGCAAACATTTTTGATGCCACAAAGATTGAGTGAATGAGTGTTGGAGCCAGATTAACATGGGAAATAGCCATGAGTGGACTTTCCAACATTTTTATCGTAACTTAAAGAGTGGGGGGGGGCTCCAAGTGTCTTTGGAAGTGTGTATCTCAACCTGGTCACCTCAACCTGAACCTCAAAGCAAAAGCTACAAGCGTTAAAAACATGGTAGGGTAAAAAGAACTAAGTGCTCTTTTGGAGCCAAATATGACGTTTTAATGTATTGCAAACAAGAATTGTACTTGAAGAGTTCAGGAGGTCTGCTGGCATATTTTCCAATGTGCTTCTTAATGTATTTGGTGTATAGTCCTTTACATACATGTTTGCTACAACCCTATACAGAGGAACACCAATCTTAACCTGTTGAAAACAGTGTCTAATCACACCCAACAAATTCTGTCAAGAAGGCACTGGTAAACCTTTGGCAACGCAGGAGCTCAGAATGATTAGACAGAGAAAATGTTCAAAGAGAAATATTTTAAAAGCTCAGGTGGACACCTGATTTAGCCTTCTCCAACTCTGCAGGGCGTAAGGTGAAACGTGAGTATGGGTGTCTGCTTCCTCCTGCCAGCCCTCAGAAGACCCAACCTTGATGTCAGGGGTTCACCTGTCAACTGAGATCCAGTTTGGTGTAGTGGTTAAGAGCGCAGGACTCTAATCTGGAGAGCCGGGTTTGATTCCCCGCTCCTCCACGTGAAGCCGGCTGGGTGACCTTGGGTCAGTCACAGCTTCTAGGAGCTCTCTCAGCCCCACCCACCTCACAGGGTGTTTTGTTGTAGGGATAATAATAGCATACTTCGTAAACCGCTCTGAGTGGGCATTAAGTTGTCCTGAAGGGCGGTATGTAAATCGAACGTTATTATTATTATTATACTCAACAAGATCCAGTGTAATGTTTGTTTATGCTCTGATGCTATGGGTCTAACTAAAGGCTGAAGCTATTTTGTGCCGGTGATGTGAAAGTATGCAAGGGAGGGGCTGTTTTTACTGTTATCTGTATGTTCTCCTAGAGTCCTCTTGCCTGAGCCTGAGAAGAGATGCTAGCACAGACATTTCCTTGAAACTTTTTCGACATCAGTTCTGCTCTCTCCTGCCTGGAGGCTTTTGCTTGAACTTAGCTCACCATTGATTGCTGACACCAAAGTGAGAGGCTGCCGTATTGCTCAGACAGCTCCATGTATTTTTGTGGGTGAGGCATTATCACATGCTTGTATGCACTTTACTTGCCTATTTCTGGCTGCTTTATTCTGTTGTACTTAATAAACTGGTTTAATTGATAAATCTGACCAGTTATATGTAGTTTTTCTCTAGCCAGTTGGAATTCTAACTGAGCAGCACTATGAGGAACCTTTAAAAGGAATGACTTGCAGTTACAATGCAATATTTCTACTGTGCACTCAATGGGCAATAATCAGATTCCCTTAATATAAGACTGGTGGTTTATAGCCTACCATGCTGCTCCATCATGTTTGAAGAACAACGCAAGTAAAAGGAGTCATCCTCCAGCAGAAATGGCTTGGAAGTGGCTTTTGTCCGAGGAAAGCTTCCTGAGCCAGAAGAAGGCTTCAAACGTCAATGAGCCACTGGCTTGGCACTACCTTTAGGTCACTTTATCTGAAAAACTTACCGCAGTGGGTTGCTCTAAGGATAAAACAAACAAACAAACAAAAACAGAGAGCAATGTGTGCTGCCCTTATGTACTTGGGAGAAGGATGGGCTAAAAATGCATTAGATGGACCGTCTGACATTTTTGAAGGTTCCAAACCAGCTGTGAGAGTAGGAAGTGGAAAGATCTAAGCAGAAATAGCAGCTCTTATTGTATTATCCCTTGGGGAGGGACACGTAGGAATGGGCTTTCCTATCCAGACAGTCAGCACAGAGGAGATGTGGGCACAGTTCCAACAACAGGCTTCTTTATTGCTCCCAAAGAGGGAAGAGCACAGGCATTCATTGACTGCTATAACTAAGAGCCAAGCTACACGTGACGAATTACACTTGCCTGGCAAGTGAACAGACTCACGTGTATTCCTCCCTGTTCACTTGCGCTCCACTTGCCAGGCAAGTGTAATTCATCACTTGTAGCTTGGCTCTAACTCACATAGCACTGAACTGGAACGGATAATGCTCCCTCCTGTACATGCCTTGAGGGGGGAAACCAAAAGAAGTTTACGAGGGTTTACTTAAAGGCATATGCACGTATATACATCACACTCATAACTTTCCCTGGACAAGGCAGCTGCCATCAAGGCAAGAGAGGCTTCAGAAGAGAAAAAGCCTGTCAGGCTATGGATGGCAGGATATGGCAGACAGATCCCTGGACCATTGCAGCAAGACACAGGTTCTTGGTTAAATGGTTTTTTATTCAGAAATCAGATCATTTCCATATGTATGTCCACAGGACTACTCAGAAGCAAGGTAAGCATCTAAGCAGCAAGAGTAAAAGTTGACAGGAATGACATCATGTGAGAGAGCTTCTCTTTTAACATTCAAGTCTGCTCTTTTCCCCCCTCCCAATCATAAACAAGATTTTGGCGCTTTTCTTGTGTGAGAACGTTTCTCATATTTGTAATATCAAGTTGAGTCACTAGGGCCGTTTTCACACTACCTTAAGTTCCCGCTTTGTCCCCGCCTTTACTAATGCCGTTTCTTCAAAATCATTCCACACTCCTATTGAAAACGTGCCTGTCTCCTCACCATCCTTCAAAGGAGCGGTTTTTACTCAGGCATGTAACGTGATTGATCACGTGATCTTTCAAACTCGCGATAATTTTCTTTTGGCTCTCTCATGCATAACAGCGCTATACGGATTTATCATGAATCAAAATCTGGACTCCACCCATCATTGAAATGATTGGTTCCCAGCTTGGCCGCCAATTTTTGGTTCATTTTATTGGTTTTTCAAATAGGCAGGCAATTTCAAAACAGTGTGTGGTGTGGTTTGGCACTTGGCGAGAGTGTGTGGCTGTGGAGGATCGTTCTGTGTACGGAAGATTAGCAATGGCACCAAATGCAGCTCTGTTCATTGTATTGGTGAGATTTGTTTTGACCCTCATCCAGATAACCATGCAACTGCATGCCGCATATCTGAGACGCATACTGTGGCGGCAAAAACACTATGTCAGCTTCAGAGATGAAATGTCTCGCAGGCATAAGTGACGGCAAGCGCTTGCCATTCGAAGGCGCAAATTTCAGAGAGAACAGTGGCTCACTTTGGCAGAGGAGCATGTGCCTGGGAAGTGTTGGGTCACTGAGAAAAGCCAGGACTGGTGGGATCGCATTGTCCTCTGCACCTGGGACGATGAGGAGCGGGTTGAGTGCTTCAGAATGACCCGAGAGACGTTTGAGTACATCGTGCGGATTCTCAAACCGCGCCTTGAACGCCAGAGAACAACATTCCGTGATCCCATCACTGTTGAAAAACGGGTTGCAGTGGCAATCGGGTGCCTGGCCACCGGCAGCTGCTACAGACAGGCCAAGGATCAATTTGGCATCGGAGTTTCCACTGCGGGGACTGCTTTTCTGGAGGTGTGCTACGCACTGGAAGCCAAGCTGCTCTCCAAGACCGTGTGCCTGGGAACAGCGGTTGGAGCGGTGAGGTTTTTTTAAAGAAACTGTATTGGAACAGCGATATCACGTTATCTAGCAATGATTTCCAGACTCAATCAGTGATTTGAATGTTCAGCAGTTGTGGAAATGAGTGCCTTCCCTCGCTTGACAGAAATTTCTTTCCTTTTCTTGTGGTAGGTGATGGATGGATTTGCGGCGCTTGGATTCCCCCACTGCGTGGGTGCAATCGATGGGACCCATATCCCTATTTGTGCTCCAGGTGGGAGTCCTGAACAATACGGCAACCATAAAAAATTTTCATCCATACTTCTTCAAGGATCAGTTGATCACAGAGGGAGATTCATTGACACCAAATTGGTTGGAGTGGCAAGAACCACGACACATTCATCTTCAGGAACTCTGCAATATGTGCTGCGATGGATGCTGGGACATTTGTTCCAGGCAATCCTTTCCTGCATTTGGACGGTGTAACGGTGCCTCTGATTGTCATTTCAGATGGAGCATATCCAATTGGGAGGTGGCTTATGAAACCCTATGGCACTTACGCCAAAACAGAGGCACATAGGAGCTTTGACCGTGCGCTGTGTCGCTCTCGCAATGTGGTGGAACACAGTATCGGATGCTTGAAAGCAAGATTTCAAGCGGTATGTTTGATGCATTTACTCCTGGTATCTACTCTACAAACATCGATAACTCATCAGCTGTAATGGCCAAGCATTAAACTATGTTACTGTATACAAAATCATTACAAGTTAAGAATGCTACCATTAGATTTTTAGCATCAGCATCTAAATAACAGGGGAAAATAAAGTCAAAAGACACAGAACTAACATGAGTCATCTTTTATTCACAGCGGCCAAGTTCGAAAAAAGGATGGGACAAGTTGAAAAAAGGTTGGCAATACATGGCCGTGTCATCTCCGCAAGTTGGAGGCAGCAGCAAGGGAAAGACACACTCAGAGTGCAAAAACTGTCTCCAGAGCACAAGAACAATGACCCTTTGTTCCTCCCAGTTGATCTAATGAAGTTTTGGTTTTTGGTTCGAGTTAAGGTTTCATGTGTGCATTGCTGATATCCAAATACAAACTGTTTTTCAAAGATGTGGAGTTTTGTACATAGTGTGTGTATTTTTACTGTTAATTAAAGATGTCTGGCCTTCAAATCATTTTCTCACTTGAATTAGTAATGGTGAAACAAATCAAGGAACAAAGATTGAGAGCCAAACTACAAGTGACGCCTGACACAGGTTGGACACTTGTCAGCTTCCCTCAAGTTTTGATGGGAAATGTAGGCGCCCTGGTTTTACAGCTTGGCTCTCCATTACAGCTGCAAGACCAGGATGCCCACATTTCCCATCAAAACTTGAGGGAAGCCGACTAGTGTCCAACCTGTGTAAGACATCACTTGTAGTTTGGCTCTGAGGCACAACAAGTTACAGATGGTGTGTGGGTTTAGTGTGGACAATGACTACAGAGTGAGCTGCTCCCTTGCTCTCCCCACACAAGATCGTTTGGGATGAGCCACCCTCTTTGGCTGACTGTTGCTCGCAGACTGATTAACTGTAACATTAGTATTGACGTGCCCTTGCTCCTGCCCCAAAAGCGCGGAACCTATGTTGCTTAGTGCACTTACTGCAGCTTTCAAAATATCGATGTTTTTCGAAAATACATCCTGGATTAGAAGCCTCTCCTGTCTGTTCTCAATCATGAACTCCTGGTGCCATTCTCTGGCCTCCTGATGTTCCCTCCGTCTCTCTTCCATTTTGCTTTTGTGCTGTTCTGTGGAGTGGAACATCAATTTATCTGCCACAGAGTAGAGTCCTGCATTTTAACGTTTCTTTGATCTTATGTTTGACAGACGAGTGCCAGGTGAGAGCTCTGCAACTGGCCTGGATGGTGTATCTGAAAACAATTGTGTTGAAAAAAAAGGGAGAGTAAACTGAAGATTGAATAACAGCACAGCAGGCACAACTCACATTTCCCCCAATTAAGCACATGCTCCCGGGTGCTTGTTGTGGCCGGTTGATAACACTCAGCAGCAGGAGCGGACTACACACAGAACTGTTCTTGTAGCCTCTGCTCTATTCTGGTTATGAGCCATTGGCTACACATCATTTGCACCGGTTGAGAATGGCGTGCGTGCCATGCCAATCATCCCTTGTGTAACAACTGTGCCACAAAAGTTGAGAGATTACCCTGTGGTCGAGGACAACATGGTGAACACACGGGCGGTTCGTTCTCCTTATCCGATCATGGGTTCTCCTGTTCTGCTGTGTCAGTAATGTCCAATGTACCTGAAAAATTGGTTAATATTGCCAATGAATTTATCATACACATGAAAACATACATCACCATTTTGCAGCCACTGAAAACAATTTTTAAAAAATTAATGCCACCCTGCAACGGTGGCATAAAACGCACAGCACATCTCCGTTTCATGTTGCAATTATTTTGCATTAAATCTTTCAAATAATGAATTATCACACAATCAATTGAGGGTGGAGACCCCCTGTCACTGCAGTTTAAAAACACTGTATTGATTCAAACCGTACCAGAAAAAATATTGAGTCATGAAACAAGGAAAAAGGAACAAAGACTCAAGGTGTGTCACTGTTAACTTGATGAACATAAAGAGGCATACTTGATGTCATGCGAGAGAATGTAATCTCAGCTAAATCTGGTCGTCTGGGATGCACACATCCAGCCCCAGTACTAGAGTAATAAGGTACAGCTGTAGTAACTTCTGAAACTTTGAGGGGCCGCTCATCTCAAAACGTGTATCAGTCACTGCATGCATAATAGAGCAACCAAATATGTGGCGTGCAGCCACGTCAAAAACACAGATGAACATAGAATATAAAAAGAGAGGTTTTTTGGTTGAGTCACTCCAAACTTGCCCCCCCCCCCCTCAATTGGATGGATTGGAAATATGAGGCGAGTTACCGTTTAAGTTGGAACGATCCTCCAAGCCATCAATGGTGGCATCCAGGTCTTGATCCCCTTGGCTGAGCTCTTTCTTTCGTTCCTCCTCAATTTCTGCAGAGGGAAAAAAGGAAAAGTGGAATTGAAATGCACGCCCCCCCACAGACACACACCACAAGAGATTGGAGAGGTAGATTTTAGCTTGAAAATCTTCAAATTTACTCGCTAAACACATCATAACTTACCCGAAATGACAGGAGTTGATGTGGCGAAACCAGCAGAGAAAATAACTTCATAGTCGTGGGAGAAGAGCTCCTCCGAACTGGGCTGCAGCTCTATCACATTCCTCCTTGGCTCCTCTATGACCCGCAAAACAGTGCTGCAAGATACCCTCTTCGGCCTGACGCTTGCATCACCTCGGAGAATGCTATCCAGCTCTCTAGAATAAGGGCAAATTGTGGGAGCGTTTCCGGAACGATTGTTGTGAGCGACTACCGGCTTATATTCCAAATGCATTGTTTTTGTCCTGGTGCGGCACTCTAAGGCTGAGCGTTTATGCCCCCTGAGTGCCATCTGTTCTGCCACCTTCAGAAAGCAGTCGAAGTTCCTGTGAGAAGTTCTTAGGGCCTCCTGGATCTTCTCCTCTCCCCAGCAGCTCAGGAGGTCTAGAACCTCCTTTTCTTTCCATGTGGCACCCCTAACCCCCACCGCCTTACCGAGCTGTGTCATCTACAAATCACTCACCCACCCCTGTTGTCTCCAAAGCACAATTTCCCTGTTTTTCAGCCTGAAAATAGATACATGCCTCCGGCTACCACCCTAAACATCCCACTCGGTCAATTGTCTACAGCCAAGCCTTACGTTACAACCGTATCTGCTCCAATGCTCCCACTTAAGAGATTTACAACAAGCATTTTTGGGACTACAGTACCCACCAAATGAAGTGAGGAAACAAATCGACAGGGCCAGACTAGTACCCAGAAACAGTCTACTCCAGGACAAACCTAAAGGTATATAGCACAGGTATATAGTCACTCTACGCAAAAGAATAAATGGACACAAATCTGACATTAGAAATGGAAACGTCCAGAAACCAGAGGGAGAACACTTCAATCTACCAGGACATTCCATCAAAGACTTAAAGGTCACTGTAGTTCAACAAAAACCTTTCAAAAACAAAATCCAACGGGAGGCTGCTGAACTGGAATTCATATGCAAATTTGACTCTGTCAAGCTGGGACTGAATAGGGACTATGAATGGTTATCACATTATCACAGGTAACAGATTTCCTTTACAGAGGTGGGGTCTGGGGGAGCTCAGTGGCACCTGGCGTGGGCTTTTGGGAACCACAGATCTCTTTGTCAGATGCATCTGGCAGGGAGAGCTGTGGTTATCGAAGGCTCATACTGCATTGGAATTGGATGGTCTAGCTGTTTGGCTGCTACAAACGAACAGGGCAAACTCCTTTGAAGCCAACTGATACACACACTAAAAGGAGATGTTTACATATACTAGCAAAGGAATGTTTTGATTGCACCCTCCCCCTTCCCCCCCTAATTGCCTCTTCTCTCTCCTCCTCTTCTGTATTTGACCAGTCTCTGTATCAGGCATCTGACGAAGAGAGCTGTGATCCTCGAAAGCTTATGCTACAATAAAATTGGTTAGTCTTAAAGGTGCTACTGGACTCTTTTTGATTTTACAATCCACTTTGGTTTTCACTATCCTGACTAATGTATTACCATTTGCAAACTTGGTCACTAAACCATTTACTCCCAACTCCAAATCATTTATGAAAAAATTTAATAGCGCCGTTTCCAGTACTGGTCCTTGTGGGACTGCTCACTCCCGTTCATTGTCCATTTATTCCTATGTTCTGTGTCCTGTAGTTTTTAATCAGTAAGAGAGTGTACCCTCTTATCCTATGACTACCAAGCTTACTCAGGAGCCTTTGATTTGGTACTTCATCAAAAGCCTTTTGGAAGCCCAAGTACATGATGTCTACCAGGTATCTGAACAAAGGCTGTTTCCACATGTCCTTAAAGGGACAGCCCACTCACTGAACACTGGCAGCTTTTCCCCTTCACTCCAGATAGCTCCATTTTCAAAATGGTTGCAAGCTGTTTGGCTTCTGGTTTTTTGGTGCCTTTTCTGGGAATGCACTTTCCCATAGTCCCCAAAAAGGTGCCCCCCACTCCCTGTTTCAATAGTCTTTTCACTCCTTTTTTGAGTCAAATGGCAAATGTGTACCCTTTCAAATCCAATCCCACCTGCCCACACAGCAAGAGGAAAACTTATGGGGGGGGTACATAGGCAGGGGTGGGGTGGGGGGTTCAGACAATTCAGCCTGGAACTTGGAAAAGATTGGCAGCAAGAACACCCCATTTTGCAGAGGAATGGTGAGCATCAAAAGGAAGGATTTGGGTTCGCCTCTCATTGTGGGAACAAAACTACACAGCACAAGGAAACATGGCAGCAACAGGCAATAGCAGAACGCAGAGGTGTTACGACCCCTTTCTTTCTCTTGGGTAGATTTGGTCTTTAAGCCTTTTATTCTTGCCCCTCTTGGTAGATTGCTGCCACCAGGAATTAAATTCCAGAATAACTTAAATTTCTCCTTTTAGTAACGTGCCCAAGGGTCAGGCTCTTTCATGGTACTATGTGGCCCTGAGGAAAGGAATGGGATATAGGAATGACAGATACTCTGGGATATATATATAAAAAGTACACTTTTATTTTTATAAGAAGCGTATTGGTTTCATATTATTTCTAAAACTTGGCGATTTCTAAAGAGTAGTTCTCAGTTCTTAAAGTTACTTTACTTAAACCCAGTCACCCAGATCTTCTCTCAGGCTTCACATACAGCTTGCCTGCTTTTGATATTAATTTCTCTCTCAATTACAAGACCTTTTCTCAGGCGCCCACACAGTTTGCCTGCTTTCCCCTAACTGAATGTTCTTTCACAAACACACAGTTCAGGCTTCCACACAAGTTATATTTCTCTCAAACAACATATATAAGCTCAGGCTGCACACAGCTTGCCTACTTTCTCCTGACTAAATATTTCTCTCAGAGTCAAGTCAAGTTTATTATTACAGTCTGCGACCAGTACATATGTACTGCGATCAGTACGTATAAAACCATTTCTCTCAAAACTGCTTAAACATACTCAGGCTACACACAGCTTGCCTGCTAAGACCAGACTCAGTATTTCTCTCAGAAATGCTTAAACATGCTCAGGCTGCACCCAGCTGGCCTCTCCCACTCTGACTGAATCTTTTTTCTCCACTCTCAGTCCAAAACTTCCTTCACTCCGCCCACCCTCTCAGCCATCAACCAATCATCTCACTCACTCCTCCCTCTCTTTCACCCCCATTCTTTATCTATACCGCACCAAGCATTTAAAGACACATACACACATTCACTTAAAATCATTACAAAAGGTAATAAATCATTGGCACTATAGAAAAATAAAAAAGTGAACAAAAGGCAGGATTGTTTTGAATGCTGCTGCACTGCACTGGTTGGAGTGCTCTCCTGTTGCTGCTGCTCTGCCTGGCCCCAGTTGCTTTCTATGGGTCCAGGTGTGAAAACAGCTGCCCCAGAGGCTTGTTTCTCCACACACACATCGTTGAAAAGAACAGTGTGTGTTTGTTCATGTGCAGCCAATGCATGTACAATGAGCCAAAACTCATGAAAATGTAAAAAATCAAACAGATCCGATCCAAGCCAGCACTGGCTGACCCAGAACAAACGAGTAATGGAACAGAATTATTCCAGAACACCCAGAACTGTAACTGAAATGGAAATTTTCTTGGTGCAGACCCTACTTACAATCAAGGGAGACCCACACACAGAGAGAAGTGTGTGTCTGGGGTCTGAGGCACAGCCCCCAGCCTTGCCGGGAGGAAGCAATGGGAGGCAGCCAGGAGACAGCTGTCCTGCCACCCCAGCCAGCAACCAGGGCCAGAACCTGCCTACACCAGGGGAAAGGGGCAAAGGTCCAAAGCCTCAGAGGGCTAGAAGGGGCAGGGAGAGGCCAGCTAGTCCCACCCTCCAGGGGAGCAGAGGGAGAGGGCAAAGGCAGGGGGAATGGGGATCCAGCAGCTGCCCAAACAGAGCCCTTACCAGCCAAGGAGGAGAAGCAGCCACAACAGCTCAGAGCCATGCCCCAGCCTACACCTCAGCTAGAAGACAGTAACCTGGCTCAGGAGATGCTAAGAGCAAAGCCCTTCCAGGTGGAGCTGCTGGAGGCACTGTGCTGGAAATGCTGGGCAGCCAGCCAAGGGGCCACAGCTGGGCCTGCCTTCAGCAACCAGCTCAGCCAGAGAGGCCTGGCAACCAACCAACGAGACACAGCTGTTGCTGACCTATGCAGCCAAACCAGCTACCCCAGCTGCAATGGCTTGAGGCAGCCCAGAACAATGCTGGGAGGCCAAGGAGGGGTGTGGCCTGGCAGGTGGAGCCAGCAAGGAGGGTGGGGCAGGGAGAGAAAGCCCTATAAAGGATGGCTTGGCAGAGCACTGAGGTGGTGGGTTTGAGTGGGAGTAATGGAGTGGAGCAAGACCAAAGGTAAGGAGGAGAGTAGATGGAGGAGGAGATGGCAGAGATCAAAGAGGGTGAGTGGTGCAGGTTGAGCAGACCAGTGAGTGGATTGAGAGGGATTCTAGGTGATGTATACCACCCCTCCTTCCACAGAGCAGGGTCCAGCAGCATTGCTGGCACCCCTTTGATGTCAGGAACAGACAGCCTGGTGCCCCACCCAGCAGTGGCTGCTGTAAGCCCTGACAGTGTGCAGGGCCCCCGATGTCTAAGGCATGTTGAGTGGCCTGTTGCAACATCTTCTCAGCTGTAGATTCTACTGTCTGCATTTGCAGGTTGTTCAGTTATTTGAGTCTGAAGAGACTTTGGTTCAGTGATTTCAGATAGGACAGTGAGAAGACCTTCCTGAAATGCCTTGGTATCCTGAAGGCTCTCTCTTGAAAGGGCCATAACTGGTGGATCATCAACAGGAGAGAAAGCAGTCTCTCTCTCTCTCTCTCTCTCTCTCTCTCTCTCTCTCTCTCTCTCTCTCTCTCTCTCTCTCTCTCTCTCTCTCTCTCTCTCTTGCTCACTTAGAACCAGTAATGGGGCAACAGAAACTGCAGCCTTTGTTAGGCTTGGCTGAGGCAGCCATTTTGGATCTGGTCTGTGCAGTCTGCTTCTTTTTTAAATTCCTGCCAGTTTGAAAGGACTCCGGTCTCCAAGGGTGCTAAATGCCTGTTGAATTAGGACCGCTCCAGTAGAAGTAAGGGGCAGGTGGCAGTGGATTGGGCCTGCAGAAGCCTGGAGCTCACTCCGACACGCTGTGTATAGTTAGGAGTAAGTTTACCAGTAGCTGGCTTCTGGAGGCAGGGCTTCCACTCATGGCCTTTGCTCCTGCCACTGCTCTCTGGACTGGTGGGAGAAAGATCCAGGGGTGGAAAGGACGCCGCATGACTTGTGATGTCACGTCTGCCTGAAACTGGATGTGATGTGAGCGTGCCGGGGCACTTTGGTTGCCCCTGAAACCTCCAACACATTGACATCACATCTGGAGTTTGGGGTGGATATGGCATCATACATTGCACACAATGTCATTTCTGCCCCAGCTCCTGGAAATGCCAGCCACTGGCCTGACATCTCTAGCTAGGAGGCTCCACCCCATCTCATGTGCAAATGTAGTAGTTACTTGAAGACAATAAATTCCACAATGGAATCCTCATATAAAATGAAAGGCCGATTGGTAGATTGTAGGGGGGAAATGGCTCATGTTCCCACAGAAAATACGTGTGTATAATGCAGACTAGAGGTCAAAGATCTTGTTAAATCAAGTTCCTGGTGTCCCAAGAACTGTACAAGTGGCAAACAAAGAGTTGCCATACACCTCGTTGTACAACTCTGGACAAATCCCTGGACACATGTGTACAACATACCTGTTTACATCATTAGTAACAAAACCCTCCTCAAATTTGCATCTCACTCTCTGGATAGCACGTCACAACCATTAATATAGCGACAAAAGCCAGAGTTTTCTCTGCTAAACCTAACACAGAAACAAGGAGAACCACAATATAATTCCTCTTGTCCCCTTCTTAGGTTGTTCTCTCCGAAGATGTCAGCAATTGACAGAAATTTGATTTCACCGATGGGTATATTTTTTCTGATTGTTTATGAGATTGAGTCCCTTCTTTCCCTGTTAGGGAATGGATATATCATAGTTGCGATTGGCCACAGCTGGCTCTTCAGCAGGAAGATGATCCCTTGCGATTTCCTCTTGACCGCTTTGAGCCTCTCCAGATTTCTTTTGCAGTGGGTTTCTGTAAGCAGCCAATTTGCGTATTTCAGGTCTCCAGAAACTTACCTAGATAGTAAAACATTCCTTGCATTTGGCTTTTCCTGGATGTATTTGAACATAGCCAGCCTGTGGTGTGCCACATGGCTCAATGTCTTCTACTGTGTGAAGGTCACCAACTTTGCCCACCCTCTCTTTGTGTGGCTGAAGTCAAGAGCTGGAGTACTGGTGCCCAGATTCCTTGGATTATCTCTCCTGGCTTTCATCATTTGCTCTATTCCTCCAATACTGATATATTTTGAAGAAGAAAAACACCACAATCTCACAGGAAATCTGCCAGAGAACACCAGCCAGATTGAGGCTCATGGCAACGATGTATTTACTTTTTTACATCCTCTCCAGAACTATTTCACTGCCATCGGTTTTAGCATCTGCTTAACAGCATCACTTCTTGTCCTTCTCTCTCTGTGGAGACACACAAGGCATCTGGAGAAGGGCCGCCTCGGGACTAAGGACTTCAGCACTCAGGCCCACCTCCGCGTCATGAAGCCTTTGCTTCTCTTGCTCTTCTTCTACATTTTACATTTTTCGGCCATGATGATCACCCTGGGTAATGTTTTCCAGTACGGAAAACTTGAGCGACTGATTTCTGACATTGTGCTGTCTTCATATCCTTCAATACACTCCATCATCATGATATTCACCAACCCTAAACTGAGGGAACTGTATATCCACGTTCTAAACCTTGGAAGAAGTGCCTCATGAAGAGGAAGCTTGCCCCGCTCTTATCCCAGAGAAAAGACCGTACAGGTGCAGGACTTTGTCTCTTTCTGTGTCTCTATTACAAATATTTCTCCGTTGTGGAGACCACGGGAAGTATCACAATGGAATGAGGACAGTTCGCTCGTGTCCTTAAATCTCTTTAGAAGGACGATAACACCCACAGCTGTGTTGGGCAACTCCATTCAACTGGTTTCATCCTTGGGGATGGTCTAACTGCTCCATGAGAAAGAACCTGCCCTACTACACACACCTCTCCAGAAATCCTATATTTTGCCATTATTTATTTATTTAGACATTACTGCTTGCTTAGTTTAATATCCCATTTTCTTGGTGGAGAATTTAAGTAGACTAAACAGCAACTCCATTCACCCCTCAGACCTTCCCTAACTATTTCTAGCAGCCAATATGAGCTATCGGATGTTGTGAAAAAATCTTCAAGGACCAGAGCGTGGCGGTGGTCAGAATCTGCAATCTGTCCCTGTCCTGAGACTTACAGAGAGTGGCCAGGAGGGTGAGGAGGCGTGGGCCGGTCAGCCCCAACCACCTCACAGTAAATAACCTTGTCTTTTCCTGGAAAGAGGAGCAGAAGAGCCGGGCGCGCTTCTCTCAGCTTCTTGGAGGATAGAATGAAATTGTACTAGATGGATCTCAACAGCATTTGGCACTTCTATGGTGGATCCAAGGTGCCTTTTGAGAAAACTGCGCCACTGTTTTCCTGTGTTTTTGCCTTACCGTCTTATGCATGTTGACTCACAAAGTAGCCTCACCAAGTTAAGTGTGATTTACTCTCTTGTAAGTGTGCACAGGATTGCTAAACTCTTCTATGCCCATTGACTTAAATAGGCTTAGACAGGGAACTCTAATCAGGATTGCAGTATTACAGTGCAAGCCTATAAAGAGTTACTCTAGCCTTAGACTGGAGTAACTCTGCTTAGGATTGCACTGTGAGTTGCCGAAGGAGTTTGCCCCAGCCAGCCTGCCATTTCAGCCAACCAGCACTTCATTGCAAGCTAATAATTTTAATTCATTCTTTGTTTTTATCTGCTGAGTCTGTGGCTGTGTTCTTTGTTAAGGATTTACATATGTTTGGGCTTGAATATGCGATACATATCTGTTCTGGGGGTTAGAACTTAATTTAGGTAGGAATTTACAAACATCAGCTGTTGGATCTTATAACTCTGTTCTGTTAAGTCTTTTTTATTGGACTTCCTCCAATGGAAAATGATGCTATTTAATTATGAAAGGTTTACTTTGATGGAGAAAAGCATTTCTTTTCTTTCTTTCTTTTTTAATTTTTAATTTAATGAGAAAAGCATTTCTTTGTAGAAATGAATTCTCTCTGTTGGGAGAAGGTGGAAGGAAAGCATAGAATCCAACCTCAAGGACTTAGAAAATACCAGCCTTGCGTGATTACAGTGGCCGTTTCCACACGGCTTACCGCTGCTCATAACAAACCGGAAGATTGCGCAAAAACCGCGGAAGATTGTGTTTTCTTGCGTGAGATTTGCGCGACATCACATGATATCGTGCAAATCTTGTGTGAGAAAACACGATCTTCCGCGTTTTTTGTGCGATCTTCCGGGTTGTTACGAGCAGCGGGTAAGCCGTGTGGAAACAGCCAGTAAAAGCCTGGAATATAGACATTCTGTTAGGAATGAGCTGAGTCCCATGAAGACAGAGATGGTATTATAATCGATCAATAACATTAGAAGCTTTTAAAATTGTTCAGTAGAAATTTCTCTCGGCATTCTCTTATTATGCAGTCATGATGATAATAATAATCAGAAACATTTTTAAAAGAACAAATTTAGCCCAAATGTCCTTCAGAATCTACAAGTAGAAACATCAGTAGGAAAAGACGCGCCATTTATACGCCATTATTATTCTCAGAAGCCAGCTTAGACACCCAATCAGGATTTGTAGCTTTGCAGGAACTCAGGACCTAAATGCACATTACACTGTTTATCGGTGTGCCTGTCAGACATGTGCTGGGAGTTCTGTGTGGAAACATAACCCTCAGGCCCTCCAAGGGCAGACTGGATCAGGAGCAGGGAACGTAGCCTGAGGGAGCTTAAGCCTCCCCTCTGTGCAGGTTCTCCAATCTGGAACAGCCCCGGGGGAGCTACTATTTGCCCTCAATATGCAAATTTACATCTGTTTATGTGTAGTTCATCAGTACATGCACATTCCCTGGAGGAAAGTGTATTTAGCCCAATAAATATGCATTTGCCAGGGCAGCAGCTCCTCTGACTGCGGCTCCATGGCTGGCTCTTTGCATTCCCCATCCTTCAAGAAGGACATGATGACTGGAGGTGAGGTGGGGGCAGCTGGCTGGCTCACAACACTTTCTGTCTTCTCCCGTGCCTGGAGAAGCTGCTGTGCACCTCTGGCCTCAACTGAGCCACTGCCACTGAGCTGTGCAGTAGGGCCACATCTCAGAAGAGTAAGGGCAGCTCGGCAGGACTGATGCTTCTGTCTGCTGACACAGCATCGATGGGGCCTCCAGCCCAGATGTGGCAGAGGAGAAGCTTCCACTGGTGAATCCAGCAGTGAGGCGGAGGCAGATGGCCAGTCCCCACCCCGAAACTGGCCCGCTGTGGAGCACAGGAGTGCAGCCAGGGCAGAACAGCGGGCCCTGGAGTGCTCCTGTATTCCACAGCAGGCTGATTTTGGCTCATTTGGGGCTGAAATTGGCCCACTGTGGCCTACAGGAGCACACCATACCACCTGGGAGTGCACCCCAGGAGGTGCATTCTCCCACCTTATCCCCCGCTGGCCAGGTAAGCCGTGGCAGGAGGAGAAGATTGGGAGCAGGGAGTCCCCCGCCCCCATCTGGGGACTGGCAACTCTAGCTGACCAGCAGGCTCTCGTGGGGCCCCTGTGAAGGGTGGGATCGTGCCTGGGACAGGAAGCAATGGCGTCACGTCTGGAAGTGACGTCATTGCGCCTGTGGGGAGCGTGCGCACTGCGTGCTGGCCAGGGAGCTGTCCTGCCTCCCAGGCCCGTCCCCTGGTGCCTTTCCCCCCTGCTGGCCAGGCGGGGTTGCCAGGTGCCCTTGCCCTTACCTTCCTCTTGCCCTTGTCAGGTCTTACTCATGAGCATTGCAAGCCCAAAGCTGCATGATGATGTCACCTCTGATGACATCACTTGTGGTGACATCACCACACAGGTGCGCTAGCATGCGCGTGCTTCACAGCAGGCCAGTTTGGGCCTCAAACACACCCAATTCGGCTTGTTTGGGCCCAAATTAGCCTGTGGCAAAGCACAGCAGTGCTCTTGGGGAGGTACAGTGATGTCAATGACATCATCGCGCCACCCGGGGAGTGCAGCCAGGAGGCCCATTCCTGAGCCTTCCTCCCCCCTTGGCTAGGTAAGTGCAGCCGGGGGCGGGCAGAGGGCAAAAGCGGGGGGCTCCCTGCTCCCACCAGGGAAATGGGATCCCTATGGCCAGGTGAGTGACGGTGTGAGCAAAAGCAACCAGCCATTTTTTCTTTCTAGCTTGAACTCAAAGCACCTTTTGCCTGGCCTTGAGTGTAACCGCGCAGCAGAGAAACGCTCGGCCAGCAAGACCAGAAGCAGTAAACAGCTACTGGCTGAAACCAGCTAGGTGACATGGGAAAGTTTCCCTTAGAGCTGAGAAAAGAGGAGGGCCTTTTGACTCAGCAAGGACGTGGGCTTTGCCTCAAAACGGATCAAGGGGGATAAAAAGATCCTCCCAGCCATTTTAGGGTGGGCTCAGAGTGTTTTCACTGACTTGAAACTCTGAAACCCTTTATTCCTGGAACAAAAACTTTCCCTCTTCAAAATCCTCCAAGTCTTGGTGTAATCATTGAGCCAAGGACCAGGCCACGAATAGGGTCCCAGGTGCCTGCCGGTAGCAGGAAAACTCCCAGGGATTCACCCCCTCGTCCGCCAATCACCCAGTAATCGATGAGTGGCAGCAAGCTCCCAGAGGTTGCCCGCCTGGCAGGTACCTCAGGAACTTGTGCCCCGCGTGCACTCACAACAGGCGCAGCGACGTCACTTCTGGAAGTGATGTAATGAGGCTGGTCGCAGAAGCGTTCCCGCGCTTTGTTTGGGGCACGTTCCCCCCCTCGCCAGCCAGATAAATGGGGATGGGGGATGGAGTGGGGGATCCCCTGCCCCCAGCAGGGGACTGGCGACCTTAATCGTGACATCCATAGAAAATGAACGGAACGTTAGTTACACGGTGATTTTTTTTACCTCCCTGTCATGCAAAGGTTCAGCTGCCTGTTTCTACCTATTCAGTTTCTCTTAAAGGGACATTTTCTCCAGGCCATCTTTCGCCTCCTCTGAACACCTTTAGGCTCTCCTCATTCCACCACATCTTCCCCTCATCTGGGTTTCCAGCCTCCCCACTCGCGGTCTGTGCAGGGGCTGGCTTGACTTCACCCGAGAGCCGTGGGCCAGTGTTCCTCACGGTGCATGAAAACCCGGTGGTTTGCTTACGTTGCGCAGCATGCCCAGAATCCACAGTCAGAGATGCAAATGCAAAATAAAATGTTGTAACAGAACCTCTCTACACTTTGCATGTCCATTGACTTCAACTTGTACAAAAATATTCCCCACTTCAGACCTCCCACCCCCACCTCTATGAAATGTGCCTTCTTTTCACAGGGCATATTCAGTGATTTCCCCAGAAACCACAACTAAACCCTGCTTGAATCTGAGTTCTGTGGCTACTCAAAGATCCCTGCAGAGCATCAGAGTGTACAAGACTGTGATAGGATGTGTCTACGGTTGCCAGGTCCCCCAGGGCCCAAATTGGGGGGTGGGAGGGGCTGTGGGGTGTGTATGTGTGTATGTGTGTGCGCGTGCAGGAAACTTAACTCACAATGTCATTCCTGGCATGACCTGGAAGTGCAGGGTCATGCATAGGGCCGATTTGGAAAAAAATGGCCTCCAAACTGGTGTGTGTGTGTGTGTGTGTGTGTGTGTGTGTTTTTGAAAAAATTTTTATTGGGTTAGAATCCGTTATTTTTACATTTACATTCAGTTTTTCCCAAGTTTTTCATTTCTAACCCCCTCCCTTTCCCCCCCTTTTGTTGACTTCCAACAGCTTTCCCACCCTTTGTTTTTTTCCCTTACTTCTATTAATTTCCTCTATCTAAAACAGATATACATTCTCCATTATATTAAGCAGTACATCCTTAACTACTTTTCTTATTATATACCCAAACTGTAAGTCCTTGTTTCCATCTTGAATAAACCATTTTTAAATATTTCTACATATCATAAACCTATATATCATAAACCATAAAAATCTTACATTCAAATCAAACAATTTGACTTATTCTCTATATATTACTCATTCTATCTTTTTATGGTAATTCTATATAGCTCATCACATAGTCAATCAATTTGACTCTTCTGTATATTCAGTTTGGTGCATTATATAGATCTTATCAAAGAAAGAAAATACTGTTGAACATAAGAACATAAGAACATAAGCAAAGCCATGTTGGATCAGGCCAGTGGCCCATCCAGTCCAACATTCTGTCACACACAGTGGCTAGAAATCCAGTGCCATCTAAAGGACTGTCAGTGAGGCCAGGACACCAGAAGCCCTCCCACTGCCTTCCTTCCAGCACCAAGACAACAGAGCACCACCTCCCCACAAAGAGAATACCATCTATCTCCTGTGGCTAATAGCCACTGATGGACCTCTGCTCCATATATTTGTCCAGTCCCCTCTTGAAGCTGGCAATGCTTGTAGCTGCCACCACCTCCTGTGGCAACGAATTCCATGTGTTTATCACCCTTTGTGTAAAGTAGTATTTTCTTCTATCTGTTCTAACCCGACTGCTCAATAATTTCATAGAGTGCCCACGAGTTCTTGTATTGTGAGAAAGGGAGAAAAACACATCTTTCTCGACCTTCTCTAACCCGTGCATTATCTTGTAAACCTCTATCATGTCTCCCCTCAGTCGTCTTTTCTCCAGGCTAAAGAGCCCCAAGCGCCTCAATCTTTCCTCATAGGGAAAGTGTTCCAACCCTTTAATCATTTTAGTTGCCCTTCTCTGTACTTTTTCCAGTGTTGGTTACTCAATCCTTATATTTAAACCTTGTCATTAGTTATTTTCTATCAATATTCTATCTATTAACCTATATATATCTATATATATATCAATCTGTTAATCTAACTGCTTATAAATTCACATTTATCTCTTCCTCCCCCGGTAAAGTCACCCCCCTCTACATTTTATTATACTTCAGTAGTTCTCAAACTGCCACAGTTTTCCTCCCACCTCCCATTTCTTCTCCAAATATTGTTTCAGCTTCTCCCAATCTGTGTTAAACTGCCCTGAGTCCAGATTTCTCAGTTTTCTTGTCATCTTGTCCATTTCTGCCATGTACAGCAATTTGTAGATCCAATCTTCAATAGTTGGCACTTCTTGTACTTTCCATTTTTGCGCATACAAAAGTCTGGCTGCTGCTGTCATATAAAATATCAACGTCCTATGATGGGCTGGAATTCCCTCCATTCCCAGGTTTAGTAGCAGGAGTTCTGGGTTCTTATTTATTTGAAACTGTAAAATTTCACTCATTTCTCTTATTATTTCCCCCCAGTACTGCCTGGCTACCTCACATGACCACCACATATGATAGAGGGAGCCCTTATGCTTCTTACATTTCCAGCATTTATTAGAAGTGTTCAAATTCCCTAGCGCAATCTTCTTTGGTGTCATGTACCAACGATAAATCATTTTGTAAATGTTCTCTTTAATATTAGTACATGTCGTTGTCTTCATTGTAGTTTTCCACAAGTATTCCCATGCCTCCATTGTTATTTCTTTATTAAAATTTATAGCCCATTTCACCATCTGTGTTTTAACTGTCTCGTCCTCGGTATACCATTTCAACAGTACTTGGTATACCTTGGATATTCTTTTCTTGTCTTCTTTAAAAAGGGTCTGCTCTAGTTCCGAGTTCTCTGTTCGTATGCCCCCCTTTACAGAGCCCGAATTGTATAAGTCTCTAATCTGTCTATACTGGAACCAGTCATAATTAGGTGATAGTTCCTCTTGCGTCTTTATTCTAAGTTTAGATGCTTCAGTTTTAGTTATTTCTTTGTACGTTAAACATTGTTGCTCATTATCAACAGCTCTCGGGTCTATCACCTCATATGGAACCACCCACAAGGGGGTTCCTTCTTGTAGGTAAATTCTATACTTCTTCCAGATTGTATATAAACTTCTCCGTACAAAATGGTGCAGGAACATCGAGTTGACCTTTACTTTGTCATGCCATAGGTATGCGTGCCATCCAAAAATTTTCTTATATCCCTCTAGGGCTAATAGTTTCTTGTTCTTTAATGTCATCCACTCTTTCAACCAGACTAGGCAAATTGCATCATGATAAAGTCTCAGGTTGGGCAGTTGCATTCCGCCTCTTTCCTTTGCATCTTGTAAAACTTTTACTTTCACTCGAGGCTTCTTGCCTGCCCAAACAAAATCCGATATTTTCCTCTGCCATTTTTCAAATTGTTTAGAGTCTCTGATGATTGGTATTGTCTGTAGCAAAAACATTACTCTTGGTAACACATTCATCTTAACTGCTGCAATCCTGCCCAACCATGACAGGTTCAGTCTATTCCATTTAATCAAGTCTCTCTCTATCTGAGTCCATAGTTTTTCATAGTTGTTTTTGAATAAGTCTATATTCTTTGCAGTCAGTTCAACTCCCAAATATTTCACTTTGCTTGTTACTTCACAATCCGTTGTTTCCATTAACAATTGTTGTTTCTGCTTAGTCATATTTTTACATAATATCTTTGACTTCTTTTTGTTAATATAAAAACCTGCCAAGTCTCCAAACTCCTTAATCTTATCTATCACTTTTGGCATGTTCTCCAATGGGTCCTCTACAATTAACATTATGTCATCCGCAAATGCTCTGACCTTGTATGAATAGTCCTTTATTTTTATTCCACGAATTTCCTCATCTTGACGTATTTGTATCATCAGAATCTCCAATACTAAAATGAACAACAATGGAGATAACGGGCAACCTTGTCTTGTTCCTTTACTAATCGTCAATTTCTTGGTCAATTCATCATTCACTACAATTGCTGCAGTCTGGTCTCTGTAAATTTCCTTAATTGCTCTGATGAATCTTTCTCCCAATTGTAGCTTTTCCATAGTGGCAAACATAAAGTCCCAGTTTAAATTGTCAAACGCTTTTTCAGCGTCTACAAAGAAGAAACCAATCTCCTTGTCACAACGCTTATCATAATATTCAATAGCATTGATCACTGTCCTTAAATTGTCTCTTATTTGTCTATCTGGCAAAAAGCCTGCTTGTTCCTCCTCTATGACTTCCGAGAGCCACCCCTTCAGTCTCTCCGCCAATATCTTCGCAAAAATTTTATAGTCATTGTTGAGTAGTGATATAGGTCTATAATTTTTCACGTTAGTCAGGTCTTGGCCCTCTTTTGGGATCAATGATATATTCGCTTCACTCCAAGTATCTGGAATCCTTTGATCCCTGAAAACTCCATTCATCACCTCTTTTAGGAATGGTGCCAGTTCATTGGCCATTGTCTTATAAAATTTAGCCGTAAGTCCATCTGGCCCTGGCGCCTTTCCTAGATTTGCGGATTGTATTGCCTTACTTATTTCCTCGTCAGTTACTTCACTGTTCAACTTATTTCTCCAAGCTTCCGAGATTTCTGGGAGTTTGGTTTTCTCCAGATATGATGCTATTGATTCTTTGTTTACTTCTTTTTTATTATACAGCTTAGCGTAGAATTTATAAAAGGCTCTACTAATGGTAGTCTGCTCCAAATACGTTTTGTTATCTTCACAAATTTTATTTATTATTTTCTTTTCCCTTTTCTTCTTCAATTGCCATGCCAGGTATTTCCCAGGTTTGTTAGCACCCTCAAACACTTTTTGATTCAGTCTTTTAAGATTCCACTCCAATTCTTTATTGCTCATTGCTATTAACTGTTCTTGAAGAATTTTGATTTCCTGGTATACCTTCTTTTTCCCTGGTCTCTTTTTTAGCTGTATTTCTTTGGCTTTTATTTTCTCCTCAATCTCTTGTCTTTTCTCCTCTTTCTTCTTTCTTGCTCTACCATTTAAGTCCATTAGTATGCCCCTTACAACCGCCT
This sequence comes from Eublepharis macularius, assembly GCF_028583425.1. Taxonomy (NCBI): domain Eukaryota; kingdom Metazoa; phylum Chordata; class Lepidosauria; order Squamata; family Eublepharidae; genus Eublepharis; species Eublepharis macularius. Next base: position 1,469,014 of record NC_072807.1, on the reverse strand, counting down.
TGTACGCATCCCAAACTTTGTTGGTTGGTACTTCTTTATTCACGTTGTATTGTATAAAAAACTTTGTCTCTCTTCTCAGTATTTCCATATTCTCTCTTTCCTGTAACAAGTCCTCATTTATTCTCCATGCTTTCCTTTTTCTCCTTTTTCCAAATTTCCACATAATTGGGTTGTGATCTGAGCCTACCATCGGCATTATTTCTACCTCCTTAGTCCATAACGCTAAGTCTTTTGAGGCCCAGATCATATCAATTCTTGATAATGTAGAATGCCTTGCAGAATAGAAAGTAAACTGTCTACTTTTAGGATATTCTCTCCTCCATACATCTTCGAGAGTCTCTTGTTGACTCAACTCAAAAAAAAGCTTTGGTAATAGTCCTCTTTTCTTTTGTGCCGTTATAGTCTTTTTGTCTAGCTCCAAGTCTGTCACTCCATTGAAGTCTCCAGCAAGAATTATCTGGTCATATACAAGATCATCTAGATGCTTCCTTAAATCCTCAAAGAAGCTTTCTTTTGCACCGTTAGGTGCATAAAGTCCGACTACCAACACTCTCTTTAAATTCCAAATGCATTCCACTGCTACAAATCTAGCTTCCACATCTCTCATAACAAATTTTGGCTGTAGCTCCTCTTTTATATACAACACCACTCCTCTTTTTTTCTTGTTGGAGGCCGCTACAAACTCTTTGCCCAGTTTTCCAGATTTTAAATATTTTACATCCTGTTTTCTAATATGGGTCTCTTGCAAACAAACAATATCACATTTTTGTTTTAGTAGCCAATGAAAAATATTGTTCCTCTTATTCGGTGAGTTTAGTCCATTTACATTCCAAGATAATACTTTACACTCCATATTCATAGTTTTGTTGGTAAGTCTTTTTCATTGTCCTTAATAAATCGCTCCATCTCTCGCTCAGATCTGATGCGTTTTTTTGCCCCTCCAAACTCAAAGGACACTCCTTCCGGTAGCTCCCATCTGTACCTGATTTTCATGTCCTTCAAAATCTGAATTAGCACTTTGTATTTTTTCCAGTCCAATAACACTGATCTGGGCAGTTCCTTCATTATAATGATCGTCTTGCCATCAATCTCCAATGGATCTTGAAACTGTTTTGTCACAATCCTCTCTTTCATGTTTCGAGTTGTAAACTGCACAATCACATCCCTTGGTAATTTCCTCTGGGTTGCAATTCTCGAATTCACACGGTATGCCACATCTAGGATAGCCACAACTTCCTCCTCCTCCTTCCCCAGGTATTCAGCCAACACCTCCGTCATCTGTTCTTGCGCTGACTTCCCTTCCACTTCTGGCAGGCCACGAAAACGTAGCTGCTTCTCCATGTGTTTAGTTTCTGCAACTGACATTCTCCCCTTCACCAATCTCATCTCTGTTTGTTGCGTATCTATTAAATTCTCCATCGCGTCTTCTACTGTTTTAACTCTCTGCTGCGTTCCTTGTAATTCACTACGAATCGTTTCCATACCTTTTTTCACTTCTGACAGCTCCGACTTTACTGTCTGTGTAACCTCTTTAACCTCTTTTATCAGCTCCAATTTCGTGTCCTTAAGCTCTTTAATCATATCTAAAAGTTTTTTGTCCAGATTTTTATCCAGATTTTCTATTGCCGATTGCCACTCTTTTTTCGACATCGTGGGGCTTGCTTTAGCTCGCTCCCACGAATCCGCTCTCTTCCTTAACTCCGTGGCGTAAAATTAAACGTTTTTCTTTTTCAAATGTCCCACTCTTCTTGCCAAAATTAAATTTTAAAGTGTCCAAAATGTCGGGTGTCTTTTCTCTATGGTTTCTCTATGATGTTGTAATCCAAAATGGCCTACTTCCTCTTCCGCTGAAGCCGCGACCCTTCCCCTTTCAAAAATGGCGATTCCCTACTTCCTGTCCTCCGGCAAGGGCCGCTTCTCTCCAGCCACTCTATTGTTGTTACGCACTTCCTGTCTCCCGTCTTCCCACAGGTCTCGCGATGGTGTCTTTTTCTCACAGCTCCAAAGCCACAGGTATTCAAAACAATAGTCCGATTTCTTTAATAACTTCTTTAAACTTAGTCTCTTTTCGAATACAACTCCTGCCGAGTCTTCACCTCCTTTTCACTAGTCTGTTGCAGTTTAAAAATCTACTTTTTTTCCTCTCTGTTTTTGTCAATCTGTCCCGTATCAAAAGATAGCGATCTTTACCTTCTCTTCACTTTTCTCGGGTTGTAATCGCTGTTTCGATTTTAAGTTCTCCTCTCAGCTTCTTTCCCCAATCGAAGCTTGGGTATGTAGGTCTTATGCCTGCCGAATTGGCCCCAAAACTGCCGCAGAGATTATAGCCGACCCGTCGCAAGGTGGGACCTCAAGGATCGGGGAGAGACTCGTTGTGTAGAGCCCCCCCTCGTCCGAGATCTAGCTCACCCTAGGGTCTTGAGCGTTCTTTGCCTGCTCCCCGCCTGAGAGCAGTCGGTCGCGGGCTATTTTCACCCCTCCGGCTGGTTAAAACGGCAGTCCGGTCAGCTCCGCAAATGGAGCTGCGTTAGACCTCCATGAATCCCAAACCGGAAGTCAGTGTGTGTGTTTTTTTATCAGATTGCCCCCCGCAGGGGTCTTCACCTCCTTGTTGTGCTGGCACTGACGTTATTCCCAGTGTGACAAGGAAGTCCTCTAGATCGTACAGGAGAGCTCTGTGGAGCTCCCAGGCCTGTTCCCCACCCCTTCCCCCACCCCTCGCCGGCCAGGTAAGCCAGGATCCCCTACCCTCACCAGGGGAATGGAATCCCCAGTCATGTCAGCACCGAGATTCCTGATTGGGACTGCACAACTTTTACCCATCACCATCACAATCGCTAAACTGAGGAGTCAGGGGGCAAACTTCCCTGAGGGACTCACAGGACTGCAATCCTCAAAAATATTGGTTCATGTTGCCAAAAGTTAGTGGACAAAGAGGGTTGTACCTGTGCAACTTTTCACCATTGACCTCAGGACAGTAGCCCGGTTAAGCTACAGTGGAGAGACACAGAGTCTGTGTACAGTGTAGGTAGGATTGTCAGCCTCTAGAAGGGAACTCCCAGAATTACAACTGATTTCCAGACAACAGAGATCAGGTGCCCTGGAGAAAATAGGTGAGTTACACAGTATTCATACACAATCCCCTTCTTTTCGTTTAAGAGAAAATCAAAATATGGTGGGAAAGGATAATTTTGGGGGATTTTCTCCATGTCACAGATACAACGGGAAAAGGTCTTGCAAGCATTGTGTTGGACAAAGTTGCAGAATAGTCTAAACTACTGGTGTTGTGACCAGAGGCGCCAAAGGAGTGCAAGCCATTGCTCTAGAAAAAACCCTCCGGTGTTCTTTGTACCTTGCCCGCCCCACAACTGGAGCCTTGTGTGGGTGCCTGCTGCAGGCTGCTCTGGCCTGACAAAGGAATTTTTGGACTATTATTTCACACTTATTTTAAACAATAATAATTAAATAATATTCAGAATTTACCACAACTGACCCTGAAACATGTTTCTTCTTTTTGAAACATCTGTTTCTGACCCAATAGAATACCTACTTGGAGTCTATCAAATCAGTTTTGCTGCAGTTGCCACAATTAGTTGACACATCTTCATCATGACGGGTACACACAGGCAAAAAATATACTTAGCCACCTCTACCCAATTAGGGTCCTGACACCAACAGATAATACGAATTGGTTTTTAAAACAGCACATATGTATAAAACCAACAGTTATTGATTTGGGTTGGGATATTTGGTGGAGGATTACTTGCATCAAAGATATATTGGTTTTAAAAACTGCGTGACACACCTTTTGCTGTTAACAGGTTCTTTTCTTGTATTATTTATGACTCCTTCGATCCAGTGCCGAGTGACCTAAATCTTTTTTTTTTTACTGGTTTCAAATTAAAATCTTCCGTTGCTTGCGATTGTGCTGCTGCTGCTGAAGGATGCTGGATGGACCTCCTCACTTTCAACGATGAGAGTTGGAAAAACTTTTCTGCAGACCTTGGGAACGGGCTCCTCCGGAACAACATTTCTATTGCTTTTACACAAATGATGCTAATTTTATTGAATAATATTCCAAATAAAAGCATGGAAGACATTTTCTGGTCTCTGGCTTCATATAAAGTAATAAAAGGTAATCAAAAAAGCAAAATGTTGTGTGATTTGTCTTTAACAGAGGAAGCAAATTGAAATGGAAATGGGAGGAGGGGGTTAAAGAACGGGAGGGGCCAAATGGAAGTGGTTAGAGGAAAAATGGGTTGTACCAAAGAGGAAAGGTGTCAGGTGCTTGGCATCACCAGCCATGCCCAGCAATACTGACATGCTTGTGGTTAATTGCTCTTCTTCTACTCAGCCCCTCTTCTTTGTCTGGGAAAAGGCGCCTGCCCAGCTGCCTCGACCTTGAACAGCCCAGACATCGGCCCGCTGTCTTTCCCGCTTAACTGTCTTTCCCGTTGAGCGAACTGACCATTGGGCTGGGGGCGGAATTTGCCCACGCTGTAGGAACCTATATATGTTTGAGGCTTGCATATAAACGCCGTTCCTGGCAAAAACGGGAGTAAGATCCCGATACGGGCAGCTTTTCAATAAAGTGCTTTTACTACTATAGCGGAGTCTTTTTGAGAGTCGCTTGGGGGATCCTTACAAAAGGCAGCCTGGATATACTACAATAGATAATAACGCTACCAAGCGCGTGCTTCTCAGCAGATTCGTGCCCCCCTCCGAGCCGAGAGCAAGCGAGGGCCACGGCTATGGCCACGCAGCGGATGCGGGGCCGGGCTGAGACTCGGACGGGCTCCCCCAAGGCCGCCCGCTGAGCTCATCAGGGCAGCCGAGGGATTCGAACCAGCAAGCGCTGCAGGCAGCCCCGCCGCTGAAGCAGGCGCTGCCGCCCTCGCGTGCCTTTGGCAGGAGCCGCAAGCCCCCGGCCACGGCCCCCCAGCCAGGGTGACTGGCGCGCACCGGAGGAGCGGCGTTCACTCCACGGGCCTCCCCGGGTTGCCAGAGAAGCCCCCGGTACTGCCAGCCTCATTAGGGGGCCCATCCGCCGTGCCCTTAAGGGCCGCGCTGCGGAACCCCCTGGAAGCCCCGCCAGCCCCCGAGCCCTGCAGCTCGGCGGCAGTTCGCCCGCTTCGGCCCTACTTAGCGGCAACCTCGACGGCCCGCGTGGCGACGCCAGGCGGCAAAACCGCCCGCGCGAGAAAGGCCGCCTCCTCCCGGGCGGCTCTGCTCCGGCCCGGCCCGCCTCCTTCGGCGCCGCCCCGCGCCCCAGCGGCCGTGTGCCGCGAGGGGCAGCCGAGAGCGGCTCGGGCGGTCCGGCTGGCGGCTGCGCCTGGAGGCGACGATGGCGGCTGCGCGCGGCGGCGGCAAGAGGCTGGTGGAGCTCTTCTTCGACGTGGTGTCGCCCTACTCCTGGCTGGCCTTCGAGGTCGGGGCAGAGGGGCCGGCGGGCGGGCGGGCGGCAGGGCGGGGGCCGTTTCTCGTCCTCGGCGTGCCTCGCCGCCTCTCCAACGGGCTCCGAGCCGCATTTGACGGACGCGCTCGGCGGCTCCCCGTCGCGCCTCCCGGCCGGTGCCATCCAGGCCCTCGCCCGCCTCCCGCCCTTGCGCGGAGCGCTTCGCCCGGCCGCTTTGCAGGCGCGGCGCGCAGGCCTCGAGCCGCGCCTTTGCGCCCGGTCCGGTCCGGCGCGGGGCGGGGCGCCTGCCGCGCAGCGGCTCTTCGGTTGGGGAGGCGCGAAGGCGACCCGCCAAGGGGGCTCGGGGGGACGCGGGGCCTTGCCGGGTGTCGAGCGCCTCGCAGTCGCCAAGGGAGAGGATTCCCTGGCAGGCGCGAGGGCGTTGTAATAACCAGAACTAGTTAGCTACCGCCCTTCAGGCCAACGGAACACGCACCTTAGAGTGGTTTACAAAGCGTGTCATTATTATCCCAACCACAACAATCCCCTGTGAGGCGGGTGGGGCTGAGAGAGCTCAAGAGAGCTGGGACTGCCCCAAGGCCACCCAGCTGCCTTCAAGCGGAGGAGCGGGGAATCCAACCCGGCTCTCCAGATTAGAGCCTGGCTTGTCGTTGTGAACGGGCCAGCAGTTGGTTCAGATGTATTCACTTAATGCGAGTCGAATGTACCAACACCAGTTTGACCTACAACTTTAGTTCTGCGCTCAGACGGCTTCAGTTCCTCAATAGGCCTCACCTCCAGTTTTTGAAAGGCCTTATCTTGACCCGTAGGAGTGAAGATTTGAACCTGGGTCTCCCAGAACAGCTGCAGTATCTGGGTTCATCTGTGGAAAGACGCTGTGCACAGGCTCCAGTCCTCTGTAACCCTAACCCTGCTGCAGTAGGGGGGAGGACAGTTCAAAAGTCTGGGCAGTGTGGCCGTGTGATCCCTGCCCCATGGTGTTGCAAGCAGGGCAAGGCTCGTGGCCTGGTGCTTTGCACCAAGACTTGGAGAACTCGGAAGAGGAAAAGCTTTTGCTCCAGGACGCAAGGGCCACAGTTTCAAGCCAGTGAAAACACTCCGAGCCCACCCTAAAATGGCTGGGAGGATCTATTTATTTATTTATTGCGTTTCTAGACCGCCCTCCCCGTCAGACGGTCTCAGGGTGGTGTAACCGCATACAATGTGTAACATGCAGTTAAAAAAAGGCAAAGCCCACGTCCTTGCTGAGTCAAAAGGCCCTCCTCTTTTCTCAGCTCTAAGGGAAACTTTCCCATGTCACCTAGCTGGTTTCAGCCAGTAGCTGTTTACTGCTTCTGGTCTTGCTGGCCGAGCGTTTCTCTGCTGCGCGGTTACACTCAAGGCCAGGCAAAAGGTGCTTTGAGTTCAAGCTGGGGGGGGGGAAGGGGGAGGCTGTGCTTTTGCTCCCAATGGCCCTGGTCCAACTGGAGACCCTCAGGGTTGATTTTCCACAAGGAATCTGCTGTGCAAGTCCCTGTGACAACCACGAGTTCCCATTTTGACTTGATTTGCACAAGCAAAAGAATGGGGTGCCAGCATGGGGAAGACTCGAGTTCAAATCCCTGCTCAGCTGTGGAAGCTCACTGGGTGACCGAGGCTTTCTCGTTCTCAGCCTAACCTACTTATTGGTTATTTCTTGAAAAAAATTCAGTTGACACCATGTGTAGTTTGAGCTTAAAACAATAAAGAATTATTTGTTCATAGGAAAACATAAGAACGCATAGTGAAAAAATACAGACTTAGCTAACAAACTGCATGTTCTCAGTCGAGAGGCAGAAAAGCAATGGTCTTCAAACAGAAAAGAACATTCTGGAAACTGCAAATGACCGACATTTAAAACAGCCAATAAACAAGTCAAATCCTCCCTCATTATATTAACTCAACCCACTGCTTTCTCCAGCAACCTTGTGTCTATTTTAACTTAGTTACAAAGTTAGATAACTTCGATGGTTGTGGGTTTTCCGGGCTGTATTGCCGTGGTCTTGGCATTGTAGTTCCTGACGTTTCGCCAGCAGCTGTGGCTGGCATCTTCAGAGGTGTAGCACCAAAAGACAGAGATCTCTCAGTGTCACAGTGTGGAAAAGATGTAGGTCATTTGTATCTACTCAGGAGGGGTGGGGTTGAGCTGAGTCATCCTGTAAGAGTTTCCCAGGGTGTGGAATGCTAATGGCGGGAGGCTTCACTGTATCCTGAGGAGGTTCTTTTGCATATGGATTGGTACTTGATGTGCTAATCTTCTCTGCAGGGCTATTGTCAAGGATAGAATGTTTTGTTGGCCTGGTGTTTTTCAGAACTGGCAACCATGCTCGGTTCATTCTTAAGGTTTCTTCTTTCCTGTTGAAGTTTTGCTTATGCTTGTGAATTTCAATGGCTTCCCTGTGCAGTCTGACAAAGTAGTTGGAAGTGTTGTCCAGTATTTTGGTGTCCTGGAATAAGATACTGTGCCCTGTTTGAGTTAGGCTATGTTCAGCCACTGCTGATTTTTCAGGTTGTCCAAGTCTGCAGTGTCTTTCATGTTCTTTTATTCTTGTCTGGATGCTACGCTTTGTGGTCCCGATGTAAACTTGTCCACAGCTGCAGGGTATACGGTATACTCCTGCAGAGGTTAGGGGGTCTCTGCTGTCTTTTGCTGATCGTAGCATCTGTTGTATTTTTCGGGTGGGTCTGAATACTGCTTGAAGGTTATGCTTTTTCATAAGCTTTCCCATCTGATCAGTAATTCCTTTGATATATGGCAAAAACACTTTTCCTGTGGGAGACTGTTTTTCTTTGGTTGTTTGCTTCATCCTGGGTTTGATTGCTCTTCGGATTTCATTTCTGGAGTAGCCATTTGCCTGAAGTGCGTGGTTTAGATGATTAATTTCCTCATTTAGCAAGTGCGGCTCACATATCCGTCTTGCACGATCCACTAATGTTTTCATTATGCCTCTTTTCTGTCGGGGATGGTGATTGGAGTTTTTGTGTAGGTACCGATCAGTGTGAGTTGGTTTCCTGTAGACCTTGTGACCTAACTGAAAGTTTGCTTTGCGGATGACCCAGGTATCCAGGAATGGGAGTTTTCCCTCGATTTCTTTCTCCATGGTGAATTGTATGTTCAGGTGGATGTTGTTGAGATGATTCAAAAACCCCATCAATTCTTCCTCCCCATGGCTCCAAATGATAAATGTATCATCCACAAACCGGAACCATACACTAGGTTTGTGGGGTGCTGATTCTAGAGCTGTTTTTTCAAAATGTTCCATGTAGAAGTTTGCTATAACTGGGCTGAGTGGGCTCCCCATGGCCACCCCATCCATCTGTTCATAGAATTCGTTGTCCCATTGGAAGTAACTGGTTGTCAGGCAATGGTGGAATAAGGCTGTTACATCCTCTGGGAAAATCTGATTAATAAGTGCAATGGTGTCTTTTACTGGAACCTTGGTAAACAGGGATACAACATCAAAACTGACAAGTATGTCTTGTGGATTGAGTTTCAGAGAACTGATTTTGTTGATGAAATCTGCTGAATCTTTGATGTAAGATGAGGTTTTCCCGATGTGGTCCTGCAGGAGATCTGCCAGATGTCTAGCTAATTCATATAGCATTGCATTAGATAACTTCCTTTTTGTTAACAACAATGGTTTAGCTCTATAATAACTAGAGTATTGTTGACTTGAAACCTCCAACACTACCATACAGGGTTGTTGTGAGGATAAAGGGGAGGAGGGGAGAAAGATGTCGCTGCTTTGGGTTGCACTTGGGGCGAGAAATGAGGTATAAATGTTGTATCTCTTCCAACTAAAGGGAGTGAATCATATTTAGAAATAGATCCAGAGGAGTTAGCCGTGTTAGTCTGTAGTAGCAAAATCAAAAAGAGTCCAGTAGCACCTTTAAGACTAACCAATTTTATTGTAGCATAAGCTTTCGAGAATCAAGTTCTCTTAGTCAGATGCCTGATCCAAACTGGCCACATACAGAAGAGGAGGGGAGAGAGGGAAAGAAGGGGACATATATCACAAGGGGACAGGATGCAATTAGCGGGGAGGCAACCCAAACATTCCTTTGCTAGTAAATGTAAACATCTCCTTTTGGTGTGGAGTCAGTTTGCCGTGTTTGTTTGGAAAGTGTCCAATTCCTATGTAGTATAAGCCTTCGATAACCACAGCTCTCCCTGCCAGATACATCTGACAAAGAGAACTGTGGTCTCCGAAAGCCCACACCAGGCGTCACTGGGCTCCCCCAGACCACGCCTCTTTAAAGGAAATCTGTTACCTGTGATAATGTGATAACCATTCATAGTCCCTATTCAGTCCCAGCTTGACAGAGTCAAATTTGCATATGAATTCCAGTTGAGCAGCCTCCCGTTGGATTTTGTTTTTGAAGGGTTTCTGTTGAACCACAGCGACTTTTAAGTCTTTGATGGAATGTCCTGGTAGGTTGAAGTGTTCTCCCACTGGTTTCTGGACGTTTCCATTTCTAATGTCAGATTTGTGTCCATTTATTCTTTTGCGTAGAGGTTGGCTGATTTGTCCAATGTACAGAGCAGAAGGACATGGTTGGCACATGAGGACATATATCAGATTGGAGGATGAGCAGCTGTAAGAGCCAGAGACAGTGTAGTTGATGCCATTGGGTCCTGTAATTGTATTCCCTGGGTAGATATAGGGGCAGAGCTGGCATCTGGGTCTGTTGCAGGGCCTGGTACCTCTGCTGGTGACTCTGCTGGCCGATTCATGGTTGTGAGTGAGAAGTCGTTTAAGGTTGGGGGGCTGTCTGTAGGCAAGGAAAGGTCTTCCACCCAGGGCTTCTGAGAGAGAGGTATCATTTTCCAGGATGGGTTGTAGCTCACTGATGATACGTTGGATGGGTTTGAGCTGGGAGCTATAGGTGACAACCAGTGGTGTTCTGTTGTTAGTTCCTTTAGGTTTGTGCTGGAGCAGGCTGTTTCTGGGTACTAGTCTGGCCCTGTTGATTTGTTTCTTCACTTCATTTGGTGGGTACTGTAGTCCCAAAAATGCTTGTTGTAAATCTCTTAAGTGTGAGTCTCGGTCGAGAGCATTGGAGCAGATACGATTGTAACGTAAGGCTTGGCTGTAGACAATAGACCGAGTGGTATGTTTAGGGTGGTAGCTGGAGGCATGTAGATATGAGTATCGGTCTGTCGGTTTCCGGTATAAGGTGGTATTTATCCGTCCATTATGTAGTTGTACGGTGGTGTCCAGGAAGTGTACCTGTTGTGTAGAGTGGTCCAGGCTCAGGTTGATAGTAGGGTGAAAGTTGTTGAAGTCCTGATGAAATCTCTCAAGGGCTTCCTTCCCATGGGTCCAAATGATGAAGATGTCATCCAGGAATCTTAAGTATAGTAGTGGTTCCAGTGGATGGGAGCTGAGGAAGCGTTGCTCTAAGTCCGCCATGAATATGTTAGCATATTGTGGTGCCATGCGTGTGCCCATGGCTGTGCCATTCACCTGTAGATATAAGTTGTCACCAAATTCGAAGTAATTGTGAGTGAGTACGAAGTGACAAAGTTCAGTGGTGAGGTGTGCTGTGGTTTTGTCCGGGATAATATTCCGTATGGCTTGCAGTCCATCTGCATGTGGGATATTGGTGTACAGGGCCTCCACATCCATGGTTGCTAGGATGGTGTCATCTGGTAGTTTGTCAATGGACTGTATTTTCCTGAGGAAGTCAGTGGTGTCCCGTAAGTAGCTGCGTGTGCTGGTGGCATAGGGCCTGAGGATAGAGTCCATGTATCCCGAGACTCCTACTGTGATGGTGCATTTTCCTGAAACAATCGGGCGTCCTGTGTTACCTGGTTTGTGGATTTTGGGTAGTAGGTAGAATCTTCCTGGTCGTGGTTCCTGGGGTGTGTCCGTATGGATGCATTCTTGTATGTCCACGGGGAGTGTTTTTAATATTTTATTGAGTTCCCTTTTGTATTGCTCCGTGGGGTCAGAAGGTAGTTTTTTATAGAATGTTGTGTTGGAGAGTTGTCTTTCTGCTTCTTGTATATAATTATGTTTGTCCATGATGACCACTGCTCCGCCTTTGTCAGCTTCCTTGATTACGAACAAACAAACAAACAAACAAACAAACAAACAAACAAACAAACAAACAAACAAACAAACACGGCAAACTGACTCCACACCAAAAGGAGATGTTTACATTTACTAGCAAAGGAATATTTGGGTTGCCTCCCTGCTAATTGCATCCTGTCCCCTTGTGATATATGTCCCCTTCTTTCCCTCTCTCCCCTCCTCTTCTGTATGTGGCCAGTTTGGATCAGGCATCTGACGAAGAGAACTTGATTCTCGAAAGCTTATGCTACAATAAAATTGGTTAGTCTTAAAGGTGCTACTGGACTCTTTTTGATATTTAGGAATGTTTCTCCTAACTTTAAAAACTCCCAGCAAAATGATAACCAACAGAGCAAGCAAAAAGAATAAGTAGGCTCTTTCTCCTTGCTGTGCTACTTTTCTGTTTGCGGTGAGTGTTTATGTGAAGGAACATTCTAAAGCGGGATGCCTCACCTGCATTCTGAAGTCGTGCGATCTCTTCTGCCCCCTTGTTCTCTTGCACGTGTGAACTAGGTCCAGTTTTAAGGCTGTTGGGTTTTCAGTTTCAATATGACCTCAAGAGTCGATATTTATTGAAAACTTCAGGCATCCCAACTAAACGTGAAATGTCTTCTGTTAAAATCAATGGGCTGTGAGATGTCCTTCGCTCTTCCTTTGAAAAAGGCATGTAAAACCACTTAATTTGGGCTAGACTGTGTTTGCTTAAACTAATTCTGTTCTCTCCCCTGCCTGGATATTTAATTTAAAAATTCCCTTTGCTACATACAAGCCCCTTTAAGCCAAGGAACATTGCTTCAAAAGACCCACTAGAAATACATCCAGAGGAGTTAGCCGTGTTAGTCTGTAGAAGCAAAATAGAAAAGAGTCCAGTAGCACCTTTAAGACGAACCAACTTTACTGTAGCATAAGCTTTTGAGAACCACAGCTCTCTTCATCAGATGTATCTGATAAAGAGAACTGTGGTTCTTGAAAGCTTATGCTACAGTAAAGTCGGTTCATCTTAAAGGTGCTACTGGACTCTTTTCTATTTTACTAGAAATACAGAATTTTCTTCCCTGGGCTCTAGAGTGTTAGATGGTGGTGATGTTTTCCCACATAAATGTCCCTATATGTGGATCTCCAATTCCCTTTGTTTTGGTTGTCTTAAGTTCTTCTGGCTGTTCTTTGTTGGATAAGGAAAGAAAAAGCTAGAGACTGCAGCAGTTGCCTTCACTGGCAATTTGAGTGCTCGGAGTGTGATGAAGTGTTTAGATAATTCTCATTACAAATCGTGCGAGGCCCCCATCTGTTTGCATGCTAATTTCCACCTCCTCTGGTGTCCCAGTGGTTCCCTGGCAACTGTACTGAGTGCCTGTTTCTCTGTGTACAGGAAGAGGCCTGGAGAGTGTCTTGTGTGTGGAGCAGAGGAAGGACTGCTGTTGATCTCTTCGGAGACCATGACGGGTTGCATGGAATGCTTTCTTGTTTCCTCTGCCGATGGACTGTGGCTAGGGCTTGCGCACCAGCCAGAGCCCTGGTGGCCTGAAGGTGGGATGCAGATGTGAGCTGTGGAAAACATAGGGGGCATTAATCACAGCCACCCACCCCAGAGCTATGGCAAGCACTGGAATGGGGACGGTCCCACCTTGCCCTTTTTTGGCAAGGCTTAGATGGTTTGTCTGTGCCCTGCGTGATCTCCACGTCTCCAAAGGACTCCTCAGCAGTTTGCGTTGTTGGCCAAGAGCACCGTGTGGCCACCGCGTGCTTGTAGTTAACGCTCCTGCAAATTTTCCTCTTTACATTCCTACTAGTCTTGGCTCGTCTAACTGGGCTTTTCTTCGGGTGTTCCTCAGACCTGGTGTGTTTATATCTGTTACCTTCTCCATCCACATTTTACAAGTGGCGACATCGGCTGCTGCCACACCAGGCCCAGTTGGTTTCTTTGGTACCACGTGCTCACGCAGTTGCCCTTTACAGTCGCCAAAGAAAGAGCCACTCTTTGCCATTTGCCAGCTTCAGACCTCCCCCTGCCCGTGTGCTGGAGGCTAGAGGCTGACCAGTGTATTTATTGGTCTCTCGCCTGCAGGTTCTCTGCCGGTACCGACCCATATGGAACATTGAGCTGCGTTTGCAGCCCACTTTCCTCGCTGGGATCATGAAGGAGGCAGGTAGGTGCTGAGTAGTATTGATACCGATAGTATCGATTCACAGAGGATGTGTGCAGCAGTGATTTTTGACAAAAGATACTACTTGAGAGCGATCCTAAACTTCTGACTTTTGAAGTTTGGTATGAGCTACAGCAGATGGAGCAGCATTTTACACGGGTCATGCATTCTCACATGCTGTCTTACCACTGGAAAAGAGTACTGCCGTCTTCCAGGCTGATCAGTGCCTGGAAAAACAGGTTTTTCTCCATTCTGTCCTGCATATTCTCAGTTATCTCTATTTTTGGACTGTGTTGCAAAGGCACAATTTGACTGAGTAAATTTAAAATACATAGATAGGGATTGAGGGGCAGTCAGAGATGCTTCCACTGGTTTGGATGTCCATGAAAATGACTTTACTGCCCCATGCGTGGGGTTGCCCTGCCAGGGTGTGACGTGGGCCGATTCTCTCTTCCATCTCCATGGAAGAGTGAGGGGTGGGTGCCCGCAGTGTGGACTCTTCTGCTGTCACGTGGGGTCTTTTGAAACAGGTAACCAGCCCCCCGCAATGGTTCCCCAGAGAGGCAAGTACATGACGAAGGACATCCCGCGGATGGGGAAGTACTACCAAGTGCCGCTGCAAATCCCAAAGGATTTCTTTCGGAGTGTTATTGAAAAGGGTAAGGAACTGAAGGCGCTCTAAGCTCTTGAGCAGCCAGCCTCTGCTCTTCTGAAAAAGGGTCGTGCGAGGTTGGGAAGATCTCTGCCTGAGACCTTGGGGAAGTGCTGCCAGTCAGAGCAGATGGCACTGACCTTGATGGGCAGAGGGTCTGGCTCTGCCTGTGTCCGTGTCTATTGCTCCATTCATTCATTCATTCATTCATTCATTCATTCATTCATTCATTCATTCATTCATTCATTGGATTTGTAGTCCACTTTCCCTGCAAAGCAAGCTCAGAGTGGATTAAAACAATAGAATATATTCAATAACAATTAAAAATTTATAACATTATATACAATATAAACAATTAAAAATATTCATTGCTGGAATATACTGGATATTATATAGTATTAAATATATGATACATATTGTTAGATTATATTATATGTTATTGAATAGCTATGTTATATAGGGTTTAGGATGGTTAAGGATTATATATTAAGAGGTAGTAAAGTTAATTAGATGAAGGGAATGGAAAACTGTCGGAAGTCAACGGGAAAGGGGGGGAAAGGGGGGGATATTACTATATGGGGGAGATAAAATAATGTGTTGTATGTGTGAATTGATATAATGACCGATCCAATACAAATTCTTATTTAAAAAAACAATTAAAAACTGGTAGCAGCAACAGGGGAGTTGTGATTCCACAGCCCTCCTTCAGCAGCGCTTATAGTACATCATGGGTTCCATGGGAACCTCCTTCCCTTACAAGAAGCCACTTGAAATCAATGAGAATTTCCCCAAATGTCATATATAGAGTCATATATTCATTTAGTACGTTTTTATCCTGCCCTGATTCCAAGGAACTCAGGGAATTGTATATGATTTTCTACCTTCCTTCATTTTATTCTCACAACAACCCTGTGAGGTAGGTTAGGCTGAGGAGTGACTGGCCCAAGGTCACCCAGAAGGCTTCAGAGCAGATTGGGGATTTGAACCTTGGTCTCCCCTGGTCTCCCAGGTCCCAGTCCAGCACTAGCCACTCCACTGCACTAGCTGTATTGTGGCACACTAACCACTATGAAACACTGTGAAACATATGTGGAGTGTGCCCCCAAGTCATAGCTGACTTACGGCAACTCCTGGTGGGGTTTTCATGGCAAGAGACTAACAGAGGTGGTTTGCCATTGCCTGCCTCTGTAACCCTGGTCTTCGTTGAAGGTCTCCCAATTGCTAACCAAGGCCAACCCTGCTTAGCTTCTGAGATCTGACAAGATCAGGCTCACCTGGGCTGTGCAGGTTAGGGTGTAAAACATATAATTAATATAAAAATAGGGGTGTGGAAACGGCCAGCTCTTACTCATTGGCTCTCCTAAAGTCATCTTGAATGCACAGAAATAGCAGCATTTGACCAATTGCCATAAATAATTCACAGAGAACTCCTTCAAACCATTATCGTACCCTGGAAAAAGTTAGCTAAATATTCTTCTTGGCAAACTTTGACTTGTATCAAGTAGAAATGAGGAATGCAGGGTTAAGTTCCTGGTCGAAGTTGATAGCTTCAGGGTTAGGGTCTGAGTAGAAGAGCAAGATCCGAGTCCGGCAGCACCTTAAAGACCCACCAGATTTCCAGGGGGAGGGGCACTTGACTCTTGAAAGCTTTCACCGTGCTCTTTCAGAATGAGCGGCCAGGATTTCCGGGACTAAGGAGTGTGATGGGGCTCGGTAGGTTGAGCTGGGTGGGTGTTGTGGGTGTAAGGCAAAGTTCTGAATGGAGGAGCCTAAAGCTTTGTACAGCTGTGCTGTCTGACCTTAGAAACAAAAGTCTGTGATATTATGTAGGCACTCATTGAGGAGTGTTGGCCCAGATGTTTTGACTATAGGGAACCTTAATGGATTTTAGTGTGGACCTGATTGAATGGTTTTTATTTTGGTTAATTTGGGGGTAGAAGTACTTTCCTTACTTTGTAAACTGCCTTCCAGAAACTCCTACTGAGGCTGCCCATCTCGATGGCAGCATAAGTATTTATTTAGTGCATTTTTACCCCACCAAGGACCTCCAGGTGGCATACACGATTTTCTTTTACTTTACTTTCACAACAACCCTGTGAGGTAGCTTAAACTGAGAGGCGTAACTGAATCATAGTTACCCAGCAAGCTCCCGTAGCAGAGCGGGAATTCAGATCCTGGTCCTAGTTCTGGACTACCTTTTCATTTCAAGTTCTTGTAGACTCTCTGAATCTCTGTAAGCCCCTCTGTTTCCCAAACCCAGGCAGCCTGCCCGCCATGCGCTTCGTCACTGCTGTGGGTGTGGCGCAGCCCCAGTTCCTGGAGCCGGTGTCGAGAGAACTTTGGATGCGCCTCTGGAGTCGGGTAAGTGTTCTGGACTGGCGATTCTGATGTGATGTTTCTTTGCTCCTCACTATTAAGCCCCCAGGGTGCAGGGGCAAGAAACCTGAAATGGCCTTGGCTAGGTTTGCACAGCATTTGATCCCTTGAGGCAAATGTAGCCACATAAGATTGGTATATGAGGATCTGTTAAACTTTGTCCACTGCCTGCCCAAGATTGTAAAAAAAAGTTGAGAAGCGCTTGGTAGATTTCTGCCTTGGGTTGCCAAGTGACCCAGAGAAAACCTGCTGCCCCTTCAACAGGGGTATCACGTGGAAATGGGGGGCTGCGGTTTTCCTTGCAGGGAGGTAAATCAGATGACCTGGTGTTTGCTGCAGGTGAAATCGATACTAAAGGGGCCGTTATGGGACCGCTTTACAAGTGGAGACCACTCGTTTACAGCCTGCTAATGGGTTTTATTTTAGCTGGGTTGACACAAGTTGTGCAGGTGTGGAGCTTGTAAGATAAGTAATATACTGGCCATAGCACTCTGAATTCCAGAGCTTCCTGCGCTGTTCTGCTTCCTGCCCCCCTTCTCCTTTCAGTCCCCTTGAATGAATCTGAGGCTAACAAGATTTGTTCACATGAGATCATGTTCTCCGGTCAGGTGACCAGCCTCCTCATTGAGCACAGTTACGGCTTTTAGACCGATTAATTCTGTTGGAAGTGTTTGCTCTGTGCCCAATCCGTTCTTTGTCCAGAAGTCTTAGTAACCGCTTGCCTTCTCTCTCCAGGATGAAGACATTCTCGATCAAGAGAGTATTTTGGCAGTACGTTCCTCTCCTTGCTTGCTCTCGCTTTGCTCTCAGAGCCAGACTAGATGTGGCAGTGGCCACGGCTCCGTCCTGAGGCTGCCAGCTAGAGGCTGCAGCGTGTGCCGTGCAGTCCCGAGAGGGGAGCACTCAGAGCGTCTTTGCAGAAGGACATTTTTTCAGTGTCTTGTATGCTCGGTGTGATGGAAGCTCTGCAGCTGGATGTGTGACTTAAATAGAACTCATTGCCAAAAGATGAGAGTGCTGGCTTTGGTGGGTAGGCACAGCAGCAGCTGTTAACCACGGTGGCTAAATGGCGGCGCACCTGGATACCCGTTTCTAAGGCAAAAGGGGCAGAGGACGGCTGTCACTGGCGTGTCCTGTCTGTGGGATTCCAGGGTGCCGTGGGCTGCCCCTCATCAGAAACGGAACCAGGGGGGTCTTTTTTCGGATCCAGCCGGGCTGCAGCTCCGTTTTGCTTTGCATGCCCAGGGTCCCAGGTCCCATTCCTCTCCTCTCCTCTTAGCAAGACTGAGAGAAACTTACCCTGAGACTCCAGGGAGCCAGGAGCAGCGGCGGTCCGTGTCCCGGGAGTGGAGCGAGACGGCTGCAGATGCAGCAAGCGAATGTACTGTGCTGAACGTAGACTAGTTTTACCCAATTAAAACCTGTGGACGTGGCCTTTGATCCTGTTAGGCATGACAGCGCCTGCCTTCTGTGTGACGGTGTGCGTGTTTCTCCTCAGGCTGCAGAGCAAGCAGGTTTACCCTTGGATCAAGCCAAGAAGCTTCTGGAAATGAGCACCTCGCCTGAGGTGAAGAATCGCCTGAAAGCCACAACAGGCGAAGCGCTGAGACATGGGGTGAGAGACGCTTGTGCTTCTCCCAGGCAGTCCTTTGGGAACAACTGGGCATCTTTTATGACGGGTCCTTTTGGGTCAGAAGAGCCCCGGAGGGAATCGGGCGCTCAGGAATCCAGACCTTTCAGTCCTTTCGCAGTCTTTTCAGGGCTGTTGAACCTGACAGCAGCCCCCTGACAAGCTTCCCTTTGGGGCTCCCTTCATGTGAAAAGTGCACAACTTTCCCTTCTCCGGAGGGGCTAGGGTCTCTGGAGGTTTGTCCTGCTAGTGCCGTCATCCCTTCAGTGCCCTGATTGACTACTCAGGATGTGGAGCCCATTGTTTAAAAGGAGCCAGCCGGGTGACCTTGGGTCGGTCACAGCTTCTCGGAGCTCTCTCAGCCCCACCTACCTCACAGGGTGATTGTTGGGGGGATAATAATGACACACTTTGTAAACCGCTCTGAGGGGGCGTTAAGTTGTCCTGAAGGGCGGTATATAAATCTCCCGGATCCTAGTCTGGACCTCTCACCACTCCACCCTGCTGGCCTGCGGGGGGGGGGGGGGAGGCACTGGCTTGGCAGGTGGAGGAAGTTCCACCGTCTGAATCAACCGAATGAATACCACGGTGGAGTGGAGCATACCACTGTCACGGCAGAAAGAGGCGCTCTCCAGTAGCTGGTCTGTTGGTTGCCCCGCCAGCTGACCCTTTTTGCCTTGGGCCAGATTGGCTGAAGGGTCACCGCAGGCTGGAGAGAAAGTCACGGAAAGACCAGGAAGATAAGCCTATATAGCACCTTGACTAACGAACTAAAGAAAAATAAATACACCATAAATATGAAGTGAAAAATGTGTTGTTCGTTAATTTCTTATTGCAAATTCAATTTCAAACACTTTTATTTATTTATTTTCAATTTCTATTCCACCCTCCCCAAACTGGCCAGCTCAGGGCGGATTACATTCTGCAGTCAAGACGGCTACAATAAAGTGCTAATGTGTATTACATATGTGTAACAATAAAGTGACCAGCGCTTATAAATTTAAAGTGAAAGTGACTTAATACAGGATAATAAATATAGATTATACAAACTAGGCAAATATATCCCATTCATAAGGAACAATGTTCCACAAATCCAGTGGGGCTGCTACTCCAGTTCTTTCTGCCGCATAACTGTACTGGGGGAGCGGGCATTCACGTCCCGTTTCTGGTCTCCGCCTTCCTGGCAGTTTCAGAAATCAGAGAATACCAAAGTATACCAAAAGAGGCATCCCTGGCAAGTGCCAATGTGATGCTTTCAGGCAGCTGTCCGAACATGAGCACACCCGTTGCAATTACGCGGCACTTCTGGACTACTCTGATGGCGCTCTCTTTGTGACCTTGGATTGTTACTCTTTATTGTTTGATTGTGACTGCCTTAGGGTATTGTATTAGAAATAAACAGTGTGTAGACCACCCAGATATCGTACAACAATAAATAAACTGCCTCTCGGAACACATTAGAAAAATTCATGATAAGGTGTATTCCAATAAATTGTGCAAACAGTGCAATAACAATATCAATCCATACACTCATGTGTCTAATGCAGACAAAAAAATCCTGTACAGAATATTCTATAGAACCCCCCCTAAGGTACAGAAACCCCAAGGACACTACGCTCTAGATCATTATTTTGTAGCAAGACAACAATTCTACAGAGTATTCCAATGTGTCTTCTAGACTTTTTTCATGCAGATTAAAGGTGTTGCGACGGGGTGCGCTGCAGCCCCTAGCATTGCCAATATCTTCATGGCGGCATGGGAGGCAAAATACATAATGAACACAACCAACCCCTTCTACGACCAGATTTACATATTCAGGAGGTACATTGATGACCTTTTTTTTCCAGTATATTTATTGTACGATATCTGGGTGGTCTACACACTGTTTATTTCTACTGCTTGCTGGATATTGAGCCTGTTTTTCGTTGATTAGGGTATTGTATTGGCAGCAATTGTGTTTCTAAGAGTGATTGAAATTGAATTTGCAATAAGAAATTAACACACATTTTTCACTTCATATTTATGGTGTATTTATTTTTCTTTCGTTCGTTAGTCACGGTGCCAGAGGGGCTTCTTTTCTGAAGGGTCACCACAGGCGCCAAATCTTACTTTGATGACTGATTCTGATTCTCTCTTATTCTGTGCAGAAGAACAGAGTGGCTGTCAGAACACTTGTGTGTGTGCCTTCAGACGATCTAACACTGTAGAAGCACAAGGAAGTTGTTGTTTTGTCTTCTACAATTTCTGGCACAGTGTAGCAGAAAAACATGCACAGTTTATTTAATTTTGTTTTTTAAAAAACAAAAAGAGGGAGAGAAGAATCCAAGGCCAGCTAACTCCAGGCTTGGCAAACTTAGCAAACTGCTGGGGCAGCCGATCTCTGGGCAATATTCTGGCAGACTGAGATGCTGGGACGGGGGAAGACTCCCAAGAACAGCATGGCTGCAACCGGGGCCTCCTAGTTCACCTTCTAGGTGACACACCGCATTACCCCCTGGGACTGAAGAAGTGTTTCTACTTTTTCAGGCGTTTGGGTTGCCTTCTGTTGTGGCCCACATGGACAGCGAGCCCCAACTTATCTTTGGTTCAGATCGCTTGGAACTGCTGGCAAACATCTTGGGTGAGTGCGCTGACTGGGACTGGCGTGTTCAGCTAACATGCTTTCTGCTTCCAAGAACAGCTGCGATGACTCTTGGCTGCTTGTAGGCGCCTTAAAAATGTTTAATCTTATTAAGGCTGCAGTGCTGTGCCCGTTTACCTGACTATAACCCTCTTTGACTTACTTCTGAGTAGATACCATAGGCTTGTGCAGTATGAGTTCAGAGACCGCAAACCTTACTATAGATTAATTTGTGCTGCTTTTGAGGTTCCTCTCTTAACCTTTGCTGAACCTGGAAATTTTGCCCAAACATCGTATGAATGCAGTTGCTGTTTTTGTTGCTCCTACCACATGGTGACTATTATTTTTCCTGATGGATCATAATCGTAGTCCACCATTTCTCCAAAGATCGGAGTGGGGGCTGCAGTGTATGCTTTGCACTAAAGAAGGGGAAACTGCGTCCCACGTAGATTCTGCTCCTATGTACAAAGAAAGTCCTTCCATGTAGAAGTTGATATGCCTGCCAGAAGGGCTGTAGGGGGTTTTCGGCTATGCCTAACTTCTTAGGAGATGGCCTGACATCTAAAATCCAAGGCACTTGGATTTTATTTTACCTTTTGTATAACGACTTTTGTTTGGCTTCATCCAGTACGATATATTTCTCTAGGGTATTGCTCTTCATCTGTTCCCTACATGCCAGATCACACAAATACCGTGTGGTTTGCCATAAGGTATTTTTCCAGGGTTTACTGGTCTGCTGCTGGGCTAGGGCACCACCTCAGTGGGTCTGTTCCCAGGAGACTCCTGAGTGGTGAAAGCCATGACCAGGTCCTTTTCTAGGGAGCCGTTTGTCCAGGGAGCTTTGCCTGAGGAGGAGAGGCACTCTCTCCACTTCCCATCCGACACAATTGGTTGCATTATTTTTTTTATTATTTATTTATTTATTTTTTCAATTTATATACCGCCCATCCCCAGGGGCTCTGGGCGGTGAACAGTTAAAATCGATAAAAACAAGAACTAAAATCAATATACAAATAATAAAACAAATTAACAAAGTGCCGTGGTGGGGAGAACCCTCCCCCACCCCAAAGGTGGGAGGCCGACATGGCACTGCCCCCTTCAACCACCGAATGCCTGGCGGAACAGCTCTGTCTTACAGGCCCGGCGGAACGATAATATGTCCCGCTAGGCCCGGGTTTCCACTGACAGAGCGTTCTACCAGGCTGGGGCCAGGACTGAAAAGGCCCTGGCCCTGGTTGAAGCCAGGCGGGCTTCCTTAGGGCCGGGGACCACAAGTAAATATTTATTCGCTGATCGAAGCGATCTCCAGGGAATGTACAGGGAGAGGCAGTCCCGAAGATATGCCGGTCCCAACCCGCTCAGGGCTTTAAAGGTAAGAACCAACACTTTGAACCTGATTCGGAATTCAACCGGAAGCCAGTGCAGCTGGCGCAGGACAGGTGTGATGTGTGACTGGTAAGGTATACCAGTCAGGACCCGTGCCACCGCATTCTGGACCAGTTGTAGTTTCCGGATCAGGCCCAAGGGTAGCCCAGCGTAGAGTGAGTTACAGTAATCTAGCCTGGAGGTGACCGTTGCATGGGTCACTGTAGCCAGGTCCTGGGGCGTCAGGTAGGGGGCAAGTTGCCTGATCTGACGAAGATGGAAAAATGCAGACTTGGCAACCGCCGTGACCTGGGCCTCCATCGATAGGGAGGCATCCAGGAGCACACCCAGACTCTTTACCACTGGCAAAGTTGCCAGTGGTGTCCCATCCAGGGCAGGGAGCTGGATCCCAACATCTGGCAGCCCCCGTCCCAGCTGCAGGACCTCCGTCTTCACTGGGTTCAATTTCAGCCTGCTCTGTTTCAACCATGCCGTCACAGCCTCCAAAGTTCTGGCCAGATTGTCTGGGGCCGTGTCTGGCCGGCCGTCCATCAACAGAAAAAGTTGCATTAATCAGTTGCATTAATCAGTATACTGTGGACTCTATTTGTTAAAGTTGTTTGCTCCTTCCTGCTGACCTAGGGTTGTGTTGCTTTCCACTGACTGATGTTTTTCACAGGAGAAAAATGGCTGGGGCCTGTCCCTGCACCTTCCAAGTTGTAACTCTGAGAAGTCAAAGGAACAATATGTACAACGAAGCAAGGAGACGGACTTGGGAGCATTGGCCTTACTGGTTTCCACGGATTCAGAGCAGGATGGGTAGAGCATACCCCCTTCAGCCTGAAATAGAATGACGCGAGCGCCTGCCCAGCTCCTGCCACTTGAGACCCATCAGTATTCCCGAGTGCCAAGTGCCATGACCACAACATGTACCTGATCTGCCCCAGAAACCTCTTGCAGGTGGACAACTTGTAATGTTGTGGGGTGAGACCGTAATGGCAAGAGGGTGTGGATTAACCTAGCCAGTCGGGCCTACCAAGGTTTTGGGGAAGCCCTCTGGTGACGGTGAGAGAGAATTGGCTCTTGGCACCCTTGTCTCCTAGCTTGCTTTGCCAGCCTGCTTCAGGCATGGTGGGCATGTGGCACAATTGATAGGTGGATGGGATGGGAATGGCCCTATGTTGCAAGAGTCCAGCATCTTCGTGCCATGTGGCCACGAGTTCCTTCCACCCTCGATCCTGCCTGCCTGCCCAATATCTACATTTTTAAAGAAGATGAAATAGATTTGTTGGGTTGAACTATGACGAAGTCTGTTTCATTGATAAGAACCTTACATTGGATGGACTTTTGCTGTGAAACCTGACTTTGAGATGATATATGAGAATCAGCTCAAAGTCAGGTTTCACAGCAAAAGTCCATCCAATGTAAGGTTCTTATCAATGAAACAGACTTCGTCATAGTTCAACCCAACAAATCTATTTCACCTTCTAAAAAAAAGTAGATATTGGGCAGGCAGGATCGAGGGTGGAAGGTACTTGTGGCCACATGGCACGAAAACAAATAAATTCCTGAGTGCCTTTCAGGTATAAACAAACAGTTTCTATCTGTTATAAGTTGCTTTACATAACTTGCATAACTGGAGCTCCCCAGTTGTTGACAGGCAGGATTTTACTCTATGAAACACGTGAAGCAGAATTCTGACCTGACTTCTTCATTCTGTCTCAAAGCTATTTTATTGAACGTGGCCAAAGGCCATCACAATTGAGTAAATAAAACTATGATGATTCTGATGAAAGCTGTTTTGTTAACTTTCAGAACTTCAGATGTGGTGGTTTTCCCTAAAGGAATCCTGCTTCGCGTGCCTCTACTTTGGCTTCTGTTACTCTTTCCAAAACTCAAAACACTTCCAGGTCATCTGTGGAAGCAGTATTTTGGGGGTGATTATCATCTCTCTATCAGTCAAAAAGTTTAGAAAGCTACTTGAACTAAATAGGGTGTGATGTACATGCACTTTTATCAGATTGGCCAGGAATCCTTTTCTTTCTATCTATGCAAATGGGACAATAGTTGCCTTCTGTTTAATGCCAATTAAACACCTCAAAACTATCTGGGGAGAGGTAAATTTCATCTCATTTGGAGTTCTGACCATGACAGGAGGCAGCCAGCAGTCTGGATTGCCAGCAGCTTAGAAAAGTACAAAAAATACTCCCAAGCTAGCACAAGTTGCATCAGGAGGATGTGGCACAGGTTTGGGCCCAGCTTCTGCACCCCCTCATCACCAAGGGCACTCATTGCAGCAAGGAATATCCCAATTCTCTGCAAGCGACTGAGCCAAGACCACGGCCGTGCAGCCCGGAAAATCGACAACAACTAACAATTGAACCAAATTTTTTCTGGGCTTAGTGAATTTCACCCTTTGTTTAAATGTCTTTGCTTGAGTCTCTGTAGTGTAATACCCAAACATGCGAGAGTAGAAATTGTCCCCTTCTGGTTCCCTGCAGTCTTGGCCATGTGGCGTGCCCTCTCTGCCGGCAGTAGGCACTGAAATGGAGTGGTGATTTATGCCGATCCTCTCCTGCTGCTGTCACATCCACCCCCCACCCCACCTGAGTTCCCGGGTCACAGGCAGCAGCTGCAGGAGGGGAGGGGTCCTGTTAACGGTGTGCTGAGCCTCGCTGCCTGGTGCTGCTCTGTGTGCAGGAACCTGCCAGGGCCACAACTGTCTTAATCTCATCAGGAGCCCTGGAAGGCGTTGCTTCCTCGGTGATTCCAGCGCTTGCCAAACTCTTCACAAAACTCCACAGCACGCAGGCCAGATTGGTCACAGTTGTCTTTTTATTGCAAGCCCAAGATACCACAGACACAACAAGCGTGGAGTGAGGGGTCACAGATTCACATTTACAGGTGGTTGCTGCTTCACGGCACATATACTCGGGGAAGAAGAGGTGTGAATGGGAGGGTGGTATAGTGAAATCCCAAACAAAGACCTGGGGAGACCCTGGGCGTGATGAAGTGGATGCACAACTTTCCTACTGCCCCACACAATGTGGTGCTCTCCCTATGGTACATTACGAATCATTCATTCACAAACCAGATGGAAGCGATGGAGTGGAATTCTGCACTGGATCCTGTTGCCACTTTCCTGGGAAGGGCCTGCTCCACAGCAGAGTCCTCCTGTGTTGGATTTTGGATTCACCATCGTAGCAGGAATCGGAGCGAACAGACCGGGGCGCTCCCGACATGGCTGCTTCTCAGCTATGGCTGATGGGAGGCTCCCTCTGTGGGCGGAGGCGGGTCCTGGCCTTCTGAGGTTGCCAAACAGGAATGACACAAATGGGTGAGCGGATGCCACGGAGGATGGTGTGGTGGGTGTCGGTACCCATTTGTCAAGGAAGGGCCAGGTCAGTGATTTTTTGGGCATTTGGTTCTCTGACCTTCAGACTGAGCAGTTGCCAAGAGATCTTATTTTGGCAGAAATTCCTACAAGTACAGAAAGGAAAATGCCTAATTTCATTAATTCAGTCTGAGATCATTACAAAATCTTGCAGAAGTGTTTTCTTACACTTTGTCCTAAGTTTAACAAAGAGGGAATCCCCTAAATCAGGGGTCCCCAACCTTTTTGAGCCTGTGGGTACAATCACAAGAATGGTTACTGTAGGGAACACCATGGCATCTGCAGGCAGCACATCGGGGACCCTGCCATGAATGGACTGGAACGGATGCCAAATCTGGACCAGGTTTTACGATCAGTGAACAATCTTCTACCACTCCGTGTGTGGAAGATGCACCTCTCTTGCCGTCCACTCCATGATGTGGCTCTTCCTGACCCCTGGAGGGACCCATTCTGGAATCTCAGGGTCTGGGTAGAAGGACAGCTGTGTAGGTTTTGGGGCTGGGGATGAAGTGAGGGAGGCCAGGAGTTGACGTCCCTCCCTGTTTTCTAAGTGCCCCTCCACAGAGGAGAGGGGCAAACCGTTCCTTTTCCCTTCCTTGCGCCTGCTCACTGATCCGTTTGGCTCTTCCTCTGCGCAGCTATTATGAGCCCACAAGTGACCTTTCTGGGCATCAGAGGGAGCTGCAGCAATGGAGGGGTAATGCGCGGAAACAGTGTGCCTTCTCCATGTGGCCCTCTGAGGACATTACTCCTGGCAAAACTGAGGCTGTGAGAATTTGGGGCCGTTCTATGACCAGCAGCCTCCATAAAAGAATCCAGGTGGACCAGAGGAGGGGCTCTTTGCCAAGGCCAGTGTATTGTTGTGTTTCATTTAAGCCCAAAGGAAATGACCCAGAAACAGCAGGGCGAGGAGATCCGGAAATCGTTTTGTGGATTCACGTGCCAGGCTGAAGGAATCCTCCTCCAATAGGCATTTACAGCATTTAAATGCCCCCTGACCCAGAACATTCCCATTCTGCATTTAAGTGCTGTAGAACAAGAGTCCATTTTTATGGAAGCAAGAAAACGAGGAAGTACTACTAGGTGAAAGGTCCCCAAGGTAGGGCCTGTGGATGCCATATTGCCTGCCGACACGTTTCCTGACACCCAACAAGTTTTTTTAGAAAATGGATGGGGCCAGGTGGGGATTTTGCTTCTTACTGGGCACTGAAGATTTTATTTACTGTGCAGATTTTTAAAAATACATGGCTTTGGCAGCAGCTGCCATTACAACACAGCGATCTTCACTTGTGTGAATGAAAGTAAGCCACGGCAGCCATTCTGTGGCTGTGCCCATCCCAGTTTGTCAGAATTCCATAGGTGCCCACAGGCTCAAAGTTTTGGGGGATCCCTGCACGAGGCCATGCATGATACAGATGCAGCTGGGAACCCTGGTTTCTTCTGCTGACATGGTACATTTTGGCAGTTTCAACTAGGGATGTGCCCCCTAAAAAACCCAGGTATCTAGATCAAGATTTCAAGGATAACAACCCACCCCCAAACTAGTGTCCCTGAAATCCAGGTCAGATTCTCTGCGCCAGGTTAGAGAATCTTGGATTTAACTAACTATTATTTCCTATGAGGAAATGCTTACTCCTGGCTGTCCACTGAAGAACCCCCAAATGTCAGGAGGATTGGACCCCAGGGTCAAGTTCTATGGGCCTCTGAACAAGCTGCCCCCCCGCCCTGCCAGTCTCCCATTGTTTCCTGTGAGGAAACATTTCCAAGACACCTAAACTCCGCGGCTTGCCTCCCTCCACACCATGCTTGGGATTCTCTGGTTTGACATTACTCCCTTGCAAGCTTAACCAAAAAAGCCCAAGAGAACCAAACTGCAGCAAGAGAACCCCAGCGTCAAACCAGAGAATCCCAAGCAAAGGAGAGGCTTGCTGAGCCATGGACTTCAAAAGATGCCTGCAGGCAGCAGCATGAAGGGCTTACTGGGAGCTCGGGCAGGGGTGGAGAAGCAGGATAGGATGGGGGTCCACTCTCCTCCCCCACCCCAGCAGCCTCTCCCTGTTCTCCTGCAGCAGTGCAGAGCTTGGCCCCATCCCCACCACTGCCCTCCCATCGCCATTCGGCTCCCCCTCTGAGCTGCTTGGCTTGGCCTTGCCTCGGCCCAGCGGGGTCTGGCTCCCCAGATCAGATCCAGGCTTCATCCTGGGGAACCAGCATGGCTGAATTACACTGGATTGGCATAGATCCAGCTATTTTGTTTGTTCTCAAATCCAAATCACACATCCCATCACTAGTCTCAACCCATCGCTAACAGCACAAGAAAGCAGACCGTCACTCAGCCAACATATGGGCAGTTTGCAAGAACGCAACCTGCAGATCTGACAATGCACAGAAATTGGCTTCGGTTAGCTTTGACCTGTCTGAACTAAGTTGCATGTGAAGGAACCAAACAAATCCAGAGGGTAGGAAGGGCTTTGGAATAAACACACCAGGCTGGCCCTGCGAGGGCCAAGGCATTTCCTGTGGACTCAAAGGGGCCGCTACGGCACAAGCCGCTACGTGATGCAGCGATCAACTAGGAGATTACTGTGGGCAGCTCATTAATTTCTTAGAACGCCCTGCCCTACAGAGCTGGCACTGGGGCCTGACATGGGTTGTGCCTCAGAGGGGTTCCTTGTTTCTATGCAAAGCTAGACCAAAATAGCGCATGAGATCAGGTAGCATTTAGAGGGCAAAGTAATCAGTCGCCTGAAAAATAAGCTCCGAAGTCTTTACCAAGGCCAGACAGCTACTGTCTGCCATTCAAAAGCTCCTACATTTCTTAGGGACTCCTCTCCGCCCCAGTCCTGACACCTCACCCTCCGAGAAAACTGCACACCGCACTGATGAGAGAAGCAGAAAGCAGCAGAGAGACAGATGGGCACATACAAAACAGCCAGCGAGCAGAAACATGGCCCAGCCAAAGAAGCCCCAGCAGCAGAGGGAGACAGAAGAGGGGACAGGCTGGGACCGGAGTGGGGAGCGGCTCTCGGGGGCTGCTTGGTAGCTGGCAGAGTGCCTGCGGGAGAGGAGGGCTTCTGGTCGGAGCCCAGACCGAACGTCTGGGGAAATAGTAAGGGTTATGGGGCGGGGGGGGGGGGACGGCAGCAAAGGGGCTTGGGAATCAGGGTGCAGCCTAGCAGGGCTAGGTAGCTAGACATGAGGCATTTTAATGTGGGTGGGGGGGGGCATTTCTCCACTTGGAGGTGTAGGGGGTGCAGCATGAGGTGAACAGGGACCGCGACGGGGCATGACGTCACAGAGGTCACCCTCCAAAGCAGCCGTTTTCTCGAGGGGGGGGGGGGGCTGGTTGCTGTAGATCTGTTGGGACTCTGGAGAATCGCCAGGCCTGCCTACCCAACGCCCTGTCCCTGGGTGGGGATTACCTGTGAATTACCCAGCATGCACTGAGACACCCCTCCAGCGATGACATCACACACAGCACAAAATGGAGGCCTGTGAAATAAGGAAGCGGCAGTTTCTTTAAAACTCTCCCCCTTGACCCCCCTTTCCTGCCTGGACATTCACAGCCCGCGGACCGCCTCCCTTTGCATTATGGGGAGCGGGGGGGGGGGGGAAATCGGCACCTACTGGACTGTAACGCTGAGCATCCACTTTGCCGTTTTCCCCCTTCTCGGTGGACCCGGCGGTGCTGGCCGGAGGGAGCAGCCGAGTGACTGAAAGAAACGAAGCACGTGAGAGGCCCTTCCTTCACCCACGCCCGCCCGTGGCCCACGGCCCACGCCTGGTTCTGCCAGGCCACTGCCCTCAGGCGGGCAGGGAAGGGGGTCGCCCCGCTTGCTCCTCCTCCTGCCCTGGGACCAACAGCACACCCCGGCCCCTCCTTCCCTCGCCTTTCCTCCTCAGCCCTCCTTCCCCACCTGCTTGGGTTTCCTCCCAATCCCCCACAGCCTCCCTGAGTGGCTCTTCTCCCAGGCTATCTAGGCAGCCTCTGCAGTTCTCTGGCCCCTCCTGCCCCACCCTCAGTCCAGGGTGGGGGTTTGCTCAGCCCCCTGCCTGCCCAGCTCACGCCTCCGGCTGCTGCAACTTCCCCACTGGCTCCCTCATCGGCCTGGGGTCTGTGCTTGCCCCACCCTGGCTGCCAAGCACTCCTGTGGGCCTGGCTGAGGCCGGGGTGCCTGTGTGGCTGCTGGAGGCAGCGGAGTGAACTGCATGGCTGGGGGTTGTCGCCCCGGGTTGGGCGTGAGCATCGGCAGCTGCCACTGTGATGGGGAGAGGGGCTTGGGGATCTGTAGAGGCACCCAAGAGACTGAAAGAGGAGGCGGTGCGAGGCCTGGGGAAGGTGCCTGCTGTTGCAGTGCTAGTGGGGGGCAGTGGAGAGGGGTATGGTACTGCTGGACAGCATAAAAGGGCCAAAGAGTACCAGAACTGCCACGCCCCCAATTCTGGCTTCTCCCAGTTCTGTTCTGACAGTCACCAACTCAGCTTCGGGTGCTCCAATTTTCTCAAGTGTAAACAGGCGCTGTAAGTTGCATATGCAATATACTTTGGAGGAGGGATGTGGGTGAAGTTCAGCCTCCTCGCCTGGTTCTCTAGACTGTACATCTTTTGAGCAGAGCAGGGATACAGCTTGTCTAGTGTGTCTCCATGTAAATGCACGTGCAGGAATGCGAAGGGGTCCTGGGATGCGTTGGTGACTTGCATTTTGAACTCTTAAGTATATGACAACAATGATTATGGGTTTTTAAGGGGAAAAGTTATAGGGTGCAAACATCCACTTGGCTTTGTTAAATCAGGGCAGGACAGGCTTTTGAAGAAAATGAGTATCGCAGAAGGCGAACAGCTGTGTTAATGAAGCAAGATGGGACCCAGGCTCAAATCCCTGCCCTGCCATGGAAGTTGGCTGGCTGATCCTGGGCCAGTCGCGCTCGCTCAGCCTAACCTCCCTCACAAGATTGTTGGGAGGATAAAATGGAGGAGAGGAGAATGACGGAAGCCGTTTCTGGTTCCCATCATGGAATAAAGTAGGATGTAAATGTTTAATTAATTCACTTACTTACTTCATTTATACCCCGCCTTTCTCCCCAATGGGGACGCAAAGCCCCGTGTAGCTTTCTCCTCCACTTTATCCTGACAACAACCCTGTAAGGTAGGTTAGGCTGAGTGTGTCACCCAACAAGCTTCCGTGGCAGAGTGGGGATTTGAACCCAGAGCTTCCAGGTCTGACACTCTAACTCACTGCACCACACTGGTTCAATAAAGCACTATAGAATAATATTAATTACATAGATTAATTAAAATAAGTAAACACATGACAACATGTAACCTATGTGGCCCATACAAGAACGTGTTCTGTCGCTTGGACCACCTGTACCTGGTGAACTGGTGCTGCTGGGTGTACAGGCCGCGGTATCCTCCAGCCACGCACTCTGGGCCATCAAGTCCTGCTTATGGGGACCTTCAAGGGAACACATCAACTCCTGCACCAGAGAGACGGGAAACAGCCCCCCCCCCATACATCAGAGTCAGGTTTCAGGGCTGCTCCGGCTGCTCAGCCAAGACAGGAAGATACTTAAGCAAAAGGGGCGTTCAGAGACCCCCCCCCCCACTGACCGCCTCGTTCTCCTCCTCCGACGTTTCGTTCTCTCTCACTCCACTGCAGCAGCTGCTCACGTTCGATGAAGAACGGGACAGGGGATGCATGGCCCAGTACCCTGACGCCTGACCAGGGAGCACCCTGATGGAGGAACAGATGCCCCAAATCAACTGCTGTGATGCTGGAGAGCCAATGAAGCTGATGGGCAGCAGTTCAAGATGGACAAAAGGAAATACTTCTTTACGCAA
Source organism: Eublepharis macularius (assembly GCF_028583425.1). Taxonomy (NCBI): domain Eukaryota; kingdom Metazoa; phylum Chordata; class Lepidosauria; order Squamata; family Eublepharidae; genus Eublepharis; species Eublepharis macularius. The sequence continues at coordinate 1,437,481 of NC_072807.1, read as the reverse complement.
CGAGTGATTAAAATGTGGCATTAGGTGATGTGGTGATGGCCACAGGCCTAGATGGAGGGGACAGATGTATGGAGGAGGGGTTTATCAGGGGCTACAAGCCATAGTGGCTGAAGGGAGACTCAACATTCTGAGCCAGTAAACCTCTGAACACCAGGAGGCGACAGCAGCAGGCGGCCTCGGCCTCTATAACAACAACAAACAACAACTGCAAAAGACAGTGCTACTTGGAACAGCATACATATTACGCCGATATCTGGTTGATACTTAGGTCTCTGGTGGAAACTTGTATCAGCTTAGCAAGGCCAATCAATAATAACATGTGACCTCTGCTTATTGTTGATTGTGTTTCAGATAATCCAAATAATAATAATAATAGTACTAGTACTAGATTTATATACTACCCTTCAGGACAATTTAACACCCACTCAGAGCAGTTTACAAAGTATGCTATTATTATCCCCACAACAACAATCGCCTTGTGAGGAGGGTGGAGCTGAGAGAGCTCTGAGAGAGCTGTGACTGACCCAAGGTCACCCAGCTGGCTTCGAGCAGCGGAGTGGGGAAGCAAACCCGGTTCTCCAGGTTAGAGTCCCGCGCTCTTAACCACCACACCAGACTAGGCCCTGTTGTTAGCCCTCCAGAGTAACTGGCTGGCCGCTGTGTGAGAGAGGATGCTCGGCCCTGGGCCCCATCTTGCTCCTGGCCTGATCCCGCAGGGCTCTTCTTACGTTCTTACTGCAATTCCTCTGCCATAAAACTTGGCATCCCCTTGGGCCAAAGCCATGCTCTGGCTCAGCAGAGAGCGCCTGCTTTGGACACAGAAGACTCCGGTTGCAATCCCTGGCACGTCCCGCTAACCAGGTAGTAGGTGATATGAAGGTCCCCCTGCGCCCCCGCCCCCCCCCCCGCCGGCCCTGTGGGGCTGCCGTTGGTCGGAGTAGGCGAGGCCGACCTTGCCAGGACATGGCCGGGCTCAGCAGAAGCGTTCTCCACTCACTTGCTCTTCCTGTTTGGGAACTCTGGGGAACTGGGGCTGGAGGAGCCATCAGACTTGAGATCACAAAAGGGCCCTGGACTCTCCAGTACTTTCTGTATCCTGTCACCGACCTCTTTGCTGAAGAGAAAAGAAAAAGTTTACCACACAGAGCCCAAAGTCTAAAGTTCGCTGCGAGACCCGTTATCATTTCTTCCCTGTTTATTTTAAACAACCTTCTTTTCCTTTTGCAAATTCAGCTGCCAGGATTCCTTGATCAACAAAGACTGTCCAGGGCTTTCTATATCCTTTGAAGGACATCCTTTATTGAGGAGGAGAACAGCGGGGGCGGGGGGCACTTTTCAAGACTTCCCTTGCCATTTTCTCACTGGAAGAAGCCATGCCAGAGTTGCTTTTACCACAGATGGGGGGGGGGATACAAATAACTGTCCTTTCCCTCCCTATGGAAATAAAAGCAGTTTCCAAGGAAGAAATTGGCAGGGGAAGAAAAGGTTAAAGCCCCCCACCTCTATCCTGTCTTGCTTCTTCATAAAGCATTTGCAAAAAAGAAAAAATGTAGTTTAAAACACAGAAGAAACCACAACATGCTGGGCCATCCGGGATTCCCTAGCAGGCAGTACAGGGGCAACAGAGATTCTTGGGAAGACCACAGTGATGAAAGTGGCCCTTTTCTCTCCAGTCTGAAACATTTCATGGGTTGTTTGTGATGCAGCCGGTGACTCGGCATGCCTTGGACATTAGGGGGTGCTGCTGCATGTCTCTCTGTGTAACTTTCTTGACAGTGAGCTGCAAGCTGCTTCTGTTTGTCTAAAGTGGGAATGCCTCCTGAATCTCCGTCTCTTGGGAGATTCTCTTTCCTCCTTGCCTTATGGCCTTCCAAGGGGAACGATGCATTCTCAGAGCTCCTGCCATGAAGGCCTCCTCCACATACCCGCATGCAGCCTCGATGCTGGATTAGCTGGGAAAGTAACTGTTTAGAATAGGGCTCTTTCTTTCTGCTTCAAGGTATCTACATGAGAGGAATCTACTTCAATAAACTAAGTTCTCTCTTGTCTACAGTTTGATTGCCTGAAGATTAATTACTGCACATTGGGGGAAACACTTCTGACCAACTCTGTGACTATTCTGCTACCAAATGGAATATAAATACTTCTAATCGTTTGAACACATCTGGAGCAATCAGCCCAGTTCTTTATACCTGTTCCTTATAACGTAGATGCCAATGTTCTTTCTGGTTCTCAGCTTGTGGGACAGTGTAGTTTGGATATGGGCACACATATCAGAATTGCTTGACATAAAAAAGCCCCAACCCCTCCGGGGACTGGCTGCTAAGTCGAGTCCCTCGGAGGTATATTTCAGAGGCAGGGAGAACTGTAACAGTGTGGGTGCCATAGCACAAAGGGGGGGGGAGAGCAGGTGTTAAGGAAGACTTTGAGGCTGGGGAGGTGGTAGTGGTGTAGCACCCACAAACCAACTTTTGTACTGGATTCTCCAAATTGCTTGAAAGCTGTATTAGGAAGGAATGGCAGAATGGTTTTTTACTCATTCAACCAATCTACATTTCAGGCTTACTTCACTAGCAGCTATACTATACAGACAAGAGCCTGCCTGGATTTATAAATGTATATCCTGCAAAACCTCCCCTGGTGTTCATCCAGTTTTGCTCTCTAATGAAGCTGGAGCAGATGAAATCTGGTATTTAGAACCAGGACGTAGCCCCAAATGACCTCCAGAATGTAACCTTTTCACACACCTTCCCCCCATCCTGCCCACGCATATTCATCTAGGACATGGGCTTGATAGTTAAGGAAATATCAGCTTTAACTTTAAACATACTAACCCTCACAGCAGCAAGGAAAGAAACTTTTAAAACTGAGCCTGCTAGCATTAGAAGAGAGAGAAGCAGCAACGTTGGCTCGTAGCCTCTGCTGTCCTTGCAGAACAGGAGTCCACCAATGTGGTGGTGCCAATGGGTATCCACCATCTTTCCTGGTACTCCCCCAAAGTGTTTATAGAAAGTGGGTGGAGTCAGATGGGGCTTTTGTCCAGCAGGGCTTCTTATTAGCAACTGGAGATCTGACTGGCTGTGCTGGTTTTTAAATGGTTGCTTTGACAGCATCTGTCACCACCGTGTGTCTGAAGGTAAGTTGTGGTTATGAGAGCAAATATTTTAAAACACTATGATCATCTTAAAAGGCACACTGTTAAACAGAGCTTCTGCCTGAAATGAAGATTCATGCACAGCCACTCTCTGAAGAATTTTGTGGCTGGGCCCTGCACCCCAAGTCAGAGTTCCAAAGGTGCCCGCAGGCTCCAAAAGGCTGGGGACTGCCGGCACGGCGTATCCAGCCAGAAGGCCAAACTAGATGTGGTCCATGAGGAGACCTGTGCAGCATCTCACCGTGTTTTGTGCATTTATTAATGCATCCACAGGGACCCTAGATTTGATTAGAGCACAGTTCAGCAGAGAACAGCACTTAGCCCTACTCCCCATGGGCTGTTTTCCTGGTCAATCCACCCTTGGCTGTTTTGCTCATACCAAGAGACAAGAGGCAGGGATCAGTATATTTTCCCCTGTGGAGAGGAAATCAGGTGGGAAAAGAGATTTTGACTGGGAATGACCTGTGGGGAAAGGACTAAGCATCTCGTCCCCTAGGCTACTGATCCAATCCAGAACCACCTGTGGAGGCATTTCAGTAAAACAAGAACTGCCTGGAAGCCACACCAGGTGTCTTCCATGTGCCAGGCTTAGTTTCACACGCAGGCTCTGGCTTGTCCCTGGACTAAGGACTGTCTGTCACCTGTCCGTCAGGAGGGGGGTCACGGAGAGGGAATCAGCTGTCGTTCAAGTGGCCGTGGACCTAGACGGGCTTGGATGGGGCCCCGCGCAAGATACTCTGTGTGGGTATTTGGAGCAGAGAAGCAACCCGGGGGATGGTTTCTCTCCCCCACCCCACTCCATATCGACGACCTTGGATTAGAGTAACTGCATATTTTTGCACTGGAAGCTACAGAAACACGAGGCTTCCACAACGGTTATGCTTTGCCACATTTTCACAAACTCTGTGGTTTGGCTCAGTTTATGAATGCGGGGCAAGCAGAACTCCTGATTTGGCAGGAGAAGGGAGCAACCTCTGCACCACTTGACTTGCTTTTAAAAAATAAATAAATCCAAAAATCTTTGAAAAAGTGTTTGCCACACAGCAGGTGGTGCTAGTAGGGCCATTTCCAGATGGCTTACCTTCACGCGGGACGTCGTGCCTCGTTGCGGGGAAAATGCTAAATATCATGTTTCCTCGCGCGAGTTTTGCACGACATCGTGCAAAACTCGCGCGAGGAAACGCGATATTTCGCATTTTCCCCACAACAAGGCGCGACGTCCCGCGTGAAGTTAAGCCATCTGGAAATGGCCCAGGTGGATCCAGTCATTCTCCAAGGAGCCCTCCTCCAGCCTCAGGAGCCTGCCTTCCACTTAAGCGACTCTCCCAGCAACAGAAGAGCCACTTGAGGGGGAGGTGGGCTCATCGCACCGGACGAAGGCTTCAAACGTGAGCCAAATAAACTTGGCTCAGTGGAGTGGCAGGACCCACCCCACCGTTTACTAGTCAGAAAGCGTACGCCACATGCCTATGCCTTGGGGCTTGCTTCAAGAGCTCTTAGGATTGCAGCCGCTCTCTTCAGCCAAGATTCACGGCCACAAGTCTCTTCCTCTTGCTATACTGCAGTGTACCCCATCTGTGTTTTTGTACACCAAAGACAGAGGGGGAAAGGAGAGAGAGAGAGCTGGATTTCCTAGGATGAACCCAACGTCCCCTTCACGCACTTCCTTCTACAATGTTTGCTCCAGACAGACTAGTGCAGGGATATTTGTTTTTCAAAAAAACATACCTAAATGGGTACGAGAATGAAAGAGAGAAGAAGTAAGAGGGGAGAAAATGAAAAGGGTAACGTTCTCTGCATTCTAAAAACTGATGATCCCAATTTGATCAAGTGCAAAAAGGAAAGATCATGATCACTGGGAAAAGGGAAAGATCAGAATCCCACACCTCCCTGCTATTTCTAAGGGTTGCCCTACTCCCAACTTCTGTCCTCTTTTCTGTCCTCTTTGCCTCCCCGAGTGTGAGGTGAAATGAACACAGCCCTCACAATCCCTCCAGGGAGCGATCTCCCCGGCTCTTTGCAGAGAGGTGAGAGGGACAGCGCCTTCTGCCTTTTCAGCTTCTGTGTTTCCTGGCTGACGCTGTGTGTCTCCCTTGGCTTGAGTGTCCTTGTGCAGGAGGGCTCGTGTAGAGAGACCCACGGGCTCCTTATATGGCACTTCACGCCAGGTTTTTCCCCCCACAGGGTGGTACACAAGAGGCATTTTCGCCCACCAAGCACACTTGTCCCATTCTCTCTGCTTAAAACAACTTGGCAAAATCAGACCACTGGTGGGACAAAAGCAACAGACACACAGTTACCCATGGGAACGTCCACTAACGTAGCGCCAGAAACCTGTTTGTCTTCGGTTCCAAGAACGGCCCTTCCTCTCTGCTCATTGTCCCCATGAATCTCTGCCCGCGTCTCAGTCCAGACTCCTGTCTTCTCACAGGCTGCCCCTGGTGCCATCTCGTTCCATTCCATCCCAATCTGATTTCCTCAATCTCTTATTATTTTCTGTGGGTCCCCAATTTGAGGACAAGACCACCCACAATGTCCCCTTTCACTTTCTACGCATGAAGAACTCACCAAGTTGAAGGAACCTTTACAAAAAATGGGAACAGCAGAACCTACATAAAAATGTCTAGTAAAGGTTTTAAACAACTGATTGCGGCGATTAGATTGCCTTTAATGCCCTGGGCAAGGCCCACTGGTGACCAATTATCTATCAGATGGGAGGAGACCTCACAATCGACCTTTTGTACCCTTATCTGCAACACTTTTTTTTAAACCTTCAGGCTCCTGCAAAAAGGCACCCAGAGGGACTCAGCAGCGGCTCACGCCAATGACTCCATACAAAACCGTCGCTTTGTCTCAAGAACTGTAACTAGCAGCGCCCACAACGTCCCATTCTAACAGCACCTCTTGCCTAAACAGCCCCACGTGTGTCCATGGCTAAATCCCCCACCCCAATTCTGGCCCTGTGTTTCCTCCCCCGGTGCGTACCTCTTCTCCTCCTGGATGTTCTCGATGCCGATGGCGCTACTGCGGCGCCCATGGAAGCGGCCTCGGTTGCGTGATGGGCTTCTCCCAGGCAGGGCAAAAGACTAAAGAGGAGGAAAAGGACAGTAGGGGGAAAAGAGGAGGAGGAGGAAGGAAAAGGAACAGAAGGTGGGGACTGTAAGAGGGGGCGAAGGGTGGCAGAGCGGAGTCCGTTCCCTGCCTTTGTACCGTCAATCAGTGGTAAAAGATTTAGCTCATCCATAGAGCAGAATGTGGGAAAATGCAAGTTGGGCATTCAAGGGATGAACCAAGGAAGGAAAGGGGGAGAAACAATGAAATCCTAGAGAGAGTCTGAGATGGAAAGACTAGTGGACAGAAATGCATAAGGATTATATGGGAAAGCAACACCAGCACAGGGGAAAGATTTGCAAAGCCAAACTAGACAGTCTGCTAAGCTGCTGCTGAAAATGGCAGCCACGTTCCACCTCCCCCCCTCTGTAATGGCATGAGGCAGGCATCCGTGCATTTATTTGAATGCAGAGTTTGGCCCAGAAAAAAGAGAGAGGGGTATAGAGAGCTCCTCTTCACGGCAGCCCATACCCATTCAAGTGTGCCCTCGAGCCCCTGCCCTTCCTGCAGGTGGCATATCCCTTTTCCCTGCAGCGTTGCCACCAAAGAGACCCCTCTTTGGGGAATGAGCCTGTGTCCGACTAGCAATGCACGGAACGTGGAGTTTCCCCACATTTCCCTCCATTCCTGAAGCTCATTTAAACCCTTGAAAGGTCATGTACGGATGTGAAAGGGTATAGTATATCCTGATATCGTTAGATCTTGGAAGCCAAGCAGGGCTGGTATTTGGATGGGGGACCGCACAGGGAGATTCTGCGGAGGAAAGCAACAGAAAACCACCTCCGCTTCTCACTTGCCTTGAATGGCCCTTGCTGGTTGTAACTGGAAAGCTCAAAATCAAGATCAGGCAGAGAAATCACTGCACAGGCAGGAGACTGGAATTAAACCTCTCCTCCTACCTGTCCTGCAAGCACAGCTCCACTGAGGAGACGGGGCGTCATTTCGCCATTTGGTCCCTCCTGTCCGGTGACCAGTCTGGACTCGGGAAGATGCCTCTGCTCACTGGCAGCCACTGGTATGCCAGCCACCCTCACTCACCAGAGGGAGGAGCAAGCCAAGAGAAGCCAGATGCCCCAAGGCAAAGCGGCTGCTGGCAGAGAAGCCCAGACCAGCTCAGCATCCCACAGGGGTGAAGGGAGCTACAGCAGCGGATGCCAGAGACAGCTGCGCTGGGGCCCCTGCCAGCACGTGGGCCCCCGAAACCACCCGTGCCCAGACCCTGGGGAGAGGCATGCCAGCCAAGGGGGAAGCTGCCCTGTGACTTCTGCTACCTGCTGGTATTGATGGGTTAGGCCGCCCCTTACCCCGAGACCATCCCGCTCCGGAACATTCAGTCAATGGGAGCAGCTGGTCTCGGTTTGCTTCCTTGTCCAAGGAGGGGATCCCTGCGAGCTCTTAACAGACTGCGGGGTGTGTGTGTGTGGGTGGCATTTACAGCTGCCCTCATAAAACAACTATGCCGAACTCCGTGGATTAGGCAGATCTTTACCATCATCCACTACCCGCAAACAGACAGGCTGGTTAAAAGGTTTGACCAGCTGTTAAAGTCTACATTGCGAAAACTGGCCTATGTCAAGCCCAGTCACCGGGACTCGTTCCTGGATCCTCTGTTGTTTGCCAGGAGGGAAGCGCTGCAGGCCTCCACTGGTTTTGTCCTATTCCAGCCTTCATATGGCTGCAAGCCTCAGAGCGCATCCTGGATGACACGGAAGGCCAGTGGGTGTCACTCGACACAGGGGCCAGCCTGCCGGCACCAGAGTGCAGAGTGCGTACAGCAGTTGAGAGAACAGCTGGGACAAGCACGGGAAGAGGCCAGGCGGCACCTCTGGGAAGCCCAAGAGGCCCAATGGACTGACCGTGGAAGCTAAGCAGGGTCAGTTCTGGTTAGTGCTTGAATGGGAGACAGCCAAGGAAGACCAGGATCATTACGCCAAGGCAGGCAATGGCAAAACACCTCCGTTCGTCTCCTGCCTTGAAAAACCCTGCTAGGATTTGGGTCAGGGCTGCCTGCCTGCTATAGTGGAAGCTAAACAGGTGGAGTGCCATGACCCAGATTTTACCTGCTTGGGAGGTCCCAAACCTGTGAAGGGAGGTTTAGGGGTGTGTGGCAGGGTGTTTCTACGGGCGTGAGAGGGGCCATCGCCATACCAGCTTCTCCCCCTGCACTTGGGCTTCCTCTGTGTTTGTGGATCCGCCTCCTGCAGCAGCCGTTTTGGGGTGGCACCCACCACCCCGTGTCAGAAGTCCAAAGGTGCCCACAGGCTCAAAAGGGTTGGGGACCCCTGCTGTAAGGCAATGCTTTCCCATTCCGTAAGCTCACTGCAGAGTCTGTATAAGCATATGCACAGATTGGGGGCCAGACTGTGGTGAATATGATGGAAAGCACACAGAAAGAGAGGTGGGGGAGGGGTAGAAATCAATGAAAACAACGAAGATACACAAACATGAAGAAATTAAGAACTGCAAACCAAAAATGCAGACAACAGGAGGTCCCCAGGGGGAAAAGGAGGTGGGGCATCTCCCAGGGATGTCCCGTCTTCAACGCTTACCGCAGCAATGGCCTTGGGGCCCTCAGCGACGCTCTGGTTGAGAGCAAGGCTGGCAGTAGCCGGGCGGTTGGGTGGAGTTGCTGGCTGCTGCTGCTGCTGCTGCTGCTGCTTCCTCATGGCTATCCCCATAGTGTCCAGGCTCTGGCTACGGCCTCGGATCACTCGCTGGAAAGAAGGGAGACATGGAGACAGGCACCAAAGCAATCAAAGGACACAAACATGACATCACCTGGAGCAGCCAGGGGCAGTGCTGGGCAGGGGAGGGGGGGGCAGAGGAACCCACGTGAGTATCACCAGGACTCCCCCATCCTTCTAGAACTCAGGCAGAAATGGCAGAGTCTTAATGCTGGTATAACTACTTTGGGCCCCTCTAATTCACGTCTTCAAAAAGCACATTTTTCTGCAATTCTCTTTTCAGCAAGCGAAATACATCCCTGGACAACTGTAACTCTCCAACATGTCCACTTAGGCCAGGCCTAGACATGCAGGAGAATGAGGCGGCGGAGTCCTGAGGTGACAGGTAGAACTGGCTGCGCCACATCAAGCGGTGGGTGGGGACACTCAGATCTCTGCTGCATGTGCAACACGCTGAAGCCGTATCAGGATTGTAGAAAAAAGTCACATCTGACATAGCAATTCCAATCAAAACTGAGGGGAATCGTTTTCCCTCTGTTGTCTGTCAAAGTTTGTTTCTTTTGCCAACAGCATCTGATGGTCAACTCACTGACTAAAACGCAAGATCCTTCTCAGCTCTAATCTAGCAAGTTATAGCTTCGTCTTTTACACATGCATTTGCCATTTTATTTCTAATGGATAACAATTGTCAAAACCATCAGTTCAAACTTTTTCCAGCTCAGCATGCCATACAGGATCCATTCCTCCTCCATTCAGCAACCCCGAGAGGCAGGCTGAGCGGAGAGAAGGGGTCGGCCCAAGACCATCCAATGAACTGCAGGGCTGAGGGGGGATCTGAACCCCCGTCGCCCAGGTCCTAGTCTGGCATTCAGGCCAGCGCACCTCGCGGACTCATGACTAGTACTAAACCACAGGCTGCAGGATCAGCAGTCCCGTGAGGCGCAGCTATATTGTCGCGTCCACCAGTTCAGGCTGCAGGTCAAGAAATGGAATCCCTGCCAGCTGCTTTGAACTACATGCAGAGGTGGGGTATAAATGTTTTAATAATATTTTTAAACACCTCCAGCACACATTCAACCAACAGGTCTGGGAGAAGATTCAAGCCCAGCTCACGGAATAGTTGGCAAGGTTTTTATTCTTCTGTTTTTACAGAATGCTCTGCAAATTAATGTAACGAACTTTGGTTTCCTCCATCACAGTTCTAAAACCATGCGCACCTGTCTGCCCACTGAGCGCGAGACTTCTTGGATCTGTCAATGTGGGCTCAGGGGCATGAAAACTCATGTCACCCCTAAGTATTATTTATTTAATTACTTCATTTATACCCCACTTTTCTTCCCAAAGCAGCCTACATCCTTCTCCTCTCTTTCCTTTTATCCTCACAACAACCCTGTGAGGTAGGTTAGGCTGAGAGTGCAGACAAGCCCAAGGTTACCCAGCAAGCTTCCAAGGCAGACTAGGTTAATCTTTCAGTGCCACATGAAATAATGCCCTTGTTGTTTGATGTTTGTAATTTACATATTCCATGATACAAAATAATAACAATAACAACAACAACAACAACAACAACAACATTCAATTTATATACCGCCCTTCAGGACAACTTAATGCCCACTCAGAGCGGTTTACAAAGCATGTCATTATTATCCCCACAACAAAACACCCTGTGAGGTGGGTGGGGCGGAGAGAGCTCCAGAGAGCTGTGACTCGCCCAAGGCCACCCAGCTGGCTTCAAGTGGAGGAGTGGGGGATCGAATCCTGCTCTCCAGATTAGAGTCCCGCACTCTTAACCACTACACCAAACTGGCTCTCTCAAAATGTTTTCTTCTTACGTTAACTACACCACTTGAGGCACCCAGCTGGGCAGCCCCTGTGTCCCTGAACTACTGAAAATGTGGCCATCTTGGCTGCTGCAAATGGGTAATGTGTCACCTGATCAGTCAAAGATTTAAGAAACAAATGCTGCATTCATGGATAGCTGAGCATCTCCCCTCGCCTCCCCCCCCCCAGCCCCTTCGCTCCCAGACTCTGGAACGTGCTATCCATCAATTTGGAAGGTGGCTATCCTCCAGTGATGTCGGCCGGGGGGGGGGGCATGGTGCCACTGTGCCAATTTTTAAATGACTAATTTCTTCTCTAAAATGGAGCAGTTTGGCACTGAGTAGACAAAATGAACCTTGATGGGCCAGTGGTCTGGCTTTGTATAAGGCAACTTCATACTTGTACGTAAGACAAGTATTTCGAAAGGTGCCCAAAGTCTCCCACGCTCTTGCACGCCCACAGGAAACTGGGCCCTGCGGCACAGGAATCTTTCATTCCCTGGGGAGGAGAAGAGACATGTGATGTGACACTGCAGGGACTGGACGCTCTCGGCCACTGACTGCACCTTCCCCTTGGCCAGCGTTGCAATTCCCTCCCTCGTCCTGTAATTTACATGCCAGAAGGCAGTCCTCATTTCATCCCTCCCTTAAGAGAAAAAGGCCAAAATCCAGGTGCTTTATAGTCACTAGGAACAATGAATCCGGGCCACATGTGGGTTGCTGCAAAGAAGAGGAGGCAGGATATTTCTCCTTCCACATGCGCTGCCCTCCGAGGGACAGGGATGCCGCCTCCTCTCATTCCCAGTTTTGCTCCTTTCTCCGGGTCAGAATACACGAGACAAACTTCATGTGAAGAGCACTTGACTGGCCCTGCAATCTCTGCTGGGTGTCATGTCTGTACCCCTACATCCATGTCATTGTTCTAGGTGTTGAACCATTGCTAATACTGTGCCTTGATTTCAGTTTGTAAATGCTATAATCATCACTTTCGTTTCTCTCTCTCTCGCAGCCTGAGAACACAGCTGTGTTATGTCTCTCTTTGAAGCTCACTGAAGTGACCTTGCACTGGCTGAAATGTTGCCATTTCTTTTATGCCTCTTTGTCCTGTCCAGGTTGATGTATAAACTCCAGCAGAAGTTCCCAGACTCCTTCCTGTGCAAACTTGTGGTTTGGGAGGGGGGAAATAATTGAGTATTTAGAGCTGTACTTTGCTCAAGTTTCTATTCCTATCAAGGAAGCGTGTACTGCTTGGATGCTTTCTTGCCTCTGAGTAATCCTATGGACACATATATGGAAAAATTGGATTTCTGAATAAAAACCATTTAACCAAGAGCTTGGACTTCCTGTTGCAATGGTACAGAGACCTGTCTACCATATCCTGTCATCCATAGCCTGACACTGGGAACACCCCCCCCTTCTAACACCCCCACCCCCTTCTCTGAGCAAAGTGGATTTTCTTGCAAAGAACAGATGCTCAACTGAAGAGATTGTCTTTCAAAGAGATTCTCTCAAAGAGAGACTGATTCTCTTTTAAAAATCCAATCAACTGGTTTTGCTTCAGCTCAGAGACCCTGGTGGGGTGGGGGGAATCCAGGCTGCGATTCCCTGTCGGGAAAGGAGAATGGGATGGAGTTCTCTCAGATGGATTTCTCTCTCACTTGCAAAACATCTCAGCTTTTTTCCTGTCTCTTGTTACCTCATTCCCCATCCCCCCATCCCAAGTTTTTGAGTGAGAGAGAGAGAGAGAGAGAGAGAGAGAGTGAAACTCCCCCTCCCTCCCCAGCTGAGAATCACGTTGAGCTGATGGTTTTTAAAGCTACAATTCCCAGGGATCCTTGCAGGATCCAACACCTGCCCATGAGTATCGTGTGCTTTGACCCTCAGCTCTACTGCATCTTCAGTGCAGCTTGGCTCACAGTACTGTGCAGCCTGAGGTGGAAGAGGGCAAGCAGCAGAGGCCAACACACGGAGCCCTTCAGGCAGCACAGGACCCAGCCTCTTCAGCTGGTGCTTCAGGATTCCACCTCTTATCCCTCCCTCCAATCCCATTCTTAGAAAATCTCCCTGGTTCCCATGGTTTGCAAAAACGTTTGCACCCTTGGCCCAAGAAATTGCAGTATCTTGAATCACTCATTCCAAGCACCAAAAATAAAATCTAACTCCTCTTTTTTAAAATGCTAACGATCCCAGAGGGGCAGCCATGCTAATCAACAACAGCAAAAATAAATAGGGGTCATTTGGCACCAGCAAATATTTTTATATTACCATAAGCTTTTGTGGACTTAAGTTTCTATTCAAGAATAAGGCTAAGCCCAAAAAAGTTTATGGAATTTTTTTTAAAAAAAACTTGTTAGGCTTTGAGGTGCCACAAGACCCTTGTTTTTTAAATAAAAGTTGCTGTCATTCTGGCCCCAGCAAGGGCCGTTTCCAGACGGCCCCCCGCCTCGCGAAACGTCGCGCGTCGTCGCGTGTCGTTGCGCAGAAAACGCGAAATATCGCGTTTTCTCGCGCGAGTTTTGCGCGACGTCGCGCAAAACTCGCGCAAGAAAACGCGATATTTCGCGTTTTCTGCGCGACGACGCGCGACGACGCGCGACGTTTCGCGAGGCGGGGGGGCCGTCTGGAAACGGCCAAGGTCTCCTTTTTGGGAAAGGGCAGTGTTCTTTTCCAGCAACAACGGAGAACAAAAATACTTCTTCCCAGCTGAAATAAAGATTCTTGCATTATTCACATAGCACACTCGGTGGTTTTTTGAACAAGAAGAACTCAGTTCTCACACTCTGTTGCTCCAAGACCTAAGGTGAACCAGAAATATTTCCCCAGGCCTGGGTGGGGTAGAAAACTCAATGCCTGGCAGAGAAATTTAAAATGGAACGGTCCAGTCAACGGAAATATGAAATGCCCCATTTGGCAGCAACAAGCAATACAAAAAAATTCTTGTTGGTTCATCCAAGCTCTGTTCAAAACAGGATCTGAATAATGGGCTTAATCCTGCCTCGCCACTATTCCCAAACACATTTACACACACAACAAGGTCTGTGCAGCAAAGAGGCAGGTGCCCACCAGAGCTGATGGACAGAAGATTGCGAACAAACAAAAGGAAGCCTTTTTTCATTCTAAGAGTGAAGAGGCTTGTGGATTTCCCTGCTGCAGGATGTAGCAATGGGTGCTAATTTCATTGGCTTGAAATGTTTTTGGGAGTACAGATCCATCAACAGCTGATAGCGAGAATAACTAAACAAAACTTACATGTTCTAAGGCAGTAACTGTTGGAATATATGTGTGTTGCAAGGTCTGAGATTCAGTCATTATGGGGTTAATGTGTTTACCTACCATGCTATTGTTTAGATTGACCTGGAAAGGGAACCTGGCACAAAGCCAATAATCTGCAAGCCCGGGAAACTTGAGAGTGTTTGTAAACTGTTATTGGTCAACAGGTCAGGTGACTGTCCTTTCAGGGTCAAGAAGAAGGAGGAAGAAGAAGATTCTCCACTTCCATTATCCCAGCTCTTTGAGCCAAAACACACGTTAAGAAAAACCTAGGTTCAGCACGTGTTCTCTTACCTCAAGGTTTGCTGGGATCTGTAGGCGTCCTGGAAGCTTAAAGTTTAGCATTTACAGAGCAGCAAAAAGGGAAAGGGAAATACAGGCGCCTGTATTTTAAGCTTTAAGCTTCCAGGACGCCTTTAAGCTTCCAGGACGCTTAGAGATCCTTTAAGCTTCCAGGACTTTAAGCTTCCAGGACCCCTACAGATCTTTAAGCTTCCAGGACGCCTACTTTAAGCTTCCAGGACTCCTACAGATCCCGGCAAACCTTGAGGTAAGAGAACACGTGCTGAACCTAGGTTTTTCTTAACGTGTGTTTTGGCTCTTTGTTGTAAGCAGTAGTGAGAAAATGTAGCTCCAGGCTTTGTTGTTTTGTAGGCAACCTGTGACCCTTTTCCTTTTAGAAGTAAATGTTTTTAAAAGCTAAACCCGTGTGCTGACTCTCTATTGATCCAAGATCCATTGCACCTATGATTTAAAGCTATTTTTAACCTTTTTTTTCCAACAAAATGGTAGCAGAGAGGATGGTTGATTTTGGCGATTTTGGTTGGTGATTTTGTTATGGTGGTTTGTTTTGCCAAACAAGCAAATAATTTTTGAAATGGATCTTTAAAGAGAGACTAAGCTAGATAGGCACAAAGGCTCAGATTTTTTTTCTACCAAACCTTTTTTGCTGCATTCAGTTGTAACTGGGAAAAGGAGACTATTTTAAAGATCTTGTTGTCTTTAAAAGTTTCTTAAAACTGGTCTGCACTGAGAAAACTGCAGCTGAGAACTATTGGAAGTTTTTCTTTACCCTCAGAGCCGAGCAGAGACGGCAGAGAGAACAAAGGAGATCGTTAACTCCACGTGTGCCTGAATCTTCACAGCTGAAAAATGAGTTCCTCTGACCAGGGAGTCGTGAGTAATCCAAAGCCATTTCAAATTAGCCAAGGAAATTTCAATATGCCCCATTTAAATAAAAACAACTTTACTTGGTGGCTGGCATTATTAAAAAGCCAACTTGAAATGCATAATGCTGAGGACATTCTAACTGCAAACATACCAGATGATCCTCAAATAAAGCTTGAATTTACCAGGAAAAATGCTCTAGCCAAAACATTAATTATGACCTCAGTATCTCATTATGAAGTCCAGGACTTGCATACCTTTGATACTGCAAAAGAGATGCTTGAAGCTTTAAAGAAGCGTTTTGAAAAACAGACATGCACCAAAATAATCTACCTTAAAACAGAATTGTTTGATTTTAAAATTAAAGAAGGGGATTCCATACCAGCCCAATTGCAAAGATTTATGAAATTGCATAGAGAGTTGGAAGAACTCGGAGAGGCCCCGAAAGAGCGAGATGTTGTTGTTGCCTTGCTGAAAAGTTTACCAAGTAGCTATGAAAATTTAGCACTTCTCTTGAGACATAAAGAGAATTTAACACTGGAGCAATTGTTGACAAGTTTAAGAGAGGAACTGGATTCAAGAGAGGGAAGGAATTTACAGGCTGTGTCTGATGGAATGACTGTTTTGAATTTGGGAAATGGATATAGAGGCAGACAGACTAATTGCTTTTCTTGTGGTGGAAGGAGCCACATGGCCAGAGACTGTGCATTAAACCGAATGAATAATGGAGCGGCCATTGCTAGCCAATCAAATGCACGTTACCCTAGTACAGAGACTCATGTTGAAAGAGCGTCTTCTCGTGGCAGAAGAGATTATAGCCAAAAAGGGAATTTCAAAGCCAGAAGCAGAGGGAGTATGTCTAGAGGCAGATTTCAGAGAAATGGCAGGAGTAATTTTTCACTAAGAGTTTTTGATGATGAAGATATTCAGGATAAGAAATTATTCCTCATCGATTCAGGAAGCTGCTGGCATATTTGCAAATATCGTGAATTGTTTTCTGAACTTGATACTGATGATAAACCCAGACTGTTCCAAGCAAATAAACAACCACTTAATGTGCTAGGAACTGGAAAGGTGCCAATTAAGCTATGCACAACAAGAGGGGAAATAGTAAATGTTACCCTTCAAGATGTGGCACTTGTTCCTGAAGCAGCAGAGAATTTAATCTCAACTAAGAAACTTGTGGAAAAGGACTGTGTGGTGGTTCTTCAGAAGAGAATGGGTAGTAGAAGTGTAATTGTTGAAAGGAAATCTGGAGTTAAGTTTGCTGTTGAAGAGAGAAATGGACTGCATTATTTTGTGGATGTTAGTGAAAGACCAGAAGTTGCTGATGCTGGTGAAGGGCAGATTTATCAAACTAGCCAAGGTGCTTGTGATCACAGGAAATGCTTGTATTCATGGCATGTAAAAACAGGCCATAGAGGCATACAAAGTGTTGAAAAGTTGTTAGAGGACTGTGGAATTTTTGTTCCTGTTTGTGATAAAGCAAGAGAGAAATGTGAAACCTGTCTTAAAGCAAAGGGAACTAGCCCAAGCTACACAGGAAAGTCCACTACTCATTATGAGGAACTTCTAGAGACTGTATACTCTGATCTTGTTGGTCCACTAGCGCCATCTCTTGGCGGCAACAGATATTTTGCAACTTTTACTGAAAGCAAAACGAGGTATAGCATTGTATATCTGATGAAGAGCAAAGATGAAACGCTTGAGAAATTTAAATCTTTTGTTGCCACAGTTAAGAATAAGTTTGGAAAGGCTCCTCAAAGCCTACGTACTGATGGTGGTGGAGAATATTGCAATGCAGAATTTAAGAAATTTTTGCAATTTGAAGGCATTGAGCATAAAGTCACTATACATCACTCTCCACAACAAAATGGTTGTTCTGAGAGACTGAATCGGACTATACAGGAAATGTGCAGATCTATGCTTATACATTCTGGATTACCCAATGCATTATGGGCCGAAGCTGTGAACACAGCAGTTTATCTACACAACAGAGTACCTTCAAAGGTGACAGGCATTACTCCATTTGAAGCCTGGTTTGGCAAGAAGCCAGCTCTGAAGCACATCAAAGCATTTGGTTCCAAGGCCTATGCTTTTATACCAAAGGAAAGGAGAGGAAAGCTTGATCCTCGAGCTGAAGTTGGACTAATTGTAGGGTATGCCACTGGTGGAAGAGGATACAGAATTTACAATCCTCAAGAGCACAGAGTCAAAGAACAGAACGTGGTGTATGTGGATGAGAGCCATTTATTACATGCTTCTAATGCAACTGAATCCACAGTGACAACTGATCCAAGTGACACAGAAACTGCTCCTGTAGAATTGGTCGATTGGTTACCTGCAGTGACACCCGGGAAACTGGCAAGTCCACCTTCTCAAGAGATTACCCAAACAGAAGGGGAAGCAGGGACTGGACCAGAGGAGACAGAAGCAGCAACCACTGTGAGACGATCGGAAAGAAGCAACAAAGGAAACCCACCAGAGAAGTATGGATTCTGTGAAACTGTGCAACTTATCCAAGAACCTAAGAACTGGAAAGATATATGCAAACTACCTGCAGATGAAAGAGACAAATGGATTGAAGCAATGGAAGAAGAACTGCAATCCATAAATACAAAACAAGTATGGACTCTCACAAATTTACCCCCAGACAGAAGACCTGTTGGATGCAAATGGGTGTTCAAAATCAAGCACAATGCTGATGGGACTGTTGAGAAATACAAAGCACGTTTAGTAGCTAAAGGATTCTCCCAGGAATATGGAACTGACTACTTTGAGACTTTTGCACCAGTTATCAACCATGCAACGTTCAGGACACTACTCAGTGTTGCAGCATCAAGAAACATGATAGTAGAGCATCTGGATATAAAGACAGCCTTTCTCAATGGAGAATTATCTGAGGAAATCTATATGGAGCAACCTGAAGGATTCCAGATCAAGGGAATGGAAGATCATGTGTACAAGCTCAACAAAGGTCTATATGGCTTAAAGCAAGCAGCAAAAGCCTGGTATGACAAAATATCAGGGCTACTACAAAAGCAAGGATTCAAGCAAGGAAAAGCTGAACCATGTCTGTACACCAGAGTTAAAAATGGACAATACCAGTACATTCTTATTTATGTTGATGACTTGATAATATCTTGCCAAGACAGACAAGACATCAAAGAAATAGTTGATGGACTGAACAAAGAGGTAGAGGTGAAGCAACTTGGAGATGCACAACATTACCTCGGAATACAGCTAGAAAGACTTGAAGATGGAACCTTTCTTCTAAGTCAGAAAAGAAAAACATTGGACTTTATAGAATCTATTGGCATGAAAAACTGCAATGCGACAAGTATACCACTTGAACCTGATTACTTGAGAGAAAGAGATGGAAAACCACTTAGGAATATTGGTGAATACAGAGAAGCAATTGGAAAACTTCTGTACTTGAGCAAAACCACAAGACCTGATATAGCAGTAGCTGTTAGCATCTTATGCAGAAAAGTAAGTTCTCCTAATCATCATGACTGGAACGCGATAAAGAAAATAGCAAGATACCTGAAAGGAACAGCAGACCTAAAGCTGAGAATCTCGCCATCTGAGAAACCAAGACTGGTTGGATATATGGACGCCAATTGGGGAGAAGAATCAAGTGACTACAGATCAACCAGCGGATATCTATTCTTTTATGGAAATGGACTGATAGACTGGACTAGTAGAAAACAAACTATTGTAGCACAATCTACAGCAGAAGCTGAATGTGTGTCAGCGGCGAGTGCCTGCAGTGAACTAGAGTGGATCTTCAACCTGCTAAAGGACTTTGGAATAAACGAACCTATACCTGTAGTTACGTTTGAGGCCAATCAAGCGTGTATTACCATATGCCAAGGAGAAAATACCAAAGCAAGAAGCAGATCTATTGGACTTAAATGTGAACTTGTGAGAGATATGTACCAGAAGGGACTAATAGAAATTGAACATTGTCGTACTGAAGAAATGGTGGCTGATATTCTGACTAAACCATTGTCTAAAACTAAGTTTGAGTATCTTCGTGAAATGTTGAATATGTTTGATCCTAATGCTGAGACAAAACTTGAATGATGTTTGTTAAATATGAATGCATAATGACTTCCATGCTAGACCTTGAGAAGGGGTGTTGGAATATATGTGTGTTGCAAGGTCTGAGATTCAGTCATTATGGGGTTAATGTGTTTACCTACCATGCTATTGTTTAGATTGACCTGGAAAGGGAACCTGGCACAAAGCCAATAATCTGCAAGCCCAGGAAACTTGAGAGTGTTTGTAAACTGTTATTGGTCAACAGGTCAGGTGACTGTCCTTTCAGGGTCAAGAAGAAGGAGGAAAAAGAAGATTCTCCACTTCCATTATCCCAGCTCTTTGTTGTAAGCAGTAGTGAGAAAATGTAGCTCCAGGCTTTGTTGTTTTGTAGGCAACCTGTGACCCTTTTCCTTTTAGAAGTAAATGTTTTTAAAAGCTAAACCCGTGTGCTGACTCTCTATTGATCCAAGATCCATTGCACCTATGATTTAAAGCTATTTTTAACCTTTTTTCCCAACAGTAACTGCATAACTATCAGTGCTGAGTGTCAACAACAGAAGGAGGCTCCACATCTGTGCCCTGCTTGTAAGCATCTGGTTGACTACGGGGAGAATGCCGGAGTGCAGGGGCCATCCGGGCTGTTCTTCTAGGTGCTTTTGGGCCAAGCCGTGCGTGAAGTAGTCACCTTTTCTTTTTCCAGCTTGCTCATTTAAACATGGATGCCGGCTGGTGGCCAATGCAGTTGGATGGCATGACCAATGAAACAGGGCTAGATAGATAGATAGCCCCTGTTGTTCTCATGGCCCGAAGAACTTCTCTCACGTTCTGGAACTGTCTCCCTCCCCGCCCCACCCCCTCGAGTCCACTAATTTCACTCCGCGCCCCACCCTGGCAGTTTATTGTAATGCTGGCAGGTTTTTTAACCCCCCTCCCCCTGGAGCAGCAGGGGATTCCTGCACCCAACGGGGGCTTTGCAGCCCTAACATAAGAGCTGCTTTCACACATTGTTGGATACTGTCCTCTCGGCTCAAGGCAGAAATGCTTGCTCTAGTGCACTGCAAGTGCGTTACTCAGCCCTATGTGAAAGCAGCCCATATTTACACTGGAAGAGGGGGATCTGAATGCCTTCTCCTCTCACCTTGAAGTTCTCAAAGAATCCACCACCTCCATTCTCCATTTTGTCGTCTTCCCCAGAGGCCCAGCCCATCATGCTGCGGCTGCGGACCTGCAGCTCCTCGAACAGGCTCTCCAGAAGGGCGCTGCGGGTGCGCTCCTGCACCAGAAAGGGAAAGCGCATGCGTGTCAAAACATGCAAGCAGGGGCAGAGAAAGGCACAGACAAAAGTAATGGACACAACAATGAGAACGACAACTAGAATTACTCAGTAAAGCTTTTCAGCCACAGGGGATGGTGGGGGAAGGGGGACTGCATGTTTGTTTTAACTACTCCTTCAAACAAAGAAGTCCTTGCCCATCACACATGGGATAGAGAAGGCAAAGAAAGAAGTATTTTTCTCCCTTTCTGATAATACAAGAACTTGTGGGCACTCAATGAAATTGCTGAGCAGTTGGGTTAGAATGGATAAAAGGAAGTACTTCTTCACCCAAAGAGTGATTAACATATGGAATTCACTGCCTCAGGAGGTGGTGGCAGCTTCAAGCACAGACAGCTTCAAGAGGGGATTGGATAAACATATGGAGCAGAGGTCCATCAGTGGCTATTAGCCACAAGGCATAGATGGCACTCTCTGTCTGGGGCAGTGATGCTCTGTACTCTTGGTGTTTGGCGGGGGGGGGGCAATCAGTGGG
Source organism: Eublepharis macularius (assembly GCF_028583425.1). NCBI lineage: Eukaryota > Metazoa > Chordata > Lepidosauria > Squamata > Eublepharidae > Eublepharis > Eublepharis macularius. Next base: position 1,416,420 of record NC_072807.1, on the reverse strand, counting down.
AGGGCTTCTAGTGTCCCTTCCCCACTGGCAGACCTCCTGAGGACACCTGGTTTTTGGCCACTGTGTGACACAGAGTGTTGGACTGGATGGGCCATTGGCCTGATCCAACATGGCTTCTCTTATGTTCTTAGGTTTTTATGTTCTTATAACAAAAACTAGCATGCCTGGAAGAAGATTTTATCGAATCCCGCTCCTTACATGCTATTTCTGCATGTATGCTGATGGTTTTTTAAAATACAGGCGGGGGAAACATTAAGACATAGAGGCTCTTCTCTACAATTTAAGAAAAACATGATTTCTTGACTGAGTTAACTGGCCCCGTGCTTGAGCAAATCTAAGGTGGATTTACATGTTACAAAGTCCTAATGTGTGTTCCTCTCCCACACAATGGCTGCCACAGTCAAATGTGCTCTGGAAATTCCATACTTGTAACTCTCAGTCGCCAGGCATTTGCAGGCCTGATTCAGATCAAGAGCAAAACCCATCCACATGAAGCAGTGAGAGCACGAAGAAGTAAATTACACATCACATGGCAGCTCCAAGATCTTTTAAACATGTGGATCTGCACTTACTAAGAATAGCAAGCCCCCCCTGCCCCCGCCCACCTTTTAAACCTCCGTACAATAAAAAGCTTCCACTGCTCATTTCCATATATTAAGCTTCTAGTAAAGGGACAGGACATTTTCCTCCAGGCTGTTAGCAACCATATAGGGCTGTTGTGGTTTTTTGTTGTTGCAAGAATAGGACCTGAAAACGTCGAATAAGAATTTTGTTCTGTATTTGTTGTATGCTAAGTCTTCTGTGTTGTCAACGTTATCCTAAAACAGTGAGCGTGTGAGTGTGTGCATGTGGGAGCTGAACCTTCCCTCCCTGGCTAAGGAGGTCTGCTTTGCCTGCCTTCCACCAAACACTGCAAAGAACACGCTGGTGATTGGCAAGGAAGACAAACAGAGCAGATCGCAAATAACCAATCCTACCTCAGTTCCTGCTACTTCGCAATGTGCTTTAAGAAACAAAAGTACTTAGTGCTTATAATCCATTCCAGCTTTCATCAATTTAAAGTTTAAAACTACCATATGCATCAGTAGGAACTGCTGAAAAGGTTGGATCCAGCAGAAAATTTCTACAGGTGGAAGACTGGAAAATATTTCCATCACCAAAGAATGACTTCCTTGCCTCTCCTATGCCGCTGCTGCAAACGTAAATGTTTCTCTTGGGGGACAGGGGATCCAACCCCCCAGACATCAAAGAGTGGGGAATCAACGTTCTGTAGCAGGAGGGAGGAAATCAGCAGAAATCACACACTTCCTCTGCAGAAATGTTCCACTGGATCCAACCCCAAAGTCTGTTACTCAAGAGCTCTAGATAGTTCTACATAAAATGATTTATTCCTCCTGCATTTTATATTCCACCATTTCTTTCCAAGATTATTTCCAGGCTCCCATACAGAACCCAAGAGACATAAATACAGATGCAAATTTAATTTAAAAAACAAACACCTCTAGCTTAGCAAATTTCTCAGCATGGAAGCAACTGTGCTCTGCGTTGATAAGTTTTGCCAAGAGAAATTCACGGAATTCTGTGCCCTGCAGAGAGGAGGAAGAGGAGAAAAACACTCATTTATAGTTTGGATGGTCCTAAGAAACCTATTTTCAGAATCGCTCAGTAATATCCAGAAGCTCCTTTGGTGCCAGAATGGAGTCATGGATATGCTCTTTTGCAAACCAAATGCATACATTCTGCATAGGAACATATTTCCCTCTTCACCCAATGAGTGGTCTTTTATAGTAAACCTGCATGTTCATAACCATCCATTCCCATTAGAGCGAAGGGCCAAGCCACAGGTGACGAATGACACTTGAACGGCAAGTGAGCAGACTCACGTGTATCCCTCCCTGTTCACTTGCCCTCCACGCGATCACGTGATCGAGTGGAGGGCAAGTGGAGCTCGAGTGAACAGGGAGGGGTACACATGAGTCTCAAGTGTCATTCGTCACTTGTGGCTTGGCCCTAAGCCACTGTAAATGCACAAGTCGGGAAAGAGGGATCAATTTGGGAACATCAGATGCAACAAAAAAGTCTTCTGCTGCTGGTGGAAGAGGGCAGCAGAAGGAGACCAGCCAGTCTCTGCAGGTTCCAGAGTTTCGGCGGAGAGGGCCAGGTGGAGTTCCAGTTCACAGCCATGGAATCGCAACGCCCTCCTCCGCCTCCTTCAACAGAATCCTCGCACGTATACACACTGGATATCAAGAAGAGAGCTACTTTTCTTCTACATCAGCTAGCTTTCTACAGGCAAGGAGTGCTTCCGTATAGCAAGACATTCACACACGCCATTCTTCACATGCAATCCCCACGTGATCTTTCTCCATGTGCAGATTGGTCCCTAGCAGAAGGTTACCTGGATGAAGGATGTGGAATAATTTAAGACTGTGAGTCGCACCAAGTGGAATTTAGGCACCTGTGCAAGTTTCAAAGTGGCAACAACTGTGGCAGCAGGAACAGGACACAACTACCTATGAGCAAATGCACAACATGAACAAAACGTTCCGGTTGTAAGGCCAGCACTAAATTTTTCGGCACCCAGGGGCACCACGTCACTGTTGTTCACTGAGGTCTTCTGTGCAGGCACCTGTGGGACTGAGCATGTGCAGGCCCGCCAACGGGAGTGTTTTGCGGCTCTTCCTCCTCTAGGAGAGGGCGTTCTCCTGCCAGAGGGCCTGTGCAGCGATTTCCCAGTGAAAACGCTCATGCTCTGGCGGAGCACACCCCCTGACCCTCAGCTTCTTCTTTGCTGCCCAACTTTCCAACGTGAGAAGTGACGAGTATACAGCGAGGCAGGAGGGAGGGGGTGTGTGCCTGCACAGAAGACCCCAAAGAACAACAGTTACAAGTAAGTGCAACTCTGGGGTCATTGTCGATCTTCTTGTGACATTCCACACTGGGAGTTTAGCAAGCCACTTACCAGGAGGAGGGCTGACTCTTCACTGGAACAACAATTGCAAAACTGCTCAACCCACTGCTGCTTCTTTCCTGTGGAATACATCCAGGGCATAATGCTTCCCGGCCGATGCCCATGTTGTGGCTTTGCCGATCTCGTGTAACAGAACACCTTTCAGAAGTGCTGTCGATGTCACTTGAGACTTGGTGGCATGGGCATGGATCTCCAACGGACAAGGCGCGTCAGTGTTTTCATAACAGAACTTGATGGCCTATATCACCCATCTTGCAATGGTTTCTGAAGATGCCCTCTTCCCTTTTTTAGGTTCTGCACAGCAAGTGAACAGTTGGGTATCTGTTCTAAATCGGGCTGTATGATCTAAGCAGAACAAAACAGCCCTTCTCACATCCAGTGTACGAAGTGCTCTTTCTGCCTCCAAAGCAGGTGACGGGAAGAACACTGGTAGCACACTCTCTCTCGTGTCACGCAGAATTTAGAAACCACTTTAGGATGAAACGCAAGACTTGGTCTGCGAACTACTTTCTCTGGATGTATTTTAAGGAATGGCTGGTCCATCCTCAGAGTCGCTTGCTCGCTCACTCTCCCGGCTGATGTAATTTCCACTAAGAAAGCTCCTTGTAAGACACCATCCTCAAAGGACATTCAAATGGCTTCTTCATCATTTTAGCTAGGACCACTGTGGCACAACCCGAGTGATTGGTGGAAACATGTTACTCAGTCCCCTCAGGAACAGTTTAGACATTTAATGTGAAAATACAGTTTTCCCATCTATTGGGAAGTGGAAGGCTGAAATAGCTGTCATGTGGACTTTAACAGAGGAGTCGGATAAAGCTTCCTTTTTCAAACTCGCAAAGTATCTTAATACTGCAGTCAGGGCACAGGTATAAAGATTAATTCCTTTAGCTCCCACTAGACATGGGCACGAACCACAAAAAACCTGAACCATGCAGTTCGTGGGGTTTCCATGAACCAGGAACCACAAACTCCCATGAACCGGGGCAAGTTCGCGAACCAGTTTGTGGTTCGTGGTTTGTGGAGTTTAAATTCCCCTTTCCGGCTGCTTAGCAGCGGCAGGGAAAAGAGCATTTGATCGTTTAAAGGGACCTTTCCTGCCGCTTGCAAGCGGCAGGGCCCTTTAAACGGCCCAAACCCCACAAACCCCAGCCTCAGACCCCCTCAACCCAGCCCCCAGCCCTACCCACCACCCACCCCAGCCCCACACTTACCTTGTCTTACGGCTCCACTGTTCTTCGCCGCCCTGCGGGCCCGCGGCCTCCTCCCCCGAGGGGTGGGAAGGCTGTTTTCAGCCTCCTCTGCCACTGTGCGCGCCCGCAGAGCGGTGGAGGAGGCCAAAAACGGCCTTCCCGCCCCTCGCAGGAGCGGGAGGACACCATGGCCGTGGAGAACACTGGAGCTGCGAGACAACGTAAGAGTAGGGCTGGGGTTGGGGGGCTGGGGTTTGGGCCATTTAAAGGGCCCTGCTGCATGCAAGTGGCAGGTCCCTTTAAACTATCAGCTGGCAGGCGGCGATGGGGGGATCCCCCCCGTCACTTTGCAGCAGCAGGGAAAGGGGCATTTTCCTTTAATACGAACCAAACGGAACCAGTAGACCAGTTCCGTGGAAGTTTGTGGAAATGAGCTTCCACAAACCACTGGTTCATGACCCACGAACCGGGCTGGTTCATGGGTTTTTTTGGTTTGTATTCTGGTTCGTGCCCATCTCTAGCTTCCACCCAAGTCTCAACCCTAGACAATTTTCTAGTATAAGATAATCTTGTGTTAAGCTTCCTAGCACTGAGTATGACTTCCGCCACCTCATCAGACAGGTTGTGTACTGAAGAATTAGTCATACTGCCAGATTCAGTCTGGGAACTGGTCATGGTACTTGATTCCATTGTAAGACAGGAGACCATGGGAAGCAGACCTTTGACCATCCCCAGCAGTCACTGAAACAACGGCTGCTGCGGCCAGAAAGGTACTATTCCAATACACATGGTCTGTTCTGCTTGTATTTTTCCCATCACATGCAATATCAGTGGGATAGGTAGGCATGCATAAAACTGTTGTCCTGACCACCTGGCCTGGAAGGCATCCCCCAGGGAGGCTGTGTCCTGCCCCCCTCTGCAGCAGAACATGGGAGACTTACTGTTTTCCCTCGCTGAGAAGAGGTCTATGTCTGGAAATCCCTGCCACTGGAAGATCGGCTGTAATACCGATCCAGGATTGAACATTCGTGAGTGGGAGAACCCAGTTTGCTTTGTTTGTCTGCAGTGCTGTTGGAAACTAATATGAGTTTGAAGGGCCTCTCTAGAATGTGCAGTGATTAGCCAATCATCTATATAAGGGTAAATAGAACACTCTTGTGTTCTAAGAAATGCCACCACAGTTGCCACATATTTATTGAATATTCTGGGAGCTGTTGCCAAACCAAAGGGCAAGATTTTGTATTAGTAGATCTTATCTCCCAATGGAAATCACAAGAATTAATTAATTGATTGAATAGCATGCTACAGTAAAGTTGGTTAGTCTTAAAGGTGCTACTGGACTTTTATCTATTTTGCTACTACAGACTAACACAACTAACTCCTCTGGATTAATTGGTTGATTGATTGATTTTATTATATTTATATTCTGCTCTCCCTGCAGAGAAGGCTCAGAGTGGATTACGTCACAATATAACAACAGGTAGCGTCCTTTAGATTAAGGACAGCAAACCAAGAATCAGGGGGTAGTAAGTAGAATCAAGGGAAGGGTTACCATCCTTAACTTGCGCATCCTGATAGACTTATTTCAATCTCTCCAGTCTAAGATGGGTCTGCTGCATTCCCCATCCTCTTTATCTACTAGGAAAATTTTTGAGTAGAATCCTAGTCTAGATTTTGATCCTGGTACTTCTTGTATTGCTCCTTTCCCCATCCGGGCTTGCAACTCCACCACCACTTGTGGTGATGAGTGCATTGCCTTACTAGGAAAACTCAATTTTATAACCGCTCAGAACTACTTCCAACACCCAAATATCTCTCATTTGCAAATGTACTGAGTCTGCGAGGGTATCTCCAAAAATCACCAACGGCACCACAGCCTAGTCAGAATTGCTTCTGACTCTGCAGCACATCTTGGGAGCCAGACGCCGGGTTCCCTTGCCACTGCTCCTGTGGGGTTTTCGTCTCTGGTATCGCCCCTGATTAGTCAGCTGACTCTGAAGATGCTGGTGGCAAGCCTGGCATTGATCCTGCCTTCCTTTCTAGCGCTGCTGCCGCCTGCTAAACGGTCTCGGCTGAATTGCTAAGAGGGAAGAGCACCGGATGATCTGGCTGTCTGATGAGTCTTCCGTTTCTGTGGAAGGTAGTCGGGGGTTTTAGCAGAAAACAAAGTCTGCCCCTCCAAGGGTAGGTCCTCCTCTTCGGTGCTATTGCTGATGCCAGCACTCTAGTTGAGGAATCCGCCACATTCTGGCCATTGTTAATTTGCTACGTTGAAAGTCGGATTTCCTCCTCTTGGATAACTTTCGCAAGTGCTCTCTGATCTTTGTGGGTTATTGTGGGCTCATTGTAAGCAGCCATTTGATTCCGTAGAAATATTTGGTAGGCTCCCAGAATAATGGTGTAATTTGCTATTGTGGTGTTTAAGGCTTATAAAGCATCCGCCTTCCTACTCAGCACGTCCGTCTTTTTGCCCCCTTTATCAGCAGGCACCGAGTGCGGCCCTCGCCTTTGCCTTGCTTGCATTCCCTCAGTAACTAGTAAGAAGGGCGGTGGGCAGGTGAGGAGGAAAGAGCAACTGTCCTCCTCTGCCTTATATGGTCCCTCAGCCTTTTTAGGGGCAGGTGGAACCAAAGTAGTCATCATATCCAGAAGCCCTCCAATCATGGGGAAGGCAATGTGGTTTGGGTTGCCAGAGTATAAGTGCTGCAATATCTTTTCCTTGGGTCTGGTTCATGTCGATATCTAAAGATTTTGCCATCCTCAGCATTTGTTCCACACAGAGGCAGAAATCGTCCACGGGAGAAGCAGACTCCCTGTGCCCAACAGTTTCATCGGGCAAGGGGTTGGAGATGGAAGTAACGCTGGGGCTCCTTTCCATGAATGGCTCTGGCTTGGACTCTGGCAGATGGAATGCCATGGCAGATTTGGGTGTCGAGCGAGGCAGGCATTGGGGCCCCAGAGCCCCATACTCAGACCCGACTGACTCCACGTGACACACATCTCCCCAACCAGTGCCTGATGTTGGAGGCCTCTCTTGTCGGTGCCAGGAAGGACATCCACACAGGCAGCACTCCTGATAACCGTTCTACAAACCCTTGGATGCTTTGGCTCTGGATGGGGTTGCACAATTTGACCTTCCTCAGACGAGTAAATGTGCTTTGAGTGTGGCGAGGGCCTCTGGGGGGGTTTCAACCTCCTCCGCTGTTCCTATTTTGAAGCCAATAACTGGCCTCTGTTTAGGACTTTCCCTCTTTTTCGACGTGTCTTGACTTTGATGTGTGTCTCGACTTCTTCCTAGGAGGTTCTGAGGCGCCGCACGCAGCCTCTCTCAACTCTGAGGATCTCGACCGATCCGCTGATAGATCAGAAGGTGGTGGAGTCGAAGAATGATCTCTCCTGGACGGTTCCAGTGGGTCTCTTGAGGAGAACCTCTGCCAGATTCGAGGGGAGTTTGTCGGATCTGAAGCCGCTGCAGCAGTTGGCCTCAAGGTCAGCTTTGAGGTCAGATCCGCACATTCATTGAGCTCTGCGAGAGTTCCTTGCTGTTGGAGCTGGTCATTGCCAATAATGCCCTCTCCCACAGTACAGCCTTACGTCTAGTAGCTTATTTGGCTCTGGCCTTGGGGATGAAAACCTGGCAGTGCTTGCAGGAGTTCACATGGTGGCTTTCCCCCAGGCAAATGAGGCAGAGTGAGTACCCATCAGTCCTCGTCATTTTTATTGCACACTGGGTGTTTTTTGAACTGGGCTTTATCAGCCATGAGCAAGTTAGAGACTTTGCTTACTGTCTCCTTCTGTCTCTCTGCAGAACGGAATCAGTGACAACGAAGCTCACGAATAGAAAAGCTCTTATTGATGATCCTAACCAGTCGGTGGCAAAGGAGGAACTGAGGGTCAGGTGGTACACAAATCGCTGCACAACTGCTCTGGGAGGAGAGCGCCCTCTCTTGGAGGAGAAAAAGCTGTAAACTCCTCCATTTGGCAGGTCTGCCGGAGCGCAATCCCATGTGCACAAGAAGACCGACAATGAACCATTTTTTCCAGGCCTAGATTACAACGCAGATCAGTTCACTGGAACCTGGTAAACACTACCAGAATACCTCTCTCTCACACACACACAAACCTTTTTGAATATGGCTGGATTTGGGAGAGGGGGTCCAAAGAAAGGGACATCATCACGGGCTGTAACAGAAACCTGCAGGAAAACATAAAATGAGAAAGTGACTCAGGAGTGGTGATAGAAAGAACTTGGATCACGGCAGGGTCTGAAGCCAACACAATCGCCTGCAGCTGGACGAAATGGCCAGCTGTGGAACAAACCACAAAGCCCACGGCTTCCAAGACACGGGAGATATAAACCTGGCATTATGGAGGATTTGCTTTTCTTTTGCTTCCCATTCCACAAGCAACTTTTACAGGAAAACCCCCCAAAACAAAACCTCATTAAAGTGTGTTGAGCCACCATCTAGGACCCAGAGCGGCCGGCTATTCCACCCCAACCTGGCAGCTTCTCCTTCTCCAAGTTTTCTTGCTCTTGCGCCACTAGCTCAGTTCCCCAGTTACATTCACTAGGAAATTCTGGAGACAACTCTTTGCTATATTCCAAACCGATCAGGTCAGCTGCATTTCTCTAGCACCGAGAAATCGGCTCTCTTCTCAGGAAATCCTCTGGAAATGACGGCACGTTTTTCTACACTAGAGAAATGCACAACTCACATCTGCACCCTTAGCGTCCCACTGGATGTTTAAATAGTTCTGAAGTTGAACATACATGCCTGTGTGCAGCCAGGCTGCTTTTAATCCCCTGCGCGATTCCCTGCAGTGCTGGACCCAAGGGGAACCAGCAAGAGACACCACCGCTGTGGTTATCCAGGCTGAACACTGGGGCCCATTTTGTATTTGCACCAATACAGACTCACGTAGCATTCACTGAGATGGGTACCATACCATACATCACCTCCTTCTCAGCAAAATGCACAGGAGGGCAGCCAAGGGCCCTTCCACACTCATGGTTTAAAGTGCTATTTCTGAGCATTTGCCACAATTGCAATGGCTTTGGCTTGGCACCCGCTCATTTCACACTGTCTACAACAGTTTCAATTTGTCGTTCTGTTTTTCATTTCATACCTAATTTAAAACCCTGGTTCAGTCGTGGGCTTTGTGGGCTTAGGAATTCATGTCACTTTTTTAAAAAAAAGTTTGCACATGCGTTGTAACGTTGCGACGTTACCACTTTGTTAGACTAAGACACCCCACCCCTCCCTAAGCACATCAATACTGCATCTCTGTGCGCCTTTTTCACGTTTGAAAGTAGTGTCGAGGGATGTTGAGAACTGATTATCCCCACCCTGCAAATTTTCAGGCCACCACATTGGTCTCATGCAACCACGTGAACTCTGAATGGGTGCAGTACGGTGATGTGGGGTTTTTTTGTGGAGAAAATGTAGGCTCCCCATGCTTGTTGGAACACCATTTTTAAAGGCCATCATTATCATTTTTATTGAGCATTAACAATCAAAAGGGAAATGTGTCCAAATGTTCAAACGATCAAAGAACTGGTTCTTTGCAGAGCCAGAAAGCATATCTACTGGTGACGAATTTCCGTGGCACCTTTCCCCCCACACAGCAGTAACGTAAGAGTGTTGCAAGTTCTTATCTATTGATTAATTTTTTTAAAAAAACTGGCATTGTTTGCATTGTTGTTCTGGAGGTTCTGTGCTCTCACTCAACCCTACATTACAAGAAGTGCTAAATGCCCATGCTTATGTTTAACATTACTTTATGTAATTGCGCATATATTCACAATGCTGCAATGTTACTGTCCTTCATAAAAACGAATTAAAATGTCCTAATCAGCGGTTAGGGTGCTAACAAGGATGGGTGTTATTAGATCCACACAGACTAATTAGCTCAGGGAAAAGGAAATAGGGGTGCAGAGAAGCAAACAGCTCCAATGTGATGCTTAAAAGGGAGAGGAAGCCACGGCAGCAGGATGAAGGGGGGGGCGCAAGGATGGGAGCCAGAAGAGAGGAGGGGCTGAGTGGAGGCCTGGCTGGAGGGCGAGAACCCGGGCCCCTTGCTCACTCCCAGCCTCCCAGCCTCCTTTGCTCTGGGGCCGCAGATTACACCGGTTCACAAACTCATGGGATTTGGCAAAGGCAAGAGGCAGCTGGACAGAGTTGCCGGGGCACAGAGGGCGAGCGTGCACAGGTGCACCCCAGGACCCCAGCCCTGTCCACCTCCCTCCCGCTATGCACTCTGCTTTTCCCGCTCGGGTCAGACCAGGTGGGTGCCCGGCTCCCCACTGCCAGCCAGTCGGCCTGGCCTGGGCAGGGGACGCTTCGATGCACCGCCACCAAACGCTGACATGGTACTGTCCTTTGCAGAAAAAGTGTCTGGGGTGCTGTTGAGGGTGGGTGTGGTTAGATCCTCAGTGACCAATCAATGAACTAGGAAAACGAGAGAGGAGAGAAGAGAAGCAAAAGTGTTCACACTGGCATTAATCGGGCCAGTCACGACTTGGCAGCTGCTTCAAAATTAAATCACAATATGTCTGCAGAAAGAAAAACCAGGGATGCCCCGGACAAAGAACGGCGTTGTGTCCCGTGACTACCTTGCAAGTGTGAAACCCCTGCAAACATGGGATGTGAAACAGGTACTGAAATGATTAAAAGACTCAGTGTGAAAGGGGCCAAGGGCTACAGCATCATTTCTACATATCTTGCTGAGACTAAGAGGCAGAAAAGAATTCCATCCTGGCCCCCTCCTGCAGGGAGTAAAGAGGACCAGCTAGGCAGAGAACCACCACTGAAAATGCTGGCTACAGCTGCTCAGCCAGGGTATCCCCAGGCGGGCCACTCACCATGCAATCAACACAACCGTATGAAAGGAAAGCCAAAGCTGCCCAGGCTGTCTATGGATCCCCACCTTGTAGAGAGTCTCCCCAAGGGGGCTGTGATGGAGCTGCACCACGACGTAAGCATGCAGGAAGTTGGATGCAATCATGTCGGGGACAAAGGGCGTATTTTCGTCTTGGAAAACAATGGCCACAATATCATTCCCAATGTGGCGCTTCCGCTGAAGCTGGAAACAAGAGAACGAGAGAGGGTTACCCTTCCAAACTGCAAACTCCCAGCTCAAAAGTGATTCAATTGCGCAGAGTTTAAAACCCAAACCCTTCCCAAGCTGCTGTTCGATCACCCACCGAATCAGCTGACTGCCTCTTCTTTCCAATCCACTCAGGAATCTCTGGGCAGCACCTCAAGGGCTGCCACCGCTGTACGGAAAGCGTATCCACCATTCTGAGCTCCCCGTTCTCCATAATCCTGCCCCTCCCCAAGGTACCTGCTGGGCATCTCCTTCAGTAAAGGGCAATTTCGTAGAGACATGGAACATGATCTCCTTGCCCCGGAAATTTGTGTAGATGGACTCAGTTCCTGTCTGACCTCTTGTAACATCCAAGCCACCTCGGAAGCTAAGAAGATCAGTCCCCATGCATGACAAGGAAGGCAGAAGGTGGAAGACGAAAGGAGAGAAAGGAAAGGTTGAGCCATGAAAACACTATTTTGAAATTTGGGAAGAAAATCAATTCTATGCTCCTTCCCTTCCAGTGAAAAAAAATTCAGTCCTAACAGGGGCCTATAGCAAAGACCTAGATACTGTGGTAAACCTCTAACAGAAGGGATTTCTGTCAACAGAGTGGGAATTCCTCCCCTCGCCCTCCCACTGCCCCCCCAAATGCCCCCCCCAAATTCTGTTTCTGGGGGTCCCCAGGAAAGGGGGAGTCAGAGGTCTGCAGTGGGAGGAGGAAACTGGCTTCATAAATGGTTAAGTTTTCTGCCTCCCCTCTGCACTTATCTAAGCTCCCCCTCCCAAAGCGTTCTCCTGTGTGTCAGTGGACCCCCCCCCCTTGCAATATGATGGGGGTCAAAATGGGGGCTGCAGTGATAGGGGGGAATCAGAAAAAATTGTCCTCCTCTCCTTCCATGAGCAGAAGGGCCTAATGCAAGCAGAAAGGCAGCTCAGGGTTCAGGCCTGCCAAGGTACTTCAAAGCTCCCTCTTCAGAGATCTCCATCTGCCTTCAGCAGAGCTGCAAAGTATGCAGTGAAACGTGGGGCCTGGGAGCCCGCACTGCAGGTTGGGCATGGCGAGAAAAACGAACATACACTCAGAGCCCTGGTTAAGCTTGAGAAAGAGAAGGAACTCCGTCCAGGACAGGAAAGGGAAGATACAGATTTCTATCTAGCTATCTAGTCTATGGATGCCAGGAAATGTCAGGGCCGTATGCTCTGCACCCACGCTGGCAAGAAGGCAAAGAGTGACTGAGTGAGAGGGAGCAGGATTAGAGTCCAGTGGCACCTTAAAGACCAACAAGATTTCCAGAGTGTAACATTTCATGAGTCAGAGCTCCTTTCTTCAGAGAGAGAGAGAGAGTGTGTGACAAAGAGAGAAAGATTGGTTGTAAAAAAGAGGAAGTCCCTGAGACTACATTCTACACATCAATGGAGAGCAAACAGCACAGAGACAAAGCAAGGATAAACAAATCCCTGACACACATTCTCTCTCTGACTCTGATGAGAGCCAAGCTATAAGTGACGCCTGACACAGGTTGGACACTTGTCAGCTTCCCTCAAGTTTTGATGGGAAATGTGGGCGTCCTGGTTTTACAGCTTGGCTCTCCATTACAGCTGCAATACCAGGATGCCTGCATTTCCCATCAAAACTTGAGGGAAGCTGACAAGTGTCCAACCTGTGTCAGGCGTCTCTTGTAGCAGGTCTCGCTCTTCTTACACTGGTTTCTCCTCCCTTCCTCCTCGGCCACTTTTCCCAAGCCCCCTTCCCCACAACATCTCCCTTGTTTTTCCCTTGCTCAGTTCATTGCCTGCTCGGCACTCTCCTTCAGCCCCTTTTCCTTTGGGCTCCCTGTCCCTTTGTTTCCATACTTCCCAGTTCCCAGCCATTCCCCAAATGGGCCTGCAGACTGCCGGACTCTGGGCAAAGCCTGTTCTAAGTCACTGTGCCAACTCAAGCGCTCATTGCCAGAGACTTTCCTAGAACAATCCAATAGAGATGATTTGGCAGCAGAAGATTTTTTAAAAGCCATTGTACTCACCCACGGAAAGCCTGAAGCTGGATCCTGTCTCCAAGAAGATCCAAAAACTCTAAGAAGCTGAGACTCTCCTCTGTATTACTGAAAACCTCTTCCTCTGTGGTCTGGAAATGGAGAGGGGTTAGGAAATAGGAAGATGGCCCTTTTGCATTCAAGCTCCTGACTCTGCCCTGGGAGCTAAGAGGGAGGAAGACTCTTTATTCCTTGTGTGTTTTAAACTTTCTAAAAGTAAGAAAGAGCCCCTACACATCTCCAACTCAGCAGCTTTAATACGGAGCAGCAGTCAATGTCCTGGAAGTAATGCCTGTGTGATTGTTCTGGACCTTTTGTTCATGTAATTTAAAAAAAAAATTATTTGTGGAGTCTGCTTACACACCAAAACAAAGGACAAATATTTTTAATTCCAAGGGGTATGAGTGACAATATTGGCCTAAGGGAGGCTAACAAAACATGCTCTAAAATTATTATTGTTGCATCTTGCTTTCATCTCCCAATGGGGCTTACAAAAGCATTCTCCCTTCCTCCATTTTATCCCTACAACAACCGCGAGCTGAGAAATGGAGCAAGGTCACCCAGCAAGCTCTGTGGCAGAACGGGGATTCAAGCCTGGGTCCCTCTGATCCTAGTCCAGCACTCTCACCACCACACCACATTGGCCACTGGACCCCTGCTTCATTTTGTGGCCACACAGTTACCCGCATGGATTACCAGCCCAGTTCCCCTGCTGCAGCACGTCCACCACCCAGCCCCCTTACGTGCAGGTGTGCACATGAAGCTGCCTCATGCCAAGTCTGGCCCTTCAAGCTCAGCCATGTCTGTGGGGTCTGACTGTGGCTTCCCAGGGTCTCAAGCAGAGAAAGGCCCCCTGTATCACCTGCTGCTTTAGAGCTTTGAACTGGAGACCTCAGGGATCGACCCTGGGACATCCTACATGAAAAATAGATCCAGAGGAGTTAGCCGTGTTAGTCTGTAGTAGCAAAATCAAAAAGAGTCCAGTAGCACCTTTAAGACTAACCAATTTTATTGTAGCATAAGCTTTCGAGAATCAGTTCTCTTCATCAGATGCATCTAACGAAGAGAACTGATTCTCGAAAGCTTATGCTACAATAAAGTTGGTTAGTCTTAAAGGTGCTGCTGGACTCTTTTTGATTTTACATGAAAAACAGGCATTCTTCTATTAAGCCGCAGCCCTACCTGTTGAATTAAGGGAACGAACAGGTGAGAGCCCCGGGCATCTGAGGGGTATCTGGATGCCAGTGAACCACAAAAGCAGCTCAGGGCCTCCTCCTTAGTCACACACCTGCTTGTCCCAATTGCTACCATTTCCAAGTATTGGAGGCAAAGGAAATGAGGAAGAAGCAGAGAGAATTTGTTGAAAAGGGGTGATGGTAGTTAGAAAGAGAAAGAAAGAAAGAATTAAGCTACAGAGAAAGAGGAAAACTGAGCTGAGAAGAGGAGAGAGAGAAATTCTCATCTCAGTTCCCCAGGTGTTGGTTACCTGGTTTTTGGCTGGAGCACTGAATGTGACAAGTCTTTTTACCTGTCCAAGTTTCTGGTAGATAACCCCAAACTTGAAGTTATTGCTGATGACATGTTCATCAAAGGCAACAATGAGCTGGGAAGCCTAGGAGGTGGAGGAAAGAGGCAGAATGATAGCAGGCAGCTGCCCCAGGGAGACAAAATGATATGTATAAAGGAATGGTAGGCCTACCTTGGGGTACAACACTGGGAAGAAACGGTCGACATTCACATCTTCGCAGAGCAACTGCAGGTGGAGAAAAGGAGAGGTTAGCATTCTCACTGCACTGACGCGATTTTACAGAAACTGCTACTCGCGCAAAAAAGAAATGTAAGAGCTGCTTCAATAATTAATATACAATATTCATCCTTTGCAAATTCAAACTGAATAGCCTTGCATTTACTTCTAAAAGTTTGCTCTTATTTTCCACGTTATTCTTTTTGTAGCTTGGAATTCAAGGGTTTAAACATTCTTAAGGTGGGTTTCAAAATTCAGTATTAACTTTAAAACAATCTGATTGGGTGACTTGTATGACACAAGATATGGGTGACTTACAATTGTGCTTGGACTTTATAACAATTTATCAGCTAGGTTTAAGCAGCTGGAATTAGATGAATGCATGATCTGGAAAGGCTTGCTTGAACTCTCTCGCTTATTAATAGCAAACAAATCCTCTCCCTCTACTCAGACCCTGACTAACAAAGATTATCGGGGGGGGGTAGTTGTTGTGGGGGAGGTAGCTGTGAATTTCCTGCATTGTGCAGGGGTTGGGCTAGATGACTCTGGAGGTCCCTTCCAACCCCATGAGTCTATAAAGAGCGCGGGGGGGGGGGGAGGCAGCAAGGAAGAAACGTGCAACATTGACAATGGTCGACTAGTTTTACAGCGCAACACAATTTCTTTCAGTTTCCATATAGAAGATACCCAGGTGCATTTAAGGTTGACATTTGGCTGGTCAAGGGGGAAAAAAAGGGTCAACGGATCATTAGGATATTGGTCACATATTTAAAACATTAATTTGTTAAAATGGTGACGTAGAGAACTGTTAATTACTCTAGATCAGCAGACTCCCCTCCCTCCCCAAAGTTCCTGGCTCCATCCACACCAAACTGGCCTATTTGTCAAGAGCTGCTCCCATTTTCTGTGTCCTGTTTGCCTCAGGAGTGGCAGTGACTTGTTAAAACGTTTTGCGTGCTGGAGTAAGTTCCCTCCCTAAAATCTTCCAGTATCAGAATGGGTGGGACGGAGACCTCCTTGCATGTGCCTGTCTCAAAACACACCAATGAACCTGAAGCACCAAACGCCCCCTGCCCCTTCTCATGATGCAGCTGCCCTGGTATACACTGAACTCCTAGTAACATATTATGGGACAATTATGTTGTTCTAGTATATATTTAACACAAAGAATAAACACTCTCTTGCCTTTTAAACCAGTGCAGGACAAGCCATTGGGAGTAAATTAGTATAATTTGCAGAGAACAGACTTCAGCAATGAGTAACCAGGGAAAGGTGTGTGTTCAGGCAGGCAGTGGTCTTTGGTGAGAGAGCTGAGCTGTTAGGCACGTGTCTCCATTTTTGTCCATGAGGCGCTGGCTGGGTGGCATGCCACTCCTGGGCATTTATGAACCGTGCCAGCAGCCTGTGGGCCTTTGCAGGCATTTCAGAACAGGAGTCCAGCTTACAAGAGGACGCAGTCACAGCCCTACGCCCAGCAGAAGAAGGTGAACCCTGCGGCTTAGCTGAGAAGAGCAAGGACAGAAGCTCCCCACAGAGAACCGCCGAGCACAGGATACCGTCCCTAGATCAGGGAAGCGGGCGACTTCGACTCCCCCTGCAGGCCTGGAGAGAAAAGGCTGCCAAATCTTGCTGTTGATAGCTGCTCTCACGGCATTGTGTTCTAATTCTGTAATCCCAGTCTTTGCATTGTTCGAGATATCACCTTTGATGTGTTTTTGTGTTATTTCTAATTTTTGTCATTCTAGTTCTATTGCACTGTTTATTCAACGTCTCATACTATCACGCTGCTTGACTGCATGCTTTATACTGGGTAATGTGCCTTGAGTCCTAGTGAGAAAGGCAGGTTAATTTTTTTTTTAATCATGCAGTTTAAAAGGAAGGCTGGCAGCCATTCATGCAAAGGCACTCTTGACTATATCGATTATATTTGACCATGTCCAAATGGCTGTCACCCCAGCTTTTTATGTATCCCTGTCTTAAGACTGATTGAACCCTTCTCAATATTGTTAACCACCCATGTTCATAAATGTTTATTCTGAAGACTTCCAAACAGATGCTGACCTTCAAACTGGCAATCTGGGGAGTGGCTCTGGGGCGGAGCCTTTACTTCGCATGCAGAAGCCCCCAGGTTCGATCCCCAGCACCTCCAGTTAAAAGGATAGTAGGAGACGTGAAAGACCTCCGACTGAAATGCGGGAGAGCAGCTGCCACTCTGAGACCACCTGATGGGTCAAGGGTCTGATTAAGTACAAGGCAACCTCATGTGGTCACGTGACCTGGGCATGTATTAAATGCACATCGACCATGTGCCACAGAAAAGTGACAAGAGTCAGGTTTATGTCTACGGCAATGCAGTCCTTAAGAACTCTTTCCTGGGAGTAAGCCCCACTGAGCAGACCTGAGTGAAGATTCAATTTAAGATGGCACTGTGAGTTTACTACATCAGCACAGAGTGCCAAGCCTGAGTGAAAATTAAAAATGGAACACCCATCCGAGGATTACAAGGGGGGAAACCAGCAACTGAAATTAAAAGTGCTGAGCTCCAAATGTACCTTTGCCATCTGGACAGCATTCGGGAATTCATTCAGGCAGGAAATAGGGATGAGGTCATGCTTGGTACCGGTTCGAGTCCTGACATAAACCAACACAAAACAGAGAGCAAATGCTAGAGAGAAAACTGTGCAATGTCTCCAGCTGTTTCCCATCTAGAAAATCTATTGCATCACAATATGAAGTTGTGCAAATGGGCAGTTTTACCTCAAAAGCAGGCGGAGGTTTTCTTGCCTTTCAACTTGTTCATACTTCACTGAAAGGACAAGGTTGCCTAAAGTCGTGTCATTGGCATAAAAGTTCTGATGCTCCTAAAAAAAAACACTGTGATGTCTCTTTACCTTCTGCGATCCAGGAAAAAAGTGCATATACACATACCTAGATAGCTGTGCCAGTCCCCTCCCATTCCTACAGTTGCTGAGCACACACAGTCTTCTTAATTCTGAACCACATTGTGTTAACATGAGGAAATACGTGGGCTAAAAGACAGAGGAGGAAGTTTAAATAGCACATGTCAATCCCAACCCAGAACACAGCAGCCGTCTCAGGAACAGATTCCTATTGACAGTGGAACCTGGGGACATCATAGCAAGAAAACCCAGTAATCTAGGTGGGGGTTGGGCCGTTTAAAGGGCCCTGCTGCTTGCAAGCGGCAGGAAAGGGCCCTTTAAACGATTAAATGCCCTTTTCCCTGCTGCTCAGCAGCCAGAATGGGGCATTTAAACCTCACACGAACCGCATGGTTCAGTTTTTCTGTGGTTCGTGCCCATGTCTAGTCTGCACCCCACCAACAGGGCCAAACTGGGCACAGCTCTAGGAGATCTATGAATACAGAATACAGACCACTGAGCCTGCAGTAGCTGCTTATTCTACAGGGGCAAGTTACTGTGGTTTCAGTTGTCACCCTCTGAACTGCTTGACACTGACACTTTTTAAATGTTTTTAATGGTATGTGATATTTGTATTTTGTTATCCGCCCTGAGCCTGCGAAAGCGGGGAGGGTGGAATATAAATATAATAAATTAAATTAAATTAATCTTTTTTCTTTTGGCATTATCACCTTTTCACACTATTTCTACCATTAACAACACCCTCCCTGAACAAAATTCTGAAGTGGGCTTTAGCAGGAGGGGGTAGCACGAAGATCCCACTGTGCTAAATCTGGAAATGGTTATCTCTACCACTGTCATTATAACAACAACAACAACAACAACAACATTCGATTTATAAACTGCTCTTCAGAATAACTTAACACCCACTCAGAGTGGTTTACAAAGTATGCCATTATTATCCCCACAACAAACACCCTGTGCGGTGGGTGGGGCTGAGAGAGCTCCCAGAAGCTGTGACTGACCCAAGGTCACCCAGCTGGCTTCAAGCGGAGGAGTGGGGAAGCAAACCTGGCTCCTGCGGCTCTTAACCACTACACCAAACAGATATTATTCTTGCTGTATTTTTGGAAATATACAAACAGATTTTCTAAAATGGTGTCAAAACTTCAGAGCCGTGATGGGGGCCAGGTAGCCAAGCAGTATGAGAAGCTCCCATCCTAAACTCATTCCCAAAATTCAGCCTCAGGAACCATCCTTAAATTTGCTGAAGGAAAGGTTTGGGGGCCGTAGGCCTTCTTACCTTCCCCAGGAAGTGCTTGCGGTACAGCTTGGCAGTTGGGTCACACTCCAGCTTCACTTTGCCACTGCAAGGGGAGGGCAAGTCGTGGAATTCTGGGCCTGAACTGGGCAAGCTGTGACAGGTCCCTTCGATCCAGTAGCCCCCAAACTGGGGTAAGATAATAAGAGGGTAGGGCCACCCTCTCCGTAACACCTATCAGGAATGCAAGGCAAACAGTGTGAGGGCTGGCATGAGCTGGGAGTCGAGACAGAACGGATCTGGTGCAAAGTGGTGACTGTACAGAACTTCAAAATTATTCAGATCAATAATTTCGTATACACATACTCCCACTTGCCATCTTCTATAACTTTTAAACCAATATTTTTTACTGGACACCGACATAGGAACAAACACACCCCTTGAATCAGGGGGAAGTTTCTTCCCTTGGAGGAAAGTGCATTCATTAACACCCGGTCCTCAATGCGGTACCTGTGGACAGCCTGGCAGAGGCTTCTCTCTCTCTCGCTCCCTCTCTCTCTCTCTCTCTCTCTCTCACACACACACACACACCCCTGCACTAGCAGAGCAAATCAACAAGATCCAACCCACTAAATACTCTTCAAGAATTCTGATGGACTGTGTGGGGTTTAGGCAACTTGATTTTCTCCCACACAAACTGGCACCTGATCCTCAGAGGGGGGGTGGGGGTGGGGGTGGGGGTAGCTTGAGCTAGAAGTCGTCTTGTGCTCACGGGACCCTCAACACAAAATCATGGTGGGTTTTGCTGTGGCTTACCTCCTGGATGCTGGGGTATGGAATATACTCTTCTTCTCTCTGAAAGCACAAAAAGTAATTAGCAAAGATACGTGGGCAGGGAACAATGGATCATCTGTGCCACCAGAATGAACCCTTTGAGAGAATTTTTGAGCTCAGGACAAGCCAACACTTGTGGGCCCTCCATTATTCCATCCAATCCACCACCACTGCTTTCATCTCACTACTAAATAATGGCTAATAGTGGGAGAGAGAAATGGTATTTCCCAGCTTCTGGAAATAATGCTGTCATTCATGCATTCAAGCATTGCCCACATCCAATATGTCTACCGACGCAATCCCTCCTTTCCTCTCAGAAGTGCTTGTACTTTGAGAGTTATCTCCATTTTATACTTGAAAAGGGTTGCCCATAGGGAAGAACCACCAGATGCCCATTTCTTATTGCTGAATTTTGTTATTGCTACTGTTACTCAGTTTTCTAATTTGATATAAAAGGAAAATTTTGTTCATGTTTGCAGCTTTTGTGCAGTCCCATACTGGGACTGCACATGCACAGGCCAACCACGGAGATTTCTAGAAGACTGGGAGCGCCCCTCCTCCGTTGACGCTTTCCCACCCAAAACATCAAATGACCGGGGGGGGTTGCCCTCCGTTCTCTTTTCGCCGCCACAGAGAGAGGATCTCCATTCGGGGCCGTATTGACCCAGGGCCGGGCCTCTAGGCTTTCAGGTATTTCGGGGGCCCTCTGGGACTTCAATCTTTCACCCCACTGCAGCTGACAGCCTGACCCTGGTACGGTGGGTACTAGACCGCAGCACATAGCCCTATATCCACTTTGAGGGTCTCCTGAAGAATTCTATTCATATTTTAAAAAATATTTTTATTGCTCAAGTAGAACTCTTCAAGAAAGCACATTTTGGGGGTATAATTGTTCAATACTGTAATATTTTGAAGTGAGTAATTTTTTTTATTATTTATTAATATATATATATATATATATATATATATATATATATATATATATATATATATATATATATATATATATATATATATGGATAATAATTTTAATATAAGAGACAATTTGTTTCACTTCAATAAGGAAGCAGTTAATTATCTTATTAACAGAGGCTATAGAAGAGAATCGATTGTTATTTATGTGGGGGTGTGCCTCAGCAAAAAACACTGACGGGCCCCTCGTCCCTGCAGGGCCCCTCGGCTTCGGCCTAGTCAGCCTGATGAATAATACAGCCCTGTCTCCATGGCTGCTCTCCGGTTTCTGTCTTTCCCTCTGTCGTTATGGCTCAGGAGAGGCTTCCTCACGATGCTGGAGAACGCCAGCCGGATTAAAGGCGCCTGCTCCTCCCCTGGCCCCCTTGAGTACCAAGGGCCCAGGCCAGAGTCGTGGCCCGTCAGAGTCTCTCCACAATGGCTCTTCTCCAGGGCTGTGGCTTCGAGCCAGCCTGACTGAAGGGAAGTCCAGATTAAAGCTCAGGCCAGAGGGGCAGCCCGTCAGAGCCTCCCCACCATGGCTCTCCCTCCCGAGCTGCAGCTGCACGTCAGCCTGGTTAAAGCCACCTGCCCCCTCGGTTCCAAGGGGGCGATCCGGGAAATGTGGCCTGACGGAGGCCCCCCCCGTTCCAAGTCTCTTTCCCAGAGGCTTTGCCTGCCAGGATAAAGCCCCCACCCCCTTGGCTGTGCCTGCTCCGAGGGGAGACACCTGCAGCTGTGACTTAAAGATCCCAGGGTCTGAGGCCGAGAGGCTTTTCCCCAGCAGGGCCTTTGGAAATCTGCCCGCCTGTCTCAAGGAATCCCTCCTCCTCCTCCCAGGCTGTCCTTAAATCCGAGGAGCAGTCCCTGGAGGCAGGAGTTAACACAGCTAACCCAGTGAAACAGCAGCCTGGATCCCTCAGTGCAAGGACTGGGGCTCCTCAGCCGCTCCCGCTTCAACAGAGGTGACAAACCGGCCCCTCTCAGCCCCATGCTTTTGGAAGGCAGTTTTTCCCATGCATGGCCACACTCCCCTTTTCCTACCAGGGAATGGTGCTGGCTGCCCCTGGGGTTCTCAGTCTCATTGCTGTAACATTCAGCAGTCATCTAGGAACGTGCAGAGGGTTCTGGGCTAGGATTTGGGAAATCCAGATTCTAACGGCAATATGCCTGAAAGGCTTGCCTGTGGCCTTGGGCCCATCACATTCTCTTGGCCTGGCTTCCTTTGCAGGGTTGTTGCGTGAATGGAATAGAAAGGTATAAAATGTTATAGGCACTTTTAGTCCCCATTGGGGCAGAAAGGTGGGGTTTTAGGGTTGCCAGCCCCCAGGTAGTGGCTGGAGATCTCCCGGAATTACAACTGGTCTCCAGGCCACAGAGATCAGTTCACCTGGAGAAAATGGCTACTTTGGGGGGTGGACTTCATGGAATTATGCCATGCCAAGGCATAATTATGCCATCCCTCTCCAAACCCCACTTTCTCCAGGTGTCTCCAGGTTTCACCCCCCAGATCTCCAGGAGAGTCCCAACTTGGAGCTGGCAACCCTATGGGGTTTAGATAACTCCACACCCAACTTTTTAAAGGACACGTTATGTTTCTACTAAGAAAGAGTGCCCCAGGGCAAGAAGTCCTTGACACACAAACTTTCATTGAATTGGCTACTGCTAGGGCCCCTGCTGCAATCCTTTAGCAAATTTACACTTCATTCCAGAGGTCATCATCGTTGTTGTTCATATCCTTTATCTATAGGGTTGCCAGCCTCCAGGTAGTGGCTGGAGATCTCCTGGAATTACAACTGGTCTCCAGGCCACAGAGATCAGTTCACCTGGAGAAAATGGCTACTTTGGGGGGTGGACACTATGGAATTATGCCATGCCAAGGTCCTTCCCCTCCCCAAACCCCACTTTCTCCATGTTTCTCCAGGTTTCACCCCCCCCAGATCTCCTGGAATTTCCCAACTTGGAGCTGGCAACCCTATTTATCTAGCATGGCTCTCCCTGCCAGAGCGCTGTTTTTTCTTTTCTGCACTCCTGCTTGTACTTTGGCAGGGACTCTTTTAGAGAGCTCCCTGCCTCTTTTGAA
This sequence comes from Eublepharis macularius, assembly GCF_028583425.1. Taxonomy (NCBI): domain Eukaryota; kingdom Metazoa; phylum Chordata; class Lepidosauria; order Squamata; family Eublepharidae; genus Eublepharis; species Eublepharis macularius. Next base: position 1,393,382 of record NC_072807.1, on the reverse strand, counting down.
GCACCTCTGGGCGAGTGTCAATGAGACGCTCAGCACCTGTGGGGAAGGGGGTCCTCCATCGTCTCTTACTTTGAGAGCTTCACACCCACCTCCTTCAGTAAGTGAGCTTGCTACTTTCCCAACACGGGACTGCACAGAAGCCACGACGACGATGAAAACGAGGTTGCCCTCTGTGCAGGCACCCCCACACACACACCCTCTCCTGCCCCACTGTGAACTCTCTGGTACCTTCGTTTCTGGGGGGTCTCTGGCAGTGGCCTGAAGGCAACAAAGGGAGTAGTGCCCCTCCTCCTGATTGTGTGATATTTGGGGGAGGGGAGCACCAAAGGGGTGCTCTTGGTCTTCTGGAAAGCCTAGACATCTTCTCCGTGGCCGGCCCGTGCGTGCGCCATCCCTAAGTGCGCTAGCACAGAAGATGAAGTGCGCTAGCACTCGATGAACAATAGTTACAGGCAAGAGCAACCCCTTTTAATCCCGCTCTCAGGACGAATGGGGGGGCCTGTTAATCAAATGGGCCGGATCCTCCAGGTTATTGACAGAACCGCACCCTGTTAGGAACCCCATGGTGACAGCCCCTATACTTGTCAAGACTCTTCCCCCTATAACATTTTGCTCTCTTTTACAAAATGTGAATCACAGCCTGTCACGATCTGGTTGTGCCAGGAAGGCCTAGCAAGGCCCCAGAAGCCTGTTAGCAGTGGGAGTGGGCCTGCCTACAATTCCCAGGAGCCCCTGAGCCGTTTTGGCCCCCTTTTTGGACAATCAGAACACAGGGGGCTGGTGCTATATAAGTCTGGGAGGGGAAAAGCCTGCGTTCTTCTTCCTCCCAGGGAGCAGCAGGCCAGAGGAGGTCTCTACTAGGGGGAGAGGCCCCCATCCAGGGAGGGTGAGAAGAAGACAGGCCTGGCAGGCAGAGGGACAGGGACTTCAGTCGCGCTAGGGGCCTTTTGTTTATTTTGCTTTCACCCATCTATTGTTGCTAATGCACCTTATTTGCTTGTTTGTTTGTTGTTTTATTAACTGACCTCCTTGTAAATAAATCCTTTTGTTTGTTGTTACTCTGCTGGGTCCTCACACCTGTTTACTGGCCAAGCTACGGAGGTTAGAAGGGTTGGGAGGGTACTCTGGGCCTTCCCAGAGTGGTGGCAGCGTAAGGGGGCTCACCCCACCTGAGGTATGACACAGCCGTTCATTGGTATGGAGGGGAAAGTACATGGAGGCGCTTAAACGCTACTGTCCCTTGTCTCTGGTCCTTGAAAACTGATCCTGCTCTTTACTGGTCAAGCCCCACCCTGAGTTCTGTTTGCCAGCCATCCTACTCCTCAATGGTATGTTGGGAATCACTTTATTTTCAGATGTACAACATAAGCTTTTTTTACTATGACTCTTTTTAACTTCTAAAATTCCAAGTGGGGCTGAACTCACCTTAAGTGGGGCTGGAAGTGAACATCTCTGCTCATCCAAACGACTTCTCTAAGCACAGAGAAAGCGAAAACGGTGAAGCCTTGCATCCCAGTAGGTCTCCCTCCCCCCACCCACCCCCATAGCAGGATCTTTTCTGGCACTGGATCACGGCCACCATTTCAGGTTTCAGAAAAAGGAAAGCAAGGCTCACTCTGGGATCTATTGAAAGCCAGTGTGGGTAGTGGCAGGGGTGGCGCAAGGGTTTGCGGCGCTCGCGGCCGGCTGGCCAGGTGCAAGCGCAAGTGCCGGCCTGTGTGATGACGTCATGTGTGACATCATGGGAGCGCGCGCACCACCGCCGGCCCGAGCTCTCCCGCTCAGTTGCCTGCACCGCCGCAGATGCCTGCCCGCGGCGGCTGCGCCCGGCCAGGGGCTTGTGCTGGCGGTGGCGCGGGGCGGGAGGGATAGGAGGCTGCTGCTTTGTGGCGCGCTCCCGCCCCCCGCGCTTCCTCTAGCGCTCCCTCCGGCACCCCGTGCCTGAGGCCACTGCCTACCTGTCCTCAATGGGCACGCCGGCCCTGGGTAGTGGTTAGAGTGTCAGCATAGGATCTGGCAGGGCCAAATCCCCACTCTGCCATGGAAGCTCGCTGGGCGACCTTGGGCCAGGCACACATTCTCAGCCTAACTTCTGTTGGAATAAATCACTGTAGCCTAATTTGAATAGAAAGAGTGAAGAGTACTTGCAGATGGAAGGGGGCTTGATACTTTGTATAGTGTCAGTTTGTTTATCTGTTGCTATTGAACTGGCCCCTCCCTACTGTGAATGAACATTCCTTTTGTGTTAAAAACGGTCTGTTACTGTAACTGTCTATCTTATGTACAAGTCATGAACAAGTTTTCTCTCATAGTTTGCTGTTTGCTTTACTGTATATAGTTATCAAATGAAGTTCAATATTATCTGAACAAATACGTCTGCAGAATGATATTACTTCTCACTGGATTCAGCTATTGACTCTGATAAATATTTTACCTTCTTCATATATATGAAGGCAGCTTCCTCCAACTTTAAAATGAATCTTCTGTTGGAGGAAGAGCCACTGAAGTTGGAGGAAAGTTCTTTAGGCTGGAGGAAGGCTTCTTGGATGATGGTTGGATCCACCCCACCATCAACACAACCAACATTCATGTTTTAGTTCTCAAAGTAAAGTGATTTGAGTCATTGGCATGCACACCCACTAACCCATAGGCCCACTTAATTTTTATAGCAATAGTTTCCTACTCAATGTGCAGAACCAGTGATGGAGAAGAGCATTTTCTCTGGCATATTTCTAGTGTTAGAGCTGCCATGAACTTGGCGTTCAGCACCAGCAGGGGCAGACAAGCCATTTAACTTGCAGGGAAATTTCCCGGTGGGCCACAGCTCTAGAAGTCCTCTGGGGGACCAGAAACTAGCTGAGCCAAGCCCAGTAACTGCTCAAGCCTCAGGGATCGCTTGGCCTGGAACACCATCAGCTTCACTAGCTCCAGGGTTGTTTCCCTTCCCAATCTGCTGCTGCGCATCAGGCAATCCTGTCGCATCAGCATCAGGGGCTCTCTGACATCATCAACGAAACGCAGATCCCCAAACACCGCTCTTCCGGCTTTGGTCTCACGGGCTGTTTTTGAGCCAGCTGGAGATGGAAGTTTAGACCCCGGCTAGATGGAGAAAAAACTCCTCTGGAAGACTTCAGGTTCTGCACCCATGTCGGTAGTGAAATGTATGTTAACTAACAGAGCATTTTTTCATGGTTTATTTGTAAAAAGTAGAATAGGACAGAGATTTTAATCCAGCAGCATAGCCAGAGGAGTCTGTGAGGCTGTCAGGTGCTCAGGGTCACCTGTCACATTCAGTACCCCCTGCAGCTGGAGCCAGGTGGCTGAAGCGGATGCTGGTGAGGTGATTCTGTCATTTGAACCCGGGGTGGGAAACTGAGAGCAGGAGGTGTTTGTTCCTGTCGTAATCTCTTCCGAGCCTGGGAGCCTGCCTGACCTTGAGACGGCCATGAATTTCACAGCCTGTTTTCCTACTTGCAGGGTTAGGCTGTTAGAAAAAAGGGGGTGGGAATTAGGAGTAGCCTTGGGGAACCTATTTCTGTCTTATACTTGTCTGTAGCTGCCAGTCCTAGCAAGAATGACGTAACTGTATGATATGGCATCTTATCAATAAAGAACTTCTGCTCATGAAGTGAAGTGTAATGATTTTAAGTAAATGTGTGTGCGCCTTTAAATGCTTGGTGTGGTATAGTGGGGGTGAAAGAGAGGGAGGAGTGAGGGAGATGATTGGTTGATGGCTGAGAGGGTGGGCGGAGTGAAGGCAGTTTTAGACTGAGGGTGGAGGGAAAAGATTCAGTCCGGGTGGGAGAGGCCAGCTGGGTGCAGCCAGAGCGTGTTTCAGCAGTTCTGAGAGAAATACTGAGTCTGGGTATTCACAGGCCAGCTGTGTGCAGCCTGAGCTTGTGTGTGTTGTCTGAGAGAAATATCACCTGCGTGGAAGCCTGAACTGTGTGTTTGTGAAAGAACAGTCAGGAGAAAGTGGGCAACCTGTGTGTGCGCCTGAGAAAAGGTCTTGTAATTGAGAGAGAAATTAATATCAAAAGCAGGCAAGCTGTGTGTGAAGCCTGAGAGAAGATCTGTGTGACTGGGTTTAAGCAAAGTAACTTTAGGAACTGAGAACTACTCTTTAGAAACCATCAAGTTTTAGAAATAATATGAAACCAATATGCTGCTTATAAAAATAAAAGTTTTGGTTTTTTTAATATCCCAGAGTATCTGTCATTCCTATATCCCATTCCTTTCCTCAGGGCCACATAGTACCACGAAGGAGCCTGACCCTTGGGCACGTTACTAAAAGGAGAAATTTAAGTTATTCCTGGTGGCAGCAATCTACCAAGAGGGGCAAGAATAAAAGGCTTAAAGACCAAATCTACCCAAGAGGAAGAAAGGGGTCGTAACATGAAGTCTCTTGAGAGGTGCCTGGCATCCTTACAGAGGAAGCCCGTGGTTAGAATGCAAGGATTCACTGCAGAGATGGGAGGTCTTGCTGGTAGTATACAGTATGCAGGGTGCAAACAGGCAACCCGGGAGCCATTTTGGCTCAGAAAAATGGTGCCAGAGGAAATGTTGAAGCCGTTCCTCCTCCAGTGCTGTGCTCCAGCTGAACTGGGCCCCAGGGTGCTTGAGAGCTCCTGATGCTGTGTGTGACTGCAAGCTGAGTCAGAGAACTCCCAACCCAACTTGTATCATGCTTATCACCTAGCTGGGTCCTTAGAGGAGCTGCAATGGAGAGGCCAGGCTTGGGTGAGCAGAGAAAAGTGCAGGGGAGATCTTTAAATGTCTATGGGGGAGGGAAAGCAACATGGTATAGCCCGATACGTAGGGTCAGTATTTGCATGGGGGATGACCAAGGAAGACTGCAAAGGAAGGCAACTTCAAACCACCTCTGCTTCTCCCTTCCCTTGAAAGCCCCTTGCTGGGGGTGCCAGAAATCAGTTGCGATTAGATGGCATGTGTGTAGGTTTGGAGATGGGCAGGCAGGATTAGAACTGCACGGCAATTGCATAGCAGGTTTAATGCACAGAAAGCAATTCACTATCTTGAATCAGACATTGACGGAATAAGCAGACTTTACATACCTGCATTTTTTCAATCATTTCAAACAAATCCACTGCCTGTGAGAATACAAAATAAATTGATCCATTAGATTTTGAAAGATTGTGCTTTTAATTCTGTGACAAGGGTAACACAACACTTTAGTGTGCCCACCAACATCTGGACCTGCAGGACTCTTTAACAGGAACACTTATGGGCTCTCAGTGCTTCCTTGACCCATAACGCAGCAGAAATAGGTACGAGGGCGAGACTATTGTGCAAGGTTTAATAATGGCTCCTAACAATCAGACTCAAAAATAGCACACACTCAGTTTATGTCATTTTAATGATCTCTCATTTTCTGTTTTGCACTAATAAAGAATTTTTTAAAAATAAAAAGATAGCCAATAGAAGGAGAGGCCATCAGATGTGTGGACCCCAACTCAAGAATGGCTTTAAAGATCATAACTAGCACCTTCAATTGAATTCAAAACCCAACTGGCAGCCAATGTAGCCGTTTCTGTATGAGCAACATATCTTTCCATGGGCTAGCCCTGACAATCTTCAACCTGCTGCATTCTAGACCAGCCTCTCTTTGCAGGTTGTCATTAAAGGCAGCCCAGCGTAGCCTTGTTATAATAATCAAACCACGAGTTACAAAAGCCTGGATCTGCACAGATAGTTTGGCAGAGTCTAAGAAAAGAGACAGTGGGAGAACCAGGCGCAACAAACAAAAGAGACGGGTGGCCGCTGTGCCAACCTGCTTTACAAACAGCAGTGCCGCCTGAGCACCCCCAAGCTCTGAAAAACTCTATTCCACCCAGGACAAGTGGGCCCAGCCTCTCTACAGCACCAGCCTTCCTGACCAGCGTTGTCTCTTCACTGTCTGAATTTCAGCTTCCAGAATGACAAAATATCGTTATTGCCTTGCTAATGATGTCTTGGCACCCGGATGTCACATGAGAGATCTTTGACTTTGGCTGAACTACTGCTGGCAGGATGAGCAAAAAGAATCCAGCTCTGGAGACCTTTCATAGAGGCTTGGGTATAGATTTACCACCTTTGCTTTTTATTGGTTATCTTTCTTTCTTTGCTTTCTGCAAATAAATACATTTTTAAAAATACAAAAAAGTATCACATGGTTTGGAGCATCCTTAAAGAAAAAAAATCAGTACTGTATTTCTTATTCTGGGTCTCCTCACTGGTTGACCTGAAAAGCAGCCATGCCAGCCTGGGAAATTGCCCATTTAACACCCAATGCTGAGGATCTCCCACCCCATACACACCCTTTTCCTGAGCTGAAATGGTCCTTGGCCGTGCTATTTGACCCCCTAAGGGTAACCTATGTGTTCCCTGGGATACGCGTGCATTTCCCCAGTGGGCAAAATAGTGCTCCCAAGGCTTGGAAAAACAGAGTGGGGAAAATGCTGAAGCCCCTTTCCCCGACACGCTGCACTCCCAATCCAAATGGGATTGTCCATGAACAGGAACTGAGGAGAACCGGCAACTCACATCTGACGGTTACTCAGAGAGAGGATCCTGGATCCAGCCTGTATTTTCCATAATGTCTTAATCGGCCTCTCTCCCCCTCATCCTGGTAGGAGCAACATAGGCACGGGACAGGGGTGTGCCGACCGGGTCAGTACTCCCTTGCTTCTGTTGGGAATGCCTTGTGCTTGTGGCTGAGTACTGCTTAGTTCTGTTCTGTGGTGTTTCCCCACTGGCTGAACCCAGTGCCTGGCTGCTGTTGGGCTAAGTTGCAACAGTGTCTCTTAACAACAACAACATTCAACAACATTCAATTTATAAACCACCTTTCAGGACAACTTAACGCCCACACATATCGGTTTACAAAGTATGTTATTATTAGCCCCACAACAAAACACCCTGTGAGGTGGGTGGAGCTGAGAGAGCTCTGAGAGAGCTGTGACTGACCCAAGGTCACCCAGCTGGCTTCAAGCGGAGGAGTGGGAATCAAACCCGATTCTCCAGATTAGAGTCCCGCGCTCTTAACCACTACACCAAACTGGCCCTAGTTTCAGTTTGGTTTGGGCGGAGTGGGTATGATTCTCTGGTGTAATGTAAGCCCCCTTGCTTCGCTTTGGTTCTGGGAGGATTCCATTCCCGTGCTTCAGTTCGGTTCTGTTGGGCTTTCTCTGGAATGAGCTCAGCCTGCATTTGGGAGCGTGCCCTGGCCACGGCAGTCTTGCCCCCATGTTTTTTCTTCAGTGGGAGTCAGCTTTGACTTTTTCCCCACAGGAAACAATAGAGTGGCTGGGGGCATCTTGTTCAGGAGGCCACAGAATTGGATCCCAGGGTCCAATGTTCCTGAACCTTGGGGCATCTTTAGAGGGTAGTCAGGAGTAGGTCCTCTGCAAATTTGGTGGAGTTTGCTTGAAAAATGCCACCCCCAGCCCCCTGGATATCCCCCAGATAGGTTTCCCCTTAGCCTCAGAAATCAAGCCCCCATCACCATCTTCCATTTTCATTCCACCACTAAGCAGCGGATCAGAATGCAGTTTTTTTTTTAATTCTTTTTAAAGAACCCTTCTGTTCTGTGCACTCTCCTGGAATGAAGCCCACATACACTACCAGGAAATGAAAGGTCTGCCTCCTCTGCATGAATACCAAGAGGCAGGAAAGAAGTTCATTATTCTGGTGGGAGAGACCACCATAAAGGAGCAGAGCGTTTTCTTTGCATGCAGAAGATCTCATGGCATCTGCAGGTCAAATTTTCTCATGGTGGGATCAGAACCAAGAAAGGCCTCTGCTTGAATGCTTAGAGGGGAATAGACCCTACTTGGCTCGACACACCAGTGTTCTGACTTGGCACAGAGAAGTTGTACGTGCTGATAATAAGTAACATTTCGCATTTGGTCAGAACTGCAGCACACACCTGAGCCTTGCAGATATACAAGAGATGAGAGAGAGTTTCATTTACTTGCACGCAAGCACAGTGAATAGAAGGAAAAACAGCTAAAACGCAAAGGTCTGATCAGTTGATACTCATCAGTTGATACATCACCCTCAGAACAAACACACAGCTACACCTGCAGTGGGTACACACACATGCAGAACAACGGGCCACGTGTCCTCCAGTTCAAGCATATATCACAGGTCATATTCTTATTGTGGGATTGTCATGAGAAACTGGAGCGCCTTACCTTGCTTGGAACAGCAGCGTGGAGGGCAGCCTCGGATTCTGGGATGGGTGCGTCTAAGAGGACACTAACACAGTTCTCTGCCTCACCAGACCTCCTGCAAGGAGAAAGGAAGGCTGTCCAAGTACACCCCGGAAGCAGGAGGCACCCCCCTTTCCACTCCCCTTCCCCCCTTTGGTCATCCTAGATGCTACTGTAAGAAGAACTAGCAGGTCTGTGTCCTGCCAGGCTCCAGGATATCACTTTTTAGCATCAGTGGAGAACATTTCCACTTCCTTTTGAAGACAAGACCCAGAAGTTACAATGAACGCATGCAAAGAACTGTGCCTTGTCTTCCTGTGATGCTGGCAAGAAAAGGGGCTCTGTTGGAAGGGCTTGGCCTGCACACTGCAGTTTGAATCCAGATAACAAGATCTGTTTCGTGGAATGTGTTTCCATTTGCAGAACGGAACTTCTTTCCTTGTCCCCCACCCACTGCAGCCCACCGATCTCCCTGAATAGGGCCAGCCAAGGTTTATTAGCTCTTCTGGTGACTGAACCCCACTTCCTTCAATAAAGAGAAAGCTGAGAAGCCCGGGACGCGTTTTACTTACTGGGCATTCAAAAGGAACAATATAAAAATGAAAACAGGCAAGCTTTTCAAAACCCCTCCATGTTCCATCGTGGCAGCTACAGAAGTCCAGAGTGACCAGATTCATTTATTTATTTATATCATTTATAGTCTGCCTTTCTCACTGAGACTCAAGGCAGATTACACAGTATGAGATTAGTACAATCAGTAACAAGTACATTTCAATACAGTATCAAGGACATTTCCATAAACAATGCCATAGGGTAAATAGATACAAGTTTGAAGACATAGTATTAGCAAGAATCCGATACAGAGTAGAAAAAATACTGAAGCAGAACATAATCAATTCTAGGACTGACATTAGATAACATGGAGCACTGGTGGTACATAGGAGTACATATTTAAAGCAGCAGAAAATACCTAAGGCAATATAGAGCAGAACCACAAGTGACAAAAGGCACAGATTGGACACTTGTCAGCTTCCCTCAAGTTTTGATGGGAAATGTAGGCATCCTGGTCTCGCAGCTTGGCTCTCTGACTGCTGCCCAATGGACTTTTCAACTGTCACTTGTCCAACATTCCACCAAGCTGCCTACATTTCCCATCAAAACTTGAGGGAAGCTGACAAGTGTCCAATCTGTGCCTTTTGTCACTTGTGGTTCTGCTCTTAGTGATGAAGTCTATGGTCCCTAACTCATTAGCGAAGCATCTGAGACCCCTTCCCTACAATACAGACCTCCCATTTGAGTAAAAAGCCTGTTTGAATAGTTCGGTTTTGCATCATTTATGGAAAGCCAGGAGAGCGGGGGCTCTTTTGACTTCCTCAGGCAGGTCATTCCACAGGATAGGGGCTACTACAGTCAGTCAATCTTTATTACGGTCATAGACCACACAATAATAGCATAGGGGCTACTACAGAGAAAGCCCATGAACGGGCTGCTGCTGACTTCACTTGTGTGCAGCCTGGCACCTGCAGGAGACCCTGTTCAGCTGACCGAAGCTGCCAAGGAGGAACATAGAGAGGGAGGCGGTCCCGTAGGTATGCCGGACCAAAGCCGTGAAGAACTTTTTATGTAATAACTAATACCTTGAACTGAGCATGGTAACTGATGGGCAGCCAATGGAGCGACTGTAGGATGGGAGTGATGTTCATGCTCCTGCTCGCTCCTGATAACAGTCGAGCTGCAGCGTTTTGCACTAATTGGAGCCTCCTAGTTAACTTAGATGGGAGACCGATGTATAGAGCATTACAGGGCTTTTTTTCAGCGGGAACGTGGGGGAATGGAGTTCCGGCACCTCTTGAAAATGGTCACATGGCTGGTGGCCCCGCCCACTGATCTCCAGACAGAGGGGAATCGAGATTGCCCTCCATGCCACTTGGCGGTGTGGAGGGCAATCTCAACTCCCCTCTGTCTGGAGATCAGGGGATGGGACCACCAGGCATGTGACCATTTTCTCTGAGGGCAACCCACTGAGTTCCACCACCTCTTTCCCCAGAAAAAAAGCCCTGGAGCATTACAATAGTCAAGCCTTGATGTTACCATAGCATGGATCCAAGTGGCCAGGTCAGCCGTGTCGAGATAAGAAGCCATTTTCCAGGATAGAGTGAGATTGTAGTAAGTGTTTTTTGCCGCTGCCTTAACTTGTTTTCTAGTTGTAGTGCTGGATCCAGTATAACTCCTAGGCTCTTAACCGAGTCAGCGAGGGTCAAACGAACACCATCGAAAGTGGGGAGTACAATATCCTTCAATATCTCTGCCTTCCCAACAAGCATCACTTCAGTCTTGGTTGGGTTCAATTTTAATTTGTTATTTTTCAGCCATTTCACCACGGCTGTCAGGCAGCGCTCTAAGATTTCCACTGCATCCTGTGGGGACCTGGATAGCGAGATACAGAGTTGGGTATCATCTGCATATTGATGACACCCAGCTCCATAGCTGCGAATGAGTTCGCCTAAAGGCTTTATGTAGAGGTTGAATAGCATGGGAGATGTTATTCAGCCTCTACGTAAAACCTTCAGGCAGTTGTTCAAGCGCTGCCCCTAATGCCCATCCTGTCCATAGCGGGCATATCCCTAGTATAGCTAAAAGAAATAGCAGGAGCAATTTTATAAACATCCTCCCCAAATGCCAGCAACAAAGAGCAAGTTACAAAGTCCTCAGCGCTTGCCTGAGAGTTAAGGATAGGAAAGAGGAGAGAACACAGATCATGATCTGTGTATATTATTGTGTATATTATTACGAATTGTCACTGTGGCTGAAGATATTTATTGGATGTGAACCATATATTTTAAATTGAGAAGTATATATTTTTTATTATTTATTGCACCTTGCACTTTATAACTGCATATATAAATATAAAAATATTGAACATTATTGTTTTTGCACGGTGCACTTTAATAGTTGAAAAGGTTGTACGTTCTCGCTGCGGGAGATCCGTGCTCTCTCCTTTTTCCCGTGCTTTCCACAGCGTTTTCCCTTGTTTGTTTTTTCTAAGAGTTAAGGATGGCAGGCCAAGCCTAGCGACCAGCAGAAGGGTTGGGGCAGGGAAATGGTGAGGCTGGCATTACAATGAAGTCACTTCCAGGTAAAACCTGGAAGCTACAACAGTCGAGTTTCTAGCGATTCCTAGAGCTACAGCCACTGCTTCAAGATTTCCCCCAGAAGTGATTTCACTCGCTTGTGACACCAGTGTGTTTTTAAAATCCGTCTTTGTTAAGGTAACTTTATTAAGGATCTACCAGTACAAGGTCTTTACTCTAAGATAGTCATTGGCAGAAGTGATCATTCAAACAGAGACTAACTAGATATAGGTAGATTTTCCTGCCCTGGGGTCCGTTGCATTCTGGCACGAACATCCCGGAGCTTTGTGAGAATTGATAAGAGCATTTTAGACACAGCACAGTGTTCGGTCATTTTTGCCTGTGAGAATAGCTGCATGTTTCATTACACATCTGGCCTTCAAGGCCATTCCCTGTTAGAAATGAAAGTACACATTTATATCTGATAACCAAACCCTCCTCCTCCAGTCCAGTGCACATTAATAACTCAGTAGAAGTTGCAAACCAAGACAGCAGTAACTCAGTATAGCCAGCAAAACACACATACATTAATGGCAGGGATGTATGCATTCCTGGCACACGGTATAGCCGGGGAAGGACTAGCCAAGGACGCTTCATCTGAGTGACACCAAAACCCTGCCCACGTTGAACTGCAGCCATTTGCAAAGGAAGTGCAGCTTTATAAGCTGCGTCTTTTTTCCTCAGGAAAGGAATAGGGGAAGGCCGAGGCAGCACCGCCAAAGGGCAACGATGGCTCCCAAGAAGAGATCCTAGTTTAGTCGGTTTCCTGGAGGAGCCTGAGTTTGTCTTCAGAACAATGGTTGGTGTGTGTGTGTGTGTGTGTGTGTGTGTGTGTGAGAGAGAGAGAGAGAGAGAGAGAGAGAGAGACCTGATCATAGTCCGTTCACCAAAGGAAGGCATTTCCCTGCGATGCCAATTAAATTCCACACTGTAGCCTTAAAGCTGTGAGGAAATCAAATTAAAATAGTTGAACTGTTAACAGGAGGAGGGCACAGCCAGCCAGACGACAATCTCTGCAAGCCGATTCCAAGCTGCCTCAGCTTACATACTCTTTCACGTATCGAGAATTGCCAACTTTGGGTTTAAAAAATAGCACTAGCCCCCTGTGGACGGGCAGGATGAGCGCGCAAACAGAACCTCTCAGAAAGGACAGAGTCCAGGGTGGGGGGGAAATGTCATGGGCCAGCTAGGAAGACTCTTCATTTTCCAAGCCCACCTTTGGCTTGGTTACAGGTAAGGCTGCCGACCTCCAGGTGAGGCCTGGAGATCTCCCAGGATTAGCATTATTCTCCAGGCTACAGAGATGAGCTCCCATGGAGGGTATCCGACTGAGGCCCCTCCTCTCCCCAAATCCCACCTTCCCCAGGCTCCACTCCCAAATCTCCAGGAATGTCACAACCTGGAGTTGGCAACCCTAGTTATGTGACAGAATGTATTTTTATTGGTTAAACCAATTTGGTAATGGTTTGTTATTAATAAATAATACACAACGTTTCTAAGGCATCGAGTGTCCCAACCGCTCCACACACATTATATAGTGTTATTTTATGATGGCAGGCTGAGAGTCTCCCTGCCCAAGACACCTGGCCTGCGTTCTTCATGTCGGGTGATGCAACGCTTCTCCCCCCTCCCCGGATGGAACTGTAAAGTTCCTCCCCCCCAATGATCTTGCTCTGCTCCGTCTCTGAAAATTTTTATTTTAAGACCTGGCAGATTCCACCCAGAGTGGGGGTGGGCAGACTAAAGGCTTGCGCCCATAAACTATACTTAAAAAAATATTTCTAACCTACATTTTGCTTGTATTTTCAACCTTCCTCTCCACATCAAGCCCAAGAGACTCTTTAAAACTACAGTTCCCAGGAAACATTGCTCCACCCGACACTAGAAGAACATGTAGCAGATGTCTTGTGCAGAGAGACTCAGAGGCAGGGAGAGTAGGTACAACCAAGCTTCATGCTGCCTGGCACTTGTTACCCATGACAGAGGCACACCCTCTTCCCAATGAACCCCGAGGATTGTAGTTCTAGACAGGAGGACACTAGGCATCTTTAACAGAGGGTCCTCAGTACCTCACCAAAACCACCACTCCCAGGATTACCTGGTTGGCTCCTAAGCCCTGCTGCACTTGCATAACAGAATTTGCCCTCCTCCCCCTTCCTGCTGCTCTCCTTGAAAGGGGGATGGGAGGGGGAGGGGAACAGCATGAGGTGCAGAGGGGGGAATCTATGATGGAATAGCAAGTCAGCAGAAATCTAGCGTGAGTGGACAGCCTCCTTCTGCTCAAGCCAGCCCAAAAAGCTTGAGGAAGCCCTCATTGTCCTAGAGGAGGAGGGACAGAGTCACCCCCAATCCCAGAAGTGCTACAGAAATCCAATCTCCACATTTCCCAGTTGCCGTTTGCAAGCCTGTAATGCAGCCATGAAGCAGATACATACCCTCCATAAGCTCCAAAGGTAAAACTACGCTTCCCGGAAAACATCTTCTACTCCTGTAGCCTCTCCTCTCAGCCTGCTGCGGGCTCTCCAGCCTCCTGTAAAAGGGCTTCCTTCCTTGCTGCACAGGCACGGGGGCGTCCTGTCTTAGGGAGGGCAGGAGCTCTGTCCCCACCCCGCACCCCCCTCCAAAATCTTCTTCCTTGGCTTCTTTCTTTTGTTTTCCCAAGGCATGCTTCAAATGAGAAAAAGAGCAGCAGCGCACAGTCATGGCCTGGCCTACACTGTGCAAGGGCAGGAAACTCCTGGGGAGGCCCTGCGGGATACCAGGGAAGACAGAGGACAGCTGAAGGAAGAGCGCAAGAGACTCTCGCAGAAGAATAAACCTGTCTTTGTGAGACCAAAATGAGAAATATAAGAAAAACTGGGAAGGTAACATAACCTCAACAGGGGGAATCTGGGTCTTGGAGAACTCTTTGCTGGAGTATAATTTATATAGCAGCATCTACATAAGAAGAGCCCTGCTGGATAAGGCCAGGGGTCCATTTAGAATCATAGAAACATAGAGTTGGAAGGGGCCATACAGACCATCTAGTCCAACCCCCTGCCCAGTGCAGGATCAGCCTAAAGCATCTCTTGACTAGTATTCATCCAGCCTCTTCTTGAAAACTGCCAGTGAAGGGGAGCTCACCACCTCCCTAGGCAGCTGATTCCACTTTTGAACTACTCTGACCGTGAAAAAGTTTTTCCTAATATCCAGCCGGTACCTTTGTGCATGTAGTTTTAGCCCATTGCTTCGCGTCCTACCCTCTGCTGCCAACTGGAACAGCTCTTTGCCCTCCTCCAAATGACAGCCTTTCAAATATTTAAAGAGAGCAATCATGTCCCCCCTCAACCTCCTCTTCTCCAAACTAAACATTCCCAAGGCCCTCAGCCTTTCCTCGTAGGGCTCAGTCTCCAGACCCCTGATCATTCTTGTCACTCTCCTCTGCACCCTCTCGATTTTGTCCACATCCTTTTTGAAGTGAGGCCTCCAGAACTGCACACAATACTCCAGGTGTGGCCTGACCAAGGCAGTATAGAGAGGGACTATGACTTCCTGCGATTTCGATACTATGGCCCCTTTGATACAACCCAGGATTGAATTAGCCTTTTTTTGCCACCGCATCACACTGACTGCTCATATTCAGTTTACAGTCCACTCTTACCCCAAGATCCCTTTCACATATACTATTGCCCAGAAGTGTATCCCCCATCCAGTATTTGTGCTTCTCATTTTTGTGGCCCAGATGTAATACTGTGCACTTGTCTTTGTTGAATTGCATCCTGTTCACAGCTGCCCACTTCTCCAGAGTATTCAGGTCTTGTTGAATTTTAATTCTATCTTCTTGGGTGTTTGCTACCGCTCCCAATTTGGTATCATCAAATTTAATGAGCAGCCCTTCCACTCCTTCATCCAGATCATTGATAAAATATTGAAAAGTACCAGGCCCAAAACCGAGCCCTGTGGCACCCCGCTGGACACCTCCCTCAAATCTGATGAAACGCCGTTGACCACCACTCTTTGAGTGCGGTCCTCCAACCAGTTCCCTATCCACCAAACTGTCCTATAGTCTACTCCACAGTCTTCCAGTTTGCCCATCAGAATGTCATAGGGGACCTTATCAAAAGCTTTACTGAAATCCAGATAAATCACGTCAACAGAGTTCCCCCGATTCAGTAAGCTGGTCACTCGATCAAAGAAGGAAACCAGGTTGGTCTGGCAAGATCTGTTAGGAACAAAACCATGCTGACTTCCCTGGATCACTGAGTGGTCCTTCAGATGCTTACAGATTGATCCCTTTAAAATCTGCTCTAATATCTTGCCAGCAACAGAAGTCAGACTGACCGGCCTGTAGTTTCCCAGGTCATCCTTCTTCCCTTTCTTAAAGATTGGGATAACATTTGCTCTTCTCCAATCTTGTGGCACATCCCCGGTCCTCCAGGAGGCCTTGAAGATGATGGACAGGGGTTCTGCAAGTTCTCTGGGAAGTTCTTTCAGCACTCTTGGGTGCACCCCATCTGGCCCAGGGGATTTGTATTCATCCAGTGCAGCCAGATGCCTCTCCACTACCTCTCTGTCAATGTCAATTAGCCACTCAGGTGTCCTGCCACATTTTCTACTATCTCTAGATGTGCCTGAGTTCTTCAGGGAGAAAACAGAGGCAAAAAAGTCATTAAGCCTGTCTGCTTTTTCTCTGTCCTGCATCAGAGTTTCTCCATCTACTCCCAACAGCTGTCCAATTGCCTCTTTTACCTTGCGTTTGCTTCTCACATATCTGTAGAAGTTTTTCTTATTGTAGCGAGCCCTCCTGGCCAGACCCAGCTCGTACAGAGCTTTGGCCTCGCTGATGGCTGATCTGCAGTACCTAGTAACCCTCTTACGCTCCTCTTTAGAGGTCTGTCCTTCTCTCCATTTCCTGAACATTTCCTTTTTCTCCCTTAGCTTATTCTGGAGCTTATCCTGCATCCACATCGGTTTCTTGGAGCCCTTATCATGTTTCCGTCTTGCTGGGATAGTGAAGGCTTGAGCTTGCAAAAGCTCGTGTTTGAGAAGGGCCCACCCTTCACTCGCTCCTTTTCCTTCCAGCACACTCCCCCACGGAATGACTCTCATCAAGCCTCTGAGTTCATCGAAGTCGGCCCTACGAAAATCTAACCTACGAGTCTGGCTATGAACTTCCTTGGCCCCCCACAGCAACTGGAATTCAAGGAGGACATGGTCACTTCCCCCTAAGGTCCCCACCACCTTCATCTCATCTACCAATTCTTCCCTGTTGGTTAATATCAAGTCTAGTATGGCCGAGCCCCTTGTAGCTTCCTCCACCTTTTTAGGTGGAGTTCAGCTTCCTGCCTCCACAGGGTGGCCAGCCAGTTATTCTGAAGGGCCAACAGCAGAGCGTAAAGGCCAAGGCCTCACCCTGAAGGTGCCTCCTGGCTCTGCTACTCGGAGGCCCACTGCCTCTGCATGGGGAGGTTCCCTCTCGTCACCATGGCTACCAGCAGCCACTGACAGACCACTCCTCCATGACACTGCCTAGCCCCCTTTTAAAGCTGGCTATGCCTGTGGCCTTGGGTGTAAACTACAGGGGGGATGAGGGGCTCAAGCTCCCCTGTATTTGGCCGGGAGGGCTGAGCCCCCCCCTGGATAACCAGTGACAAACGCACAATGGCAGATGGAGCACAGGTCTGCCCACCCTTCCTTTTTTCTTTTTTTTTTTGAAAATTATTTTTATTTCAATTATTTACAAAACTGTTTACAATATGAAATACAACATGGGTAAATTGTTAAACTACATAACAGAGAAAGGTAAAACATGGAAAGGCAAATTCAAGTTGAATGATCTGATATATTTTGGATTATAGATTCAGGATTGTTTGGTATATTTTATCGGGAGGATATAGATTTTCTTTAGAAATGTATTCAAAAAAGGGGAACCATTTTTCTCTAAAATTTGTTGTTTTGGGGAAATTTTCAGCTTGATAGATTCCATCATTGATTTTTTCAAATAAAAAATGGTCCCATGTTTTAGAATACCAACTGGTAATTGTCGGTACAGTGTGTGATTTCCATTTTAAAGCAATTAAATTTTTTGCTGCCATTAAGAAGATATTGATGAGGTCTCGTCGAATTGGTGGGATCTCTATATCATCCCATTGATTCAGAAATATCAGCTCAGGTTTCTTTGGTATTTTGTAGCCAGTTAACAAAAAGATTTGGTGCAAGGTTGTATTCCAGAATTCTTCTTGCCCACCCTTCCTGTTTTATTATATTACATTTTGTTTTATTCTTCTTTGTTCCTTTTTGCTAGTAATTGTAATTGTACAGAGTTTATTAGCCAGAGGCCATCACATTCTTGAAATCAATTCAAAATTACATGATTGCACATCAGCGAGACACACGCCATTTTAAAATAAATATTTAAAAGGTGTTTGCTAGTATGTATTTGTGCGTTTATTAAGAATTTATAATAAAAAAGGAGTCACAGTTTATATAAATAATTTACCAATAAATGTTACAGAAAAATTAAGAGACTCTGAAGAAAGATATATAACTTTAAAAATCAGGCTCCCGGAAGGCAAGATTTACACACTCACAACAATATATGCCCTGAACAATGCAAGAAAAAAATTTTATGAAAATGTTTTCCAATCCATTTTAGATTTTAAAGGAGGAGAGACATGAATGGGGTAATGGATCTAAAAAACATAGGTGAAAAAAAACCCCAAAGAAGTCAAACTTCTCAAAAAAAATGTGTTTAATTATATGGAAATGTTACAACTGGAAGATGCTTGGAGGATCAAAAATCTGAATAGTAGATACTTTCTTTTCTGACAGAAACAAAATACATTCAAGGATTGATATGTGCTGGATATCAAAAACTTTAGTTATTAATCTAGAGAGTACAAAGATATAACCAAAAACCTTTGTAGACCACAATCAATTAGTAGTAAGTAGGGAACAAAACAGGCAGAAGGGAAGGATGGAGATTAAATGATAATCTTTTATTACAAGAAGACATAGTTAAAAATGTATTGTCGAAGGCTTTCACGGCCGGAGAACGATGGTTGTTGTGGGTTTTCCGGGCTGTATTGGACCACGGCAATACAGCCTGGAAAACCCACAACAACCATCATAGTAAAAATGGTTGCTATTATCATATAATTTTTCCTGTTTAAAATATCATTGTTAATTATATTATATGTTTACTCTTTTTCCTTTGATGTAACAGTGCATTACCATTTAAAAATGGAATGGAAATTGAAAGAGGAGCTTAGGAGTGGCTGAAGCAGCCCACCCCCCCACTACCATGGAAAGAACTGACTGTCCCCAATCAAGGATATAGAGACCCATCCCACATCCAGAAAAGGCCACAGCAGCAAGCAAGCGAGCAAGCGAGCAAGCAAAACTATTTTAACAAGGAAACATAGGACCTACCCTTCCCCGCTGTTCCTTTCCCAAAATACAATGTAACGATAACGTAACTGAAAAGCAAAATAAAATAGAGACTTGCTTTTTCCCTATTAAAAGGAACAGAAATTACAGCAAAGATTCTTACCATGTATGGAATGAGAAATGCCAAATGTTCAAGCTCGATTCAGAAAAGGAAGAGGCAACAGAGATTACATTGAAAATTTACGATGGCCAATGGAGCATACCAGGGAATTTCAGAAGAAAATCAGCCTGTGTTTTATAGATTACATCAAAGATTTTGACTGTGTGGATCACAAAAAGCTATGGAGAGGGTTAAAAGAAATGGGGGGTGCCACAACATCTGATTGTCTTGAAGCACAACCTGTTCTCTGGACAAGAGGCTACTGTCAGGACAGAATATGGGGGAAACAGAATGGATTCCAATTGGCAAGGGTGTCAGACAAGGATGCATATTATCTCCCTACCTGTTCAACCTCTATGCAGAGTATATCATAAGGAAAGCTGTTTTAGATCTAGAAGAAGGAGTGAAAAGTGGTGGAAGGAATATTAACAATTTGAGATATGCAGCAGATGACACCATGTTACTGGCAGAAAATAGTGAAGACTTGAAACAACTACTGCCAAAGGTTAAAGGAGAAAGCACCAAAGTAGGATTACATCTGAACATGAAGAAGACAAAAGTAATGACTTCTGAGGAATTACATAGTTTTAAAGTTGACAATGAGGAAATTGAAATTGTTAAAAGATTTTCTATTCCTTGGCTCAATCATCAACCAAAAGGGAGACTGCAATGAAGAAATCAGAAGAAGATTGAGACTCAGAAGAGCAGCTGTGAGGGAGCTAGATAAGATCCTTAAAGATAAAGATGTCTCTCTGGGAACCAAGATCAAGATAATCCAGACTATGGTATTCCCCATTGCCATGTATGGGGATGAGAAAGCTGGACAGGGAAGAAAGCTGACGGAAGAAAATGGATTCATTTGAAATGTGGTGCTGGAGGAGAGTTTTGCAGATACCATGGATAGCCAAAAAGACAAATAAATGGGTTCTAGATCAAATCAAGCCTGAAAGACGTTTTGGAGGTCTTTCATTCATAGGGTCGCCATAGGTCAGAGGTGACTTGACAGCACATAACACACACACGCAACATGTCAAAGGCTGCATCCACACATTGTTGAAGATTGTGCTGCTGTTGCGCAACAGCAGACATTTGCCACTGACTTCTGCTGTACGGACAAGACAATCCATTGTCAATGACTACCACAGCACAATATCCAATGAGATGTGGATGCAGCCCAATTCCTTCTACATCTTCATGCCTCGCCTTGCCGGTATGCCTGTACGTTTTTCCTTCCAGCCTATCCTAGGATCTTTTGGTTGAAGTATCTGTGGTACTCCTGGCATTTAACAAGGTTAAATCTTATTCTTCCCTTGCAGTAACACAGGGAACCATCTCTAAATCTCTATATTATTTTGAAGCGGGACAACTGTGATTCCTGTTGCAGAGCCTTTCTCCCATCTATGACTCTTTTCAGATGTCATGATTAACCACAATTTGTTTAAATGGCAGTTTGTTGCACAAACATAGGCTTAGTCCACCAGATATGCCTAACAGACTGCATTTTGTTGTGAACCCTGGTTCAGGAGCTGCCTCCCTCCCTTTCCACTTCCAAGCAGAATCCCTGGGTGCTACCCAACGCTCCCTTGCATTGCTCAAGCAGTTGGCAAAATGGCAGTGCCCACTACTGGTCTCTTTAAATAAACAGGCAGCAATACTGATTCACTGACCACCCTGTCCTTGGGTAGCATAATAAACCAGAATTTAATCTGAATGCTTCTAGATTTTAATCTGCATTCTTCCAGCGCCCAACGCCAGCTCCATACGTGTTCCAGCGACTCCTGCTCTTCTTCAAGTATTTTTTTAATTTAACTTTCTGTTGAGAATTTACCAGTTACAACTGTCATATTTACTAGTGTTTTATATAAACATATTTACAAGATCATAACAAAGTTGTCTTAATAAACACTACATTGCTGTATATAGTTAAATTTTAATATTTATTCTTCAAGTATTTTTAAAGCTGGGCTTTCTCTTTGCTGTCTTCTTTTAAGGGTTCACATGGTAATTCTTGCAAAAAAGGAAACCCCCCACTCTAGAGTGTGGTCCCACCCCCTTTTCCTGAATTTTGCGTTTATAGAACTGTCGATGCGCAGGGCTGAACTCAGGAATAAAGGTATGTTGTTGCCTACCATTGAAAGCATATTTACGTGGTGAGGAAATCTGAAGATGCTAAACTGGCTCAGGAGGACTGTTAACCAGCCGCCCGCCCCCAACTACATGAGCCAGGAATAAATGCAAGAATTGGGACAGGGGGGCAATGAGAAGCATTCAGTCATGTGGGCCCCTACTTACACTCTGAAGTGGCCGACTGTAGAAACTGGTTTACTGCCCGAAACTAGAACTCCTGCTGGTTCCGCTCAGAGACCCCATCATAGCAAGTGAGGGTGGGAGACCTCCCTCCACAGTGAGAGACTCAGTAAGCTTACACGGTGGTCAAGCAGATGCCCCAGAACGCCTGCAAGCAGGCCATGAAAGCCCAAACCTCTACCAGCAACCCTTTCTCATCCCCCCTCTGCCCCCAGCAATAACAAGTTCACTGCCCATGGAGAGTCAAAGTAGCCATCGACAGACAGAGCTGGCCTCCATGAATTTGTGGAACCCCCCCCCCCTTAAAGCCATCTAAGGCTGACCCTCAGGTGGAATCCTTCTTGAGCATCAGTTCTTGCTGCTTGACAATCAAAGCCCCTTTGACCCAATGTTTTCCTTTAGCTTGGTACAACAAGCAGCCGTCTGTATTGCTGTAACTGCAGGACATTGCAAAATTTAGAAAGCAACCATGGATCCAATCACAGTGTAAATACAATGCAATCAAACATACTAAACATTTGTCATAATCACTGAACAGAGAGTGACCCTAATACAATTTACTTTTCTGAATATGTTTTAATGAGATTTTACTTTTGTTCTCTGGCAATGGAAACAAGGCAGAATAAGTACTGCTTGAGTGAGAGCTGCAATTAATGTATAATGCACAAATATAAATTACTCCTTTTCTTCTTCCCATTTAATCAGAATAGGTTGTGAACACCCATGGGTGTTCATACTGGGTTGAATCCAACCAGTTTTTCTACTGATGAAAAGTAGGATTCCCCTTGTTACCCTACGAAGTCTTCTTGTAAATTAGCAAGGAGGGGGGAAATTAGCAACAAGAAGCAGCAGTGGGAGGAGGGGTAACTCAGGGATCTTTTACACCTATGTATAGGAGGCTCCCTTCCTCTAGAAAACTCAATAAAGAAGCAGGTGTTCAATCAAACAGGAGTTTTTATTTAAAATAATAAAGATCAATTGCACACACAACACACAGCGCACACACAGAACTGACTAGAAAAACAGAGAGGAAAATTGGAGAGAGTTGCAGGGTTGGCTAGACTTACCAGTTCCAGAAGACGGAGGGCGTCCGAGGGGGGGGGAGGAAGAGCCGCTTCAGCGACCAGCACTCCGAGGCATGAAGAGGGAGAGGGGATCAGACCTGCCTTCCGAGGGTGCAAGAGTGGGGTCAAAGCACACACAGAATGAGGCAGTGGGCAATCCAGTTATACTGTAGAACATACCCTGGGGGGAAGGACTGCACCTTCTGCAACGACTTAATAGTTGTTCCCAAGGTGGGGCAAAGAACTGGGAAGCTGTCTCCAGGGCGAGACAATGAACTAGGAAGGTTTGGTTGTGCCTTCCTGAGAGGAACTACATGTATAAAAAGACGATTGATGACCCATGATGGCTGGATGGGTGAGGCTATAATAGGAGAGTCGATAAGATTGGAAGGGTGTGAGAATGGATCCGTTCAAGTACTTCTGGAGACCTCTTTTGTTCTATGGTTTTGCTAGTCTGACCTCTCTACTAACATTCCAGTACTTTTCCATTTCCTACCTAGCCAGGCAGTTTGTCTGTGTTTTAAACACATGAGGAAAGGGGCTTATGATGTTGCCATATTAATAAGCCTTCTTAATAGGACTGCCAGTTCCCCCAACCTCTCCAGTGGGAGACTGGAGGCCTGGCACCTACCTTGCCTTCTTCCCCTTCGCGTGCATGCAGAACGTGCGCGCTCCTGGGCCCACATGATAACATCACTTCCAGGAAGTGACATCATCGTCCAGGCCATGGCCACCCAGGGAGCACTCTTACACTCCGTGGGGGGCCCAATCAGGGCCAAATCGAGCCTGAAATGGCCTAGGTTGGGCCCCAAATGGCCCGGATCGGGCCTGAAATGGCCTGGGACAGGCTGCTGCCACGTGGGGGAGCACTCCCCCACATGGCAACAGCATGTTCCTGGCAGTTTTGGACTCAAATTTGGCTGAAACAGGCCCAAAACAGCTGAAACAGCCCTGAAATGGCCAGGACCAGGCCCGAATCTGATGTCCAGACTACAGAGTTCAGTTTCCTGAGAGAAAATGAAGGTATTACAGGTGGGGGTACTCTATGGCATTATAACAACAACATTCAATTTATATACCGCCGTTCAGGACAACTTAACGCCCACACATATTGGGTTACAAAGTATGTCATTATTATCCCCACAACAAAACACCCTGTGAGGTTGGTGGGGCTGAGAGAGCTCTGAAAGAGCTGTGACTGACCCAAGGTCACCCAGCTGGCTTCAAGTGGAGGAGTGGGGAATCAAGCCCGGCTCTCCAGATTACAGTCCCGTGCTCTTAGCCACTACACCAAACTGGCTCTACCCTGCTGAGGTCCCTCCCCAATCCCTCCTCTCCAGGATCCACCCCTGAAAACGTCCAAGAATTTCTCACCGCAGAGTCAGCAATCCTGTCCACAAGCTAAGTGGGCCAAATGGCTGTCCTGCCATGATGCAGAAGGGATGGTTTGGAAGCAGCACAGTCTAAACCTCAAGCTAACATGGTCAAGGAGGAGAATAATTTGTCTTATGAGATGCCTTAAAATGATGAAGCTACTGAGGAAAACATGGCTTTTGAATCAAAGCCAAAATCAGATTAAATGCCAATGTCACTGAGTCTAGCGGGAAACCAAGATTTAGCTCTGTCCTTCAGGTCACCTTTGTCCTGAACGTGCTGCTCTCGAAATCTGTTGCTTCCTGTAAACAAAGAGGCATCCCTGAGGGCAGACTGAGGGCTCTGCTCTGAGAGACATTTCTTTGGAACTCTACAATCCTAAGAAGCAAAATGTTTAAGCGTGTCACTTAGTTATTATCATTAGCGTCTTACTGGGAACACCAACCTCAGGCCTAAGTTGTGCTGCAGGAGGACTTGGACGTAAACTTTATTTATTTATTCATTGATAACCCGCCTTTCTCCCACGTTTTAAATCTAACACACATTGTTTTTAAAACATATTGTTCTGGACTGATTCTCGGGAATTATCTTTCCTTTCCCTCGCTAACATTAGCTACCACATAAAATCTGTCAGCAAGATTTGAGTCCAGTAGCAGCTTAAAGACCAGCTTCTGAGAGTCAGTAACTGAGAAGGGAGCTTTAGAGCCAAACTACAAGTGACGCCTGACACAGGTTGGACACGTGTCAGCTTTCCTCAAGTTTTCATGGGAAATGTAGGCATCCTGGTCTTGCAGCTGTAATGGAGAGCCAAGCTGTAAAACCAGGACGCCTACATTTCCCATCAAAACTTGAGGGAAGCTGACACGTGTCCAACCTGTGTAAGGCGTCACTTCTAGCTTGGCCCTTAACTCTCAAGAGCTGAAACCCTAAAAACCTCATTGGTCTTTGAGGTGCGACTGGACTCATATCTTCCTGTTCTACTGGAGACCCAACACAGCTACCCACCTGAAACTATATAAAATTTGAAATATTCACAAAGCAAAGGGATGTCCCCTCTGAAGATGCATGACCAGAATATGGGAGCAAGGATCTCCTGACATGGCTTTACTTGTTTTTGTAAGCAAATATATTCCTAAATAGTAAGAAAACCTTCACTTTTCCACTTAGATGATTTCAAGTGGGTATCTAGGGTAGCCAGTTCCCAGCCAGGGCAGGGGATTCCCCACTCCCACCTGTCATGTATGTCTGTACCCCTCCATCCATGTCATTGGATGCTAATTGTCAATACTTTGGTTTGATTTCATATTGTGGATGCTGTGTGCGCATCACTTTCGTTTCTCTTCCTCCCTGCTGGAGAACTCAGCTGCACAATCTGTATATTTCTTTGAAGCTCACCGAAATGACTTTGGAGTGCCTGAAATGTTACCGTTGCTGTTATGCCTCTCGCTCTGTCGTGTCTAGCTCTAGTATAAACTCCAGCAGAGATTCCCAGACTTCTTCCCGCTCAAACTTGTGGGTTAGGGAGGAGGGGAATGTTTGAGTATTTAGACCTGTACGTTCCTCAAGCCTCTATTCCTTTCAAGGAAGTTGTACTGCTTAGAAGCTTCCTTGTTTCTAGTAAACTATGGACCTGTATATGGAAATGATCTGATTTCTGAATAAAAAGCCATTTAACCAGGAACCTGTGTCTTGAGGCAATGGCCCAGAGATCTGTCTGCTGTATCCTGACACCACCCTCCATCCTCTGCCCCCGCTTACCTGGCTGGTGGGGGCAGCACGGGCCTCCCGGGGGCATGATCCCATACAGCACAGCATGCTCCCAGGAGGTGCCGCTTGCTCCCGCGGGCCAGATGGCCCCAACTGCCTGGCCTGCCTGAGTAGGCTCCACACAGTAAGTACCAGAACAAAACACACAAACTTTTCGACGGGGGGGTGGGGAGGGCGGAGTTGTTACAGAATCATTTTCCAGATTTGGTTAAGCATTCCAGCTGCTGCTTTAATAAGCCAAACCACTAATTTTTGTGTGTAATTCTAGCTTGTTTTTCCCGTTACGCATACACCTAGTAGTGAGATCTGAACAAGAAACTCAGAGCTCACTCTTAGCCATGTGTTATACTAGCCTTCAACTAGTGAGATGTCAGGATTCAAGAGTGACATCCAGGCAGCTACTACCATTATCTCAGGGCACAGCTGCATGATGCGCCTCACACATGTCAAGTCACAGAGGTGTGACAGGACTTGCAGTCAGAAGTACATTGGGGGGATTCACCTTAAAAAGCGCTCATTCACGACTTCCGGTTTGGGATTCATGGAGGTCTAACGCAGCTCCATTTGCGGAGCTGACCGGACTGCCGTTTTAACCGGCCGGAGGGGTGAAAATAACCCGCGGCCGACTGCTCTCAGGCGGGGAGCAGGCAAAGAACGCTCAAGACCCTAGGGTGAGCTAGATCTCGGATGAGGGGGGGCTCTACTCAAGGAGTCTCCCCCCCAATCCTTGAGGTCCCACCTTGCGACGGGTCGGCTATAATCTCTGCGGCAGTTCTGGGGCCAATTCGGCTGGCATAAGACCTACATACCCAAGCTTCGATCGGGGAGGGAAGTCGAGAGGAGAATTTAAGATCGAAACAGCGATTACAACCCGAAAAAGTTGAAGAGAAGGTAAAGATCGCTATCTCTTGAAACGGGACAGATTGATAAAAACAGAGAGGAAAGAAAGTAGATTTTTAAACTGCAACAGATTAGTGAAAAGGAGGTGAAGACTCGGCAGGAGCTGTATTTTAAAAGAGACTAAATTTAAAGAAGTTATTGCAAAAATCGGACTATTGTTTTGAATACCTGTGGTTTTGGAGCTGTGGGAAAAAGACACCATCGCGAGACCTGCTGTGGGAAGACGGGAGACAGGAAGTGCGTAACAACAATAGAGTGGCTGGAGGGAAGCGGCCCTTGCCGACGGACAGGAAGTAGGGAATCGCCATTTTTGAAAAGGGAAGGGTCGCGGCTTCAGCGGAAGAGGAAGTAGGCCATCTTGGATTACAATAACATAGAGAAACCATAGAGAAAAGACGCCCGACATTTTGGATACAAAAAATTAATTTTGGCAAAGATTGGGACATTTGAAAAAAAGGAAAACGTTTAAACATACGCCACGGAGCTAAGGAAGAGAGCAGATTCGTGGGAGCGAGCTAAAGCAAGCCCCACGATGTCGAAAAAAGAGTGGCAATCGGCAATAGAAAATTTGGACAAAAAGCTTATAGACATGATGAAAGAACTTAAGGACACGAAATTGGAGCTTATTAAAGAGGTCAAAGAAGTTACACAGACAGTAAAGTCGGAGCTGTCAGAAGTGAAAAAAGGCGTGGAAACGATTAGTAGTGAATTACAAGGAACGCAGCAGAGAGTTAAAACAGTAGAAGACGCGATGGAGAATTTAATAGAAACGCAACAAACAGAGATGAGACTGGTGAAGGGGAGGATGTCAGTTGCAGAAACTAAACACATGGAGAAGCAGCTTCGTTTTCGTGGTCTGCCAGAAGTGGAAGGGAAGTCAGCGCAAGAACAGATGACTGAGGTGTTGGCTGATTACCTGGGGAAGGAGGAGGAGGAAATTGTGGCTATCCTAGATGTGGCGTACCGTGTGAACTCGAGAATTGCAACCCAGAGGAAACTACCAAGGGATGTGATTGTGCAGTTTACAACTAGAAACATGAAAGAGAGGATTGTGACAAAACAATTTCAAGATCCATTGGAGATTGATGGCAAGACGATTATCATAATGAAGGAACTGCCCAGATCAGTGTTACTGGACAGGAAAAAATATAGAGTGCTAATTCAAACTTTGAAGGACATGAATATCAGATACAGATGGGAGTTACCGGAAGGAGTGTCCTTTGAGTTTGGAGGGGCAAAAAAACGCATCAGATCTGAGCGGGAGATGGAGAGATTTATCAAGGACAATGAAAAAGACTTACCAACAAAACCATGAATATGGAGTGTAATGTATTATCTTGGAATGTAAATGGACTAAACTCACCGAATAAGAGGAAAAATATTTTTCATTGGCTACTAAAACAAAAATGTGATATTGTTTGTTTGCAGGAGACCCATATTAGAAAACAGGATGTAAAATATTTAAAATCTGGAAAATTGGGCAAAGAATTTGTAGCGGCCTCTAACAAGAAAAAAAGAGGAGTGGTGTTGTACATTAAAGAGGAGCTGCAGCCAAAATTTGTTATGAGAGATGTGGAAGCTAGATTTGTAGCGGTGGAATGTAATTGGAATTTAAAGAGAGTGTTGGTAGTCGGACTTTATGCACCTAACGGTGCAAAGGAAAGCTTCTTTGAGGATTTAAGGAAGCATTTAGACGATCTTGTATATGACCAGATAATTCTTGCTGGAGATTTTAATGGAGTGACAGATTTGGAACTAGATAAAAAGACTACAACAACACAAAAGAAAAGAGGACTATTGCCAAAGCTTTTTTTTGAGTTGATTCAACAAGAGATTCTCGAAGATGTATGGAGGAGAGAATATCCTAAAACCAAACAGTTTACTTTTTATTCTGCAAGGCATCTTACATTATCAAGAATTGATATGATCTGGGCCTCAAAGGACTTAGCGTTATGGACTAAGGAGGTAGAAATAATGCCGATGGTAGGCTCAGATCACAATCCAATTATGTGGAAATTTGGAAAAAGGAGAAAAAGGAAAGCCTGGAGAATAAATGAGGACTTGCTACAGGAAAGTGAAAATATGGAAATATTGAGAAGAGAGACAAAGTTTTTTATACAATATAACGTGAATAAAGAAGTACCAACCAGTAAAGTTTGGGACGCGTACAAGGCGGTTGTAAGGGGCATACTAATGGACTTAAATGGCAGAGCAAGGAAAAAGAAAGAGGAGAAAAGACAAGAGATTGAGGAGAAAATAAAGGCCAAAGAAATACAGTTAAAAAAGAGACCAGGGAAAAAGAAAATACATCAGGAAATTAAAATTCTTCAAGAACAGTTAACAGCAATGAGTAATAAAGAATTGGAGTGGAACCTTAAAAGACTGAATCAAAAAGCTTTTGAGGGTGCTAATAAACCTGGGAAATATTTGGCATGGCAATTGAAGAAGAAAAGGGAAAAGAAAATAATAAATAAAATCTGTGAAGAAAATAAAACGTAACTGGAGCAGACTACCATTAGTAGAGCCTTTTATAAATTTTATGCTAAGCTGTATAATAAAAAAGAAGTAACCAAAGAATCAATAGCATCATATTTGGAGAAAACCAAACTTCCAGAGATCTCGGAAGCTTGGAGAAATAAGTTGAATAGTGAAGTAACTGATGAGGAAATAAGTAAGGCAATACAATCTGCAAATCTAGGAAAGGCGCCAGGGCCAGATGGACTTACGGCTAAATTTTATAAGACAATGGCCAACGAACTGGCACCATTCCTAAAAGAGGTGATGAACGGAGTTTTTAGGGATCAAAGAATTCCAGACACTTGGAGCGAAGCGAATATATCATTGATCCCAAAAGAGGGCCAAGATTTGACTAACGTGAAAAATTACAGACCTATATCACTACTTAACAATGATTATAAAATTTTTACGAAGATATTGGCGGAGAGACTGAAGGGGTGGCTCTCGGAAGTCATAGAGGAGGAACAAGCAGGCTTTTTGCCAGACAGACAAATAAGAGACAATTTAAGGACAGTGATCAATGCTATTGAATATTATGATAAGCGTTGTGACAAAGAGGTTGGTTTCTTCTTTGTAGACGCTGAAAAAGCGTTTGACAATTTAAACTGGGATTTTTTGTTTGCCACTATGGAAAAGCTACAATTGGGAGAAAGATTCATCAGAGCAATTAAAGAAATTTATAGAGACCAGACTGCAGCAATTGTAGTGAATGATGAACTGACCAAGAAATTGACGATTAGTAAAGGAACAAGACAAGGTTGCCCGTTATCTCCATTGTTGTTCATTTTAGTATTGGAGATTCTGATGATACAAATACGACAAGACGAGGAAATACGAGGAATAAAAATAAAGGACTATTCATACAAGGTTAGAGCATTTGCAGATGACATAATGTTAATTGTAGAAGATCCATTGGAGAACATGCCAAAAGTGATAGACAAGATCAAGGAGTTTGGTGACTTGGCAGGTTTCTTCATTAATAAAAAGAAGTCAAAGATATTATGTAAAAACATGACTAAGCAGAAACAACAATTGTTAATGGAAACAACGGACTGTGAAGTAACTAGTAAGGTGAAATATTTGGGAGTTGAGCTGACTGCAAAAAATATAGATTTGTTTAAGAATAATTATGAAAAATTATGGACTCAGATAGAGAGAGACTTGATCAAATGGAATAGACTGAATTTGTCATGGTTGGGCAGGATTGCAGCAGTTAAGATGAATGTGTTACCAAGAGTAATGTTTTTGCTACAGACAATACCAATCATCAGAGACTCTAAACAATTTGAAAAATGGCAGAGGAAAATATCAGATTTTGTTTGGGCAGGCAAGAAGCCTCGAGTGAAAGTAAAAGTTCTACAAGATGCAAAGGAAAGAGGCGGAATGCAACTGCCCAACCTGAGACTTTACCATGATGCAATCTGCCTAGTTTGGTTAAAAGAGTGGATGACATTAAAGAATAAGAAACTATTAGCCCTAGAGGGATATAAAAAAATTTTTGGATGGCATGCATACCTATGGCATGACAAAGTAAAGGTCAACTCGATGTTCCTGCATCATTTTGTAAGGAGAAGTTTATATACAATCTGGAAGAAGTACAGAATTTACCTACAAGAAGGAACCCCTTTGTGGGTGGTTCCATACGAGGTGATAGATCCGAGAGCTGTTGATAATGAACAACAATGTTTAACGTACAAAGAAATAACTAAAACTGAAGTGTCTAAACTTAGAATAAAGACGCAAGAGGAACTATCACCGAACTACGATTGGTTCCAGTATAGACAGATCAGAGATTTGTATAACTCGGACTCTGTAAAGGGAGGTATACGAACAGAGAATTCGGAACTAGAGCAGACCCTTTTTAAAGAGGACAAGAAAAGAATATCCAAGGTATACCAAGTACTGTTGAAATGGTATACAGAGGATGAGACAGTTAAAACACAAATGGTGAAATGGGCTATAAATTTTAATAAAGAAATAACAATGGAGGCATGGGAATACTTGTGGAAAACTACAATGAAGACAACGATATGTATTAATATTAAAGAGAACATTTTCAAAATGATTTATCGTTGGTACATGACACCAAAGAAGATTGCGCTAGGAAACTTGAACACTTCTAATAAATGCTGGAAATGTAAGAAGCATGAGGGCTCCCTCTATCATATGTGGTGGTCGTGTGAGGTAGCTAGGCAGTTCTGGGGGGAAATAATAAGAGAAATGAGTGAAATTTTACAGTTTCAAATAAATAAGAACCCAGAACTCCTGCTGCTAAACTTGGGAATGGAGGGAATCCCAGCCCACCATAGGACGTTGATATTTTATATGACTGCAGCAGCTAGACTTTTGTATGCGCAGAAATGGAAAGTACAAGAAGTGCCAACTATTGAAGATTGGATCTACAAATTGCTGTATATGGCTGAAATGGACAAGATGACAAGAAAACTGAGAGATCTGGACTCAGGGCAGTTTAACACAGACTGGGAGAAGCTGAAACAATATCTGGAGAAGAAGTGGGAGGTGGGAGGAAAACTGTGGCAGTTTGAGAACTACTGAAGTACAATAAAAGTATAAAAGAGAGGGGTGACTTTACCGGGGGAGGAAGAGAAATGTGAATTTATAAGCAGTTAGATTAATTAATTGATTGAGATATATATAGATATGTAAAGGTTAATTGATAGAATATTGATAGAGAATAATTAACGGTTTAAACATGAGGATTGAGTAATTAACAATATTTTTTTTTACTTGATAAGACTTATATGCACCAAACTGAATGTATAGAAGAGTTAAAATGACTGACTATGTGATGAGTTATATAGAAATACTATAAAAAGAAGAAATGATTAATATAGAGAGAACAAATCAAATTGTTTGATTTAAATGTGGGAAATTTTTATGGTTTATGACATACAGAAATATTCAAAACTGGAAAATGGGATAAATTGTTTATCTAAAGAAGTATAGTTTGGATGTTTAGTAAGTAAAAGAGTTAAAGATGTACTGCTTAATATAATGGAGAATATATATTTGTTTTAGATAGAGGAAATTAATAGAAGTAAGGGAAAAGGGACAGAGGGTGGGAAAGCTGTTGGAAGTCAACAAAAGGGGGGGAAAGGGAGGGGGTTAGAAACGAAAAATTAGGGGATAATTGAATGCAATGTAATGTAAAAATATTAATGTTCTAACCCAATAAAAATTTTACAAAAAAAAAAAAAAAAAGCGCTCATTCACTCAGTGTTGTGAGGAAGGGCAACAAAGGCGAGGAGCTTCGGGTTTCCCTCCCACCTTGCTTTTGCCAGCGGAAAGGGTAGGGGGGCTTTTTGCATGTCCCCCCTTGCAGCTCTCCCTTGCAGTGCCAAGTGAATGAATACTCCCTAAGGTTAGTTGCCTTGATGTACCTCTGACTGCAAGTCCAGTCATGCACCTGTGACCCAACACATGTCAGGTGTATCATGTTGTTTGGACCCCATTTGTGTGACTTACACCCTACATGCAGACTATCCTAGTCATTTCAGCAGAGACTCTAATTTCGGTTTGAGTCCCCACTCCTCCACTTGAAGCCAGCTGGGTGACCTTGGGGCAGTCACAGCTTCTAGGAGCTCTTTCAGTCCCACCCACCTCACAGGGTAATTATTGTTGTGGGGATAATAATAACACACTTTGTAAACTGCTCTGAATGGGCGTTAAGTTGTCTTGAAGGGTGGTATATAAATCAAGTGTTATTGTTTTGTTGTTGTTGTTGTTGTTGTTTCCGCATAGTGTATCTGCAGGAATCAGGAAGGATGCAAAATTATAGACAGTAAGAACTGAAGGGGGGCATAAATTTAAAAGCAGAGAGGAACTCAGTAAGCAGAGAAAGAAGAATGAGTCAGTTTATAGACGACATGAACAAAGCAGCATTCTGGGACAGATTAAAAAATAGTGATTATATCATTATAGCTGCCAAGAGAGATGGCAAGCCCTTTCCTGGAGGCTTTTGTTTAGTTAATTGCTCATGATGCTTCTTCCATGGGCAGCAATGGCTAGATGATGGCTTGCTAAAGTGAGTACAGATAGCTGTTGCCTACTAGCTACTTCATAGACGTGCCCCACACCTGCCTGAGTGGGGTCTTGAAAGGAACAAGGACAACAAAAGGCAGCTAGAATTAGCCAATAAAGAAGTCAGAAGTCTAAGTTTTTGCAGTGGGTTATAAAGGAACAGAAGCCTTAACTTGAATACCCCGGGGCTACCCTGATCTCATCAGATCTCATAAGCTAAGCAGGGTCAGCCCTGGTTAGTACTTGGATAGGAAACCACCAAGGAGGCCCTGGGCTGCTACACAGAGCCAGGCAGTGGCAAATCACCTTTGACTCTTGTCCTGAAAACCCTCCGTAAGCCGGCTACAACGTGAGAGCAAAAATGAATAAGTAACGGAATGGAATGGAAGAAGCAGCAGGGGATTGCGCTCCAAGGGGGGAACTGATGCTACGTTCAAGATTAGCACTTCTAGCTGATAACCTGCCAAGGAAACTGGCCCTCCAGCAGCTGCCCACGGAATGTTCCACTCCAGGAAAGCATCAGTATGAAACAGGCAAGACCAGCCCAAGGGCTTTTGGCACTCCAGACAAGATTTGGCTCCCTTGTTTATTAAAAAGAAAAGTGAGAAGTCCAGAATGAGCCTTCAAAATGAGCAATGTAAAAACAGATAAGCTGGTCAAAAGCATTCCACGTTCTCTCCCAGCAGCCACAGAAGACCAGAGCCAACAGATATGGAGATTCTAGAAGCCAGTTAAGGCCAAAGCCCCTTCAGTCCAGTAGAGGTGGCCCGTCTTGCCTTTTTGGTGCCTCTCAAAAATCCGCTGCCCCATGTTGGCCTAGTGGTCTGTCCAGTTCTGAAAGTGGTATACAATGCTCCACCTCAATGCTTTCTAGAGAGGCTTGGAGATACGTGAACAACAGAATTTGTATGAAAGTCACGGCACAGCTACAGATATCACCAAAGAAATATACCAAAGGATAAAGACGCCACTGGTCCATCTTGCTTGGCACTCTACGACGGACAATGGTTCTGCAGAGTCTCCACCCTTCCCTGGCCTACCAACCCAGGATACATAACCCAGGATTAAACCTGAGGGCTTGTACATGAAACACTATGGCCCCTCCCTTAACATTTACTACTCGCCTCTGCTAGGAACCGATGGTAACTCTGCTAGGGTAGGACGCTAGGGATAAATATGAGCAACTTTCCAGTAAGGTACCAAGAAACCAAAGCTTTGGTCAGTACCATACAATGGTTTTATAAGGAGGTAAAATGCATTTAACATCTGACAAGGACTGGTTTTCCTGCTCCTTCCAATCTTTTAGAATCAGCATCATAGGGTTGGAAGGGACCTCTAGGGTCATCTAGTCTAACCTCTGCACAATGCAGAAAATTCACAAGTACCTCCCCCCACTCAGACACACCCACTGACTCTTACTCCATGCCCAGAAGATGGCAAAACACCATCAGGATATAAAAGATTAAAACTCCCTTTGGAAAACAATGATACAAATAGGGGGCAAGGGAACAGTCCATGGAGTGAGGAAAACTGACGTGCACCAAGAACCACCATCTCAAACACCTACAGCTCTCCAACACAAAATTGTCTGCAGTTCCTCAACAGCAGTCTTTGTAACCTATAGAGGTCAAGAAGTTACCAACAGAGCAGCTCCAAACAGAGTTGAAGTCAATGGGCTTCGAAAGGTGGGATTCTGTTTAAAAGTCCAATGCAAATTACTTGTTAATCTCAGATCCTCAATAACTGGCCGAGCTCTTAAATCTCATAGTCAAAGGTTGGTTCTTCTTCCACTGTTCTGGGAAAGGCTTACTATGCATAAAACAGGTCAGGTGGGTGATTACCTGACCCAAGAGGGGTCACACAAGCAGTGCCACAAAAGCTCTTTGAGTGTGCGAGAAAACCCAGAGAGTCAGAAAAGATAACAGTATTTACTCAAATGCAAGACTCCCTCCCCCCACCCCACCCAGTATGCCATCAAAAAAGAGGAAGTCATCTTTCACATACAACCAGAGGAGTTAGCCGTGTTAATCTGTAGTTGCAAAATGGTAGAGTCCAGTAGCAGCACCCTTAAAACTAACCAACTTTATTGTAGCATTAAGCTTTCAAGAACCGCAGCTCTCTTCGTCAGATGCTACTGGACTCTCTGCTATTTCACATACAAGTTACAGTTATGTCCAGTAATAATTTTTGTGCATGTATATCACTTATAAGGGGGATGTCTTATCTGTCAAGTAAATACGGTAGATGCTTACATTTCTTTCAAAACGTGTTCCAGAGAACTCTGAATTTCCTTACAAGCTTACTGGGGAATAAGTACAATCAGTAATGGTGTCTGAAATATGGCTTGTCTACCATCCCTAACCCCCACCTAACACAGCCCAAAGACTTTTATGGACAGCTTAAGTGAGTCAAGCAAGACCTGGTCAGTGAACCGCAACCTATGTGCCCTTGAACACCCCAGAATCTGTGTTGTGTGTGATGCTGGTGCCATTGCAAGGGAGCCGGAGGCTCCGATCGGGAGTAGGGAGCGGAGGGCAGGGGTAACCGCTTCCCCCTCTGTGCTGCAGTCTCAATTGAAATTCTTGCTCTCTCCTTGAGTGGCTGTTTCCCCTGTGAGGGAAAACAGACAGATGCCAAACAAGGGGTTTTGCACACTCCCCACTCCCTGGAACCCACTCCTTCTAAGAGCAATTTTGTTCCAGCCGTCTTACACCCTCCTAGACCTTTTAGCTTGACATATTATATGACAGATCTGTGTTCGAAACTGAGCTAAGACGGAGAGAGCCTTTTCCCCCCAGAAGAGCAAGGCAGTTAAGGTCAGGGTTTGTCTACTGTGTATCTCTGCATACTTGATAAACAACAACATTAGGAAATCTGGATGATTCTGTCACTTTAGTGGATATAAAGGCAGTCCTGAATGGAGCAAGAGAAATCATGGGAGACGTTTTCTGGAACAACCCAGCATGTCAACTGCTATCATTAACAAGAAATTCTGTATTCAGGCACCAACTTGAACTTTCCAGACTCAGGGTAGGTAAAGGAAAGGTGTATTACCCTACACTGCTGGTGATGTCCTTCTCTACTGGCCATGAAATTATTGCTAGAAAGAATGTGAGCTATGAACTATGATGATACTAATGTGTGTTTGTTATGGAACACAAAGATAAGCAGCATATTGGATTGTAATGTCAAGCAAAGCAAAACTTAATCAGTATTTGGGAGTGGGCTCTCTAGTTCAGACAACTGGAAAATGCATCTGAATTTTGCTCAGTAGAAAACAGAACAATTAGCGCACATGGTCCTGAAATTTCAAGAAAATCAATGGGGCAACATGTGTGTCAGTAACCACAAA
Source organism: Eublepharis macularius (assembly GCF_028583425.1). Lineage (NCBI taxonomy): Eukaryota > Metazoa > Chordata > Lepidosauria > Squamata > Eublepharidae > Eublepharis > Eublepharis macularius. The sequence continues at coordinate 1,357,188 of NC_072807.1, read as the reverse complement.
TCACTAATTTGGAGTATCTTTATAACAAAATCTTAAGAGTCAAGAACGGATTCCTGAAAAGAGGAACAAAAATACTCCCAAGATCAAATGAAAGCGAACCAGAATATTTTCAATTATTGACTTATGGATCATACCCTAGCAAGTCCTTGAGAGTATCTCAAGAGTAATCGCAATCAAACTCTGCCCCACTGTCCTTCTGAACTCAGAAATAGCTTCACGAATCTGGCCCTGCTTTTTAAAAAAGAAATAAAATATGTCCAAACTATCAGGTGCTAAATTCAAATTGAAAACATTTCGAGACTTATACTAAAACCCACCAAAGTATATAATAATAAAGTCTCAACACAGCCTGGAAAATTATTTAATTTCACTTGTCTACATTTTCAAGGAGAAAAGCTTTCACACAGCTAAGGTTCTTTCAGTGGCCCTCTCCCATTCTTGATGGACATTATCGCAATGTTTCTTTTATCTGAGACACTGTATTGGCAGTGAGAAGGCAACAGAAAATGTTACACGTTTTATTGAGCTGTCGAGGAAAACATGCGATAGGTTTCTCCCGTCTCTACAGAAAAGTCATGATTTCTGGTCAAATCAACAAGAAGTAGTAGGGTTCCCCCCCCCCAACAACAACAACAAAGAAATCATTCAAATCGAGGCTGTGTCTTTGGCAGCTGTGAAGCATCAACAAAAATACCTGCCCCCTTCATCTTAGTTGAACATGTGAAATATACTAGGACCGCATCTCTCTCCCATTCTGTTGGGCTGATGATTGGGTAGCAAACTGGACTGCTTTTTTCTTTTAAAATTTAATTTGTGTGATGATGAAAGACCCAAACAAGTACATTCATATGCAGCGCCTTCCTTCCTTACTAAACCTAGAAGCAGAGATTAATTTCCAGGACTGATCTTCTGCTACATCCATCAATTAAACGAGACACATTAAGGACCTCTGAGAATCTGGGATGGAGCTGTCGTCATGCACGCAGTGGACTGGAGGGAGCAATTTCTCTCTCTGTACCTTTGCACACACCTGCCAAGTGAGGATAACATTTCATGCAACTGGCAGCGCCGGCTGTAGCCCATGGAAGCTTATGACACAGTACATTTGCTAGCCGTTAATGTGCCCCTCGTCTTTCGTCTCGGTTTTGCAGCAATGAGCTAACAGGGCTCTCTCGGACTCGTCTCTCACAGGCAAGCAACAGCTATACACCCTCTACAGAAGCGCCGACAGTCTTTCACATCTGCGACCATGGACGCAATGCCTAATCATACACTCGAGAATAAACAGCGCCCACCGTTAGCTGCCCACCTGGGAAGGTGCCCTCGAACCGGCCCCCAAGGCCCGGCTTGATTTGGAGCCAAAAGGGTGCCGGGGGGACGTTCCGCCCCCGAGGCATGGCCTCCCCCCCTCGCCCGCAAGGCTCTTCTCAGCCAGTCCCAGAAGGGCGGGGGGGCAGCTGCCCTCTCGGCACTCTGCACATGGCCAGAGAGAGGGGCTGCCTGCCAAACGGCGCCCCGAAAAGAGATCAAGGGACGCCCGCTCTGCGCGCGTGACCTTCACAGCGGCCGGGCACCCGCCTGTCCCGCGCCCGGAAGGCGCCCCCCCGGCCCCCTCCCCCTCCCCCGCCCCCGCCTGCGCTTTTCTCCGAGGGGCGGCAGGCAGGCAGGCAGAAATGCAACCGGCACAGCTTGCATCTGCCACAGAGGGGGGCCTGCTGCAGTTCTTACCCGTCCCTCCGCTAACGAGCCCAACACGGAAGAGGGCCAGCGCGTCGTGCTCCACACCGGCCACCCCCGACTCCGCTCCCCGGGCTTTCCCTCGAGCCCCGGCTGAAGGGGGACGCGGCGCGCCGCCTCTGCCCGCGGAGGCTCCACCCGCGCCGCTAGAGCCGCCCCTGCGCAGCGAGCCCGGCGGGAGGCAGGGAGGGGCGGAGGGAAGCCCCCCCCCCCCACGGCGGCGGCTCCTGCTCCTGCGGCGTCCAGCGGCGCCTCCTCCGCCTCGCGCCCGGCCGAGCAATGATCCGCGGCGGCGGCGGCGGCGGCCTCGCCCCTCCCGCCTCCCTCCCCCCCCCGCCGGCGGGCCTTTCTCCGGGGCGCCGCAGAGGCCGCGCAGTGCCCGCCCGCCCGCCCGCCCATCCCGCTGGGGCCGCGGCTGCCCGGTGGATCCTCCCCGGGACGAGGCTGTCGGGGGGCGCCGTTTACGGAACCGCGGAGCGCCTCGCCCTGCGCGGGAAGCCGAGCGGGCGAGAGGCAGGTCCCCGCCAAGGCGCCCGCGGGGCTCCAGCAGCCTCTTGGAGCCCAGCGAGCGAGCCCTGGGCCGCCAGAGCCGGGGGCGGGGATGAAACCGGGCCAGATATCAGGGCTGCGCAAAGCGGCGTCTGCGGAGCGGAGCGGCACGCCCGAGCGCCGGGCCCGGCTGCCCCCGCGTCTCAGGGCCCGCCAGGGTGTCGCCAGGGCCCTCCGACGGAGCTGCCCCGTCAGGCCCCTGGCCAGGAGCCCAGCGCTTCCCCGACCACCCCGGCCGAGGGAAGGAGCGACTGCCTGCGCCTTGCCCCTTTCCTTGCCCGTGCCATTGAGTTCTGCGCACTTGCCCTCAAGAGCGCCGCTGAGTAGGCTCGCTTCGAAGACTGCCCGCCGCGGCTCCCTCCGTCCCGTGGCCCGGGCGCTGCGGACGGGCGCTGCGTCTCAAGGGACCCTCCCCGGCAGTTTCTGAGCTCCAGGCCTGTCTTCATTTTCTTTTGGAGGGGCGCGGGGAGGGGGGGGGCGGGTGCTGCATGCTGCCCTCAGGGGAGCGAAGTCACCATTTCAGTGGGTGATTTTCTTGCGATCTTTCTTGCAAGGAAGGAGGACCGGTTCGGAGGAGGAACAGCCTCCCCTTCTGCAGCGAGACAAGGCCACGGGCCTGTAGCCAGTGGGCTGCCCTGAGGCCGAGAATACATGACATTTTCCTCGGGTCCTCGCTGGGCCCTCCATGTGGATTTGGGATGCGAGGTGTGCCTGGAGATCCGCATTGGAAACTTAATTCCCACATTAATACTGTGGGGTTTGGGAGCTTACGCGGCCTTTCCCCCCTGTCATTTTTCCTAACCTGATACAGCCTTGTGGAGTTGCTGTTTGCTGTCTTGGTGTGTAGCCAGCAGTGTGCATCAGTTTTGTAACACAGCAAAAAATATTTCTCCCGCAGTTTCTATTTAGGAACATGGCGGCGGCGGCGGGGGGGATTCTTACCCCCCCCTCTGCGCCTGATGATCCAGAGAGCTCCTATCATGGCCTAAGTTTATTCCTCTTATACTCCACCTTTCTCCCCAATGGGAGCCCAAGGTGGTTTACATCATTCACCTGTCCTCCTCACAACAACCCCGTAAGGTAGGTTAGGTTGAGAGTGTGGGACTGGCCCAAGGTCACCTGGCAAGCTTCCGTGGCAGAGCAGGGATTCAAACCTGGGCCTAGTCCAGCATTCTAACCACTACATCAGACTGGCTCTCTAAGTGAAGATCCGGACCCACGTTCCCTGGTCCTAGTCCAAAATTCTGACCAGGTTTAAATGTATGTCTCCTAACTCTGGGTAATATTTCAGAAGCCATCCCCCCCCACACCTCTTCTTTTGTCTGGTGCAAATTTCTCCCTCCTTTCCATGGAAGACCCAAGGACCCACATTCCATGGAGTTGCTTTTACAGTGGTGCTGTGCTATGTGCCGATGTACAACGGTGCTCACCAGGGTCAAAGCAAACCAGGATGGTCCTTAACGGTGGTTTGGGGTGATTTTGCGAAGGGGGGATGCGTATGGGAGTGCTGCTATGCAACGGGCACACATGATGCTGCTTCTTTATGCTGAATCAAACCATAAGGAATCCGTCTGCTGGGACTGGCAGCCGCCCTCCAGCGTCTCAGGCAGAGGCCCTTCATGTCACCCACTGCCTGGCCCTTTTAACTGGAGGGGCTGGGGATTGAACCGGGAACCCTCTGCACACCAAGCAGGTGCCCTGCCACTGAGCCATGGCCCCTCCTCAGTTTGAGGGGGGAGTCACGCCTGCGGGGGGGGGGGGTGAAGAGGAAAGAGTGCATGGCCTCCTACAAGCTCCTGGTTTCTAACGGGGATTTTGAGATCAGGAATGTGGCAACTACAGCCGGGCCTTTACCCGACATTCCTGTGGGCCCAACGAGCAGAGCCATCCTAAGCAGAGTTACTCCCTTCTAAGCCCATTGGCTTCAATGGACGTGGAAGGGGATGGCTTTGCTTAGGAGGGCACCGTAGATGCAATAACTACAGACCCATCTCTATAAACCTGTATCATATAGAAATCATAAAAAGCAAAACAAATGTACGAAGGTGTTGTTTATCCCTCTTCTCAAACATTTCCCTCTACTTGGTCTGTGATAACCTGGCTGAAATACTACAGGGAAGTAAATGGTGGGGACTCCTCTGCATTCAGGCATCCTTCCCTTTTGGTCCTTAAGTCCCCCCCCACACACACACACACCCGTGCGCGGCTACGCAGGGTCAGTGCTTAGATGGAGGACCACCAAGGAAGACTAGAGCTGCTATGCATAGGAAGGCCGTGGCCAACCCCCTCTGCTCATCTCTTGCCTTGGAAACCCCAGGAGGTGGACCTTCGTGGGGCTGCCAAGGGTTAGTTGCAACTTGACAGCACACTTTATCGTGCCCTGATCTCCATGGCCCAAGCGAACCTCATCTAATCAGGTCTCGGAAGCGAAGTGTCAGGGTCGTCATGGCCCCTGCCAGAAGCTGCCTTTTACAAGCTCCGCGGTCTGGCGGCCCCTGCCACACCTTAGGGACTAAATGTTAACTGTTATGCTGGGGCTTGACATCCATTGAGCAGGGTCAGCCTTGGTTAGTACTTGGTTGGGGAACCGCTAATAAAGTCCAGGGGCACAACATGAAGATAGACAATGGCAAAACCACCTGTTCATCTCTTCTCTTGAAAACCCTGTGGGGTCACTATTAGTCACCTGCTGCTTGGTGGCACTTTTTATACACACAGGCTCTCCTCTTTGTACGTGATGGCAGCTGATCTGCATTTAAATGTACCGATCTGCCACCATCAGATTTACTTGGAGCTTAAATTTGAGGAACTGCTTATCTGTGTGACTCTTGATAAGATTCCAGTCCCTTCGAGAGGGGCTGTGTGAGAATTGGTGCCACGTAAGAGTCCCCGTGCCTGTTGGCGCGAAGAATCATTGCAGAAAACTAAATGCAACTGTTGGCACAGGTAGCCGCTGGTCCTTCACAAAGCTGGGCAGATGTTCCCTTTATGCCCTACAATGGATTTCATGCTTCATTAGTCAGAATTAGATATCCTAGATGAGTATGCAAAGACTGCAACTTTCCTAGTGCGCAGAAAAGATAGGCAAGCTGGTCTCCTGGGGCCACTGCTGCACCAGCGCTCATAGTGTCTCAGCCCCATGTCCTCCTGGCAGCAAGCAGAGCTCAGAAGAAACAAGATACAATGGAGATAGTTTCAAGTGGGTAGCCATGTTGGTTTGTGGTCAAGGGTACAATGAAGTAACCCCTGACAGACTCTCTCACAATGTGCTTGGCATCTCCATGGCCAGGGGGAACATGATACTGTGCACTGATGTGCTAATCAACATGCATCAATGGCACCAATGCCACAAATACATGCAAGAAGATGGATGCACCAAAGACAAAGCTGAAAACTAAAAGAACAATGGTGTTGTGGGAAGAAAAAATTATTTTATCCTGCTGTACTGCCCTTGTGTGTTTTGCATATGTTTCTTCAGGGAAATCTCTAATTATATAAATAAAAACAAGGAAAAATAAAGTGCCATTAAAACGCAAAATCAACCCACTCATGACAAAGAAACAACTCTCAGAGCATGGGGAAAGTGCAGAAATGTATCCAGAATCACAAATCCATGAGCACGTTTCAGATATTATATATTTATTAACTGCCATCAAGTCACATTTGACTTATGGCGAGCCCTCAAGGGTTTTGAAAGTAAGAGATAAGCAGAAGTGGTTTGCCATTGCCTTCCTCTGAGAAGCAAAGCCTGAACTTCCATGATGGTCTTCCATCCAAGTACTAACTAACCATAGCCAATTCTGCTTAGCTTCTGAATTCTGACACGCTTGGGTTAGTCTGGGCTATTCAGGCTGCTGTCCAATTGGTACAGAGGTGCAATAAAAGAGCATTACACAAGACTATATATGGATGGGAACATACACTTTAAAATGTATACAGATCACTCTAAAGCTTTCATGTTAGAAAAATATACAACTAGCATGTAAAACTGTTCAGCCAAAACATTTCCCACAGCCACAAAGCTTCAGGGGGAGAAGTGTGGTAGTTTGGCTCAGTTTTTATTTCATATAAGAGACGGCAATTAGAAGCTTTTGTTTAACCCACAAGAGACCAGAGATGTCAGTCTCAAAATCCACTCTACCTCTTTTTCAGTAACATTTCATCATTGTGGCGTTCAGATCTAAAAATAGCCAAAAATGTCAAGTCCATTGGGCCATAGTTATGTTCCAGAAAATGGTGAACCCAAACGGCACCTGGTTTTTTAAAAGATGTGTCAGACTATGGAATCCCAGTTATCTAGAGTTCGTCTCCCTCCTTCTGCAAGAAGCACAAAGTTTCTTGATTCCAAAAGGTTTATTGAAAGACAATGCTCAGGATACAAGTGACTATATTCCAAGGGCTAGGAAAGCCTTGGCTGAACGAAAGCTTTGTTGAGAATGACACACAAAATGAAAGTAACAACACTTCAAACACCCATTCCTAGCCCCCCCCCCTTAGTCCTGTCTAGAAGGCCTGGGAAGCCGAGGACGTCAAGGTCGGCCTGAACGGGTTGATAAGAATTCTTCGTTCGCATGGATATATGCGGCCTGGACAGCACCTGGGCCTGGAGGGAGAGAACTAAACAGCTACAGATTATAACACGAGAACATGGCGTAGCTTCAGCTTGAGAACTGAACAGCAAACTGACACTCTGACATTCTGCCCCCCTTAAGATCTCTCCCCTCACCCTTCTGCTCCTGCTTTCTCTGGGTACTTTGTATGGAATTTAGCAATCAATCGGGGAGCATTTACATGAGAAGCTTCTACCCACTCACGAAACCCCTCCTCAAAGTCCTTCCACCTAACCAGGTAAAAAAGCTTATTATGTCTGTGTTTCGAATCCAAGACTTCTTTCAATGTCATAGTGAACTTGATCTTCTATCATGGTTGGGTGTGGCACCAATCTGCGGGGATGCCACTCATCTGGGGAGGGGGTGCCTTCTTGAGCAGGCTGATGTGGAAAGTTGGGTGGACCTGGCATAGATTCTTTGGTAATTCCAGTTCTACAGTCATATCATTGATTACTTTCTTTATTGGGAAGGGTCCCAAGTATTTCAGGCCCAACTTTTTACTAGGTTGTTCTGTTCTGAAGTTTTTGGTGGAGATATACACTTTATCTCCGGGGTGTAATTTCCATTGTGCCACACAATGGTGATCTGCATACTTCTTGCAGTCAGCTTTTGCCTTATTCAAAGTTTTTTGGATTTCCGTCCACTGTTTTGCTAGGGTGGTCCACCACTCGCCTAAGCCCCCCAAACGTGTGTTGGGGGGGTTGCACTTCAAAGGGGAATGCTACTCCCTCGTAGCCATGGACAATTTTAAATGCAGTCTCTCCTGTGGAGCTGTGTACTGCGTTGTTGTAAGCGTACTCGGCAAGATGCAAGAGCTGGGTCCAATTATCCTGTTGGAAATTAATATAGCATCGGAGGAATTGCTCTAACACTTGATTAGTTCTTTCGGACTGTCCATCGCTCTGGGGATGGTGGGCGGAGCTTATTCCTTGTTCAATGCCCGTCACTTGTAAAAGCTCCCACCAGAAGTTGGCAACAAACTGAACTCCCCGATCCGATATCACCTTGGAAGGAAAAGAATGCAGTCTTACAATAGGTTTCATGAACATACTGGCCAACTTTTTCGCTGAAGGAATACTGGAGCATGGAATGAAGTGGGCTTGTTTGGAGAACAGATCCACCACTACTAGGATACAGGTGCAACCCTTAGATGGGGGAAGATCAGTAATAAAGTCCATGGAAACTACTTCCCAGGGTCTGTTGGTAGTTTCTAAGGGTTGTAGTAGTCCCGGGGGCTTCCCCCTTCTGGGTTTTGCCATAACTCGCATAGGGCAGGAAGCTACATATTGAGACACATCCCTTCGGATACTGGGCCACCAAAACTGTCTTTGTATCAAACGTAAGGTTTTCAGGTATCTGAAATGGCTGGCGGTCTGGGCATCGTGACATTGTTGAAGCACCACCTGTCTCAAACTAGCAGGGATGTACAGTCGGTTTCCTTTAAACCACTCTCCAGCCGCCGTTTTTGTCATTTTTCCTGTGGGCGCTTGCTCCTCCCTCTTTCTCCACTTCGCTTTTCACTTTAGCTCTCCACCCCTTTTGGCTATCTGGCTGCTTGGTTGCCTGGCTACAAGTAGTAACCACTCCCCCCAACTGAGTGGGGGAAAACACTGTGTCAATAGTCTCCTCCCTCCTGCTCTGGTGTTGGGGCATGCGTGAAAGGGCATCCGCCAGGAAATTAGATTTGCCCGGTAAGAAATTCAGAGTGAAATCAAATTTAGAAAAGAATTCCGCTCAACGGGGTTGTTTAGCATTAAGGCGCCAGGGCATTCGGAGTGCTTCCAAGTTTTTGTGATCAGTTCAAACCTGAAATAGATGACACACTCCCTCCAACCAGTGGCACCAGGAGTCAAGAGCAATTTTAACAGCAAACGCTTCCTTTCCCCACACACTCCAATTTCATTCTGCCTCTGTAAATTTCCTGGACAAACATGCACAGGGCTGCATCTGCCCATCTTCCCCTTTCTGCATGAGGACGCCCCTGTCAGGGCTTGCCGTCGCTGCCGCTGGGCGTGGCACTGGGCGGTCTGCTCCTGACGTCACAGGGGGGCCAGGGAATCTGCAGGACCCTGCTCTGTGGAAGGAGGGGCGGTATACCTCACCCAGACTCCCTCTCAGTCCACTCGCTGGCGTGCTCAACCTGGCCTGCTTACCCTCTGCGCCCTCCTTCATCTTCTCCTTCCAGGACTCTCCTCCAAGCCTCCATCCTTGCATCTTACTGCTCTCACTCCACATCATCACTCCTCACTCACACCCACCACCACAGGGCTCTTCCCAGCCAGCTTTTATAGGGCTTCCTCCTACTGCCCCACCCCTCTTCCAGCCTGGCCTTTGGCTGCACCAAGCAGTTGCAGCTGGGGTAGCTGATCTGGCCCCACTGACCAGCACCAGCTGTGCCTTGTTCTCTGGCTGCCCAGCCTCCTTGCCTTGGCTGATTGCTGAAGGCATGTCCAGCTGCAGTCCCCTGGCTAGCAGCCCGGCCTCCCTGGCTGAGCTGATGGCTGAAGGTGGGTCCAGCTGTGGCTCCTTGGCTGGTTGCCCAGGGCTTCCTGCAGAGTGCCTCCAATAGCCCCACCTGGAGTGGCTTGGCTTTTGGCAACTCCTGGGCCAGGCTACTATTTTCTAGCTGGGGCGTGGCTTTGGGTTGTTGGGGCTGCTGCTGCTTCTCCTCCTCAGGTAAGGTCTTCGGGTGGGTGACTGCTGAGCTTCCAATCCCTCTGCCCTTGCCCCCTTCCGCCTTGCCTAGCCCCCTTTCCCTCCCTAGGGGAGTGGGACTCGCTGGCCTCTCTCTGTCTCCCCCTGCCTCCTGAGGCCCTGGGCTTTTGCCCCTTGCCCCTGGCACCGGCAGGTTCTGGCTCCATTTGCCTGTGGGAGGGGTTGACCTGCTGTCCCCCAGCTGCCCCCTCTGCCTGCCAGTCAGACCGGTTGACCTGCTGTCAGCTGGCTGACCAGTTGACCTGCTGTCAGCTGGCTGACCAGTTGACCTGCTGTCTGCTGGCTGCCCCCTCTGTTTGCCCATCAGCCCGGCTGACCTGCTGTTCCCTCCTACCAAGTCTGGGGGCTGGGACCCAGACCCCGGACACACACCCCCACTTAGCTTTGAGTTGTGGGGGTCAGGGTCAGATTCAAACATGCGGGACATGAAGTCCGCATCCACATGCCGCGCCCCCTTGCGGTACTTGATGGTGAACCGGAAGGGGAGGAGGGAGAGGTACCACCGCAGCACACGGGGGTTGTGCGTCTTCATGCGGTGGAGCCACTGCAGGGGCGCATGGACCGTTAGTAGGACAAAGGGATTATTGGCCAGGTAGTATTGCAGGGCCCCCACTGCCCACTTGACCGCTAGGGCCTCCCGCTCCACTGTTGCATAGCGCCTCTCTGCGGGCTGCAGCTTCCGACTCAGGAAGAGGATGGGGACGTCGGTTCCGTCACGTTCCTGAGTCAGGACTGCCCCAAGGCCGGTGTCAGAAGCGTCTGTGGCCAGCGTAAAGGGTCGGTCAAAGTCCGGGTTCCACAGGGATGTGGTATTAGAGAGGGCTGACCGCAGGTCCTTGAAAGCTGCTTCTAGTGCTGGGGTCCACCGGACTTGGTTGGGCAGCCCCTTCTTTAAGCAGTCTGTCAGGGGGGCGGCTCGGGAGGCAAAGTGGGGGATGAACCGCCCGTAATACCCCAGTAGTCCCAGGAAACGTCGGACCTGCTTCTTGGTCCGGGGCTGGGGGGCATCAGCTATCGAGGCCACCTTGTCTGGTGGTGGGCGAACTCGGCCTCCCCCGACCACAAAGCCCAGGTACTGGAGTTCCTGGAACCCCAGGTGGCTCTTCTTTGGGTTAGCCCGTAGTCCGGCTCGCTGGAGGGCCCTCATGACAGCTTCCAAGTGTTGGAGGTGGGTGGGCCAGTCCGGGCTGAAGATGATGATGTCATCTATGTACGCCATTGCATACGCCCGGCACTCTCCCAGCACTTGGTCCACCAGCCGCTGAAACGTGGCAGCTGCCCCGTGTAGACCAAACGGCATCTTCTTGAACTGGAAGAGGCCTCGTGGGGTGGCAAAGGCCGTCTTCTCCCGGTCTGCTGGCCGCACGGGCACTTGCCAGTAGCCCTTCGTCCAGTCTAGGGCCGACAGGTAGCGGGCGGACCCTAGGTGGTCTACCAACACATCTGCTCGGGGCATGGGGTATGCATCGAACTGGGCCACCTTATTCAGTTCGCGATAGTCGATGCAGAACCGGGTGGTCCCATCCGGCTTGGGCACCAAGACTATCGGGCTCCTCTAAGCGCTTCGCGAGGGCTCAATTACCCCAAGCCTGAGCATCTCGTCGGTCTCTTTCTCCACTGCCTCCCACCGCTTCCTGGGGATGGGGCGCCAGGTAGCCCGGGCTGTCTGCCCCGGGTCCGTTGGAATGGCATGTTGGATCAGGCTTGTGCTGCCCGGCCTGTGGGAGAAGACCCCGGGAATCCGAGCACAGAGGTCTTGTAGCTGGGCCCTCTGAGCTGGGTCGAGCTGAGGGTCCACCTTGGGCTCCTCGAACTCCGGGGCATCAGTGGTCCAAGGCAGCACACTGTCAGGGAGCTCTAGCGGGTCCTCAGCCACGCCACACTCCTCTTTTGGGCGCTCGTGCCACTGCTTTAGGAGGTTCACATGCAGGGTCTTCCGCCGACGCCGGCCGACCCCACACTGGACTTCGTAGGTGGTGGGGCCCAGCACCCTTCGAATCTGGTAGGGACCCCTCCAAGGGTCCCCTTCCTCTCTTGGGAACACCGAGTGGTGCACGAGGACCTTCTCTCCGGCCTGGAAAGTCCTCATCCGCGCACCCCGGTCATAGGCGGCCTTTTGCTTTGACTGGGTGCGAGTCAGTCTGCGATTTGCTTCCGCTTGGGACTGTTGCACCCGGTCACGGAGCCGGCTCACGTACTCCTGTATGGGGGGCGCGGGGCTGCTGGCCCGGGGCCCCCAGCGTTCCGTCAGCCGGGAGAGCATCCCCCTTGGCTTGCGCCCATATAGCAGCTCGAATGGGCTGAAGCCGGTGGAGGCCTGCGTGGTCTCCCGGAGGGCGAACATGAGCGGGTCGATGTACAAGTCCCACTGGTGAGGCTTGTCCCGCGTCATCTTCTTCAGGGCCTCCTTGACGGTCTGGTTCAGCCGCTCTGCCAACCCATCTGTTTGAGGGTGGTAAGCCGAGGTGAACACCTGCCGGATCCCCAAATTCTGGCAGAGCTGGCGCATGGCTGTGGCACGGAACGGGCCCCCCCGATCCGTCAAAATTTCGTCTGGCAGCCCCACCATTGCGAAAAACTTGGACAGGGCCCGTACCATCCCCGGGGTCTGCATGGTCTTCAGCGGGATGACCTCAGGGAACCGCGTGGCATAGTCCACAATCACCAGGGCAAAGCGATGGCCTCGGGGTGTGCGTGGCAGCGGTCCGATGAAGTCCATTGCGATGCGTTAGAAGGGCGTCTCCATGACGGGCAGTGGGGAGAGGGGGGCCTTCGGCGGGCGGCGGGCTGCCACCCGCTGGCAGGTTGGACATGAGCGGCAGTGGGCCTTCACGTCTGCATTCACGGAGGGCCAGAAGAATTGCTCAAGAACCTTCCTCAGGGTCTTGTGGTGCCCCAGGTGCCCAGCCCAAGCGTGCTCATGGGCCGTGCAGAGGACTTCCGCCCGATAGGCTGCTGGCACAAGTAGTTGGTGGACCTCCCCCTGGCCATTTGGGGCACGAGCTATGCGAACCCAAACCCCTCCTTGCTTCTCGATGCGAGGGAGTCGTTGGGACCTCCGTTCATCCCGCACTTGCTCCTCCTCACGAGCGGCTGTCTCTCGCAAGCGCTGCAAGGACTCATCCGCCCCTTGGGCATCACGGAATGGGCGGTCTGCCAGGGTTCCAGCTGGGCCTCCAGTCCATGGTTCTGCCCCTGGTCTGGTGGAGGGACCCTCTCCCGGGTCGTTGGCTTCCTCCACTTGCAGAGCGGTGGCAACTTGTGGGTCTGTCAATTCCCCTGCCGCCTTCAGCCGAGACCCGGCGATCCCTGGGGTGTCTCTTCCCAATTTCTCCGCTGCCTGCTGGAGGAGCCTGAAGAACCCCGGGGCATCTCTTCCCAGCAGTATTGGTACGGGTAGGTGAGCTAACTGGGCAACTTCCATTTGGTGGCGGACCCCTAGGTACTCTATCGTGATTAGGGCCGTAGGGTACGGCTGGGTGCGGCCCATCACATCCGTCACCGGGATCCAGCGGTACACTGGGGTGGCAGCTGGGAGGAGCTGGGGCCGAATTGCTGAGACTGCACTCCCAGAGTCCAACAGGGCTTGTAGGATCAGCCGGCCTATCTTTACGGTGGCGCATAGACTCTGCACCTGCTTGCCAGGCGGTGGGTTATTTTCCCAAACGAGGGCGCAAATCCTTGGCAGGGCCTCAGTGAGTGTGCCGGCTTGCATCTGCAGCTCCACTGTCTGTGCTAGTTCCACTGGAGTGGCTGGGTAGGCTGCCTCCAGCTTTCCCCACATCCTATCCTGGCGTTCCTCCAGCCACGGTCCAAGCTCCGCTGGGGCGGCGGCCTTGGGAGGCCGCCCCTTGACTGGCGCCTGCGTCGGAACGTCTCTCCCCGTACGGGCCACCAACTTGTCAGGGCTTGCCATCGCTGCCGCTGGGCGTGGCACTGGGCGGTCTGCTCCTGACGTCACAGGGGGGCCAGGGAATCTGCAGGACCCTGCTCTGTGGAAGGAGGGGCGGTATACCTCACCCAGACTCCCTCTCAGTCCACTCGCTGGCGTGCTCAACCTGGCCTGCTTACCCTCTGCGCCCTCCTTCATCTTCTCCTTCCAGGACTCTCCTCCAAGCCTCCATCCTTGCATCTTACTGCTCTCACTCCACATCATCACTCCTCACTCACACCCACCACCACAGGGCTCTTCCCAGCCAGCTTTTATAGGGCTTCCTCCTACTGCCCCACCCCTCTTCCAGCCTGGCCTTTGGCTGCACCAAGCAGTTGCAGCTGGGGTAGCTGATCTGGCCCCACTGACCAGCACCAGCTGTGCCTTGTTCTCTGGCTGCCCAGCCTCCTTGCCTTGGCTGATTGCTGAAGGCATGTCCAGCTGCAGTCCCCTGGCTAGCAGCCCGGCCTCCCTGGCGGAGCTGATGGCTGAAGGTGGGTCCAGCTGTGGCTCCTTGGCTGGTTGCCCAGGGCTTCCTGCAGAGTGCCTCCAATAGCCCCACCTGGAGTGGCTTGGCTTTTGGCAACTCCTGGGCCAGGCTACTATTTTCTAGCTGGGGCGTGGCTTTGGGTTGTTGGGGCTGCTGCTGCTTCTCCTCCTCAGGTAAGGTCTTCGGGTGGGTGACTGCTGAGCTTCCAATCCCTCTGCCCTTGCCCCCTTCCGCCTTGCCTAGCCCCCTTTCCCTCCCTAGGGGAGTGGGACTCGCTGGCCTCTCTCTGTCTCCCCCTGCCTCCTGAGGCCCTGGGCTTTTGCCCCTTGCCCCTGGCACCGGCAGGTTCTGGCTCCATTTGCCTGTGGGAGGGGTTGACCTGCTGTCCCCCAGCTGCCCCCTCTGCCTGCCAGTCAGACCGGTTGACCTGCTGTCAGCTGGCTGACCAGTTGACCTGCTGTCAGCTGGCTGACCAGTTGACCTGCTGTCTGCTGGCTGCCCCCTCTGTTTGCCCATCAGCCCGGCTGACCTGCTGTTCCCTCCTACCAAGTCTGGGGGCTGGGACCCAGACCCCGGACAGCCCCCAATGGCTGAATCACTGGCATCCACTTGTACTATGAAGGCTTTGTTCTCATCGGGGTGTTGTAGGACCGGTTCGGTAGTAAACCGATCCTTTAGTGTTTCGAACGCTAGCTGACAGCTTGGGGTCCACCGGAGTTGGGCCGTAGGTTTGGTGGCTTGCTCTCCTTTCCCTTTTGTCTTAAGCAACTCTGCTAGGGGGAGGGCGATTTTGGCAAAGCCTTCAATAAACTGTCTGTAAAAATTAGCAAAGTCCAGGAATGACTGTAATTGTTTGCGTGTGGTGGGCGCCTGCCACTTTTGCACTGCTTTAACTTTAGCCGGGTCCATTTTCAGTCCTTGCCCCGAAATACGGTAGTCTAAATAGTCCAACTCTTCTTTGTGAAACTCACATTTGGATAGTTTGATATGAAGCTTGTGGCACATCAGGGTGGCCAGGACTTTCCGGACTAATTTTACATGTGCCTCTTTATTTTCTGAATAAATAAGCACGTCATCAAGGTAAACAACAACCCCTTTGTACAAAAATTCATGTAGGACCTCATTTATCATTGACATGTAAACCGAAGGGGCCCCAGATAAGCCAAACGGCATGACTAAGTATTCGAATTGGCCTAGGGGGGTATTGAACGTGGTTTTCCATTCATCCCCCTCCCTTATTCTAACATGCAAATATGCATCTTTGAGATCCAATTTCGAAAAGATCTTACCCTGCGCCACTGCACTTAGCAGGTCTCGGATTAATGGAATCGGATAGGCGTTGGTCATAGATACAGCATTGATGCCTCGGAAGTCTGTACAAAGTCTGAGTACCCCATCCTTTTTCTTCACGAACAACACAGGGGCAGCATGTGGGGAGCTAGCCGAGTGAATGCATCCTCCAGATTCTTGTCTATGAATTTCCTGAGTTCTTGCCTCTCCGCCAGACTCATGGAATATAACTTTCCTTTGGGGAGCTTTTCTCCTGGGATTAATTCAATAGCACAGTCCGTGTTCCGGTGCGGTGGTAGGCTATCTGCCTCCTCCTCACTAAAGGCTTGGGTCATGTCTTGATACTCTGGAGGAATTCGACTTAGCTCCTCAGCTGTTAACAGGGCGACTTCCGAAGTCGTGGGGGCTATTGCACCCAATTCTGCTTTCCAACGATGTTTTTGGCAATATTCTGGATCAAACACTATCATCCCTTTGGCCAAGTTGATGTAGGGGTTATGATCCCATAACCATCTACTGCCTAAGATGAGCAGGTAGTTGGCGGCTTGGCTTACAATAAACGGACGCATTTCCCAATGCTTGCCCATGCCTGTGGGCACTTGCTCTGTTTCTAGAACTGCTGGGTTCATATTAGAACCGTCCATTTGTTCAAAAATAATCGGGACTTTTAGTTCATGCGTTTCTAGTCCCAGTCCGTTTACTAGCGCTGGTGCTATAATATCTCGGGAGCACCCTGAGTCAATTAATGCTTGGACTCGAATGTGGGTCCCCCTCTTAGGGTTTACTAGCATAACGGGAACGAATAATATGGCCCCTCTTTCTCTCACCTCCTCCGGGGTGGTCTTTTCTGTGATCTGCCGTTGGGGCCTCCTCACGACAGATCCATTTCGTTTCCCGATGGCGGACTGAGCTCATCGGCCTCCAGGACCTGGGCCTCGAACTCCATGCACACTTCCTCCACCTCCAGGCTTGTCTTGGAGTGCCTTTTTTTAGTTATACCCCGGCCCCTGCTGGACCGTGGGGTCGGAGTGGGACGCGCTGGGGGCACTGGCGCCTGCACCTGGAGAGGGCATTGGGCTGCAAAATGCTCACTGTTTCTGCATCGGAGGCATAGTCCTTGTCTCCACCTTGTCTCACGGGCTCCTCTTGCAGCGGGAGCACCCCGTCCTCCCCGCTGGCTTGGCGGGGCTCGTCGGGTCCCCGTGGCCTGTTGTTGCTCAACCATTCAGACAACTTGAGTGTGATTCTCCACTTCGCAAGCCAATTGTATCCACCCCAGAAGCGTTGGCGGATCATCTTGCATTAGCGCCCTGTCCAGTAACTTGGGGTTCATCCTATGCTGAAACAGTACAATTTTGGTTCCTTCCTCTTGTTGTGGGCACTTGGCCGCCAGCTGACAGAATTTGGCTGCATAATCTCTCACTGACTGGGATCCCTGCCGCAAGGTTTGCAGTTCTGTGTGGGCCCGTTCCCTTTCTAGAGGGTCTTCATATTGGGCTCTGAGCGCGGCAATAAAGGCTTGTAGACTTCCCAGTTCTGGGGCTCCCATATAGTAGAGGGTTACATACCACTCAGATGCTATGCCTTCCAGGCGGGCCGCAAGATACATCACTCGGCTCTCCTCATTAGGGAACAGGTAACCCAATTGACTGAAGAACTGCAGGGCTTGTACGACAAAGAACCCTAACTTATGGGGGTCGCCGTCAAAGGTAGCTTCCAGCTTAATCCAACCCATCGGTAGTTCGCCCTCACTGGCTCCTCCCACGTCCACAGGTTGGACAGGTGGCCGCCGCGGTGCAGGAGGTATGCCTTGAGGACACGGCTGAACCGGTGCGGGTCTCAGCAGCCTAGGTCTTGGTAGTGCTCCTGGAGCCACCGGATGTGGCTGAGGTGGAGGTGGAATGGGGAGTCTCCCTGGTGGCCCAACTACCCCTGGTCCTGGTTGTGGCCTCGGCTGCGGCGGTGGCGCCGGCCCTTGAGGTTGAGGCTCGGCTGCCGCAGGGATAGGCCCTGGACCCACAGGGGTTGCTCCTCCGATGATAGGTGCCGGGGGGGGGCGCTGGAGGGACTCCTGGCGCTGGTCCTTGGGGTGCTACCCCCCCTCGTGCACCATTTCCGGCGGGTGCGACTCCTCCTGGTAGCGGTGGCAATGGGAGTGGTGGGCCTTGCGTGGGCGGGGCGGCCGGTCTTTCGCTGCCCCTGGCCACCACCAACTCAAGCAACTGATGTAGTTCCACTGGGGCCTGGGCCCCGGCGCGCCCCGCACCCTCCTCTCCTTGAACTAGCAACGCAATCAAATAGGTGGCTTGCGCTAAATCTGCTTGCATCGCCTCCATTTGTGCTTCCAGGGCTTGGCAGCGGTTCTCCTCCTCTACATTGAGGTCGGGCTCCGTCTCGTCCTCTCCGGGCTGCTGGAGCAAGCTCTCCTCCCAAGCTCTTTGTTGGCGGTCGGCTCTCTCCACCGCCACCTCTGTGGCTTGGGCTCCTTGAACTTGGGCTTGGGGACCAGATGCAGCAGCTGCCCCTGAAGGGACTTGGTCCGACATCTCAGTCGCGCTAGCCACCCAACCCTTGGCAATTCCAGTCACAGCTAAAACTCCATACTGTAGCACTTAGGCCTGCCCCTGCAGGGCAGCCATACGTCCCTGTCTTTAAGGAACCTCCACCGCACTCTCCCAAGTTCCGACTGAATCGACATCCGCATAGTCCCAGCTCATGGGCTCCGTGCGTGGCATAGTTCAATCTGGGAGACTGCCCGTCTCTTCTGGTGGATTCACTTCCACCAGGCACTGCGCCGCCTCATCCCAACTATACCACTGATGAGTGCTGGCCTGGGCTTCTCTAGCAGAGAGGGTGGACCTCCTGCCAGTTTCCCAAACCGGGCCTCCTGTTGCTCCCAGGTCCTCTGACACTGGAGCTAGGTCCACCATGGAGTGGGAAAACATAGTGCCAGCTCGTCTTTCCCTGGTATCCCGGGGCCACGGGCCCCACTGCCGGGGTGTAGGCACGGACGTTAGAGGGGTAAATCCTCATCCCACGCTGGTCCGGGGCCTGGCGCCTTCCCTGCTCGCTCGCGCCTGATCGGTACCACCGTCAGGCTGTGGAAACTGCCCCTCACCCTCCGTGCCTGGTTCAGTCGGGTCTGTCGGACGTGATCCGGTATCCATCTCTCCCAGTTGAGGGGTCGGGGAGTTAAAAGTGATTCTCAACAAAATGTCAGACTATGGAATCCCAGTTATCTAGAGTTCGTCTCCTCCCTTCTGCAAGAAGCACAAAGTTTCTTGATTCCAAAAGGTTTATTGAAAGGCAATGCTCAGGATACAAGTTACCATATTCCAAGGGCTAGGAAAGCCTTGGCTGAATGAAAGCTTTGTTGAGAATGACACACAAAATGAAAGTAATAACACTTCAAACACCCATTCCCAGCCTCCCCCCTTAGTCCTGTCTAGAAGGCCTGGGAAGGCGAGGACGTCAAGGTCGGCCAGAACGGGTTGATAAGAATTCTTCGTTCGCATGGATATAGGCGGCCTGGACAGCACCTGGGCCTGGAGGGAAAGAACTAAACAGCTACAGATTATAACATGAGAACATGGCGTAGCTATTGCTTGAGAACTGAACAGCAAACGGACACTCTGACAAGATGGCTGTATTCAAGGTTTTCTCAAGGTTTTGCCAGCATGCAACTTCCCACAAAGGCACTTAATAATGTTCACTACTCAATCAGAGCTGCATATGGTGAAATGATTGAGTGCATTCTTCCTTGTCGTCTGAATTATTAAAACTTCCCATGCTATTTGTTAGCATACAGAATTAGCATTTTCCGCATGGAAAATGTCCTATCGGTGGACTGAATCCCAGAAGGATTCATTGTGAATTAACAGGTTGGTATGTATTACTATGCACCAACTAATCTTTCAGATTAGGTGTTCTTTCTCATCACACATAGTAATGTCATACAGTGCAGTCCAATTTCTCTATTTCTTCTTAAATCCAGCACTTACATGATTGAAGGTTAGGTTGTGTGAGTCTCCCAACGTCATTTTTTCCTTTTGTAACAAACCCCTCCCATTACAAGCAGTTGCCTTGGAATAAGCAGATGGTAACTCCTGATGTGGGTATCACCCCACTCAATTCATGCCCCCTCTGATGTACAAACGACTCTCCCACAAAGAACCATAAAGCGCATCACTTGTCAGAGAGCTGCATCACCCACTGGGTAGATATGCAACATTTTTATCCATTACCTGTAACAAGTTCATCGGCAATCTTCCTGTGCAGTCCCACATGGGACTGCGCATGTGCAGGCCTGCCGATTTCAGAGATTTCAATAGCTTAATACCACCAGGGGGCGCCCCTGTCCCTTTGCACGCAAGCACGACCGTCTTGCTGTCTAAACACGGTCCTAAGTGGTGGGGCGCCCCCAACATACCCTCAGTTCCTCTTTTGCTGCTGATGAGAGAGGTTCATAGTGAAAATACTGAATCAGAGTTGGAATTCCTACATCATGTCGGATACGGCCCTTTTCAAGCACTGTGAGTCCTGTAATAGAAAAATGACCATATCTGATGGTCATGCTAGCTGCCTTTACTGTCTAGGTGAGACACATAACACCCAAGCCTGTAAGCACTGCAGAGCTTTTACCCCGAAGGCCAGATCAGAACAAGCGGGTAGGCTTCAAGCTTCCCTGTGGAAGCACGCCATGGCAGCTACTGATCCACTGACGAGGACACCATCCTTGGCCTTGCTGGTTTCTTCTGGCCAGCCTGGCCCCGGTCCTCTGAGCTCTAAGACCCCGCGTTCCCGAGAGTCTCCAGCTTGGTCGGAACCAAGACCACCTCCGTCATTGACTCCAACATCGGTCCGTTGCATGCCGGAACCGACCACTATCGGGTCCAATTCGAGACTGACCAGTTCGAAGACCCCTCGGAACTGAACTCCATCAAATCAAGTGTCGAAGTCTCTCAAGATGCAGGACCGGCTGCAGTCCAAGTGTCGGATTCGAGATCTTCCCGCTCCCAATCACTGTTGGCTCCAAGAGGGTATTGTCATGGCCCAGCCTGGGCTCAGTGAGAGCGAGGACTCCTCCTCAGGAGGAGAGGGGCTTCGTGTAGCCAGCCAGGACTCCTCAGGAGAAGAGGAGCTCCATGCAGCCAGCCCTGACTCAGCAGAGGCTGGTAATCAGGAGCCACAGCTGCTGGCTAATCGGAGCCTACAGCCAACAGCTGAAGCAGAGCCATCAGTACTCTCCAGCCCCAGCACCACAGGGGAAGTGCAGCCAGGGACTTCCACAGGGGAAGCTCAGTCAGGGACTGCCAGCACCACAGGGGAAGCCCAGCCAGAGGCTTCCACCCCCCCAGGTTCACCCACACCCAGAGAACGCCGCAGACAGTGCCAGAGACTGGAGCTGCAGGAGAGACGGCGCAGTGCTCGTCTCCTGAGCCGACGCCAGCTGCTGGAGAGTGATGATGAGTAGCTTCAGGATGGAGCCCCAGCAGCTGGCTGAAAACCATGCCTGGCTATAAAAGCCAGTCAGGAGCAACAGCCAGGTGTGGAAGCAATGTGTCTACTGCCTGCAACCACTCCGTGCTCCGTGAACCTTGCCCGTGCCTACTGTTGGATCTGACACTACCGGTAACTGACCTTGGACTGTACCTGACCTTGCTCTTGGACTCTGGACTCACTTCTGGCATTAGCTGGTGCTCTGACCACTGCTTTGACTTGGCTTTTGGCTCCTGAAACTCCCTCTGGACTTGGTACCGAGGTTTGGACCTGCACCACCCTGCTTGGGATGGCCCAGCCCGTGACAGGTATTCCCCGAATGCCACTATAGTTCTGACCCCAGTGGATCCATCCCCAGTGCAGGGTTCGACCCAATCTGAGTCGGGGAAGAGGAAGAAGAAGAAGCGCCTATCTACCAGACAGGACAAAGCTTTCCTGGAGAAGGTGCTCTCGACCCCGGATCCGCTATCATGTCAATCAGGCTCAGAACCCCCCGGATAAATGGCACAGAACAACGAGCGATCACCCATCGCCTCCAAGTGCCTCCCATTCTAGGCATAGCCTTTAAGAGGAAGTCATCCTTGTGGAAAAGCCTCCTATACCTACTGGACACCCTCGATTGTTGTCCCGAGAGTCATGGTCCTCCCATTCGTCCTCAAGACGACCTGGCTGCTCCTGTCACAGAAGCCCTCATCAGAGCTATTCCTGGGAGACTTACCCAAGAGATGACAGTTGTTCCTACAGGAGGCACTCTCCCTATTCAGACATCCCTTATCGGAATCTAGATCTCCTTCCCTACGGGATCGGTCATATGGGGATTCCTGTTGAACTCCACATCTGTCGGATCTGCAAGTGATGACTAGCACAGCAGATCAACATGCCAGTGCCTCCCCCTTGTCTGATTCACCAGAAGGTGTGATCAGTCCTGTGGATGACGCGTCTCCCACTGGCAACTTCAGAGCTTACAATGAGTTTACGATGGCAAAGGCACAAGAGATTGAGGTGACCTTGGCTGAACCGAAATTCACCAATAAGATCCTCCAACACATCTATTCTGGCTCAACATCATCTATCTCCTTTCCTGAAATTGAAGGTTTTGTTAAGCTCTTGAAGGAGTTGAATCTGAAACCGGCCTCTGCGCCTGTGACGAACAGGAAAGTGGAGAATCTCTACAGAATAAAGGACCATCTGTACTCTTTCCTATCAGTCCATCTGCTTCCTTCGTCCCTAGTGACAGAAGAGATGTAAACCAGGTCCAAACAAGGTTCCCTATCGGCTCTATCTGACAGAGAGAGCAGACGCCTGGATGCTACGGGACATAAATTTTATACTTCCGCAGCTTTTAGGGTGAAGGTTGCGAACTACTCAGCAATGATGACAGCCTACCAACTGCTTCTCTGGACGAAGGTAGCAGCATTTATACCCAAGCTACCAGAGGACCAAAAGGTGTTTCTAAGGGTCATACAGGAGGAGGCAGTTCGACTTTCCCGCCACCAGATTAATGCAAGTTGTGAACCATGGCTCTTCCTATGGAGATGAGGAGCAAGGTGGAGGACCTCCCCTTTGAAGGCACCACACTTTTTTCTGAGAAGACGGATGAGTATCTGTCCAAGAAAAGAACAGATCGCCTCACTGCCAAGTTGTATGGGGTACTTCCATAATGCCCCAGGTTCCAGCTATAGGTCCTTCCCTAGAGGACGTAACCAACATCAATGCTACCAACGTTATCAAGGGTACACATATAGGAACCAGCGACCTTATCAAAGTCCGCAGTCTTCTTTTCCCAGACAGCAGTCAAACCAGAGGCCCAAACAAGGCATGACGCATCAACAAGCCAAAGACCAGTCACAACAGCAAAAGCAATTTTGACAATTACAGGGCCCCGACCCTCTTTTTGGTGTCAGGTGGAGTTTTTCTTTGCCTGGTGTTTTATTACAAATGATGTTTGGATTCAAAAAATTATCAATGTTGATTATAAAGTTGAGTTTTTACAGTTGCCTTATTTACGACTCCTTGTGTTTTCTTCTGATTCTAACAAACCTGAGATTCTCTTAGAACTCTCGGCTCTATTACAGAAAGGAGCTATCGAGGAGGTTACTGATAGTGATGACCCTTGTGGGTTCTATTCCAATCTGTTTATGGTAGAGAAAAAGGATGGTGGCCTTCATCCCATCCTAGATCTCCGTAGTTTGAACAAATTTATTAACGTTCGCAAATTTAATATGATTACTTTACAGGAAGTCCTAACTCTATTGCCCCCTGCTGCATGGTTTGCAGTCCTGGACCTAAAGGATGCCTATTTCCATATCTCCATTTTTTCGGAGCACAAGAAATACCTTCGTTTTTCCTATGGTGACCGAATTTTTCAGTACAGACTTCTCCCCTGTGGGTTGTCTACTGCTCCACGGGTTTTCACCAAGGTGGTGGCAGTGGTAGTAGCCCACTTAAGAGTCCAGGGGTGCTGATGTTCACAGACAAGTCTCCATTACTTTAGACACCTGTTTGCGTCTAGGATTATTCGTGACCCAAAAGAAGTCTAAACTTTCTCCCTCACAAGTAGTTCAGTTCACTGGCAGTATCCTGGATGGTACCCGAAATGTGGGGTTCCTCCCAAGAGAGAGGGAGATTAGAATCAAGACCCCTTATCGAACGACTTCGATAAGTGTCATTTTCAATTGGCCCATTTTTTCCAAACTTTACTGGGTTGCATGGCATCCAGCATGGTGGTAGTGCCATTTGCTAGACTGCACATGCGACCTTTACAATTGTGGTTTACTTCAGTTTTTTCCCCCAAAAGGGACCTTCCATTCAAGAAATTTAACGTCCCAAGGACGCTCCTTCACTCATTAGATTGGTGGTTGGTTGACAATAACCTATTCACAGGAGTTCAGTTTGGTTGTAAACAATCACAGGTATCCATTACTATGGATGCTTCGACTCTAGGTTGGGGCACTCATTGTGAGGGCTCTTACGCACATGGTATATGGCAGCGATGGTGAACCTATGGCATGCGTGCCACAGCTGGCACGCAGAGCCCTCTCTGTGGGCATGTGAGCCAAGTTGCTGATCACTAGGTCCAGGGCTCATTTGGAGGGGGAACGCCTGCAATGGTGTTCCAGTAGCTCTGAGCAGAGATCACATGGGTTTTGGCCCTGCCCACATGATTCCTTTTCCTCAAGGCTGCCTCCCTGCTGCCCATCTCTTTAGCAGCAGGAAGCAGAGGCAGCAGCGAGGCTGCTGGGGCTGGCTTTCTAAAGAAGAGTAAGCTGCTTTGATTTAACTTGCTTTACTTTCAGTCGTAGCTCTTGAGTGAGTGAGAGAGAGAGAGAAAGAGAGAGAGTGCTTGCAAGCAGGGCTGCTGGTCTAAAGAAGGGCAAACTGCTTTGATTTAACTTGCTTTACTTTCAGTCGTGGCTCTCGAGCGAGTGAGAGAGAGAGAGAGAGAGTGCTTGCAAGCAGGGCTGCTGGTCTAAAGAAGGGCAAACTGCTTTGATTTAACTTGCTTTACTTTCAGTCATGGCTCTTGAGTGAGGGAGAGAGAGAGAGAGAGTGCTTGCAAGCAGGGCTGGTCTAAAGAAGGGCAAACTGCTTTGATTTAACTTGCTTTACTTTCAGTCGTGGCTCTTGAGTGAGTGAGAGAGAGGGAGAGAGAGAGAGAGAGAGAGAGAGTGCTTGCAAGCAGGGCTGCTGGTCTAAAGAAGGGCAAACTGCTTTGATTTAACTTGCTTTACTCTCAGTCATGGCTCTTGAGTGAGTGAGAGAGTGCTTGCAAGCAGGGCTGCTGTTCTAAAGAAGGGCAAACTGTTTTAACTTGCTTTACTTTCATTCGTGGCTCCTGAGTGAGTGAGAGAGAGAGAGAGAGAGAGAGACAGAGAGATGTTAATTAGTTGGGACAACTGTATGAGTTGTTTTTTCTTAACTAAAACCTCAGTATTCAGGTTTAATTGCAGTGCTGGCACTTTGAAATAAATAAGTTGGTTTTGTGTTGCTTTTCCGGCCGAAGCCATAAGCCATACAAACACCAACAAAATATGAACTGTACACTTGAACATACCCAATTCACATAGACATAACTCGTCATTATCTCTTTAAACTATCTAAACTCATGAAAATCTTGTTTCTTTATCACCGTGGCTAAAAAGGAAGCCACTATAGCAGAGGTTTGATTGTCAGGAAAGTTATCAGACAATAACACTGAGATTGCCCAAGGAAGGAAGGGAAGCTTTTCTTTTAACATAATAGGAATAATAAATCTCTCTCTTTCCTTACTCCACTTAGGGCAAAAAACTATTATATGATCCAAGGTCATCACTGGTATATGGGATGCTGTTGAGAAGCAAGAACATATTAACCTTCTAGAGTTAAGGGCTGTATACTATGCATTGGTTTCCTTTTCAGATCATGTGGAAGTCAAAACCGTCCAGATTCTCACAGACAACATGACCACCATGTTTGATATAAACAAGCAGGGAGGCATGGCCTCTGTGACTCTGTGCAACGAGGCGGTGAGAATCTGGACCTGGGCTGTGATCTACTCAATATGGTTGCAGGCAGTTCACATTCCGGGTGTGGACAATCTATTGGCAGACCATCTGAGCAGACTACACGGGGACAACCACGAATGGTTGCTCCACAACAAGTACTTAGGCCCTGTGTTCTCAGAATGGGGCTTTCGAGAAATAGACCTGTTTGCCTCAGAGGACAATCCCAAGGCACCCAGGTTTTGCTCAAGGGGAAGCCTAGGCCGAGAGTCTCTTGGGGATGCATTTCAACTAGAGTGTTTGGGTCACTGGTTCTACGCATTTCCCCCCTTCCCACTTCTGACCAGGGTACTCAGCAAGATTCAGGTGGACAAACCTTCAATGATTCTTATAGCCCCTTTCTGGCCACGCCAACCGTGGTTCCATACATTGCTCAGACTGCAAACGCAGAGACTCGCCTTCTCACTGGAACTGGACTTACTGTCCTGGAAGGGGGTGTTACACCACATGATAGAGAAACTCAGACTGACAACATGGCTGATCAGTCGGGACATGGGTTCTCAGCAGATGTAATCAATGTTCTGCAAAACGCTAGACATCTGTCTACCTGACAGTCTTATGAGGCAAAGTGGGGGAGGTTCTGTCTCTGGTGTGGAGAGAGAGACTTGGACCCTTTTGGCTCTTCCCTACCTGAGGTCTTGGAATTTTTGTGGAATCTAAAGCAACGGGGACTGTCCAATTCTTCTATTAAAGTGTACCTGGCAGCTATCTCCGCCTTTCACCCTCCTATAGACTGCAAGACAGTGTTCTCCCACCACTCTGCTAAATTGTTTTTGAAGGGATTGAATAATCTTTTTCCACTGGCCAGACCGATTGTACCTCAGTGGCCCCTGCCCTTAGTTTTATCTAGACTAATGTCGAAACCATTTGATCCTTTAGCTACGTGCCCATTACGTCTCCTGTCTATGAAAGTGGCATTTTTGGTAGCTATTACCTCAGCCAGGAGGGTTGGTGAATTGGCTGCCTTGTCCTGCAAGCCACCCTTTTTGAAAATTCACACGGAGAAAGTAGTTCTTCGCACTAAGATTGACTTTTTACCTAAGGTGGTTTCCAAGTTCCGCCTTTCTCAGGAGATATCCTTGTCAGTTTTTCTCTGTTCACAGGATTTGGATGCCGAGAGAACACTTCACACACTAGACGTTCGTAGAGCACTATTGTTTTATTTGAATCGAGTTAAACTGTTCAGGATTGATTCTCACTTGTTCATATGTTTCGCAGGGCATAAGGAGGGTAGAAGAGTGACTCCCCAAACTTTGGCCCGTTGAGTGGTACAGACGATTTTATTATGTTATGAAACTGCTAAACTGCCTTGTCCATTAGGAGTCCACACACATTCTACCAGGTCCCAAGCGTCGTCAGGAGCCCTCCTGAGAGGAGTTCCAATACAAGACATCTGCAGAGCGGCAACGTGGGCCTCTGCTGACACGTTTGTCAAGCACTACGCATTGGACATCCTGGACAGGAAAGAGACGGCAGTCGGCACAGCTGTTCTGCAATCAATTTTCTCGTGACTGATATTCAGCCGCCACCCAGGTATTTAAGCTCTTTATTCTCCCATGTGGGATTGCACAGGAAGACCGCCAATGAAAAACAGTGTTTCTTACCTGACATTAGAAATGGAAATGTCCAAAAACCAGTGGGAGAACACTTCAATCTACCAGGACATTCCACCAAAGACTTAAAGGTCGCTGTGGTTCAACAGAAACCTTTCAAAAACAAAATCCAACGGGAGGCTGCTGAATTGGAATTCATATGCAAATTTGACTCTGTCAAGCTGGGACTGAATAGAGACTATGAATGGTTATCACATTATCACAGGTAACAGATTCTCTTTACAGAGGCGTGATCTGGGGGAGCCCAGTGACGCCTGGTGTGGGCTTTCGGGGACCACAGTTCTCTTTGTCAGATGCAGCTGGCAGGGAGAGCTGTGGTTATTGAAGGCTTATACTACATAGGAATTGGATACTTTCACTGCTACAAACTAATACGGCAAACTGCACACCAAAAGGAGATGTTTACATTTCCAAGCAAAGGAATGTTTTGATTGCCTCCACGCTAATTGCATTCTGTCCCCTTGTGATTTATGTCCCCTTCTTTCCTCTCTCTCTCTCTTCCCCCCTCCTCTTCTGTATCAGCCCAGTTTTGATCAGGCATCTGACGAAGAGAACTTGATTCTCGAAAGCTTATGCTACAATAAAATTGGTTAGTCTTAAAGGTGCTACTGGACTCTTTTTGATCTATTTTCCGTGCAGGCACACATCCCCTCCCTCCTTCCCCGCTAACACTCTCGGAAATTACCTTGCAGTAGGGTGGCGAAAGAGGACTGAGGGTATGTCGGGGGCGCCCCATCCCTGAGGACCGTGTTTAGGCGGGAAGACGGTTGCGCATGTGCACAAAGGGACGGGGTGCCCCCTAGTGGTATTAAGCTATTGAAATCTCCAAAATCAGCAGGCCCGTGCAGGCCCGTGCATGCGCAGTCCCATGTGTGCCTGCACGGAAGACCTAGATGAACAACAGTTACAGGTAAGAAACACTGTTTCTCTCTTGGTCATAGGTCTCTGCCAAGGAAAAAGTCCAGTGCCAGGGAAGCTCTGTGTGGGGTCCCAACTGTGTGAAACTGCAAGGTGAGGACGGAAGAGATCCCAGCTTTATTCCCCAGCTATGGTTTCCCAGGAGAAATGCTGAGACAAATGTGTGAGTCTAATGTCTGAGACAGTGTTGAGAGTGAGAATGAGGCTTTGTTTCCCACAGGGGGATTTTTCCCTGCATGGAATGCAGAGAGCCACTGCATGAAAGGGAAATGCTTCGTGACATCGTATTCTGATGACACATCACAGCATTCCCAGTGCTTTCTCCTATAATCCAGAGAAAATATAAATCTGTTTTTCTTTGGATTAAAAGGGAAATTTAGGTGTGGTTGCAGAGTAGTGGCCGCACGAGCATTCCCTGTGGAAAGGGGGGACTGAGCTAAACTCAACTTTGAAAATGACACAGCAGTTTAGTTAGAATCTAACCTTCCCTTATACCCAGCCAAGCATGTGCCTTCCACACAGAGGTCAAGCGCAGCTCATTTTTTCCCAAGCAAACCACAAGTTTTGCATATTTATTCTCTTCCTTATGTTTGATTGTAGAGGCAGCTGAGTGTCAGGCTATGGAATCCCAGTTATCTCTTTTTTTTTTAATTTATTTTTTTAAACCAAACAAACAAACAAAAACAATGTACAGAAGTAAAATAGAACAACAACAAAGTCTTAGTGAACTATATACAATAAATGTCATGCCAATATAGTTAAAACAAAGACAACTAGCATTTTTTTTCAATTATTTGATAGTCGTTGCTTCAAATCTGAGTAACAAAAAGTAAATGCTTAGGTGGAGAGTGATTTGTATTGGAAATGAATTCAATGAATGGTAAACATTTTGCAATAAAATCAGTTTCTTTCAAATAGTGTTCATTCTGGTATAATTCGTCATGTATTTTTTCTTGTATATAGTGGTCCCATATTTTTTCTAACCATTTTTCTGCTGTGGGAACTGTCTTTGATTTCCAATGTAAAGCTAGCAAGTTCTTAGCTACAACCAAAAGGTTGCTAATTAGATCTTTTCTTATTTGTGGAATTTCAAAAGTATCCCATACATTCAAGAATATGATCTTTGGATCAAGGGGGATTTTGTAGCCCGTTATTTCTTTTATATAACATAATATATCATTCCAAAAAGGTTCTATTCGGGGGCATTCCCACCAGCAATGTTTAAACATTCCTATATTTCCACACTCTTTCCAGCAGAGCGGAGGATTTGTTTTAGTTATTAGTGAGAGTTTTCTTGGTGTTATGTGCCATCTGTGAATGATTTTGTAATTTTGGATTTGGGAGGTAACTGTCTTAGGTTTTAGAATGTTTGCAGTCCATATTTCTCTCCATTGTTCAGGTGTTAGCTCTATGTTGCAATCTAAGTGCCAATTTGTTTGGCATTTTAGAGTTTTAATTTGGTTGAGAGATAAAAGGATGTTGTATAGTTTAGAAATTAATCCCTTTTGTTTGAGTGATTTGGTATCAAGTAGGAGTTCAAAATCGGTTGCGTTCTTTTTAAGTAATTCTTGTATTTTTATTTGTTGTAGCATGTTTGAGAGTTGAAAATAGGTAAACCAGTGAATCTTGTGTTTTATTTTTTGTTCTAATTCTATTTTGTTTATGATTCCCTTTTTTGTTGTTATATCAATTATGCGGATCATATTTGCTTGGAGCCATATATTTTTAAAGGCTTTAGTTTGCCCTGGAGGGAACCAATGCTGTTCTATAAAAGAAGAGAATCTTGAGAATTGTGGTATAAGTTTGAATCTTGTACGATCCCAGGTATTGATTATTGATTCTAGAAAAGGGTTATTTATTTTGTGGGGTCGATCTTTTTTTGTGTTCCAAAACATATTTTGTATATTGCAATGTTTAAGTTCTGACTCCAAGATTGCGATCCAGTCAGTCTTATTTGCTGTAATTAAAATTTGTAATGTATTGAATAGTCTGGTGGCTGTCTGATAGAGTTCTAGATCAGGGTATTTAAAGCCTCCTTGCTGTTTTCTTAGCTTAAGAGTTTTAAAGGCTATTCTTGGATGTTTCTTCCCCCATAAGAATTGGTTTAATAATTGTTGCCATGATTTAATTTTCTTTTGTGGAATTGTTAACGGTATTGCCCTAAAAAAAAAGAGTAATTTTGGAAGTACAAATGACTTAATTAGGTGGTATCGTTCTAACCATGAGGGTGTAATCCTTCCCCATTTATGTAGATCTGCTTTAATTTGGTTGACTGTTTTGATGTGGTTTAGTTCTATCAATTGGTTAAGGTTATTAGGGATGGTTATGCCTAAATATGACATTTGCTTATGGTTCCAGTGGTACTGACTAGATTGTTTGATAGGTGTAACAGTGTTTGCGTGGAGAAATATTGGAAA
Organism: Eublepharis macularius; assembly: GCF_028583425.1. Taxonomy (NCBI): domain Eukaryota; kingdom Metazoa; phylum Chordata; class Lepidosauria; order Squamata; family Eublepharidae; genus Eublepharis; species Eublepharis macularius. The sequence continues at coordinate 1,326,878 of NC_072807.1, read as the reverse complement.
GAGCTGTGACTTGGATTGATTGACTGTAAGGCCCGAAATTGAGCCGAATTCCAGTAGTTTATTTTGGAGTGGGTATAGAGAATCTATGGGATTTGTAATATATACAACCATGTCATCGGCAAAAAGGCTTAATTTATATTGATTGTTCTCTATGTTAATTCCTTGTATTTTGGGATCTTCCCTAATAGCTATAGCTAACGGTTCGATAGCCAATGCAAATAAGATTGGTGAGAGAGGACACCCTTGTCTCGTGCCTCTTTGGATTAATATTTTGTGGGATAGATGATTGTTAATTGTTATTTGGGCAGTTGCTTGTGAGTATATAGCATTTATTATTTTGAGGAATGTCTCTCCAAATCCCATGCAGTGTAAAACTTGTTTTAAGTACGATATTTCTAAAGAATCAAATGCTTTCTCTATGTCCAAAGATAGAAATATTGATTCTAACTGTTTTTTTTGACTGTGTGAAATTAAGTTGAGTGTCTTATAGATGTTATAAGTTAAATCTCTGTTTGGAATGAAACCTGATTGATCTTGGTGTATGTAATGTGTAATAAATGAATTCAACCTTTTAGTTAGTATAGATGTAAAAATTTTATAATCTTGATTTAGTAATGAAATAGGTCTGTAAGAAGTTGTTTTAGTTGAGTCTTTACCTGGTTTAGGGATTACTATGATCGTTGCAGTGAGCCATGATGGGGGTATTTGTCCGGTATTTAAAACTGTGTTGCAAGCATGCATTAGTGGAGTAGCAATTAGTGTGGCAAACTTTTTATAAAATTCTGATGGGTAGCCATCAGGTCCTGGAGTTTTGTTATTTTTGAGTGATTTAATAACATCAAGTATTTCTTGATGTGTGATGGGGCTGTTTAAGAGTAAACGGTGTTCGTCATCCAATTGTTTTAAATTCTTGAGTGATTTTAAGAAATGTGTAATTTTCTCTTCATTTGGTATTTTAGATGAATAAAGTTGTTTATAATAATTGACAAAAGTATCAAGAATTTCTTTTGTTTTGAATTGTAGTTTCCCATTTTTATCATATATCTGTTTAATGATATTGGATGATTTTTTTTCTTTTATTTTATATGATAGTAACCTCAATGATTTCGGATTGTTATACCAGTAGTTTTGCTTAACATATTGGAGATTTTTCAAAATTTTGTTCGTTTCTAAGGTTTCTAATAATTTACGCTGAATCAATAACTTTTTATATGTCTGTTTGCTACCAGTTTTTTTGTGCTTGAGTTCTAGTGCTTTGATGTTTTCTATTAATTCCTGTTTCATGACATTTCTCTTCTTATTTAGTTGTGATGATAAAGAAATGATATGGCCCCTAGTAACTGCTTTAATTGTATCCCACACGATGCATGAATTAACATCATCTGTTGTGTTTTCTTTTATAGCCAGCTCAATGTTATTGCTAATTTCTTTGATAGCATTTTGGTTGTTAATGAGTAATTTATTGAATGACCAATGCCTTTGTTTCAATGTGTCTTGGGTGGCCATCAGTGTACAACTAGTCCAGGCATGGTCTGATATGGTGATATTACCTATTTCAGAGGAAAGTAGCCTATTTATTGCTGTATTGGAAATTAGAATGTAATCTATTCTAGTATAGATGTTATATTTAGATGAATAGTATGTGAAATCCTTTTCTATACCATGTAAATGTCTCCATACGTCTGTTAGAAAGTTATTGTCTAGAAGCTTTGCTAGCTTAGTATTTGAAGTTTCTTTTTTACATTTTTTGTTTTTAGGTTTGGATCTGTCTAATTTTGGGTTTACTGTGTAGTTCAGGTCTCCTCCCAAGATCAGTTCACCTTCCTGAAAAGAAGTCAATTTGTTTAAACTGTCTTCCAAGAACGCAATTTGATTTGAATTTGGGGCGTAAATTGAAGCTAGGGTGTAAGTTTGTGATCCTATTTTGCCCTTTACAAAAATGAATCTCCCTTTAGGATCACTTAATGTGCTTTGATGTTGAAAAGAAATGGTTCTAAAGATTAGGATAGCTACTCCCCTCGCCTTAGAAGTGCCTTTTGCATGGTATTGAAGGTGTATACAGCTTGCTTTTAGATTTTGACTATTTATGGGGTGGAGATGTGTTTCTTGAAGAAAGATGTCTGACCTTGTTTTAGCTAAGTTTGCCAAAATGCGTTTTCTTTTAATGGGGTTACCTAGACCACGAACATTAAAAGAGGTGATTTTGATATTTGATGACATATTGAATCTAATGAATTGTTCAGATGAATTCCCCCCCTCTTTTTAAAATGTATTTTAATTAATTATTTGGTAATAGCACTATCTCAAGGTAGATTGATAAAATCAAGAATAAGGGTTTAATTAAATGATGATGTGGTATTTCTCCCCCCAATCAATTTTCTTCCAATTATGGCAATTAATTTATAGGTAGTAGTTTTGTACTGTTTGGTAGGATTCAATTTATAGAAGAACTTGCTAGCTTTATATGAAGGATCTTTAGTAGCTAAGATGAATTGTGGATACTTAGTATTAAAGGTTTTAATAGATTAGTAAATTCCTGTTCACTTGAAAAGTTTTATTTTGACTTGTGTATATACTTTCCCTTCTAACCTTGTCTGAAGAGATCACAGATTGCTGCAGTAGTGACTATATCAATAGGATCTATAAATAATCTTTAGAGTGTTCTTTGGTACAGGTATCAAGTAAATTTAAACAAGTAAAAGTTAAATGATTTTCTGTGTTTATAACTTATGGAGGTTTTTATTAACTTGAACAATGAATTCAGCTTTATATAACTTAGCAATTACCCTTGAACGTTTCTAAGCTTTGCCTCTTTCTCTTTTCTCTCTTTTGTTTATTTTAAGACAAAAATAGGCCAAAATAAAATAAGAGAAATGATTCTATTAGTGAAGTGTTTTATTCACACTTCAAATAGTTATTGAAAATAAATTGTTTGATTTCCTTTCCACTGACCTCTTACCCTTTTCTTTCCCTCTTTTTTGCAGTGTTGTAGTTTCACACTAAGTAGTTTGAATGTAATATAGAAGGATTTATTTGATTTTCCCTAGCTGTCCACTCCTTTTCTCTTAACTCCTTACTCTGTTCTATTTTCTTATATCCTTTGTTTAGATAAATCAACTTATTTCGTTTAATTTTCCCCCTTTCCCCCCTCCTTTCCCACCTCTCTCTTCCTTTCTATTCCCTCCTCCTCCCTAACCCACCCAACTTTGCCCTTTAAGTCTGAATTAGCAATACAAATGAGCTTTACAAATTTCTCCCCCTCCCTTGATGTTTCCCTTTCCCCTTTCCCTAGTTATCTTATCTTTCCCTCCCACGGAACTCTTGGTTGATTAGCTCTAAGATCACAATAATGGGAGATCTATTTCTAATCCTTTCCCTCCCACAAATCCCCTGGCCAGTTGTTACAAACTGCACAAAAATAATAGATTTGTTCCCCAAAGCCCTTTTAGCTAGTGTGTTCTATTCACACACTAGTTTGGTATATACCAAAACTTACCGGGCTTAACTAAAAAAGGAGTTACATTGAAAGGACCGAACTCCCCCCTCCCTTTCTTACCCCGTTTTGAATCTTCAATAAAGAGTATTATGATAACGCTTCCCTTAAATTTTAGCATTGTGGCTAAGTGTCTAAATCAATTGTCTCTTACTGAAATTTTACTTCCCTTCTAAGGGGATGAAGATGTTGACTGAGAAAATTTTCTTTTTTGACTTGGTTTGCTTGTTTCCATCGGTTCTTCTAAGTTCAGTTCATTTAACATTGATGCTGCAGAGTCGTAGTCCGAAGCAATAAGACGATGTCCTTTGTGATAGACCAGTAGTTTCGTGTAATTCCACCATTTGTATTGTACTTTTGCTCTCCTCAAAGTCTCGGTTGTGGGTTTAAGTTCTTTTCTCTTTAAGAGAACTTCATTAGGCAGGTCACTGTATACTTGTATCTGGGTGTTTTTGAATAATAGAAAGCCTTTGGATCTTGCTTCATTGATTATTTTCTTCCTGATGTTAGTATCTGGTACTTCAATAATGATATCTCTCGGCATATTTCTTTTTTTCTGCTGGCTTAAAGATCCGATGCGATAAGCTTTTGTTATGAGTTGGCTTGTGCCTTCCTTAATGCCCAGCAGCTTAGATAGCCAAGGTGTTAATGTTCTGATTATATTTTCGTTTTCTATAAGGGACACTTCAATCCCACGGAGCTTGAGATTTCTGTAACGAGCTGACACTTCCAGGTGAAGAATTCTTTCCTCCTGCTGTTCTAGTTTATTATATATTTCTCTTACGTCTCTTTGAGTCATGATACTAAGTTCCATAGCACTTTCAGCTGTTTGATTTGTCTTTTGAAGTTGTAATTTGATTTCTGTTAATTGTGTAGATAGCGGTTGGATGAGCAGCGTCATTTGCTTGAGCAGGTTCTCTTCAAATTTTGCAAACTGTGCCTCGAGGGAGTGGTTATTAGTTTTTGCTGCTGCGTTTGTTTCTACAAGTTTCCTGTCGGCCATTTTGGATAGCTCGGCCTTGCTGCGTTCCTGAGGCATAGTTTGAGTTGTGCTGTAAAAGAGCTGCTGCAAATTTCTTGCTGATTTTGGATAGATCTTCTTTTCCCTCTGCGTCTGCTTTCTCAAATATATAATGCAGGGTAAGCGATATCAGCTGTTTTCCAGGGTTTACAGGGAGGAAGGAGACAGAGATCTTTCAATGTGCGTCCATACCCGAAGGCTCCGACGCCACGCCCCCAATCCGTTATCTCGAGTTCGTCTCCCACCCCTTCTGCAAGAAGCACCAGGTCTCTTGGTTCAAAAGGTTTATTGAAAGACTATGCTCAGGATACAGGTGTCCATAATCCAAGGGCTGGAGAGGCCCCTGGCTGAACGAAAGCTTTGTTGAGAATGGCATGTAAAACGAAAGTGGCAATACATCAAACACCCATTCCCAGCCTCCCCCCCTTAGTCCTGTCTGCAAAGGCCTGAGAAGACGAGGACATCAAGGTCGTTGGCTGGACTGGATAGATAAGCCTCTTCGCTCCCATGAGTATGAACGGCCTGGACAACATCTGGGCCTAGAGGGAGGAAAACTGGAAAACTACTGGTTATAACATAACATGGCGTTACTCTGGCTAGAGAACTGACATCCTGACACTGAGATTCAATTTAAAAAGCAAATAAACGGCATGACAACAACAAATTCACTACAAACAGCAACAAACAGATGAATCAAATACTGAACACCCTCCTGAGTAAAACTGTCTTTGCTTGGTGCCTGAAGGCCAATCCTGGCACAAAGAACTTCCCCAGGAAAAGGAAGTCCATAAATTGGCTAACACGGTTGACGAGGCCTCCCAAGGCCTGGTGGCCGGAGGCGGTGGAATGCAGGCTGCCTTATCCCTCCTTCCAGCTGTGCGTCCCTTCGGAAAGACACCTGAGAGTCATCAGCTAACTCATTATAAGAACAGAGGCACCATTTTAAAAGTCACAGCTTTTGTTGACCCTCATTAATGACAATGAACCCTTGATGGCACCACAGAAGAATAGGGCTGCAACTGAGTTTGTTCTCACAGAGCACTGCAAAAGGTACACAAGAAACATAAGGAGTCACATCTCCCACTGCATCTGATAAAGCCAGCAATCATTCTGGTCTGTGGAGATTTATACTACAGTAAGACTTTAAGATGCCACAGGGCTCTTTTTCATTTGTTGTAGCAACAGACGTGCCTGGCTACCCCACTGGAAGGAGAGTAGGCGTACCAGCACACCTTCATGCAGAGCATGGCTGAGCCTGAAAAGTGTCTTCAAACAAAATCCATGCCATATCCTCTATGAAAACCAATCAAAATGACACAAAACAGCAGGCAAGCTTTTGAGTTAACCTGCATTTTTCATCAGGTTGGATGTTAGAAGGTGGGGAGGAGGTGTTAAATGTTTCAGGAAAACCAAAGGAGACACAAGGTCCTAAGAGACTCGAGTTAATTATGCAAATTTTTATTAATTTTTAATTTTTTAAAGTGCAAGAGCAAAGTGTAAACATAATTATCAAACAACCAATACAAACCAAAGAATCTCATATATCTACTCCTTGTAGTACATAAGTGCCCCAACCAGTCAGTTTCTCAAAATAGATTAGTGCCACAATATATCTAAGTCCGATCCAAACCAATGCTTGTCAGTGCTTGTCAAAGAGAAGTATCAAAGTTCCGCTGAGGGTCGTTGTAGACTCAATCCAAGGTAGCTTCATGTGGATGTTGGATGTCCTCGCATTCCTTACACCATCCCTTCCTTGCCTCCCATTAATTTTTGTGTATATGCGCATAGCTGGACAGAGGCCCTTTCCACGCTTACTTGTTCACTTTATCAGAGTCTGGGCACCATCTTTTATTTTAGATGTTTCTTCCACAGTGATGAGAAGATTCTTGCTGGAATGATCATTTGCAGCTGTTAGTTAGTACCAGCTGCCGCGCACCATCAATTGTACAGGTGGTACCGAAAGGGAAGAAGTTTGTATGTAGGCAATGAAGGAAACAGAAGTCCAAGGATCTAACTACACATTACAATGTTTGGAGTCCACCACGGGTCCAGCCAAGCAGACACATTCTGCTAGTTCCCTGTTGGAACTTGGATTCTCAGGCACATGGGACCCCTCTTTGGATCTGGACCGTGATGCTCATGGAGAAGGGGCTTCAGCCTCTCCCACCCCCCTTTCCCAATCTGAAACAGCCCCAAGGAGCTGCTGAATCTGACTGCCCCTCTGGAGAAACTTACATGTGCTAGTGGGCTACACGTTTTCCCTAATGGGGCAAAGAGCAACTCCCCACAGCCATTTAAGGTTGGGGAAATGGTTTGGGGGGGGGGAGTTTAACTCCCCACTCCCCGGGCACTTGGGTCCCAATCTGAATCAGGCCCCCAAACACCAAGAGTCCAGCTTTCAACAGGGAACTCTCAGCACTTGCCTGCTCGAGAGGAACCAGGGAAAACAAGAGGGAGATGCATAAACAGAGCTGAGACCCCGAGGTTTGCTGTTGGCCAGCAAGAGGCAGCCTTTGGGGGGAGCTGCCAATGCACGCTGTTTGCTTTGGAGGGATCATTGCTGCTTGATGGAGGAGGGCTGTCTCTTGGGCTGCCACGCTAACCTTGAACAGCAGCCCAGGCAGCAGCCCTTGCCATTCCCTGGCTCAGCTACCCCTACAAGAACACTGTGAAGCAGGTCTGCATTATCATCCCCATACAGAAGAGGCAGGCCAGGGCAGAGGGGCTTGTCCAACAGGGCATGGGAAGTTGGCAACAGAGGTGATATGTGAAGCTGGGGCCGTGATTACAGCATGGTTTTCCAGTCACAGTTCCAGAGTCGCTCTCAAAAGAGGTGGAGATCCATAATAAAATCCAAAAAGCTACAGAGTGGTGTGATGATGAACTCTAGAAAACGCAAAAGGTTGTGATTTGTGTTTTGTTTTGCCTGGCCTTAATAAAAGATATTACACGGCACATGTTTTTGGATAGTCACTCTCCGTATCAGACAATATTGTCTCCTTAAATTGACTTTGGGGCGACCCACCAATTGGTGAATTGAGAATTATTGAGAAACAATTGAGAAATTATTTTGTACACAGTGATGACTCGCTGGGTTAGTCAACGGTTACTTTATTTTGTTTCCCTGATGAGAAGCTCATCAAGACTTTCACAAAATCTCCCTTGCTGGACTTCTCAGGGCCAAACTACATGTGACTGCAGCCATAGGTCCATCCTGTGGCTACCATCACCATTTCAGAAGCAATTGTGGTTTTTTTAAAAATTGCCATTAGGCCCCGATCCGGAGTGCATGCATGCGGCATAGCACCCCCAGCTCTTTTCAGGTACCAAAACTGCCCCCCATTGCTGTTTTGGCATCTAAAAAGGTTTTTTGGGGGGGGAAACAAGAACTCCAGAGGCCACCACAGTGCGTGAGCGTTTAAGACCGTGGCCTTGCGGCAAATGCTTCTAAAATGGTGATGGTGGGCACAGGATGGGCCTGTGGCTGCTGTCATATAGTTTGGCTCTTACTTCTGTAAGCCTTGTGAAAATTTGTTATTGGGGGGTTACAGAGAGGTGAGGAGTGGTTGCCTAGTAACAGGTCATGGGGGGCAGTTGTAGGCACAGAGAGGTGAAAGAGGGGAGGATCTGTGAGAGGCATGCCCAAGGGGAGAGGGCCTGGGGAGGGGACAGGTGGGGAAAGGGCCGTGAGCCTTCTGAGGAGGCGCTCCTCCCATTGTGAGGAACCCTCATTTCCTGGAGCCATAAAGAGGGCCTTCTCCTCCCCGTCCTGGAGGTGTGAGTGGCAGCCCAAAGACTGAGAACATAAAGCCTCTATACTACCCTGGAGAGACTCAGGCACTCCTTCACTTGGGGCTTGGGACTTAATTTATTTTATTGACAACAATGTTTGTTTGAAACTCCAGGTTTTATTTCCCTGGTTTACCTCCCCTCTCCCCTTTTAATAAGAAGTTTTATTTGTGCAAATAGCAGTGCAGGGTTGAATCCACACTCCTGGCCATTTTTTAGGCTATCAAAAGGTTGCACGTCTCTGTCTGAACTGCATCGCCCCAGGCGATTCAGGCGATATTCCTCTTCCTCTTTGCTAGCCCCCCCCCATGCCTGACAGCACAACATTTTGCGGTTTATCTAGACGTAAGCCCCTCTGCAGTCAATGCGGCGTAGGCTCTACGATACATGAACACAATTGCGGTCAAGCATTGTGAATCCAGGGGATGGAATGCCAACTCTGCCTTCTTTACAGGGAACGGTAAGCCGCAAACTGCACAAACATACCTGCACTATGTAAATATTACTTTATTTTTTAAACAGAGTAATATTTACATAGTGCAGGTATGGCCAAAGGGCTGTCCTGATTCAGAGAAGGCACTCTGCACATGCATCAGGGACGGCAAGGGAGAGCAGCTGAGGACCCCTCAGAGCATAGAGAATCCTCGGTGTTGTTCAATCGGAGGCCTGTTCAATGCCCACCACGCTTAGGGGTGTGTGTGTGTGGGGGGGTGCATGTGGCTTCACACCCCACCGCAAGTCGCGCGCCCGGCGACCCCGCGCAGTTCCTGGGGTAACGGCCTCGGCTTGCCCGGGCCGCGTGGCTGACGCCTTGCCCCTACCGACAACGTGGTCTCTGAGAGACGCGGCGCCTCTGGACTGGGGCGGCCACTGCACGCACGTCCCGCTTCCCAGAGCCGTGGCAGTGCCGTTCTTTCTCCGGCAGAGGATTGCTGGTTGCCGCTCTGGGCCTGTCAGGTGCAGGGTTACCAACCTTCCGGCGAGGCCTGGCGATCTGCGGGAATTCCCGCGGACTACAGAGACCCCGCAGGAAAGAGCAGCTGGGGAGCAGCGGGGGGGGGGCCTCCGCGGCGCCCCATATCCCCGGCGCGGCCCTTTCCTCCCCGCTCTCTGCCCCCGCCAGCCGCCACTCGCAGACCTCCCCGCCCGAGCCCGCCTCTCGGCGCCCCTCTCTGGGGTATCGAAATGATCCCTCCGGGTGGGTCATCCTGGCGCAAAAAGAACCGCGAGGCACCGCGGAGCCCTGCGCCCTCCGGCCGGAAGGAGGGCTAAGGCGGGCGGCGGCGGCCTCTCTGCAGCCCGGGAGCCGAGCCCGGCCTTGCGAGGGGGGCTCTGCGGCTGCAGCCCAGCCCGGCGTGTCGTCACCCGTCTGCGGATTCGCCTGGGCGGCACGAGCCACTGCGGCGGCGGCGAGCGGAGCGCGGGAGGGGCCGGCCGGGCTGGGCGCGACTCCGCCGGCCTCTGCGGGAAGGGCCGCGCAGCTCGGCGCCCGGCGCTCGCGCACGGCACGCGCGCTTCTGCGCGCGCCCCCCCCCTCCTTCTCCGGGACTGCGGAGAAAAGCTGCGCGACGGAGAGGGGAGCCCGTCGGGCGAAGGCAGAGGCGAGGCTTCCATGGAGGGGGAGCCGCTTGGAAATGAAGCCGAGAGTGTAGATTCATTCATTCGAGGAACCGCTGCACGGAACAGCCAGTTTGTTTGGACGAAGAGCCTCTTCCAGCCTCCCGGTCCCCGGGCAAGCCCCACTCCTTTTGGGGAACATAAGTCCGAAGGGGTCACTTGATAGTCTGTTGGCACCTTAAAGACATTTTTTAAAAACCCGACTTAACGCTTCCCTGGACTAGAGCCAACTTCACTGCCGCCTTTCATGGATGCTGGCGGAATAACATCCCTTAAGCCTTCTGGTGTGGTTGTGAGATTCCTGTTTATTTTTCGCTGCAAAGTGAGCCATGAAGGTTTCTGCTGGAATGAAATTTTGTTTTCTTTTAAAGGGCTGCAGGACCTGGCATGTTTGGTTTGGGGCATATTAAAGGGCCCTGTGGAGAACCAGCCTGGTGTGGTGGTTAGAGTGGCTAACTGGGATCCGGGAGAACCAGGCTCTAGTCCCTGCTCTGCCGTGGAGGCTTGCTGGGTGACCTGCCGCCAGTCACGTGCTCTCCGCTTAATGTACTTCCCAGGATAAAAAAGAGGAATGGGGCAAGCTGCTTTTGGGTCCCTCTAGGGAGAAGGGGTATGTGTGTGTAAAATGAAATAAATAAATAAATAAAACACACGTGGCTCACTTACTAATGGTGCAATACTGGGCAGCAACCCTTCATTTGCCCCTGCACTCAGCAAGGAGTCACAGACAGCCCAGGCACTAGTCTGCACATGATAAACAGGGTTTCAGGCAGTTCTTTCAGATTCACACTTTTAGACAGAGACTTCCACAGGTGTGTTGTTGAGCTAACCAGCTTTCTTATGGGTTCCATCCTGGGCCCACACAGCATCCGTTTCACCAACTTCATCTTGCAAAGGATCTCTCTTACGTATGTCTGCACTGCACGGCTTTTTGTTTGTCTGCTTCTTGAAACCCAGTGGGGACCCACAGTGGCTCACATCATTCTCCTCTCCTCCATTTTCTTCTCTCCTGTCCTCAAAACAACCCTGTGTGGTAGGTCAGGGTGAGAGAGTGTGATTGGCCCAAGGCCACCCAGCAAGCTTCCGTGGTAGAGGGGGGATTCGAACCTAGATCTTCCAGATCCTAGTTTGGCATTCTAACACTGGTTAGAATGACATTCATACTGCACTGTAGGATTTCTGCACCACTATCTCCTTCAAAAGTAAACGATTATGGCAGGGTCCCCCCACCCCCACCCCCCCACCCCGGTCATGTTGGCAGCCCTATGTACGTAACAGATGTGAGGCCTCCAAACAGCACTTTTAAAGATATTTTTGCACCAACCAGTTTGGAATCACAGTAAATAAGATTATCAGCTGCCTAGCAAAACAAGAAAGTGACCTTCACATTTCTTGTGCCCTTGGTCTTCAGAGGAGCTTGTCTTTTGGAAACCAGCAGGTAAATCTTTTCACTATGTTGTGCATAAAAAGTTCTGTGTTTACAAATTGAACAGAAAGAAAGGGCCAGAAATATGGGACTTAATGACTGCAGTGCCACTCTTATTTTTGAGCTGCGTTTCAATAGAGATCTGAATATATCCTAACTTACAATTCTATTTCCCATGTGAGAGGGCCCATTCTACGATCCCTGGCCCGTGAGGAACTGTATGGAACTGACAGGGAGGCGCACAGCCGCTCCTAGAATATGGCGAACAGCATCCAGGAAGGGACAGGAACGGCGGCTCTGCAGTGAGCCCTGCAGGCGGGAAACGGAAGGCTGTTTTCTGCCTGCATTCCAACAGGATCTGTGCTATAGATCATTATATAACGTACAATGATATCTAACTAGGTATCTAATAGGTGCTATGTGACTTTTATAGACGCAGAACTAATTTTCTTACCCTTTGTTGTATTCGCTAGGATGTACCTCATCCTTGAATTATGATCTGAGCAGATCCTCCAAGCATATCTGTATGGTGGGTGGAATCCTAAAGGTTCCCTTCCTTTGGTGTTCGTTTATACTGTTTCAGTGTTTCCATTTCGCCGAGGGGGTTGGGCTGTTTAGGGAAGGTTTTTTTACAAGTTCCATTTCCTTGCGAAGAGGTGTTTTTGTAAAATCTTTATACCTGTAAGTACAACATTTGAGATGGGAGAAAGAGAATGAGCTGATACCATAGGTGCGGTGCCCAGCCAGGGTGGTGTAGCAGTTACAGAATTGGACTTGGATCCAGGTTCAAATCCCCACTCTGCTTTGGACACTTGCTGGGTGGCCTTGGGCCGGTCACACACTCTCAAGCCTAACCAACAGGGCTGTTGGGAGGATAAAATGGAGGAGCAGAGTAATTTACACACGTTACCCTGAGCTCCGTGGAGGAAAGGTGGGATTAAAACATACTAAATAAATAAATAGTCTTGGCTCGCAGCCTTGGCAGGAATGTGGCACTCTTTAGACAAGGGGTTTCTTGTTGAGTCTGTGGGCACTTTGGGAATTTTGAAAAGGGCAGAGGGCATCATCACAAAATGGCTGCCGTGGAGGGCAGGACCAGTCACAAAATGGCTGCCATGGGGGCTGGAGCCAATCACAAAATGTTGGAAAGTGTCACAAAATGTAGACGGTTCCAAGCCAAGAATCCTCATATAGATGGAGAGCTGTTTTCTTGTTGCCAACCTCCAGTTGGGGTATGAAGAGCTTCCAGAATTACACCTTAACTCCAGATGACAGAGATCAGTTCCCCTGGAGGAAACCTCTGATTTGGAAGGCCAGCTCTATGATATTTTGTCCCACTGAGGTCCCTCCCTCCCTCAAACCCCTCCCTCCCCAGACTCCACCCCTATGTCTCCAGGAATTTCCCAACCCAGGGCTAGCAACCCTGCGGTTTTCAAATGGGTGCTCTCTGCAGACCCCAAGGCCATTGGCCCTTCTGAGGCACCTTCAACCCCAGTGAAGTGGAGGAAAGTTGGGTCTGGCTCTTTGCTTTGGGGAGAAGGAAGCAGGCCTCGTACATGCAGGTAGAGATTCAAGCACAGCCCCTCCTGGAATGCAGCTGCGTGGGGTACAGTTTTGGCCTTCCTTTTCCTCAGGCAAAGGTGTCCCCTCCTCCGTTTCACCCTCGCCGTCGCAGCCCTGCCGTGCCGAGGGAGAGCGAGTGGCCCCAGTTGCCCAGTGGGCTTCTTGGCAGAAAGGCAATGAGTCCGTTGGGTTCTACTGAGTGATGGTGAACTGGAACCAGAAAAGTTGACCCACAGGATGAAACGGACCAGACTAGGACCACAGTACCTCGCCCTTCATTAAATGGGGCTCACTCAGAACTCCCCAGTAGACTGAGCCCCTGTTGAAGAGAGCCGTTCCACTTTCCCTCCCCAGGCACTGAAGCCTCACTCGCCTTGAGATTTGTGAAGCGCCGCCTGGCTCTCAAACTGCAGGCTGCAGCTAAACACCGCAGCTCTCTCTGTCTCCAAAGCTCAGCTCAATCGTTAACTAATTAACTAATCAGTCAGCCCTGGGGAGGCGATAGATCTGCCTGGCACTGCCCCAGCAAGACAGGGCAATGTGCAGGGGAGTGACTGGCGCAGAATCCCAGCAGGATGGGTGCTTATATTTTAGGTACTGAAGTGGCTGGATCTTGAAAATCTTGCAAACCTGTTTGTGTGAGATTGATTTATACCATAAAACCAGATTGGTGCTCTGTCTGGGGTTTTTTCCTCTCCAAATATAGACTCTCGCTTCTCAACCTGTTTGTGCAGCCATTCCGAGAGGCTGCAAGGTGATCTCTTTGATCCGTCGGCCTTATCAGAAGCAGCCATTGCTGTACAAAGGACACAGGCAGCCGTGTTTGTCCGGAGCAGAATTCAAAAGTGAAAGCCACACAAAAAGCCTTTTAATGAAGACCCATGAAAATAACTCAGTGCACACTTTTGAGTTTTCCAGAACTCTTCATTAAGCTGTATATTAAAAAAACCAATATGAGATAGGAACGGGTTGGTAGAAAAAAAGGCGTTTCAGGCCATGAACTTAAATACTCTTCTATGGTTGCCAACTACAGGTTGGAGCCTGGGAGGGAACCTGGTGTGGAACACGGGGATGGCGGGGCTTTGAGAGGGGGGGGCAGCACTGGGGTAGAATGCCACAGAGTCCGCCTTCCAAAGCTGCCGTTTTCTCCAGGCGAACTGATCTCAAGGGGTGCGGAGATGGTGCTCTTGGTCTTCAGGAAAGGAGAAGCAAAAAAAAAATATGGAAACTTTCCAATGGAAATCAGAGCTGATCCAGTGTCAGACAACGGAATACAAAGTCTGGTCCATAAAAGATTGAAAACAGAGAGGAAATGTAACTCTAACAAGTACTGTATATGAAGAGTCTTCGTGGTGATTTCTTGTTCCGATGTTGTTTATAATAGCAGTATGTGCAAAAGGCTCTAGGGGTCTTAGTAGACCGTACACTGAACATGAGTCAGCAGTGTGATATGGTGGCTAAAAAGGCAAATGCCATTTGGGGCTGTATCAACAGAAGTATAGTGTCCAGATCACGGGAAGTGATGGTATCGCTCTACTCTGCTCTGGTTAGACCTCACCTAGGGTATTGTGTTCCGTTTGGGGCACCACAATTTAAGAAGGGTATAGACAAGGTGACAACGATGATGTTGAGGGGTCTGGAGACCAAGTCGGGAAAGGTTGAAGGAGCTGGATATGTTTAGCCTGGAGAGGAGACGACTGAGAGGTGATATGATAACCATCTTCAAGTACCTGAAGGGCTGCAATATAGAGGATGGCGCTGAGTTGTTTTCTGCTGCCTCAGAAGGTCAGACCAGAACCAACAGGTTGGAATTAAATCAAAATGATTTTTGGCTAAACATTAGGAAGAACTTCCTGACAGTTAGAGTGGACCCTCAGTGGAACAGGCTTCCTCGGGAGGTGGTGGGCTCTCCTTCTTTGGAGGTTTTTTAAGTAGAGTTGAGATGGCCATCTGACGGCAATGCTGGAGGGTTACATCAGTGCTTAGTTCTCGTGGCCCCTTCTTACACGCCCAGGGTAATGCCGATCGCTGCCTTGGGGTCAGGAAGCAGTTTTCCACAGGCCAGTTTGGCCAGGGATCCTGATGGTGTTTTTCCATTTTCTAGGCATGGAGCAGGGGTCACTGGGCGAGTGCGTGGGATGGAGGTAGTTGTGAATTTCCTGCATTGTGCAGGGGGGTTGGACTAGATGACTCTAAAGATCCCTTCCAACTCTATGATTCTATAAGTGCCTTGGTTACAACAGCTCTCTACAAATAAGGTATCCCATCTCTACTAGTCTTAATATACTAGAGCCCGTGTTGAACTAGAATCTGGGAGACCCAGGTTCAAATCCACACTCTGCCATGAAAGCTCAGTGGGCAGACTTGGGCCAGTCCCCCATTCTCAGCCTAACTTGCCTCACAGTGTCGTTGTGGGGATAAAATGGAGGAGAAGAATGATGTAAGCCTCTGTGGTTTCCCATAGGGAAGAAAGGCAGAGTATAAAGTAAAATAAATATCTACATGGAACTAGAACATATAGAGGGCAACATAGCTTGGTCTACTTGATGGTCTACTGTATCAAAGGCTGCAGATAGATCCAGGAGAAACCGTAATGAACATGGCCTTTGTCTATATTCAGAAGGAGATAATCCACTAAAGCTACTAGAGTCATCTCCATCCCACGGCCTGGACTCAATCCAGACTGAAAAGGGTCCAGAGTTATCCAAAAAGGCCTGGAGCTGGTCAGCTGCTGCTTTCTCAATCACTTTGCCCAGAAAGGGCAGATTAGAGGCCCTTCGATTAGAGGGAAATAATTGTTCGCACTGTTTTTGCCTAGAGATGGTTTTTTAAGTAGCGGGTGGATAACCACATGTTTGAGTTGCCAGGGAAAGTTGCCCTGAGTTAGCGATTGATCTACAATAGACCTCAGTGATTCGTGTATCTGGTCCTTACTCGATTTGAACAGTCAAGATGGGCAAGGATCCAGTGCAGTAGCAGCGGCTCTCGCAGACGCTGGGATCCCACCTGAAACTAGTTCATAGTGGCCCGTGTGTGTGTGTGTCAGATGGTGCATCAAGCATGTCTTCTGACTCTTCTGTATTGCAGTTGGCATCTACATCAGAGTGTATTCGAGCTATTTTATTGGCAAAAAACTTCGCAAAGGCCTTGCAGATAATTGTCTGTCCTTGAGACTATAAATCTTCAAGAGAAAAAAATGCGAAGCGTTTCTTTTTCAGAGAGCCTTCAGGAGACAGTTACGAGCTTGGCATTTGTGGCTGGTTCTGTCCGCAGACGTGGCTTCTGTTCAGCGAGACTCGGAGAACAGCCCTAAGCATGTCTACTCAGCGTTACTTAAGGGGGCTTTCTCCCAGGAGAGCTCTTAGGATGGCAAGCTCTTGCGATGCACGGCCAAAGGAATGATAAAGCTTGGTAACGCTTTGTATTTGCGGGCGAATATCACTCCGTCGTGTTCTCTAACGGCTCTCCTCCGTAGCCATCAGCATGGGGGGAAAGTGGGAGGCAGGAGCGGGTGGGGTCTGGGGCAGGAGTAGGTGCAGCACGTAGGCGGGAAGAGCCCATTTGAGGGGCTGATGCTGACCTGTAAAACCCTTCCAGGACTTGGGGGCCCGCCTCGTTGAAGGGCCACCCCCCCCGGGAGTTGCCCAGCAGGCCTATTGCCAGTACCCCCCCCCTGTCAAGTGACAGTCAGGGCGGGGGCCTCTTCAGCGGCTGCCCCCCAGCGAGGGTTGGGCGGGGGGGGGCTCCCGCCCTCCTGGCTTTCCTGCAGGTCTGCAGCTTGAGGGGGGGGGAAGCCTGATCCCGGGGGGGGGAAGGGGCAGCAAACGGGGTTTTTGAGTCTTTTAAATATTCTTTTTATATCTGTTGCTTTTTTATTTTATTACCCATCTTGCTCAGGGAAAAGGTGAGCATATAAATATTTTAAACAAACAATCAAACAAACACACGAAGACTGCAATTGCCCCCCCGCCCCCCCCTCTCTGGACCTGAGGCAGGGTGACTGATCTGCTGCCCAGTCGGAGCATCTCTCTGCCTCCCCCAGTGCTCTCCTGGTAGGGTTGCCACCTCCAGGTGGAGAAGTTCCTCAGGTATGGGGGGTGAGGGCAGGTGAGGACAAGGTTCATGAAGGGGCGGGACCTCGGCAAAATACCATACCATACAGCCTGCTCTCCAAAGCCCCACCTGAAAGTTAGCCACCCGATCTGTGTATCTATTTGTCAGTAAAGCACCTGTTACAAGAAGGCTTCCTCCAGAGTTCTCGCCTCCAAAGGGAGCCAGTCCAGCTAAGCGCTAACCCCCCAAACCTCTCATTATTCAGAGAACCGAGATGAGAAGATGGGGTTGCACTGTATTCACTGTGTTTGGAAAAGAGGTTTCAATATTTTATAGACTTTGTATGATGGTTGTGGTTTGTCAGCCACCTCAAGGGTCGGACGAGCCAGAATGGAAAGCACAACTTCGTTCTGAGATATATTCCAGGATCAGGCACAGCAGATACCCAGGAGCAATTGGTATTTCTAAGAAAATACTCCATGCGCTTATTAATTCAGTAGTCATGTATATGAAGGGCACGTCCCCTCCAGGAGTTCTGCAGAAATTCCCAAGGCTTATGCAGAAGGACTTCCCTGGTGAATTGTGTCTTAAGCAGGATCAGGTGGTAGAATCACAGTTTCCTGCCTTGGCCATGAACCATTTGTAGGGTTTTGTCTCTGGATGTCTAATTTTATTAAACGCTAAAAGGAACGTGGGGAAAAAACCTTTGCCGGTGTCAGCTTTTTTGAAGAAGCTGTAACACAGCAGCAAGAATTGTGAAACTGTTATAGATTTATGAGGAACGGCTTGTTTGTAGCATAATGTCTAACTTTACAGGATGGGCCCTGCCCAGAGCTCTTAACTGTCTTTGTTTCTAAGTGTTATGGGTGCATTACATTTTTAATTAGACCTGTGTCTCAATCTCAGCACTTCAGACTGCAGGATAGAACCTTTCTTTACTATACACAATTTTAAAAATTAATTAATTAAAAACTTGTAAAAAATGCCATTGGCTAGAACATGAAGTTGGGTAGAGCCAGCACCAAGTAAGGATTTATTACAGTTTTTTTCTCCCCCTTCTTCCAAGACATTGAGGGTGGTATATGCCATTCTCCCCTCCTCCGTTTTCACCTCTCAAGTCGCCTGTCAGGTTGGCTAGGTTAACAGTCACCAAGCAGATCTCACCTGGTCAATTTCATAGCAGAGGGGGGATCATTTGATCTCATTAACTCAACAGGACTCTCTCCAACTAATAGGCCAGAGCGGCGCCCCACGTGAAGTACACGCAGTTAATGGCCCTGTACGGATTAGGAGCGATGGACATGCCAGGGCCGCATTCAGCAGGAGGAGGAAGCTGCCCGGAAAACCCAGCCCAGACAAACTCGGCTTTGAAAGAGGAAAGTGTCCAAAGATCGGGGGATTAATTAGAAGGAAGTTGCACAGGCAGGTCATACTGGCCAAAGCTCTCCAGTCCAGGAAGATATAAAAGGGAAAGAAATCTTCCTTTAAAATACGGAGGGATTGGCCAAATGAGGGAAGGACACACTCTAGCAAAACTGTTTGCAAAATCAAAAAGAGTCCAGTAGCACCTTTAAGACTAACCAATTTTAATGTAGCATAAGCTTTGGAGAGCCACAGTTCTCTTCCTCAGATGCATCTGACGAAGAGAACTGTGATTCTCGAAAGCTTATGCTACAATACAATTGGTTAGTCTTAAAGGTGCTACTGGACTCTTTTTGGTTTTGCTTCTACAGACTAACACAGCCAACTCCTCTGGATCTGTTTGCAAAATGATACACAGTGGAGGGGATTTTTTTTTATCCCTGTTAGGTAATATAAGGATTTTGGGGTCACCCACTTAACTTAATCAAAGCCAACATTTTGCTTTTCGTGAAGTGTAATTTGTTTTCTGAATGAGCTGTGACAAGACACAGGAGTGGGCACTGGTTTGAATGGCCTTTATGAGGGCTGTCAACAATTATGAGTCATTGCGGCTGAAGAGCCCTTCCATGGTCCGAAGCGCTATACCAGTGAATGCTGGTTGCAGGAGAGGGCCGCTGCCATCTGGCCCTGCTTGTGGGTTTCCCTGGATCATCTGGGGCACCGCTGTGGAAATACGATGCCAGATGGGATGGAGCCTGATCCAGCGAGGGCTTGATGTACTTGAAACATTAATAAGATGACAGGGTGTTGTGGTGGAGGGCGTGGTTCCGCTGCTTTCCCACTTTCTATAAAAGAGTGGCTGCATAAAATTTCACGTGCTGCAATGCCGCATTGAGAGCATGCCAAGCCAGCAAAGAACTTCTTAAAAAATCAAACCTTTGTAAAGATCTATAAAAAGTCATGGAAACAGGGCAGCTGCATCCTTGGCTGCATATTATGTGATAATATCCCGAGGCTGTCTGCAGTTGCAGTCCTCAAGACTCTTTCCTGGGAGTAAGCACCACTGAATGAATTGTGGCTGACCCTCTGAGTAGACGAACTTCCCACTTAGCTGGAGGGAGAGCAGGTGGCTATCTCTGAAAAAAGGAAGTTCAGTTTTAGATGCAGAAAGGGACAGAGAGAGGAGCAGAGAGCAGCTGCTGTAAGTAGGGTTGCTAACTGCGGTTTGGGGAATTCCTGGAAATTTGGCAGTGGGACCTTGGGAGGGACCTCACCAAGGTATAATGTAGGGCTGCCAGTCCCCCCCCCTCCCCAGCATCTGTCTCCCACTGCCATTCACTTGGCTAGCAGGGGGTGGGTGGGAAACAGCCCCAGGGAACGCGCCCGGGAGGCAAAAAAAACCTCCTGGGCCTCTGCGCAGCAGGCACCACCTTCCACGTGCATTTGGGGGAGCAACATCATCGCACCCGGCGGCATGCATTCTCTTGCTCTTCACAGGGGCCAAAAGTGTGGGGGATGGTCCCTGTGAAGGGTGGGAGCATGCCCATCACCAGGCACAATGGCATTACTCCCAGAAGTGACATCGTCATGCCGCATCAGGAATGCGTGTGAAGCACGTGCACGAGTGACAGAAGGTGAGTGTCGGGGGCCCCCCCTTCCTATTGGGAGGGAAAGGGGACCTGGCAACCCAAGGACAATGCTATAGAATCCACCCTCCACAGCAGCCATTTCCTCCCGTTAGGGTTGCCAGGCCCTGCTGGGGGCGGGGGATCCCCTGCTTCCACCCTCCACCCCTCGCCCCCGCTTACCTGGCCAGCAGGGGGTGGGGGGGGACGCGCCGCCCGGGGCATGCTCCTGGGTCACACGGCGTGTTCCCATGCACTGCAGTGGCCTGATTCAGGCTGAATCTGGCTGCTGCAGAGCACAGGAGCACTCCAGGGCCTTTTGTGCCACCCCGGCAGTGCTCTGCAACAGCCTGATTCAGCCTGAATTGGGCCTGAATCAGGCTTGAATCAGGCCTGATTTGCCCCCCCCCCCGGTGGAGTGCGGAAGCGCTCGCAGGGGGGGCGGTACATGGCCTGCACAATGATGTCACTTTCTGGAAGTGATGTCGTCATACAGGTCAGGACTGCCTGCCCATGAGGAGACCTCCTGCAGTGAATCCCAGGTCTTCCGCCTCCCACCGGGAGGGTCAGGGGACCCGGCAACCCTGCCTTCAGGGGAACAGATCTGTGTAGTCTGGGGATCAGTTGTAATTCCGGGAGATCTCCAGGCCCAACTAGAGGTTGGCAATCCCAGCGGTGAGTGAGCTGAAGCACTTGTGGGCTGCAGCATCTCTCACTCCCTCTGGGAATCTGACCTGGAGTCATGGGTCTGCTTCCCCACTGGAGTGCCTTCTGCCTGCCACTGTGTCCCCCCCCCCCCCCGGTATCTTCGTAAATAAATTAATAAACCTCAAAGACACCGTGAGCCTCCGGGGCCCTCTCCTCCCTGGGGAACCAAGTCAGGCCGGTTTTGCCCTTGGCACTTCTCCCTAGTATTTGTTTCTGAGCTCCATTTTCAAGTTCTGCCTGTTTGCAACCCAAACTGGCCGTGGCTGCTCCCAGTTAGCTCGCACTTGTGGACTCTTTGAGACACTTCTCTCACCTGCCCCCAGAGAAATTTTGCAACTGCGTTTAAAATGATTCCTTTTTTAAATGGCGAAGAATGAATATATATAAAAATTAATATACATACCCATGACTCATTGGCAGAAGGGTGAGAGGTTAGTGGCCTGCTGCAGGGATGGGTCTGACTGAGTGTACCACTATCCTAGGAAACACAAAGCGAGGAAGGAGCTGGGCTCACACTGTGTAAGTGAAGAATCCACTGTGTCCTTTTTCCGCATTACTTCTGCCTTCACGCTGCAGAACCTGAGGCTGAGGAAATACGTTGTTGGCGGAAGATGGACAGAATGTGCTTGTACGGAAAGTTCCCTTAAGATAGTTCTTAAAGCTAAAGACAGACAAGAGATTTTCAAAGTAGAAAGATGATGTTTGCAGCCACCTTGGTCCTGAAACAAAATCCAGAAGCAGGAACACAATCCATGTAGTATCTTTTATGAGGACTAACCAAAAGGACCCAAGCTTTCAAGTTCCACAGGACTCTTCATCAGTGTTTATTAGAACCAACCCAATTATACATTAGTGTAATGACAATTATTACAGTTAACCCAATGCCACATAACAGTGTTGGTTTGAAAGAGGGTATCTACTGTTTTCTCCATGTATATTTTTGTAGAGTATTATATTGATTTAAAAAAATGTAAAACCCATTTTACCAGAGATGACACTGAAGCAAAAGAAATTGTGTAAAGAAATGGAGCATGTAACCATTGGAAGTGATACGTCCTTCAACCAAACAGTTCTCTTCAAAACTATTGTCTGTCTCCAAGAGCAGGAAAACAAAGTTTGGTTCTGCCCGCAAGAGAAACAGAAAGGGAGGGTAGAGAATAGCCGTCCTGGTCGATTATTGTTTTCACATCACGGAGAGGACGAGGGTGGCTCTGGTCAGGAAGGAGGCCCAGCTCTCACGGCGCTGCCGGGTTGTGCCACTTCATACTTCAGGAGTAATGAGTGCTTCTCCAAACAAAATAATTCTCTGCATTTAGAAAATTAAATGCTAAGGAATACAGTTCTGGCCTAGCCTAGGGATCCCAGGCCCCCCAATGGGGGCAGGGGATTCCCCACTCCGATCCTCCACCCTCCACCCCCACTCACCTGGCCGGCTGGGGGACCACAGGCCTCCCCCCATGGAGTGATGTCATTGCGCAGGGTCCAGGAGCACTTCTGGACCCTATGCAATGACATCACTTCCCAGAAGTGAAGTCATCACAGCACTCCTTGTGCACACAACAACAAAAGGGAAAGGGGAGTGCCGGATCCTCCGCTCCCACCAGGAGGGAAGGGGTCCTGGCAACCCTACTTCCCCCTGTCATCTAGGTTCCTGTGTGCAGGAGTGTGTGTGTGTGTGTGTCTTTAGGGAGCAGTTTTCAGTCACGGGCGCCTGAAGTGCTTCTGCCCGAACACAGGTTGGCCCTCTTCAGCAAGAGCCAGGCCTTGGCAAAGCAAAAGCAAAAGCCCGCATGAGGTGACGACGGCCTGCGTGGCCAGTCCGGTTCTCAGGAATGACCGGCAGGCCCCTGGCAACGTGGCAGAGGAGGGTGTCACTGGGTGCCTCCTCCTCATCAGGGACTGAATATGTCACGGCATCTATGGCATGGGCCACGGGCGCTGCTCCAGGGAGCCGAGCCTGTTCCTCTCCTCAAGGCACCTCACTGATAAGAGCTGTTAAATAAAAGCAACCTTTATGGGCGGGGAGGTTACGCAGAAAATTAATGGCTGCAAAGAAACAGAGGAAAGGTGAACACGACAGTTGCTGAGAGAAGCAAGCTGAGCTGCCCACCATGACTAGCAAGAGACCACCAGTAATAATTCCTTCTCATGGCAAACCGTGGTCAAATGCCTGTCATGGCAATGAAGCACAGCCACCAAGAGACACCGGAGAGGAGTCCCGTGCCTGGGGAATAACATCACTGTGTAAAGTAAAAACAGTAACTTTTTAATTAAGAGGAAAAGGGAGAATGATGTAAGCTGCTTTGAGACCGCATTGGGGAGAAAAGTAGGATATAACAGAGAACATAAAATAAATAAATGGAAACTCTCCTCCCCAAAGCCTGATGTTCATTGCCTTCTAGGAGACATGGAGGGCAACTGTTTTTACTTTTTTTGAACAAACAAACAAACAAAAACAAACAAAAACAAACAAACAAACAAACAGAGTTGCTGATACATTCGCAAGAATCAGGGTTGGTATATTGTGTTCCCTAACTAAGGAAATCCCAACAGAGAAGGGAGTAAAGCAAGGGTGTGTCCTCGCCCCTATACTCTTTAATCTATTTATAAATGATATTGTTACAAAACTATCTGGACCAGAATTTGTTGCGCCGACCTTAGGCCACCAGAAAGTGTCAGTACTGTTATACGCTGACGATATGGTCCTAATTTCTCTAACTAGGATTGGATTAAAGAGACTGTTAGACCATATGGGTGAATACTGTTAAGAGGAACAACTAACAATTAATTACACAAAAACCAAAACAATGGTATTTAGTAAGAGACCAAAAAAGTATCATTGGAGTATACAAGACACCCCAATTGAACAGTGTAGGACCTATAAGTATCTAGGTCTAACTTTTAGTGAGA
Organism: Eublepharis macularius; assembly: GCF_028583425.1. Classification (NCBI taxonomy): domain Eukaryota; kingdom Metazoa; phylum Chordata; class Lepidosauria; order Squamata; family Eublepharidae; genus Eublepharis; species Eublepharis macularius. Next base: position 1,303,311 of record NC_072807.1, on the reverse strand, counting down.
TCCTGAAATGGGATGCCCATATAAAGCTTATAAAAGCCTCAGCGCTCAAGACAATAGGAGCAATAATGAGATTTTACTATTCTAAGGGTGGTTTCTTGATAGCACTGACCATAAAGCTTTTTGTTTCCAAGGTCATTACTCATTTACTGTATGGAATTGAGATCTGGGGATGGAAGGAACCAACACTTAGCAATTCAGAAATAATTCAAAAAAAATTTCATGAGATGTGTTCTAGCTCTACCAAAAGGGACACCAGCGGCCTTGCTAAGGGCAGAACTTGGTCTCCCTTCAATCAGAGCACATGCACATTTAGCAATTCTCAAATTGCAGAAAAAATACCAACTAACGGGCCCTGGTCCCTTCAGTAATTTGAGTTACCTGAGCTATCACCAGCTGCAAAATAAGGATAAAACCCGGTCGGCCTTCCTTAATGGCATTGCATCTTGATACACCATCTCAGATGAATTACTCCTGCCTTCAGGAAGTAATGTTGACTTAAGGGAATGGGCTTACAAAGAGGATGCCCTAATTGATAATTTTTTAATCAGTAAAACAAAATTTTCTCCATGGTATAAAACCTTCAAAAAAGACCATACTAGAGCACGTTTTCTGACTGACATCACAGTCCACAAGCTCAGGGTAGCCTTTACGTCATTCCGCTTCCAGTCTGGGCCAAGTGAGAGGCTACTCGGGTGATTCCCAAAAAACTCCCCCATCGATCAGCGGATACGTATCTGTGGAACCTCAACTGAAGATTTACCACACTATGTTTTACACTGTCCCCTATACCAGGAACCAAGGGGAAAATTTCTCACGAATATTTTATCTGGTCTCCATCTTCTGTCTGATTTTGATAAACTAAATTTTATACTTTCAGATACAGACCCTTTTATTTCGAACAGGATGGCCCTCTATGCCCTGGCTGTTAGGAAAATAAGGGCAAACGTGGCAACCAGGAGAGTAAACATCTGATATAGATTGTCTTATAAGCTTCTAGAAATTACTTGGTTTTAATGTTATTAACTGTTACATTTTAGGTAAAATGCATCTTACAATAATTTTATTTATATGTATGTAATTATATCTGTATTCTTGTGTTTTTTTGCTTTTAATGGTTTTGGATTGTGAAGGCCTGTGGCCATACACAATAAATTCATTCATACAATAGAGGGCAACTGAGTGGCAGTTAAGGGGATGGAAGGACAGGCGGGGGGGGAGAAATTGCCCAACTCAGACTCCTTATTGTAATATCTTGGGTTGGGACAAGTACAGGTGCTAACCGCCACCTGGGGCCTGGAGATCTCCTGGAATTACAATTGATCTCCAGACTTCAGAGATCAGTTCCCTGGAGAAAATGGCAGCTTCAAAGGGCAAAGTCTATGGCATACCTAGATTGCAGGTGAAATCCCTCCCCAAATCTCCCATAATTTCCCAGGCCAGAGTTGGCAACCATAGGAGTGGGAAAGGTTTCAAGTTATTTATTCCCTACCCCAACCCACTATTTGATACTACTGTATTTATTTTTTGACAGCATACCTGGGGAAAAGTAGTCCTACATTGGAGTAAATTCTGTATATCTAATAGAAAGGATGATGGTTTTAGTGCCAAGCATAAAGGCATCAAAGCGAGAGGCCCCAAAAGCAAGGGGAGGGTCTATGGACTTGGAGGCCATCTAGTGTGATGTAGTGGACAGGATCACTGCACAGCAATGTAGTCAGGTGAGGATCAAATATCATAGAATCATAGAGTTGGAATGGGCCATACAGACCATCTAGTCCAACCCACTGCCCAGTGCAGGATCAGCCTAAAGCATCTCTGATAAGTATTCATCCAGCCTCTTCTTGAAAACTGCCAGTGAAGGGGAGCTCACCACCTCCCTAGGCAGCTGATTCCACTTTTGAACTACTCTGACGGTGAAAAAGTTTTTCCTAATATCCAGTCGGTACCTTTGTGCATGTAGTTTTAGCCCATTGCCTCGCGTCCTACCCTCTGCTGCCAACTGGAACAGCTCCCTGCCCTCCTCCAAATGACAGCCTTTCAAATATTTAAAGAGAGCAATCATGTCCCCCCTCAACCTCCTCTTCTCCAAACTAAACATTCCCAAGGCCCTCAGCCTTTCCTCATAGGGCTCAGTCTCCAGACCCCTGATCATTCTTGTCACTCTCCTCTGCACCCTCTCGATTTTGTCCACATCCTTTTTGAAGTGAGGCCTCCAGAACTGCACACAATACTCCAGGTGTGGCCTGACCAAGGCAGTATAGAGAGGGACTATGACTTCCTGCGATTTCGATACTATGGCCCCTTTGATACAACCCAGAATTGAATTAGCCTTTTTTTGCCACCGCATCACACTGACTGCTCATATTCAGTTTACAGTCCACTCTTACCCCAAGATCCCTTTCACATATACTACTGCCCAGAAGTGTATCCCCCATCCAGTATTTGTGCTTCTCATTTTTGTGGCCCAGGTATAATACTGTGCACTTGTCTTTATTGAATTGCATCCTATTCACAGCTGCCCACTTCTCCAGAGTATTCAGGTCTTGTTGAATTTTAATTCTATCTTCTTGGGTGTTTGCTACCCCTCCCAATTTGGTATCATCAGCAAATTTAATGAGCAGCCCTTCCACTCCTTCATCCAGATCATTGATAAAAATATTGAAAAGTACCGGGCCCAAAACCGAGCCCTGCGGCACCCCACTGGACACCTCCCTCCAATCTGATGAAACGCTGTTGACCACCACTCTTTGAGTGCGGTCCTCCAACCAGTTCCCTATCCACCGAACTGTCCTATAGTCTACTCCACAGTCTTCCAGTTTGCCCATCAGAATGTCATGGGGGACCTTATCAAAAGCTTTACTGAAATCCAGATAAATCACGTCAACAGAGTTCCCCCGATCCAGTAAGCTGGTCACTCGATCAAAGAAGGAAACCAGGTTGGTCTGGCAGGATCTGTTAGGAACAAAACCATGCTGACTTCCCCGGATCACTGAGCGGTCCTTCAGATGCTTACAGATTGATCCCTTTAAAATCTGCTCTAATATCTTCCCAGCAACAGAAGTCAGACTGACCGGCCTGTAGTTTCCCGGGTCATCCTTCCTCCCTTTCTTAAAGATTGGGATAACATTTGCTCTTCTCCAATCTTGTGGCACATCCCCGGTCCTCCAGGAGGCCTTGAAGATGATGGACAGGGGTTCTGCAAGTTCTCTGGGAAGTTCTTTGAGCACTCAGTTCTGCTCAGCTTGTTTCCTGTTATATCAGATTTCATTGTCCAGTCAGAAGGGCAGTAAAGCAGGGCCAGTCTAGGGTGGGCAATTGTAGGTTGGGAAATTCCTGGAGATTTGGGGATGCAGTGTGAGGGGGGGGGGTGTTGGGGTATAATGCCATAGACTCCACCCTCCAAAGCAGCTATTTCTTCCAGAGGAACTAATCTCTGTAGTCTAGAGATCAGTTGTAATTACAGATCTCCAGGCCTCCCCTGGAGGATTGCAACTATAAATAGCAATTAGTATTTAAGGATTCTACTTTGAAGTTAAGAGTTTTAACTAAGGGATTAATTAAGAAGAAAAGCCTCCATTCTGGATTACTTGCACCCCCCCCTTCTCCGGGACTATTTCTTGCAAAGAGGGCACAGCTCCCAATTGCTTCCATCGTCCTAGAAAAGGGAGTTAAGTTAAATTTGGAGAATGTATACTAGGTGGCTTGGATTCCCCCAGTTCCCTGTTAACCTAGCCTTAAACTTCAGCAGTCACCGTCAACAAGAGCATCTAGCAGTGCTATGCTACACAGAATTATACTCTTCCAATTCTGAAGAAGTGAGGTAGGGTAAACGCCTACCCTACCACAAATTTTGTTAGTCTTGTAGGTGCTACTGGACTCTTGCTCTTTTCTCCTTCTAATTCGATTAACGTCAACGGAAGGGTGTATAATCTTGATAACAAGTAGGGTCACCACCGCACTGCAGCTGGGGCCTGGAGTTCTGGAATGATCTCCCGGGCGGCTACAGGGCTCATCGGTGCCCCCGGCGGAAATGGAAAGCTCAGCGGGGGGACTCTGTGGCAGACCCTGCGAGAAAACAGACGTCCAGGAGGAGCAGCCCATCCCCACAGAGCCTCCCAAACTGCCCTCACCAGCTCCCAGCTCCCCCCCCCCCGCCCAATCTTCAGGAATTGTCCAAACCAGAGTTGGCAACCAAGGACATAGCACACTGGTAGAGCCAGTTTGGTGTAGTGGTTAAGAGACTGTGGGACTCTAATCTGGAGAGCCGGGTTTGATTCCCCACTCCTCCACTTGAAGCCAGCTGGGTGGCCTTGGGCCAGTCACAGCTCTTCCAGAGCTCTCTCAGCCCCACCTACCTCACAGGGTGATTGTTGTGGGGATAATAATAACACACTTTGTAAACTGCTCTGAGTGGGCATTAAGTTGTCCTGAAGGGCAGTATATAAATCGAATGTTGTTGTTATAAGGATTTTTTTAAAAAAAAGTTCAGACATTTGATGTGATTGACTATTTGGCTGGGGGCAGGCACACCATGGGGGGGATGCAAATCCAAGTTCAAAGCTATGCAATTCTGCCTGTGTAGGGTCCCCACACTCTTGTGTAAGTTTCTCTGTGTCCTGCTGGCTATGTGCAAAATGTGCAGGCCCACACATAGGTTTGTGCTAGTACAAACGCGTTTCCTTAACAGCAAGGGCATGCTTCGTAGCAAAACAGAATCTCGGGGCCCTCCTCCTGCAACCCCTCTCCAAATACTGTCAGTAGAGAACACTTGGTCTTTAAATATATGGAAAATCGCCATAATAAATGTAGTTTCGTATATTGAATTTAATGATGAAAAATTAATTAATGGGGATTCACAAAATATGCAACTAAACCCCTTCCTATTTGTCTTAGTAAGGGACTGCCCTCGAGGTCAAAGGTGATAGGTAAGACAAATAGCATCTTTTTGCCTTCTGTCCTAAGGCAATGGGAGACATCACGTTGGGGGCCCCCAGTCTTTTGGGGGCCCTGAGGCAGTCTCTCCCCACCGCCATCACCTTTCCATACCCTTGCTTGGCAGAGATACTTTTGATATAGGAGACATCTTGGAAGAGTTGCTGTTGAATTTCGTATGAAGTGAAATCAGCGGATGAAACTATGAGGTTATCCCACTTGGATTTTGAGGAAAGAAAAAATAGTTTGAATTTAACTTTTGTTTTAAAAAAATCAGCATGGCACTTGACTTCCCATTCTGCCTGGGACATGAATGGTGGTTAGGGCAAGAATACACACTCCTCTCCCACCACGTGCAAGCTGCTCTTTCTGGAAGAGGCTGATTTGTAAAAATTAAAATATTTTTATTTTGTTTCTCCATATAAAAATGCTCAAAGTTGGTCATAAAAAAGATTTTTAAAATACAATGGCGGATAAAAATGAGTCAAACAATAAAAATGAGTTAAACAATAACTTGCAATTACAAGTATCATGATAATAAAAGTGCCTTCAAGCAGCAAGATAAAAACAGAAGCAGTTAGCTATTAAAAAGCATGGAGAAGTTAACCTGTCAGATAACACGGGTGCCTCATAAATCCACCTGAAGAAGTGGACCGTAGTTCATAATATTTATTTATTTACTTTGTTTATACTCCACCTTTCTCCACAATTGGGACTAGGGTTGCCAGGCCCCCGCAATCTCCCAGCGGGAGATTGGGGCCTGGCTCTTACCCTGGGGGGGGGCGGGCGGGGGGGCGTGTGTGCTCTGCGCGCGTGCTCCTGCAAGCGTGATGACATCACTTCTGTGAAGTGACGTCATCACGCAGCCCCTGGATTGCGCCGTTGGGGGCTGCTGCAGAGTTCAGGAATGCTCCTGCACTTTGCAGCAGCCCAAAACGGGCCCAATCCGCTCCAAAACGGGCTGATCTGTGCCTGTTTTGGTGCGGATTGGGCCCGTTTTGACGTGGGTCAGGCCCGTTTAGGGCCCCTGTGGAGCGCAGGAATGCTCCCGCGCTCCACAGGGGCCCTGATCCAGGCCAAAACAGGCCTGATCCTGACGGGTGCTGTGCGTGGGGGCGCGCATTACCGCAGGGGGCGCGCATGGAAGGTGCGCCCCCCCGCTGGCCAGGTAAGTAGGGTCGGGGGTGGGAGGGTGGGGGCGGGGGATCCCCCGCCCCCACCGGGGGTCTGGCAGCCCTAATTGGGACCCAGGGTGGCCTACAGCCTTCTACTCTCCTCCATTTTACCCTCACAACAACCCAGTAGGGTAGGTGAAGCTGAGAGTGTGTGATGGCCCGGAGCAAGCTTCCATGGCAGAGTGAGGATATGACCCTAGCTGAACACTCTAGCCACTGCACCGCGCTGTCTTCCGTCGTGGTTGGTGTAGCCCGAGGTGTGTGGCGGTCTGCTGCTGGCAGGCACCCAGGCTGGGAAAGGTTCCTGGCCTCACCCCGCAAACTGAGGTAGTCCTGTCCCACGGGAAAAGGTGGCTGACCTGCCTGGAACACTCCCGGCCGCGCCCCTTGCTAGCACACATGGCACCTAAGAGGGCACATGGGGTTTACCGTGTTCTCTGTGCAAATACACCCGTCAGCCAGGAGAAAATGTTACCATCTCAGAGTCTCACAAAACAAGAGTTAAAGCACCTCAGTGCCATTCCCCCCAAGAAAAAAACTCCAAGCACAAATAAGCCCCTCTGAAGGAAACCCAAAGGCCTTGCTGTCGCTGGCCACAATCCTCCAAGCAGAAGTTCTCAGCGTGTGGAAACCCCCAGGAAATGTGAGTTGCCAACCTCCAGGTGGGACCTGGAGATCTAGAATTACAACCCATCTCCAGGCTACAGAGTCCAGTTCCTCTGGAGGAAACGGCTGTTTTAGAGGGTGGGTTCTATGGCATTACACCCCAACGAGGTCCCTCTCTCCCTAAACCCCGCTGTCTGCTGGCTCCACCCTAGCGTTGCCAGCTTCCATGTGGTGGCTGGAGATCTCCCGGAATTACAACTGATCTCCAAGCCATAGAGATCAGTTCCACAGGAGAAAATGGGTGCTTTGGAGGGAGGACTCTATGGCATTATACCCTGCTGAAGTCCCTCCCCTCCCCAAACCCTGCCCTCTCCAGGCTCCACCCCCAAATCTCCAGGAATTTACTACTTGGAGCTGGCAACCCAGAAGAAAACTGAGCACAACCCCTCTGCTATCGGCAGGGATGCCTCAATAGTGTGGAAAGGGTTCTGTGGAAGTGGAAAGTTTGAAAGCTGCTATTGAAAGAGGCGAGGCGGCAATCCTAACCATACTTATAGAGAGTAAAGCCTCCTGAGCTCAGTGGGACTTACATCTGCATAACTATGTGTAGGATTACACTGAGTCACTTTCCTAGTGCAAACAGCCACATCCCATCGGTCCTTCCAATGAGAATTGTGTATGTGGAGTCTTCACATACAATTTTCAGTACACACACACACACACACACACAGAGGGGTATAACTTTTTAAAAAGTTCCTGGTAGCCGATCTGAGTAGAAAGATTACATAGTTCATATCTTTACCGAGCTCATAAATAGTTTTATGAACAGCTCACGTGGTGTAGGGTTGGGTCTGAGAGACACACCCTGTGGAGGGAGGGAGGTATTAGGGAAGGCTTTCTGCACACAAGTGACAGAGATCTCAACCCCGACAGAGAAAGGAGTAGGACGAGCAGATCACACCACAGGCGTTTGTGTACACCACCCTTTTCCCGAACTGGCTTCCTGCTCTTTTGGGGCAGCCCATCTGGGAGAGCAAAAGAGGAAAAGGAACAGAATTGGTTAGAAGAGAGAGTTAGGGCCAATCCACAGAACCATTTGGAAGTAGAAACATCTGTCAAGATCTTCGCTGTCTTGATAATTTCCTCCTTGGATATTTGTACAAGAAGAGAGAAGCTGGTGGCATTTCTCTTCCCGGTGGAAACTGTGCGTAAAGAACCTAGCTGACAGTTACGTGGGGGCATGACCACAGAAGGCCAGAGCTCATGGCTGGGTCTGATCCAGGCTTGGTGAGTGCGCATAACTCTCTCATGGTGTTGCTAAAAGGGAGTGCTTGTTTTGGGAGACGTCTGCAGACTTGGTACGTGTGAGTTGACAAGCCAAAGCATGCTAACAAGAACAGGGGTGGAAGCCTGGGCCCAACGGTGTCCATCAATGTACGTGCTCTTTCACGCTGGTACGTGGGATAGTTTATGTTTAGTTTAACAGCATTTGCCACACGGGGTCTCTGTTCAGTCACAGGAGCCTTTTAAAGAATACAGAAAAGTCTGAGAACATCCCTTACAGTCCCACAGATGCTCTGAATCATGAGCAGGGTCTTCTCTTAGTAATATCTTTTTTAAAAGAAGAAATAAGATGCATAAGCCCATTAAACTGTAAATATCGGATTATTTCATTAGAATTCAGACTCTCAAGTGTCATGTTGTAAGTGGCATTTACATGTTGCCTAATGTTGTTGCCACTCCGTAGTCATAAATCTCGCAATCCTTTCTGAGCTATTTTTAAAGCATTCCAGCCTCTTCCGTCATGGGCATCTGAGCTGGCACTGCGTACGCCTGGCCGGCTGGCACGGGTCAAAATTCAGATGTATGCCAAAGGTCAACAAATTGCCATTTAAAAGAGGGGGGGAAACCTCTGATGAAAAACCCATAATTTCACTTTATGATAAAGTCTAGGGTCCAAGTCTATATTTTCGTTATTGAAGATACAGCAATATAAATGTTTGAAACCGCGTGTGATGTTGGGTTATATATGCGTGTGTGGATGTTTTTACAGAGACATATCCAATGCCATACATGACCATAACCCTTTTCAGACATTAAAGTTGTGTATATTAGATTGTGGGATCAGGGAGATTGCACAGGTTTCCTGATAATATGGAGGGAGGTCTGTGTGTTCGGGGTCTATGCATACACTCAAATGAATATGTATAGGCCAGCAGCAGAGTATATGGACATAAGCCTGCGTCCCCACTATGCACATTATTTGTACACATGTTGAATGTCCAAAAAGAGCTACAAAGAGACATGGACTGCAATCCTAGACAAATGTAATTGCTGGCTGGGGAGAAATGCACCTTTAGATAGAGGTCACCCCCGCCCCCTCCACACACACACACACTTCTTGTCCCACCAAAGAGACAGGGCGAGTTTAAATAGAAAAGCCTGTTTGCCAGCAAGGATGATCCAGACACCTCTAGCTGTATGCACTAAACTGTCACGGTGCAACCCTAAGATGATTTACTCCAGTCCAAGCTTAGGGTAGCGCTGTCAATCATCTTGAGCTTGCAGCCATGGCATTTAGTGTGATCCGTATATGTGGAGAGAGAGATGTGTGTGTGTGGACATATGCATGAAGTTGGATGATATGCACATGTATGTGGGGAAGAGTCACAGCGAGCGAGAGAGAGAGAGAGAGAGAGAGAGAGAGAGAGAGAGAGAGAGAGAGAGAGAGAGAGAGAGATCAGTAGTTCACGCGGTTTTCCATTCTCCACTCCCCCGTTTCTCTTCAGATCCTCCTCCTGCCTCTCTCGGCTGGGTTTTCGTAAGTTCCTTCCGTTTCTGACTTGGCACTGTGGAATTTTCCTCCACTCTTGCTCTCAGCAGAGAGCAGCTCAGGCGTGCACAGGCAGAGCGTCTGGTGTTTCCCCCCCAAGCCATTCGACATGAGAAAACAGCAACAGGTCTATTGTTGTTGTAAAACAGAGCAAGCGAGCGCAGAACTTCCTCCATTTGGACTTCCTTGTAGCCTGAAAAGAGCACTGCGTGTACTAGGCGAAGAGTCAATGGCTTCCCTGCGAGCACACGCCTGTCTCCTTGAGAGGAGCTGCTCGACAGAGGCTGTGAGCTCTGGCTGGTCACTAGCAGAGGGCTTACGTGTGCCGCTCCTTCAGCTTGTTAAACACTTATGTGGTGTGAGCATACAAGGGATGGCAAACCTAGAGGGGCATTTCTCTTGAGAGGGCATAAGAACAGTTCATCCTGATGGGCTGAGCCTTTAATTCTGTCAGCAGAATAGGTGATATGAAAGCCCCCTTCAAATAGGTGAAGGGCTGCCACAGAGAGGATGGAGCGGAGTCGTTTTCAGTTGCCTCAGAGGGTTGGACCAGAAACAACGGGTTAAAATTAAAACAAAGGGGGTTTTGGCTAAATGTTAGGAAGATCTTCCAGACAGAATGGCCCTTCGGCGGAAGAGGCTTCCTCAGGTGGTGGTGGGCTCTCCCTTCCTGGGAGGTATTTAAGAAGAGGCCAGACGGCCACCTGACAGCAGTGCTGATTCTGTGACTTAGTGTGCATGTACACAGATCAAGACTAGAGAGGGAGGGTCTGAAGGGGTGAGATGGCGCATGACTTCTGTAGCCCAACCTTTTGTTTGCTCCTCAGCTGCATCAGGATTGACTACATATGTTGGCAGAATTCCGCAGTACTTTTATGATCTCGAGACCCCAGGCTGGCGTAGGGCCTTTCCCTCCAATGTCCTTCAGGGGAGATACCAGTGAGTCCCCTTTTCAGAAAGACACTGTTTGTGTGGAGCCAACTGCCCAGATACCATCCAGCATATAATTTTGGAATGCCATTTATATGATAAGTTGCGGAGAATGCTGTTTGAGAGGTTGCCAAAACGTATTGAACACCAGGACAATCTTATCTTTTTGTCGTTTTCTGTTAAAGGATAATGATACAGCGATTTCTAAAGTGGTTGCAGAGTTTTTAGTGCGTGTGCTTAAGATTCATACAAGTTTTGTATAAATATGTTGACTTCTGATATTTTATGTAATTTTACAGTGACTTGTTTGCTGTCTTAGATCTTTGTATGCTATTAAAGGTATTTGAGTTGAATTGAATTGACTTTTGTAGCCTTCCTTATATGCCCAGGGTAATGCTGTTCGCCACTTTGAGGTCACGAAGGAATTTTCCTCCAGGCCGGATTGGCCGGGGATCTGGGCACAGAGCAACGGTCACTGCAGGGGTGAGGGGGAGAGGGGTCACTGTGGTTTTCCTGCATTGTGCAGGGGTCGGGTGAGATGACCCTTGGAGCCCCTCCCAGGTCTAGGATTTTATGTTTTTAATCCTATGGCCGGCCCCAGCTGCAACCTGAGGCTCTCCCTCTGTGCTGAGTGTCCCTCCCAACCCATCTTTGCGCAGGCCGCCATTTGATGTTGATGTATCCCTTAGGCTGCCTGAGATGCCCAAGTTAGAATGGTAGAGATCACGTTTTGCATACAGTGACTTAGGCTGAATGATAACTAAGTCTCAATAAATCCAGGAAGGCCCTTCATGGCCTGGGAACTACTGACCTAAAGGACCATCCCTCCCAATATGACCATGTGCGGAAATTTTTGTCCCTTGGTCCAGTCACCTCTACGCAGTTGAAGTCTGCCAACGCAAGTCTTCATAAATTTTCTGTGGTGCCACCAACACTGATCCCCCCCAATCACATTTTATTCCATCTGTGCTTCAAGGAGCTCAGGGGTCGGTCATACATGCGCGGTTCTACCTTCCCCAAATTATCTTTACAATAACCCTGTGAGGCCACGTAGACTGAGCGTGCTTAGCCCAAGTTCGCCGAGAGTGCTTCCACGGCAGAGCTGGGCCTGAGTCTATCCTAGTCCGACACTCTGAGCCACTACCACACGTCCTCCTGACTCTGTTAGGACTGGGGGTCCTCCACATTTATTCACCATTCAGGAAAATGTGTAAAGCACAATTATTCAGAAAGGCTTAAAGTCATTTAATATCGCTTATGGGTTTTTAACTAATACTGTTGATTGAGATTTTAGAGTATAGTTGATGAGGAATTTTAAAATATTATTGTTAGCTTGATTCATTAATTGAAAGAAAGAAACAATGGGATTTCCAAGGACATCTCACATAGGAGACAGTTTCCACACCATCATCTTCAGAGGCCAAGCAGGCTGGGCTTGCTTCTTCACACGAGGTGTGTGACTGGCACTGTGGGCAGGGGGCTGCGTGCGCATGTGAGTGACGGCATGCCCCAGGTACCCCTCCGCTCCCCACAGGGTATTCTGGGCCTGACATCCCCCAAAGTGACTTCACCTTCCTTGCTTACTCGTGGATTGGGGCACTGGCAGGACTCTGTGTGTGTCTGAGAGGAAGACGGATCCTCCGAGCTCCCCTACCTCTGGTTCGTGATCCGCCCAGCCTAACCCAGAGAACAGTGTGCGCTTGCGGAGTTGGTTAGACATGGAGGTCTTTGAACACAGTCGGAGCTCTTAAGATAGACGCAGCAGCTTACACTATAGAGCACACATACATAGGGGAAGAATATCACAACACTGAAGCTCTATTACAGAACTAAGAGAAAAGGAAATAAAACACCTGATGCTAGTCTACACTTAGAAACAGAGACGTTACCTTAGCACCCCCTCCTGGGATGGACACAAGCCTGCTGGAAGTGGAGGCAGATTTCCCTCTATTCCCTCCCTCATTCTTGGTCGGGTTTGCGCTTGCCCGTGTCTTTGTGCACTGCTAACAGGGTGCCCAGATCTTTTAACCCCTCCTGCCCCAACTGGGTGGGTTTCCCATCACTCAGTCCTCAATTTGGGAGGTGATGCGCCACACGGGACACTTGGCACTCCTTTCTCCGATCATCTTGGAGCACACCCCTCCCTGCTTTATTGCCCCACTCAGGTTATCCAAATAGCCCCCCTCTACCTTGCCCCTTCCTGGCAGTTGAGCAAAGGCTTATCACCTTGCAGGAAACTCATCTCCGCTTACCTGGCAATTTTATCAGTTTATTACTCCTTTTCTTGGGAAGGAGCGTTCTTCCCAGAGATCTGAGGGCCAAGCTACAAGTGACGTCTTACACAGGTTGGACACTTGTCAGCTTCCCTCAAGTTTTGATGGGAAATGTAGGCAAATCCTGGTCTTGCAGCTGTAATGGAGAGCCAAGCTGTAACACCAGGACGCCTACATTTCCCATCAAAACTTGAGGGAAGCTGACAAGTGTCCAACCTGTGTCAGGCATCACTTGTAGCTTGGCTCTGAGTCCCTTGGGTGGATCTCAAGGCATCTTACACTTCCCTGTCCTAACAGTGACAAGGAAAAACCAAGCAGGGGGATACCATCCAAAGTCATGAAAACGGGGACAACTCTGTATATTCACCATCCATTGGGATGCATGGAAATAAGCCTGATGACCAATCCATCGGTGAGCTTGGTAGCAGCCCCCCAGACATGCCTTGAGAGTGAGCAGGGAATTCAGAGTCAAGGGACAATGTGGGACGAGTGACGCAAGAACAGGACTGTACGTTTCGGTGTCGGGGAGCCGGCTAGCCTGAGGGCGCTCAGCAGAGTTCTTCTGATTCTCCCAGGCATGCTGAGATTGTGATTCACACCACATCCTGGCCAACTCTGCCGGTCTGTAGCTATTCAAAAGCATCCGTGAGCTCATCTTGTGTGATGTCATAATCAGGAGACCTCAGTTGCAACAGACCAGTATTAAAATGGATTACCATGTTAAAATAAATAAATGCCTGCTCATCAGAATTTGCACTCGTCACCACCACCACTGACTTTCTGAACGGATGCAACTCCTAAGCAGAAAATTGGCATCAATAAAGTCTAACAAGTTTTTATTCTAGCCTAAACATTCATGGACTAGACATTGCTGCAAAAATAAACCAGAGTCTCCTTAAGGTGCCACAAGGCTCCTATTTATTTTTGCTTTAGGCAAACTTGCCTCTTGTTCTAGCCATAAAATGATACGCTCGGGTAGCCTCAGTTTTCTTTGGGGTCATGCAGGGGGGAGAGAGTGTGTTTAGCTTTTCAACCTTTAATCAGTTTTGGTATTCAAAACTGGCTCTGCTTACAGTTAAAGAAGGAGAAATGGGTCATTTAAAACACACACATTCCACCTCCCCCCCCCCCCGCTAAAAAGCAGGGGACTTTTTATGTCATTTATAGTCCGTCTTTCTCACAGAGACTCAAGGTGGATCACAACAGTTCAATATACATGTAATGGGTCTATACATGCAGTTTGCAAGTTTTAAGAAAGAAAGAAAAGAAAAGAAAGGAAGATTTAATAGTGCTGAAAAAGAGCATAGACAAATTCCATGACTGATAAATTAAACCACCTAAGAACTATCCAGTAAGATCATACTTATGGCAATAGTAGTGAAGTCTCTGGTCCCTCCTTATTCCTTTACTGATGGATCTCTTGCGGCCACTTCCTAAACCTCTTCCGCTTGCACAGGCCTCAGGCAAACTGAGGCTTACCTATTGCCCATTTGTCGACTGCCTCGCCCTGGACCAGGGTCTGATTGTTTTGCATTTTTCTGTAGCACTTTGACAAGATGAGCCCCTTGAAGCACAACCTATTGTTGCAGTGGTGGGCATGTTGAATCCTATGTATGTTTTGGGGGGATCCGTTGAATAGCATGTTGGTTTTCAGCAGCGAGGACCTGGGGTGGGGCCGTGGCTCAGTGTTAGAGCCCTCTGCTTTGCATGGAGAAGGTCCCTAGTTCAGTCCCCATCATTTTCCGTTAAAAGGATCAAACACTGGGTGATGTCAAAAGCTCCACCTGAGCCCCTCAAGAGCCTCTGCCAATTAGAGCAGGCAACACTGATCTTGCTGGACGAAGGGCCTGACTGGGAACAAGATAACACACAGAGGAGGATTTCTTAAACTGTTCAGCACAAGAAGGGATCATGGCAGCTGCACCTCCCTGTGCAAGAAGGGAGAAACGTTCACCTAAAGCGGCACCTGCCAGATCTCCTCTTCTGGGTCTGAAAAAGCCAAAGGCTCTTGAGAGAGCAGCTTGGAAACGGGTGCATTTTAAACACATTGCCCCAGTTTGAAAATGCATTTTTGGAGGGGATAGGGTATGCTTCTTTCCTACTCTTGGGAGCGAGCAATCCCCCCTCCCTCGCAGCAAGGTTCTCCCCACCTCACCCAAGGGGTGAAAGGGCTGCCTGGGGCCGTCCGCCTCAGGAGGCTTCAAGCGGGAGATGGGAAGCGTCACTCTGGCGGCTTTTTTGCTCATACTCAGTAATGGCTGCTTTTCACTGCTGGCCCCACCCCAGATGAAGTATCTGCAGAAGGGAGCTCTGACTCTTGAAAACTTATACCCAGAAAAATCTTGGTGCCACTGGACTGAAATCCTGCTGCCCCATCCCAGATAAAGCCACCACTTAAGGGGTTGGGGGGGGGGAGACAGTAACTCCCACTCCGCCCAGGGATGCCAACCTCTAAGTGAGGTCTGGAAACCTCTCAAAATTGCAACTGATCTCCAGACCACAGAGATCAATTTCCCAGGAGAGTGGGCTTGGTCATTATACCCCGCAGTGATTCCTCCCCTCCCCCAGGGTCCACTCCCAAATCTCCAGGAATTTATCAACCCAGAGGGGGCAACCCTAATCCCACCCCCGGGAATAAGTGTCTGCATTGTCAACAGGGACTTGCTTGCGTGTGTCCGGGGTGTGTGTGCCTTTTTAGGTTCCGGAGTTGCTGGGGCCTGCATCACTCACTGCCTTTGTGTCGTTTCCTTTCGTCTCTTGGCAGATGCTCCTCTTCCTGTTGACCGGCTGGTTTCATTACCATTCACACGACCATGTTGTCAGCGTCGCATTGGAGGAGCCTCCGTCAAACCTTGCTGGTGCTCTTCACTTCCGCGCTCCTCATTGGAATCACCATGCTGGCCATCTCCTCCGACATCAACCCTGTGGGGTTTTTCTTCCTGGGGGTGGGGGGCCTGTGTTTGGTTGGCTATCTGGCTAGTCTGGTGGCTGAATATTACCTGAAGCAGCAGAATCCGGCGGATGAGAATCACGCAGCCTCAAGGAGACAGAGTCAGGCAGGGTGAGCCTCCATGTCCTTATTCCCTCTCCTTTGTAAATCCAACTTCCAAGCCGCAAGCAGTTTACAGCTAGTCCACACAAGTGGTAGGTAATGTAAAGACCTGAAAACTGTTCCTGGGATCAGACCATCTAACCCAGCATTCTGTTTTCACCAGTGGCTCACAAGTAGACAAGGGCACGAACCAGACAAAACCCGAACCATGGGGTTTGTGGGGTTTCCATGAACCACAAACCACAAACTGGCACGGAACTGGCCCAGTTACGAACCAGTTGGTGGTTTGTGGGGTTTAAATGCCCCTTTCCGGCAATCATTTAAAGGGCCATTTCCTGCAGCTTGCAAGTGGCGGGACCCCTTAAACGATCAGCTGGCAGAGGAGAAGGCTAAAAACGCCCTTTCCGGCCCTCAAATGGCAGCCGCAGCTGTCGTTTGAGGGGCAGAAAGGCCATTTTCGGACTCCTCTGCTGCCACGTGGGCCTGCAAGACAGCGGAGAAGGCCTCCACCACCCCAGCATCAGACGGAAGGTAAGTGGGGGGCTGGGGCTTGGGGGGTAGGGGGCTGGGGGTTGGGGGTTGGGCTGGGGCTGGGGGTTCAGGTTTGTGCCGTTTAAAGGGACATGCCGCTTGCAAATGGCAGGAAAAGTTTAAATGGCCATTTCCCCCAGGGAAATGGCCATTTAAACTGGCTCTTTAATATGAATCAAATGAACCAGTAGTCCAGTTCATGAAAGTTCGTAGAAACAAACTTCCATGAACCCTGGTTTGCGAACCCCGAACCAGGCTGGTTCGTGGGTTTTTTTGGTCCGTATTTAGGTTTGTGCCCATCTCTAGTCAGGAGCACTTCTCATGAATACGGCAGGACAATAATAGCCCTTCCCTATTCTTTAGTCCCAGTTCCTGGCACTTAGAGGGTTAATGCCTCTAAATATGAGGTTCGATATACATTTCACAACTAAGAGTCAATGACAGACCTAAACTTTAATTTTTAAAAAATTGGAAACCTATCTAAGCTACTGCCTGTCACCTCCTCTTGAGGCAATGAATTCAATATGTTTTATTATGAATCCTGTGAATACGGTACATTTATTATACATTTTCTGAAACTTCAGGAGGCAGAATCACATGACACTATACCATTAAAAAAAACCCAACCACTTCTCTATGCATAAAATATCAACATTTCCCTTTTCTTTCTTTCCCAAGGTCGAAAATCTTTTCAGCATTGTCTTGGTATCAGCCATTTCCACAAAACATTCATGTCCAACTTTTTTCTGTGGCAAAAGACTTCATGCACACCAGCCTTTATATTTGGGGGCATTTACAAGACATCTGCAGGTGCAAATGTACTAGTTCACTATTTATATAGGAACAGTCTGACGACCCATAATCTCAAAGGCCTCCTATATAAAACTGAGGTTGCCACATACATACTTCATTATCTCAGAAGTGCTTCAGCCATTTAAAAGAAAGTCCAGATTTGAAAGTTTCCCCACTAGATCACTCTTTTTAAAAAGATATTTCTACTTATACACAAAGTTAATTGGACAGGTACCTAATGTCATAATGATTATTCTAGGTAATGAGAAAATAAATAAAATTTCCTTGTTAATATATATGTTACAGTAAAAAAGACAGACAGACAATATTTTGTCTACAGGCAGTTTGGTGACGTGATGGAATTGCCTTCACATACATTTTAATGAGAAGTGTGCTCTACAAAACAACATAAATTCTTTGCCTCCCTTAATGTGCTATAATAATTCAGGTTTCTGTATGCATTATTTCTCTCTACAGTTGGCCTTTTATGTATCTGACTGTTGAAACAATTCATAAAATTTTAAAATACTTAAGTTTGGCTCTTAAATTAGGCCCAACAGTCCCATCCCAAACAGAGATACGCCCTTCTAAGCTAATTCACTTCAGTAGATCTAGACAGATATAACTCTGTTCAGGAATCGGGACGGCATTACAGGTGATCTACAATTACTGCCGAGACCCTGTCCAGTGAGGGCCCAGTGAAGCACAAAATCAAGCGTGCCGTTAACAGCAGGAGAGGAAGTGAAAAGTTGCTTCTCTTCAGCTGGATCTTTACAGAGTAGATAGAAATCCATGGAACAGAACAAAGCAAACCAAAATAGTTTTCAAGCGAGCAGCATGTTTGAGGCGATTAGGGAGGCCCAGGCCAGCCCAAACCCTTCCAATCTCAGACGCTGAGCAGGGTCAGCCCAGGTTAGTACATGGATAGGAGACCCCCAAGCAAGTCCGGCATTACTACACAGCGACGAGCGATGTCAAACCTCCTCTGTTTGTCTCTTGCCTCGAAAACCCAATGAGGCGGCCATCAGTTGGGTGTGACTTGATGGCGCTTTACACACGCATCCATTCTTCTTCCTCTGCCATTTCCCTGTCACCTCATTGGACAGAGGCCATGTTAGGGCTCATTCTGGGAATGTGGAGGCCTATTTTTGGCACGAGGGCCAAAGTGCACACATGCCCAACCAGACTTTAATGCAGGGGCTAACCTTTAAAAAACTTTCCCTTGCTCTACGTGGCTGCCAACACTGAAAGGGAGAAGGAGGGGCTTTACATTTCACTCCCTCGCCATTTTGGCCAGCGGAAGCAGCTGTGGGGGACCTGTTGGCCGCTTCTGTGGAGCCTGGATTTGACGCAACATGGATTCCAATCTCTTTGGTCGCCATTTGCAGGGAGGATTTGACGAAGGGGTTGCTTGCATATGGCTGCAGTGATGCCTTACTTAGCCCCTTCCTCAGACAGGGAACTATTGCAGTGACGTTTTTTAACCCTGATCCCCTTTCCTTTCCTGCAGAGACAATGAGGCATACGAAGCGCCAACGTATGAGGAGGTGGTAGGAACTAGCCAGGTACCAGTCTCAACAGTCTGGACCATCACTTCTGGCACAATGGCCTCCCAAGGGGACCCCCCTCCGTACAGCGTGGTTATTGAGCCACCCACCCACAGCGAGACTGTAGTCGAGGCATTCAGCGTGTCAGTAGCACCGGGCACACGGCGAGCCTCAGAGGCAGATATGCACTCAAAGCTACGCCTTAGATTGGTGCTCCCACCAAGGTTGCAGCGATTTGTCTCGGATAATCATGAACTCAAAGGGGGTGAAGAGCATCTGGAACGTCTGGAGCCGCTCACACCGCCTCCTTCATATGACAACGTAACTGGCGACGAGGTGTTTGAAGAAGCGATCGAGCCCACGAGACTATGACCAAAGGCAGGGGGGTGGGGAGGCTGATGGTGGCGGCGCTGCGTTATAGCAGTGCGCCTGGTGAATAGGAGCCGACAGGCCATTTCACTTACTGGGAAAGTGTCCTGTGGACCACTGGCAGCCAGAAGCAAGCAGGGCCAAGAAGACCCAGGAGCTCTGCCAGCACCACAGGAGCCGCGTGTCTCTAGCCAGCAGCAACGGTGGTCTGTATCAGCTCACCAGTTGCCCTACCTCAGCACTGGTGCTGGTTGGCTGTGTCCCACAAGGGAGTGGAGCCACTTATCTTGGCTTGTTTCTTTGCCATTTGAACTTCACAGCCTGGACTTGCTAATAAAGTGGTCCTCTAGCTCACATAAGCGGGTGCCTAATAAGTATGTTTAAGGTCTTGCAAGACGAGGAGTCAGGTTGACTGCAACAGATGAATAGCTCTTCTTTCAAACTCATACTGAGTCTTACAATCACAGCTTGTTTGTTACACACAGACCAAAGCTTGAATAATCATACTGGGTCTTAATGTGCACCCCTCCCCTTTTTTAAATCTCATGCGAAATGCATGAATATAGCCAGTGTAGGTCTACCTTTCCACTTGGTTTTATTTTTATTGTTTTGAGTTTTTACTAAATGGACATTGTACAATTCCTCCATGGCTTGCTACGTCTTCCAAATACTATTTATGTGTTCTTGGACTTGTAGCACAAGCTGCTTGGAAGCTAGCATGGGAGAAGGTTTGGTGAAATTTCCAAAGGGTGGACTCTCAAGCATCACATCTAATAGCTGATAGTGGAGCCTTGTGGGCAGGGAGGGAAGATGACGGGACAATACTGCTGAAGGGTGAGACACACAGCAATCAACAGGTGTGTCTTCTATTGGCTAATGTAAAAATACAAATAAACAGAATGTGGGTACATGGTTGCACTTATAAAATAGTTGGTTTCCGAGTTCAGATGTTCATTTTGAGGCGTTTCAGATGTTCACTGGATAATTCAGAAGTTCATTGGATGAGGTGATTCATCTTAACACTTTCTACTGTGATTTTGTTGTGGTATTTTGAGATGTCATCATTCTCACTAAGTTCTGTTGCAGGAGTTTCATATCCAGACAAATAAAAAAGAGTACTGGGTAGGAGGATATTGTGTTCTGGAATTTACTTCAAACATCTTCAGAAGGATCTCCACCCCCACCCCCTACTCCAAATACTAGGGGTTTTGGCATTTCCTTCCTCGCATTTCCTAGCTGAAAGTGGGGACAATCTTGTCTTTTTCAGGTACCCTGCTGCTCTTACACTGGAAATTAGCATCTGAACTTTCCTATTATACATGGCTTTTCACCAGTAAATTAAACTGGCCCTAACACTTTATTCTTTATATTTTTTACAGTAAGAATATGTCATGTTTATCTCAGAATAGAGCTTGTTGTACACAGGGCTTTTTTTCCAGGGGGAACGCGGTGGAACGGAGTTCCGGAACCTCTTGAAAATGGTCACATGGCTGGTGGCCCCGCCCCCTGATCTCCAGACAGAGGGTAGGTGCGATTGTGGCGCGGAGGGCAATCTCAACTCCCCTCTGTCTGGAGATCAGGGGGCGGGGCTACCAGCCATGTGACCATTTTCTCCGAGGGCAACCCACTGAGTTCCACCACCTCTTTTCCCAGAAAAAAAGTTGTACATGTTGTAGGATAACTGCAGGTTGAACCCATTCAGAAGAATTCATGGCTTGTATAGGTGTTTGGGCAGAAGGATGGAAACTGGGGTGTGGTGTCTTGTTTCTATGCCTGTGCACTGGAGGTGAGATGCATCTACCTCCCCCCCCCCCCACTCAGGGATCCATTGGGAGACCTGGGAAAGAGCTAAAATATCCATGCACGTATCTGTATATCCACCATTTTAAAAAGGCACTCCCAACAAGAACACACATAGAGCTGCCATATATCGAATCAGCCCCTTGGTCTACAGAGGTCTATACTGGGACTGGTGGTGGCTCCCCCAGTGGTGGTATCCCCCAGTGGAGGTCTTCCACTTCACCTCCTACTTGATCCTTTTAACTGAAGGTTCCAGGGGCTGAAGTTGGCACCTTCTGCGTGGTAAGTAGAAGCTCTGCCACTGTGCCATATGGCCTCTCCTCCAGAGCCGAAACAGAGAAAGAGTTCTACCAGGGAGGGGGACAAAAAAACCAGGAATAGTTAGAATACATGATAACAAAGAGTTTTCTGATTCAGAACACCAGTGTAATAATCAGCTATAGATGGAGACTGAGACCCAGTTTGGTGTAGTAGTTAAGAGCATGGGACTCTAATCTGGACAGCCGGGTTTGCTTCCCCACTCCTCCACTTGAAGCCAGCTGGGTGACCTTGGGTCAGTCACAACTCTTTCAGAGCTCTCTCAGCCTCACCCACCTCACAGGGTGATTATTGTTGCGGGGATAATAATAGCATACTTTGTAAACCACTCTGAGGGGGCATTAAGTTGTCCTGAAGGGAGGGTATATGAATTGAATGTTGTTGTTGTTATTTTTATTATATATTTAACTGGGCCACTGTAATGCAAAATGTATCAAATCTCTTGACAAGGAACAAACCTGAGTGGAGATAAGTAGAGCAAATTAAGTAATTGTTGAGTCTTCCTGGCAAATTTGGAATAAAAGTAGAAGCCAACGATGCTGTACATCACCATATCCAGTGTGTATACCAGTGCACACCCTCACATGTGTAAGGACTCCCTCACTCTATGACTCGGGGAACACTCTGCCTGCACACCTCTGCATGTGCAAAGTGTATCTCAGCTTGCAGGACCAACCAGGGCAGTCAATCTGTGTAGTTGCTAAAACTCTGGAGTGCGCGTCAGAGCATCTCTCAAGCTGGCGATTGTGGCCACTGCGTGCAAACTGAGGCACTGATAGCAGTCCAGTCGGTCTGCTTCTTGCACTGGCTTCACTGGCTTCTAGGCAGTGTGTATTAGAGTACTGGCTCTCACCCTGTCATCTCTTATGTCCCATCAACCAGAGCCAAACAATGTGATCTCACACCCCCAGGTACGCAACAGGGATCGAGTCCATTTTAGAACCAGATGCTTTGGCTCTTGAAAACAGCACAGGGAGCCCCTAATTCCTGTGGCTCTAAAATGGAGCTGCGTCCCCATGGTGGCCACGAAACAGGATCACATCTAGTTTGGCCCTCAGTCTATCAAAGAATGTGGGTCCTACCAAGATAGAAACAAAGGGCGCTTTTTTTCATGAAGGACGTTAATATATTTACAGGCAAAAATTATATTTATCATTTATAGTATGTTTGGAGGACATAAAAAGGGTTCTTACTGGCATGCCAAAAGCTCACAGATGGATGATCTGTAGCAGGTCCTTGCCTGAGGAACAGCAAATTCTTAGTAATTGTTATGATAATTCTGCACCTCACCTAGATGACTTCTGCATATCACCAGTTGAGAACCACTGTAGGAGACCACCTTTCAGACAGTAGACATTTTGCATGTGTAGCAAATGTCCATTATTACACTACACTCTTTTCATTATTTGAAGGCACGATTACTGATTCTCACAGTCCCCTACTGAGCACATGTGCAGAAGCTCTTTGGTAGGGCAGACTCAAAGAACTTTACAGCTACGAAGGCATACTTTACCTGGGCCGTTTCCAAACGGCTGACCTGCGTCCGGAGTCTGAGGCACAGCCCCCGGCCTCGCTGGGAGGAAACAGTGAGAGACAGCAGGGAGGCAGCAGCCCTGCTGCCCCAGCCAGCCATCAGAGCCAGAACCTGCCTATGCCAGGAAAAAGGGGCAAGGGTCCAAGGCCCCAGGGAGCTGAAAGGGGCAGGGCAAGGCCAGCTAGCCCCACCATCCAGGGAGAAGGCAGGGGGCTGGGCAAAGTAGAGGGAGAAGGCAAGGGCAGGGGAAATACTGACCCAGCAGCTGCCCAAGCAGAGCCCTTACCTGATGAGGAGGGGGGCGGAGGCGCCGCCGCCAAGGGGAGTGAGTGGCACAGGTTGAGTGGGCCAGCAAGTGGAGAGAGGGAGTCCGGGTGATGTATACTGCCCCTCCATCCACAGAGCAGGGTCCTGCAGAATCCCTGTCCCCCCCCCTTTGATGTCAGGAGCAGACCGTCCAGTGCCCCGCCCAGCGGTGGCTGCGGCAAGTCCTGACAACCTGCACCCGGGACATCACGCCACGTTTCGGTTCGTGCTGGGGAAAGCGCGAAATATCACATTTTCTCGCGTGACATTTGCGTGACTGTTTTCCTGTTCAAACATGATTGAAGCTGTGGCGGAACGGGTGCTGGCTCTCAGTCCAGGCAACTGAGCCACCGTCAATGGCCTGCTAGCCCCGCTATCCGCCTCCCACCATCCCTGGTGGGCGTGGCTCACACTCTCCATCGCTGCCACCACTCACTGATTTGTACACCGCCTGACTGAGGGGCAGTGAGACCCCTCTGGCTGAATTTCCCTACTGGGAAGTGAATTCCCCAATCTTTGGGTGGGCCCTGGAGAATTGGCTGAGCAACCCCCCAAGGTCTGGCCTGATCCGTTTCTCCTGGGCTCCCTCCCTTCCTGTAGCGTGCCGAGTGGGGGAGCTTATGTAGTCAGAGCACCACAAGGTCCTTTATATTCAAGCACTACATACAAAGCAGGTAAAGG
This sequence comes from Eublepharis macularius, assembly GCF_028583425.1. Taxonomy (NCBI): domain Eukaryota; kingdom Metazoa; phylum Chordata; class Lepidosauria; order Squamata; family Eublepharidae; genus Eublepharis; species Eublepharis macularius. The sequence continues at coordinate 1,279,632 of NC_072807.1, read as the reverse complement.
CACCACACATAGGGGTAGACCCCCCCACACACTGTTCAGAGCTCACAGGGCAGAAAATCAAACTGAGGAGAACCGCCGTCTGCCTTCCCTACCACTCTGTTCCCTACTCTGCCTTAAGGGGGGGGCGTGTCTCAGGGAAGAAGGTTCCCCCCTTCCTTTCCTCTCTGCTGCCTCCCTCCCAGGCCCTCCACGTTTAGGGCCTAGGCCAACCGGGTTTCCCCCAGCAGCAGGAGCCTCTCCTCCTTCAACCAAGAAGGCGACTAACTTTTCCCTCAGGATCGGCTGAGTCTCTCTACTCAGGCTCCACCCCTTATTTTTCCCGCCCTTTCTTGGCCCCGGGGCAGCTGGGAGTTGTAGTCCAGGAAGAAGGGCGTCCCACACCAAGACTCCTGCAGGCCCCTCCCCGGCCCTACAGCCCATCAAACCTCATGGGGAACATTTTTTCCCCTCTAAGACAGATTAACTGCAACCAGCATTCATTTCACCCTTGGCAACCATTTCGTTACAGAAGCCTTGGCTTTGTGAAACTTATCCATGGTCCCTTTGAACAGATGAAGCCTCCCCCAGCAAGTGAGCAAGGCGCCTGGCACTGGGAAGACAGCTGGTGCGAGGTCATGTTTGTCCCCTTGCGGCAAGCAGCAGTGGCTGTTTAGGTTCTCGTTGAGGCTGCTTCACATAACATCAGCATTAGTCATCATGTTAACAATGAGATGACGAAGGCTGTAGAGGCCATTCTTTTATTTATATTTAAATTTAATAACACTGGTAATAGATAAAATCATATTACTGATGGCCTTATCTCATATACCTACTTATCACTTGAGAACTACCACTAACTGGTTATGAGATTCCGCTTCGAGAGGAACTTAAAACCACCACTTCTGACTGCTCTGTGCTGATAAAGCTTATCTCCTGGTAACTTGCCACCCATTGACAGGTACTTTGCTCACTGGGTAGGAAGGATCCAGATAAAAGCTTCAGGCAGCTACCCATCAGGTGATGCTGGAACAGGGAAGGGACTGTTAGAAACCCTCCTGTAAGAGAGAGAGACTCGTTTTCTTAATTGAATGTTTCCAGGGTTTTTTTCTGGGAAGAGGGAAATGAGGAAGAAACACACGGGATTCTTTGAAATCATATTATTTTCAAGCACTATTGCTGAATATTTTCAAGAGGTGCTGGAACTCCGTCCCTCCGCGTTCCCCCTGAAAAAAAGCCCTGAATGTTTCACATGTGATATCAGGCCTGTTTGCTTAGTGGCATTTAAACATTCCACACAGCCAGTGAGTAGCTCTTATTCTCAACTGTTTATAACCTGCATTGCCCAAGGCCTCTCTTCGGTGTTCTCATAAACAGTGCAAAAGAAGCAAAGGTGATTTCTCACAGGCAATTATGCTCAAAGACAGCTGTATACATTAGTACACATTGTACTAATGTGGGAGATACAGTGCAATCCTAAATGGAGTCACGCTCTTCTAAGCCCGTTGACTTCAATGGACTTATAAGGGGGAACTATGGTTAGGAATGCATTGCAAGTCTCTCTAGAGGCTGGTAGACTTTCAGCAACACAAATATTCTCTGTTCTTTACAATTTTGGGGAGCACAGCCAGTCAACGTCTCTGTGGTTCAGGGGACAGAAATGCAAAACCAGCCCTGGCAAAGCCTGCCTTCTAATTCAAGGAGGTGGAAAATACCACCATTCAAATACAGTACAAATGTTCTCAAGCTATCTTTTCATCAACAGGATAGCCACAACAACAATTCCTCTGATGGGGAGGGGGGGTGTCAACATCAGTGTTGGACACTCATCACGTCCTTCAAGGGCATATTTCTTAAACAGGGCTGAGGGTGGGGAGCACGAGGCGTCCCTTTGCACCAGTCAGTCAATCAAACCAGCTGTGTCTGCTGCTCTACGACAATTTCTTTTACCAATGTGAATAAAGTCCCTGCACCCCATGGAAACACGAGGTTAAAGGGAGTGAGTTTTCCTGTTCGGCAATGATGCAGCCTACCCTAGTTCTCAGGAACAGAGACGTTATGAATACATGCAGTCCATGAGTATGTGGAAATAGGCCCCTTCTATGACCCATTTCAAAAGGAAGCTGCTGAAAAATCACCCAATGTCTGCCAAAAGAATATGGACAAAAACATCCCCTCCCATAATAGTGACAGGTGGGAGAAAAATGACTTTCCAACTGGATATTAAGCATGTTTCCTTGGAGAAAACCTCCAATGAATGGGTATTGAGGTGTGCTTCCAAATCCTAATGTGTTTGTTCAGGGTGGCCGCATTCCACTCTCAGCAGAAGGGATGGGATGGATGTTGCAAACTAGGGAGTCATGACCCGAGGAGAGAGCTCTGACTCTGGAAGACTTCGACCCTGGAAAGTCTTGCTGGTCTCTCAGGCGCTACTGGTCTCAGCAGGAATATGAGTGATACCAAGTAAGGAGTTTTGCTATTCGGTTTTTAAGGGGGAAGGGGGAGGGTGTGGTTTATACGACCGGGGTGGGTTTGGGGGGCAACCCATCAGGGTCGGAGCCAGGTCTGGCAGGGGGCCGCGGCACTGTAGGTGCGGGGCTGGAGATCAGGGCGGGGGTTGGATCCCAGATTGATGAGGGTGGCTCCATCAGTACTGTAGGTGGGAGGGGCAGATATGGTGGCGGCAGGGGGCCATATCATGTTTTGGGAGCGCGCGGCCACTGTCTTCGAGAGGTTGCGCGCTCCGGCTCCCAATGTTCTTCTGGTTCCCTGGGTTGCACAGACCCTTGGGGTCTGGGCCCTCGACTGATGCTATGCAATGCAAGGTCCGCGGTAAATAAAGCCCCCCTCATTCATGATCTTGTTCAGGAGGGGGGAGTGGACCTGGCGGGTATTACGGAGACCTGGCTGGGCCGGGAGGGGGGGCTCCCCACGTTGAAATGTGCCCGCCAGGCTTCTGCGCATTCCATCAGCCGAGGGCTCAGGGTAGGGGCGGGGGAGTGGCGGTTGTTATAAGGGAAAGTCTTTGTCCGAGGGAGACCGATGTGCCTCAGTTAGCTGGATGTGAGTCCCTACTTGTGAAGTGGGGCTGTGGGGTGCAGATTTCAACCTGCCATCTGTTGGCGAAGCATCGGAGGCGGCTCGGGAGTTCATGGCCTCTATGACGGCCATGGACCTGACCCAATTCGTTCAGGGTCCTACGCACACCGGGGGGCACACTCTGGATTTGATTTTTGTCTCTGGCCACTGGTTGAATGACCTAGGAACAGGGGAGTTAGTCATTGAACCCTTGTCATGGTCATATTCACTCCTTCGACTGGACTGCCGTTCAGCTACCCCCCGCCACAGGGAGGCAGAGCTGACCAGGTGGTTCCGCCCCAGGCGCCTGATGGACCCGGATAGGTTCCTGATGGAGCTTGGGACATTACCCGAGGCGCTGGCTCACGCCCCGGCTGAAGAGCTGGTGGCTGCCTGGGATAGGGCGGCCGCTGGAGCTTTGGACCGTGTCGTGCCTTTGCAGCCTCTGACCCGGTGCCGATCCCGAGTGGCCCCTTGGTTCTCTGAGGAGCTGAGGGAGATGAAACGCTGGAAAAGACACCTAGAGAGTGGTTGGAGGGCCAGCCGTTCTGATTCTGACCGAACACTGGTACGGTCTTATATCAAGACCTACCTAGGGGCGATAAAGGCGGCGAAATCCAATTATTTTTCCGCTTTGATCGCGTCTGCAGATAATCGCCTGGCCGCCCTGTTTAGGGTGACCCGCTCCCTACTTCACCAGGGAACGCGGGAAGACCCTTTGCAGGGCAGGGCTGAGGATTTTGTCCAATATCTGCACGACAAGATCGCTCAGATTCGGGAGGGTCTGGACTCTGACTGGGTGGGTATAGATGGGGGGATAGAGGGGGTCTTGTGAATGTCATCTGGGAAGAGTTTGACCCTGTGACTCCCGAGGACATGGACAGGATACTGGGTAGGCTTAGCGCTGCTACTTGTTTATTGGACCCGTGTCCCTCCTGGCTGGTGGTGGCCTCCCGGGAGGTCACACGAGGCTGGCTCCAGGGAATTATTAACGCTTCTTTGCAAGAGAGTTTCTTTCCAGCGGCCCTAAAAGAGGCATTGGTGAGGCCCCTCCTCAAGAAGCCTTCCCTGGATACGGCTGTATTAGCGAACTATCGTCCAGTCTCCAACCTTCGTTTTGTGGCGAAGGTTGTTGAGAGTGTGGTGGCACAACAACTTCCCCAGCACCTGGAGGAAGATGTCTATCTGGATCCGTATCAGTCGGGCTTCAGGCCTGGACACAGTACGGAAACGGCATTGGTCACATTGGTTGATGATCACTGGAGGGCTCGGGACAGGGGTTGCTCCTCTGTCCTGGTCCTATTAGACCTCTTAGCGGCTTTTGACACCATTGACCATGGTATCATGCTGCGGCGGTTGGAGGAGTTGGGAGTGGGGGGCACTGTGTTGCGATGGTTCTCCTCCTTCCTCTCTGACTGCTCGCAGTTTGTGCTGACAGGGGGGCAGAGGTCGACCCGGAGGCACCTCACTTGTGGGGTGCCACAGGGGTCGGTCCTCTCGCCCCTTCTGTTTAACATCTATGTGAAGCCGCTGGGTGAGATCATCCGTGGTTTTGGGGTAAAGTACCATCAGTATGCTGATGACACTCAGTTGTACATCTCTACCCTGGATCACCCCAATGATGCCCTTACCGTGATGTCCCGGTGCCTGGAGGCCGTACGGATCTGGATGGGGAGAAGCAGGCTCAGACTCAACCCTTCCAAGACCGAGTGGCTGAGGTTTCCGGCACCCCGTTATAGCCAGCTGGTTCCATCGCTGACTATTGGGGGCGAGATTTTGGCCCCCACAGAGAGGGTTCGCAACTTGGGTGTCCTCCTGGATGCGCGGCTGTCGTTAGAAGATCATGTGTCGGCCGTGGCCAGGGGGGCTTTTCATCAGGTTCGCCAGTTGCGTCCCTTTCTGGATTGGGACGCCTTACACACAGTCACCCATGCCCTCGTTTCCTCCCGTCTGGACTACTGTAACGCTCTCTACATGGGGCTCCCCTTGAGGACCACCCGGAGGCTACAATTAGTTCAGAATGCGGCCGCGCGGGCGATTATGGGAGCGACACGGCGCGCCCATGTAACACCTCTCCTGCGCGAGCTACACTGGCTTCCGGTGGTCTTCCGGGTGCGCTTCAAGGTGCTGGTTACCATCTTCAGAGCGTTCCATGGCTTAGGGCCTAGGTATTTATGAGACCGCCTGCTGCTATCGATAGCCTCCCACAGGCCGGTACGCTCCCACAGAGAGGGCCTCCTCAGGGTGCCGTCGGTCAAACAATGTCGGCTGGTGACCCCCAGGGGGAGAGCCTTCTCTGTCGGGGCACCTGCCCTCTGGAATGAATTGCCCCCGGAGATACATATGGTCCCTGACCTACACACCTTTCACCGTGCCCTTAAGACATTATTATTCCAACAAGTGGGGCTGGCCTAAATGTGTTTTAATTGAGTTGTCCTGTTCTGAGTTAAATTATCCAATATGTTTATATTTTATATTCTTACTGTTTTATATTTGTATGTTTTATTTTGGCTGTACACCGCCCTGAGTCCGTCGGGAGATGGGCGGTATAAAAATTCAATTAAAGTTAAAGTTAAAGTTAAAGTGCTGCAGCAGTATATTGAGAATGATTTGGAAACTTTAGTTTGTACACCTAGGTTATAGAGGTCACAGGTTATAGAGATGTGGGGCAGATTATAGAGGTCAATGTAAGCCATTTCTGAAAGAACTCCATTGGCTGCCAATTTGCTTCTTCTGGCATGGGTAAGGACTTCAGTAGAGCGCCCGAGGGGGCAAGATGTTAAGGAGCTGCTCTAACATGACTTGGTCCACAATGGCTTTCTCCCCTTCCGTTGAGGGTTGAAGCCACCTATAGGCGGTGTCCTGGAGAGCCGTCATGAGGACCTGGGGCCGGTCACTCTTCTTGTAGGACATCCCACGGAATTTCTGCCGGTGGGTGTCTGGGGTGATGGTGCAGCGGTCCAGGATGGCTGCCTTCAGCTTCGCATAGTCAGCCCCTTCCTCCTTGGGCAGTGCCTTGAGGGCCGCTTGGGCTTCTCCCGTGAGGTAGGGGCCTACTATAAAGGCCCACTGGGCTGGGGGCCATTGTGTGGCCTTGGCGGTCCTCTCGAAGGCCTCCAAGAAGCTGTCGATGTCATTGTTGGGCCCCAGCTTGGTGAGGTGGAACAGGGAACTCCGGGTGAGGGTCAAGCCTGTACCGCCTCTGGGGTCGCCCATTAACTGGCTGAGGTCTCGGAGGATGGCCGTCTCGGCATCCCGTTGTTGCGCTGCCAGGTCGTGCAAGACCCACCCCTGCTGCTCGGCCTGCTGCATCATTATCTCTCGCACCAACCGGCTCTGCTGCTCGATCAGCCACTGACCGAATTGTGTCAGGTCCATGGTGGGGTTGGGTGTCGTGGCAGTCATCCCTGCTTGTCCCGGGTCCATGGTCCCGCCCTCCGGCGTGGCGCTGGCCATAGGCCCTGGGAATGTGGGCGGTCACAGGAAGGCGCAGCGGCTCATCCACCTGGCAGGGGTGGGCAGGTGGGGACAAGGCTTCACAGCAGTACTGCTGCCTGAATTCTCCACCACATTGTGAAGCATCGCACTCTTCCGGCCGGCGTCCCGTGGATCCGCAGTGGTCTAGACAGGGTCTTTCCAGGGGCGTTACTGGCCCTTGGGGTGGGGAGGGCCCTGACTCCTGTTTGCTAGGCCTCAGCAGGGGCGAGCTAGGCCTGGGTTGAGGCACCTCTCGGCCAGCTATTTCCCCACACAGGCGGCTGACTTTACAGCAGGACCAGCCAGCCTGTCCTCTCCTTCTCGGCCAGGAGCACGTGGACCCTCTTATACCCCTCCCTCAGGAAGTTCCGCCCCACTCCCCCTTCACCCAGCCCCCAGCGCAAGGCCTATCACCTGCACTAGGGCGGGTGCCAGCATTTGGCCCCACCTGTGCCCAGGTGCGGGACCTTCCTGCCCCCTCCCCTCGCCTGTAGTGGTGGTTCGGGTGATTGCGGGCTTGATGGACAGGCTCCCGGGCCTGTCGTCAGCTGCGGGGTGGAGGTAGCCCCGCCCCTGCTGCCCCGCCCCCCAGTCAGCATGTCCCCGCCCTTCCAGCTGGTTTGGGCGGGAGGCGTCGCGTTGGGCCAGATGGCGCTGGCCTCTGGGGTTCCCCAGCGACCCGAAGGCTGTGCTGCTGCCGGCCGGGCGGCCCCGTTCTGGCTCCGGCGTGGGCGCTCCGGCGTGGGCGGCCAGGTCGGGTCCTGCTGCCTCGCTGCAGCCCGGCCTCCGCTCCTGTTGCTCCGGCGGGCAGCCCGTCTTCCCTGGCTCGTGGTGCCTCTCTCCCCCTGCTGCCCGTGCTGGGTAGCGTTGCGCCACATCTCCGGTGAGCGGGGTCCCCACTGGGTGCTTCTGGGGGTCGGGAAAGGGAGGCCGGGGGGGGGCCCTCCTGCCGGAGGGAGGCCCATCCCCGGACAAAAGGCATCCCAAGCGAGGGGCAGAAGGCTTGCTGTGAAGTTTAAAAGCCTCGGAAATGGCTCTTCCCTAGGAAACAATGGAGAGCGACTGGGGTTAGCTTGTTCAGAGGCCCATAGAAATAGACTCTGGGGTCCAATCCTCCTGATATTTGGTGGTTCTTTAGGGGACAGTCAGGAGTAGGTTCCCTGAATATTTGCCTCCCCCCCTCAGCTTCCAGACATTTTCCCCCATAGGGAATAATGGACAGTTAAATTCAGGATTCTCAAACCCAAATCAGAGAATCTGAGCGGGATTTCAGGGATCCTTGACTTTTCCCTCTCCTGAAATCCAGATCCAGATGATCCTTTTTTGTGTGAGAGCTGGAACAAAACTCACCATCAGGACACCCAAGTATCTAAATCTAGTTCATCAATTAGAGGAATCCACATAGATTCATGTTGAAGCAGGCATTCACCTCAGTAAAAGAGCAAGCTTTATCATAACAAAAATTATTTTTTCTATCCACTCTTGATGTGAAAAATAAATATTTTTTTCTGTGTCCTTCCAACTACATTACAACCCCATCCTTCCAGATTTGTTTATTTATTTAGAGTATTTCTGTAGTGCCTCTTCAAACTCCTGCTCAAGGCAGCCAGGCAGAAAGGAAGCGACAGTCCCAGGCTGTGTGGGAACGCCCATGCTTCGAAGTACCAGAAGTATCTTGCTTGATTTCTGGGCATGGCTTCTCAGGAGAAATCAGTCAGAGTACGCCTAACGTAGTCCAACTTATTGAAGCCCCCAAACGTTGTGCACAGACCCTTGCGTTCTACCCAGGCACACCTCCCTCGTGTTTAATTTGATCCATTGGCTGTGGGTGTTGGTTATTTACCCAATACATTTTGCTGCGCCAATCCCACCCGCTTCCACCTGAGGGAAGGGACACTGCTTGGCTTATCACTTCACCAGTAACCAGGGGTGGAGGAGTCAAGAGGCCACTGAGCTGCTGAGAATTCTCCTTCCCCCTCATTGCAAGGCCACAGGACAAATACCAGCTCTCCTTCCCATGTTGTGCCTTAAAAAAAATCTGAAAAGTAACCAGAGGCAGGAAGAGGCTTCCTACCCGCAAGTGCAAAGTAATGTGCAATGAGGCAAAAAATTCCAGCTTCATAATATGCACAGATTGGTGTTATGAGTCAAAAACTTGGGGCTCATGGTGGATACTTTTTAATGTAAATATCAGCTCAGTGTACAACAATGAGGGGAAAGGCAGATTCCAGACTGCTGTAAAGAAACTGAAAATAAAATGGCCAGTATCACAATGCCTTTATGAAATGATCACTCTGGGAATCCTGTGTGCAGTTCTGATTGCTCCAAGGTGACCAGAAAAGGCTATCACAGAATTGGAAAAAGGCAAGAAAACACAACCAGAGGGTTTGTGCACCCTCTTACAAGCCACATACCAAGTTTTTAAACTTAGGAATGAAGGACACGACAGTTTTATAAAATTGCTAGTAACACAGCCCGCTGTGGGCAAAAAATTCAATGGGCTCTAGAAAGGGAAGGGCGGGCAGGCGAGCGAGCATTGCCTCCTCGTCAGGCTATGGCTAACAGGATATGGTAGACAGGTCCCTGCACCATTGCAACAAGAAGTCCAAGCTCTTGGTTAAATGTTTTTTTCAGAAATCCAGTCTTTTCCATATAGTAGTAATTTATTAGTAATTTATTATTACAGCACTTGGCCAGTACGTTAACCATAAAATTTAAGTGCACATTTTACAACCATTTGAAACATGAAGCATATAAGTATATACAATTTAAAAACATAATTTCCTAATATCTATCAAAATTTGTAAAAACCAGGAAGTCAGCATAGTTCTAAGCAAGCAACTGAAATGGAGGCCTAGGCTCTAATGGGCTTTAACGACCAGAGCACAAAATTTCGCTATCTGGTGTAATACAGTAAAATCGGAGTTTGACAGCAGTTTCTCTAATTTTTTCTTATCCGAATGTTCAGAGATACCATCCAGAAAGGGAATAATAAATCTCATACGTGCTTCCTTATAGAAAGGGCATCTCAGGAAAACATGTTCCTGGGTTTCGACCTCCCCAAGTATGCAAGGACATAGTCTCTCATTCCAAGGAATCTTGTTAAATCTGCCATCCAGAACAGCAGAGGGTAAGGCAGAACATCTGGCCAAAGTAAGCGCTCTCCTGAGATTATTTACCTCCAGAATGGATAAATAAGAAGCAGGTGCAGAAATATATCTGTTACTAGGAGGAGCTATAAAAGCAGGAGTGCCTTGTAAGTCGGATTGTCGTTCAATATCATCTATCCTTTGCCTAACCATTTGCCTTGCTTGATCGCTTCCCATCATGAGAAGTACTTGAGGGGAAAATCCTATTGCCCTGATTTTCTGTCTAGTGGCAATCATCCACTTGGACTGAAAATCATCAGTTAAGATTAGGGGTAATAAACCACAAGGATTTAAATTTATCCTTATCCATAGGAAGATGGAATGCAGGGTGATCTTTGCTTCAACTTTCTGCATGCCAGTCTCAAGGCGAACCATTGCATTAGAAACACACTTTGGAACTTGAAGGACCGCTCTCAAAAATTTCGATTGAACTAACTCTAAAGGTGCAAAACAAGAAGTTGGTGGTCCAAGAAGTGACCCGTATAACATCTGAGTTAGTGATTTGGCCCTAAACAATTTTAAGGCTGCCGGCACAAAATATCCCCCTGAAGTGCGGAAGAACTTCAGTATACTTTGAGCAGATCTATCTCCCACACATGCTGATGCATGACTATGCGCGACCTTGGATCCTGAAGCTTGGATAATCATTCCGAGATAACGATAATGAGTAACCTGCTCAAGAATATGGCCATTTATACTCCAATTTCTACTTCGAGGTCTCTTACCGAAGGCCATCACCTTCGTCTTTTGATAATTAATGTCCAGTTTGTAGGTATTACAATAACTGGCAAATCTCTTGAGTGTTCTCCTTAAACCAATAATCTTTTCCATATATATGTCGATAGAATTACTCAGAGGCAAGAAAGCATCTAAGCAGTACACGCTTCCTTGATAGGAATAAATATTTGAAGAAAGCACAGCTCTAAACACTCAATCATTTCCCCCCTCCCACTTTGACCACAGGTTTGCGCAGGAAAAGGTCTGGGAACTTCTTCTGGAGTTTATACATCACCCTAGACAGGACAAAGAGGCATAAGAGTCAACGGCAACATTGCAGACAGTACAAGGTCACTTCTGTGAGCTTCAAAGAAAGAAAGGACAGCTGCGTTCTCAGGCTGCTGGAGGGAGAAACGAAAGTGATGGTTAGAGCATTTGCAAAATGAAATCAAGGTACAGCATTAGCAATGGTTCAACACCTAGAACAATGGCATGGATGTAGGGGTACAGACATGACACCTCCTCTGTGACTGATCACAGCCGGGTGAAGGCGTGCCGGGGTGGGGGTGGGGGTGGGGGTGGGGGAGACATTGTCACCTGCTCTGCTCCTGGCTGGGTGAAGGGGGAAGGGCATTGCTGCCTGCTTGTGTCTGATCCCGATAGGATGAAGGGGGATGGGCATTTTGGTCTGCTCCATGCTTGATTCTGGCAGGTTGAAGGGGGAGCAGGCATTGCCACCTGCTCCACGCCTGATCCCGGCCAGGTGAGGGGAGGCATTGCCACCTGCTCCACTCCTGATCCCAGCTGGGTGATGGCGGGGGCGGGCATCATCACCTGCCCTGTGTATGATCCCGGCCTGAGTTTCCCTCCTTGCCGTGTTCTTGGAGGGACATTAGGGTAGGAAGTGAGTTGTCTGGAACACGGTTAGCCTTTTATATATCCTGCCCTTCTGATATGTTACTAGACCTTGGAATCATTCATTGACATTGGCGGGAGATTCAGCACAGGCAAAAGGAGGTGCTTCCTGTACACGAGGCATAATTAATCTACAGAATTAATTTCCACTAGATCTAGTGATGGTTAGTCGCTTAGATGGCTTTTTTTTTAGATGGTTCATGGAAAATAAGTCTACAGTAGGGGTGTGCAATTCGGGTATATGATACCCGAAAAAAACCCGAAACAACCTGTTTCAGGTTGTTTCGGGTTTTACCGAAACGTTTCAGAAAACCCGAAACATTTCGGGTAATCCGAAACAGCGATTTCCTAAATGTTTCGGGTTTTTCAATGGGAAAATGCCTCCATCTTCCCGGACGCCTGGGGGAGGCATTTTCCCACCGAATCAACCCGAAATTGGTGGGGACCTTCCTCTAACTCCTCTCTAACAACCCCCCAAGTTTCAGACCGATTGGACTTTGGGGGGGCATGTTATGGCCCCCAAACCAGGTCCCCCTATCCTCGCCTAAGAAAGGGAAAAGTGAGCGTCTTTTTAGCTTGCTGCTGCTCATCTTCTTCATTATTTCCTATGGGGGAAAAATGAAGAGGCAGGCTTGTCTTGCCAGGGGTGGAATTTTGCATGCAAAATGCCCCCCAGCCCTCAGGGGCCCTTCTCCCACCTTTCCTCCCACCCCCCACCAAGGCACAGCCTGCTCCCACTTGGGGGGGCATTTCATGGCCTCCCCAAGTAGGTGCTCTCAGCCCCCAAAGTCCACCCCCTACAGTCCCACACAAACCCAATTCCCCCCAGCTGCCACACACAGACCCAAATCCCCACATTAGCCCCTCACAGACCCAAATCCACCCCCAGCAGCCCCACACCCATAACCCCAGGAACAGGCTGGCAAAGGCCAGCCCTCTCCCTTTGTTCCCAAAAACACTTTATTTCTTGAACAGCTTTAGGTTACACAGTAGGAGGGCACAACAGGGCATGATAGTAGTGTACTACACAAAATAATACAACCCACTTCACCGTTTTTGACAGCAATTGTGTTTGGGTGATTCTCTGATGTGAAGTGAGTTGTGTTATTTTTGTGTAGTACACTGCTTTCATGCCCTGTTGTGCCTTCCTACTGTGTAACCTAAAGCAGTTAAAGAAATGAAGTGCTTTTGACAGCAATTTTTTTGGGGTGATTCTTTAATGTGAAGTGAGTTGTGTTATTTTTGTGTAAGATACTGCTGCCATGCCCTTTGGTGTGCCCCCCTGCTGTGTAACCTAAAGCTGTTCAAGAAATAAAGTGTTTTTGACAAGAATTGTGTTTTTGTGATTCTCTGATGTTAAGTGAGTTGTGTTAATTTTTCTGTGTGGGGGACTGCTGGGGTAATGTGTCATAATGCTTTGCCTACTTGTACTTTGAAAGGGAGAAAATATTTTTTTAAAAACTTTGTTTTGTGTTAAATCAAAAAGAGTCCAGTAGCACCTTTTGTGTTGTTTGTGTTTTATTCTTTGTTGTGCAGTTGGTTCCCATCATAGGGAACAATAGGGCTGGCCGGCCGGCCATCTCTGTAGGTGGTGGGGGAATTTGAGGGAGGGTGTTTGTGGTTCAGGTGCTCTTTCACAGGGACCAGCTGGCACTCAGAAGTGTGCCCACCATTGTGGCACCCCTGGGCTGTGCAGAATTGCCCAGGGAAAGAGAGTTTATAAGTTCCCAGCATAGGGAACAAAGGGAGAGGGCTGGCCTTTGCCAGCCTGTTCCTGGGGTTATGGGTGTGGGGCTGCTGGGGGTGGATTTGGGTCTGTGAGGGGCTAATGTGGGGATTTGGGTCTGTGTGTGGCAGCTGGGGGGGAATTGGGTTTGTGTGGGGCAGTAGGGGGTGGACTTTGGGGGCTGAGAGCACCTACTTGGGGAGGCCATAAAATGGCCCCCCCAAGTGGGAGCAGGCTGAGCCTTGGTGGGGGGTGGGAGGAAAGGTGGGAGAAGGGCCCCTGAGGATAGGGGGGCATTTTGCATGCAAAATGCCACCCCCGGCAAGACAAGCCTCCCCCAGCTGTAGTAGAGAAAAGAGCACCTACTTGGGGAGGCCATGAAATGCCCCCCCCCAAGAGGGAGCAGGCTGTGCCTTGGTGGGGGGTGGGAGGAAGGGTGGGAGAAGGGCCCCAGAGGGTTGGGGGGCATTTTGCATGCAAAATGCCACCCCTGGCAAAGGAAGCCTGCCTCTTCATTTTCCCCCCATAGGAAATAATGAAGAAGATGAGCAGCAGCAAGCTAACAATATGCTCACCCTTCCCTTTCTTATGCGAGGATAGGGGGACCTGGTTTGGGGGGCCATAACATGCCCCCCAAAGTCCAATCGGTCTGAAACTTGGGGGGTTGTTAGAGAGGAGTTAGAGGAAGGTCCCCACCAATTTCGGGTTGATTTGGTGGGAAAATGCCTCCCCCAGGCGTCCGGGAAGACGGAGGCATTTTCCCATTGAAAAAACCCGAAAGAAACCCGAAACAACCCGAAACAAACCCGAAACTCTAAACCCGAAACGGCTAGCCGTTTCGGGTTTTGCTGTTTCCGAAACAGATTCTTGTTTCGGGTAAACCCGAAACAAGAAACACAAAACGGTGTGCCTTTGCACACCCCTAGTCTACAGTCTCAACGGCTATTCTGAGCCTGCATGTTCAGAGTGTTTCTGCAGACTAGTTGCTTGTGGGGAGAAATAACGCGAGGAGGCTGTTGCCCTCAGACCCTGATTGTGGGTTTCCTGGAAGCATCTTCCGGGCTACTGTGAGGAACAGAATGTTAGCCCAGCAATTCTTAACCTTTGATTAATTGCTGCCCATGAAGTATGCCACATTTACTGAATGCCTCCCAAACCACCAGCAATAAATTAGGACATAAAAATAGCATTCCAAAAGAGTCTAATTTATGTAAGTTTGTCATATGCACACGACACACAGATCTCAGGCCTGCATTTCTCAGATATTTACCAGCCACCACCTTAAACAACAACAGCACTTATATACCGTTCTTCTAGACAGATTAGTGCCTCACCCAGAGCTGTGAACAAGTTAGTGTTATTATTATCATCCCCACAATGCAGCTGGGGAGCTGAGGCTGAGAGGAGTGGCTGACCCAAGGCTCATGGCAGGAGTGGGATTGGAACCACTGGAGTGCTGATTTGCAGCCAAACCACTTAACCACTGTGCTACAGTGGTTTATGTGGCGTGTAACTGAGGGGGTGGGGAAGGTAAGGGGGTGAGAGAAAAATCTGTGACTTGGGATTGTATCCCCAGGACAGGGTGAGCAACTCTCCTCTGCTGGCTGAGAAAAGCTGCTGCGAGTGGGGACAAGGAAGGACTTCCTAAGCACAGGAGGATATTAATGGGAGTGCTGCTGCCCAGCAGTCCATGTTGTCCCGCTTCACACACTGGACTAAAATAGTGAGCGCTCCCCGCCCCCCCCCCCACGGGTCTGAACGGGCCACAAGAGCACTCCTCGGCGGGGGCAAGGGCAGGTGGCCGCGCATTAAGAATCACCGAGGGCCAAGCTACAAGTAAGGAATGACACTTGAACGGCAAGTGGATCAAGCGGCGGGCGAGTGTTCAAGGGTCATTCGCCACTTGTAGCTTGGCCCTGAGACTGACGAGCCCTGACCTGGGCCTGACCCAGCCGGGCTCAGGTGGGAAGATCTTTTCTTGGAGGACAGCAGATTAAAACGTCAGAAAAAAATCGAAAACATCACCAATA
The DNA here is from genome assembly GCF_028583425.1 of Eublepharis macularius. Classification (NCBI taxonomy): domain Eukaryota; kingdom Metazoa; phylum Chordata; class Lepidosauria; order Squamata; family Eublepharidae; genus Eublepharis; species Eublepharis macularius. The sequence continues at coordinate 1,264,564 of NC_072807.1, read as the reverse complement.
AGAACACGCGTGGCAAACTGGGCCACAGATGTCCGATGTTTGCAAAGCTGCTTTCAAAATCGTGCAACAAGGCACTGGGACTGAAAATGCTCTCCTGGAAGAGCCCAGAAACCCCCGAGGGAGGCAATCCGGATAACCCAACGCGGCAAAGCCCTGCGGATGCGGGCAGTCGCCCCACCGCTGCGACCCCTCCTGCGAGGAGTTTTGCCCCCTTTCCACCCAGGGGTTTTTTAAATGCCAAACTTTACAGCTGTAGCAGAAGCCACTGAAGGCAGAGGAGGACTTTTGTTCGGAAGGAGCAGAAGCAGGAAAGGGCCAAAGCAAAGCCCCGAGAGGCGCTCCCGGGAGCCCCGCCTCCCTCCCGGCCGGGGGTCGCCTGGAGACGGCCTGGGCGGGGCTTCGCGGCGGCGCTCCACTGGCCCCGCCAGGCCCCGCCCCCAGCCTGGAGCTGCCCGCCCGGGCGCGGCCATTTTGCGCAAGCGCACAAGAACGCACTTCCGCCGCGCCTCGGCCCTTGCGGCACAGTCCGCCCTCCCCCCTCCGCTGGGAGGAGAAATTTAGGCGGGAAACGTGCGCGCGCCCGCGATCCCGCGCGCTCGCCCTCGGGGCCTGCCGAGGAGGAGGCGGAGGAGGAAGAGGCGGCGGCGAGGCCGGGAGGGCGGCGGCCGGGCGAGTGAGCGGCTCCCGGAGGCGGGGCTGGAACCGGGGGGGGGGCAGGGGCGGGTCGCGTTCCTCCCGGGCCCCCCCGCCGGACCCCCCGGCCCGCCCTTGTGGCGCTTTGCAGACCCCGAAGCCCCGGGAGGGAGGCGGCGGCGGCGGCGGCGGCGGCGGCGCTCTGAGGGGCTGGCGCGAGCGCGCGCCTGAGTAGATAGGGGGGGCGGGGGCGGGGGGCGGGCGAGAGCGCGAGCGCGCTGCGGGGGCCGCCGGCTCGTTCCCGCTCGCAGGCCCCGCTCGGGCCGCGTCAGGCCACGGCGGGTCCCGTGCGAGCTGCGGGGGCCGCCTGTGTGGTTGGCTCCGTTCGCACCCCCCAAAGTGGGGGCCCCGCGCCGCGTCTCGCCGGGGAACTGACGCGCCGCCTTTCAGTGCTGGAGGACGGGGCGCGAGAGCTGCCCCGAGGGCGCCGGCCCCAGCGGGGCGCGTGGCGTGGCGTTACGCCCCGCCGTCTCAGCCTGTGGTGGCCCCCCTTGCGCGGGAGGAGGTGGGGTGACAGCCTCCCGCTTCGTCGTGGGTGCCCCGTCTGGCTCCCGTGGGCGGTCGTCATCCGTCCTTGGGTGTTCACACGGGAATGCTGTTGGTGTTCGTTTCCCCTTCTTTTTGCCAGGAGTGACACTGGCTGGTCTTGCTGGACTGGAGTGGTGCGAAGCTGCGACGAGGAAGAGAGGAAAGAATGTGCAGCCTGCCCTCGGACTGAAAGGGACCTCTAAACGTAAGTTGTATTTTCTGTACTGAAGCTACATGTTGTTGGAACCGTAGATGGTATCTTCAGTTATTCTCCAGTTTTTCATAATAATAATGCTAACATACTTTGTAAACCTCTCTGAGCAGGCGTTAGGTTGTCCTGAAGGGTGGTATATAAACAAATGTTGTTGTTGTTATTACCCAGAATTTCTTAGTATGCCTGTTTTCTGGGTAGATAAACCTTTCTGATCTGAAGTCATAACTGACATTTCATTCCACTGGCCTAATTTGAGACACTAATTTCAGTGGTCTACTTTTTGGAGGTGCATTTAAAGCACGAGAATGTTTGCCTTGGCCATCGGAATGCAGATCCTAAAGACGTTTCTTGAAAGTTAGTCCCAATGATTTCAGTAGGGGACAGTTTGGCACAAGTGTGCTTAGAAGTGCAGTGTGAATAGGGATGATAAGAGACCGAAATGGTTGCCTGCGTTGGGCCAGCTCTGTCTTGTAGCCATTGTGTGCCATTCTTTCTTGACCGCTGTGCCAGGGGTGGAGTGTGCTGACTGGAATTTGCTTCTCTCTTTACCTCTAGAATGTTAAGTGCTTGTGGCATGCAGAAGTGTCACCAAGAGGCTCTGAAAAGGAATCGCGTGTCCCTGGCGAAACAGCTGGTGCTGAAGGAACTGCTGGAACATCTAATAGAAAAAGATGTGATCACAATGGAAATGGTAGAGATTATACAGGTGTGCTCAGTGTTGTCAACAATTGGAATTAATTTTAAATAATCCAAATGTATCTTCTAACTTTATTGTACATGAAAATGTTCTTGGGTGTAAAGTGCTGCTGTGAGATCGAGGCCAGATTTTGCAATCTAGATGGCACTAAAGCAAGTTTGTAAAAAGCTACTTATTTAGTTGCCCGTGGCAACTAGAATTGCATCCAGTAGATATGGAAGTCTTTGTACACTGTAAGAGATTAATAGTGCAATTATATATGTGGAGTCACCCCAATTTATAACCCCTTCTGCGCCAGGGACGTAACTCCTCACTATCCCAGAAGTCAAGCAGAAAGGCGTGGAATTGGGTTCTCTGGGCCCTTTTACACCTCTTATGTTCGGTCAGTTTAGTGCTGCTCTTTTTAGTCTGCACTGTGTCAAAATGCATTGGGATTGATGAGTGTTGGTGCTTTCGTCACTGATGCCGTCAACACAGAGCCAACCCTTTTTTCCTTTTTTTTTTTTTTTTTGCTCACGAGATGAATTTATGCATTGCTGGAATGTGGGATGTAGAGCCAGAGGAGTTAGCCATGTTAATCTGTAGTCACAAAATAGTAGTAAGTAAGTAATTTATTATTACAGCACTTGGCCAGTACGTTAACCATAAAATTTAAGTGCACATTTTACAACCATTTGAAACATGAAGCATATAAGTATATACAATTTAAAAACATAATTTCCTAATATCTATCAAAATTTGTAAAAACCAGGAAGTCAGCATAGTTCTAAGCAAGCAACTGAAATGGAGGCCTAGGCTCTAATGGGCTTTAACGACCAGAGCACAAAATTTCGCTATCTGGTGTAATACAGTAAAATCGGAGTTTGACAGCAGTTTCTCTAATTTTTTCTTATCCGAATGTTCAGAGATACCATCCAGAAAGGGAATAATAAATCTCATACGTGCTTCCTTATAGAAAGGGCATCTCAGGAAAACATGTTCCTGGGTTTCGACCTCCCCAAGTATGCAAGGACATAGTCTCTCATTCCAAGGAATCTTGTTAAATCTGCCATCCAGAACAGCAGAGGGTAAGGCAGAACATCTGGCCAAAGTAAGCGCTCTCCTGAGATTATTTACCTCCAGAATGGATAAATAAGAAGCAGGTGCAGAAATATATCTGTTACTAGGAGGAGCTATAAAAGCAGGAGTGCCTTGTAAGTCGGATTGTCGTTCAATATCATCTATCCTTTGCCTAACCATTTGCCTTGCTTGATCGCTTCCCATCATGAGAAGTACTTGAGGGGAAAATCCTATTGCCCTGATTTTCTGTCTAGTGGCAATCATCCACTTGGACTGAAAATCATCAGTTAAGATTAGGGGTAATAAACCACAAGGATTTAAATTTATCCTTATCCATAGGAAGATGGAATGCAGGGTGATCTTTGCTTCAACTTTCTGCATGCCAGTCTCAAGGCGAACCATTGCATTAGAAACACACTTTGGAACTTGAAGGACCGCTCTCAAAAATTTCGATTGAACTAACTCTAAAGGTGCAAAACAAGAAGTTGGTGGTCCAAGAAGTGACCCGTATAACATCTGAGTTAGTGATTTGGCCCTAAACAATTTTAAGGCTGCCGGCACAAAATATCCCCCTGAAGTGCGGAAGAACTTCAGTATACTTTGAGCAGATCTATCTCCCACACATGCTGATGCATGACTATGCGCGACCTTGGATCCTGAAGCTTGGATAATCATTCCGAGATAACGATAATGAGTAACCTGCTCAAGAATATGGCCATTTATACTCCAATTTCTACTTCGAGGTCTCTTACCGAAGGCCATCACCTTCGTCTTTTGATAATTAATGTCCAGTTTGTAGGTATTACAATAACTGGCAAATCTCTTGAGTGTTCTCCTTAAACCAATAGGAGTTCTAGAGAAAATGACCGCATCATCCGCGTACAGGAGAATGGAAATGGGACGCTGTGCCAATTTAGGCGAGTGGAGATCAGCCCCATTTAGATGGTCCACCAGATCATTGAGATAAAAGTTAAAAAGAACTGGGGACAAAATAGTAGAGTCCAGTAGCACCTTTAAGACTAACCAACTTTATTGTAGCATAAGCTTTCAAGAACCACAGTTCTCTTCGTTAGATGCATGGAGGGCAAGAAGAAACTGGCCAGAGATATATAGGTGGGGAGGGGAGGGGGGAGAAGATCAGTTGCAGAAGTCATGAAAGAGGTGGAGTGCACAGTTCAGGCTGGGCATGACCCCTCCCCTTCATAGCTGAATCTGAATGGAATGCCTGAAAGGCAGTTACTTCTGATAACGAGATAACCATCCAGAGTCTATTCAGTCTTAAGTCTGATGGAGTCAGATTTACATATGCATTCCAATTCAGCAGCTTCCCCTTGGATTCTGCTTTTGAAATATTTCTGTTGAAGTATGGTGATCTTTAAATCCTTGATGGAGTGTCCTGGTAGATTGAAGTGTTCTCCTACTGGTTTCTGGATATTGCCATTTTTGATGTCAGATTTGTGTCCGTTTATTCTTTTGTGCAGAGGTTGTCTGGTTTGTCATATGTACAGAGCAGAGGGGCATTGTTGGCACATGAGGGCATATATCACGTTGGAGGATGAGCAACTGTAAGAGCCAGAGATTGTGTAGTTGACACCATTGAGTCTTGTAATTGTATTTTCTGGGTAGATATGTGGGCAGAGTTGGCATCTGGGTCTGTTGCAGGGTCTGGTCCCTGTGTTGGTGACTCTGTTAGTCGGTTCGTGGTAGTTAGTGAGTAGTCGTTTAAGGTTGGGGGGCTGTCTGTAGGCAAGGAGAGGTCTTCCACCCAGGGCTTCAGAGAGAGGCATCATTTTCCAGGAGGGGTTGTAGGTCACTGATGATACATTGGATGGGTTTGAGTTGGGAACTATAGGTGACAACCAGCAGTGTTCTGTTGTTGTTTCTTTTTGGTTTGTCCTGGAGTGGGTTGTTTCTGGGTACTAGTCTGGCCCCGTCAGTTTGTTTCCTCACCTCATTTAGTGGGTACTGTAGCCCCCCAAATTCTTGTTGTAAATCTCGAGCATTGGAGCAGATATAATTGTAACGTAAAACTGGGCTATAGACAATCGATTGAATGGTATGTTTTGGGTGGTAGCTGGAAGCATGAAGATATGAGTATCGGTTGGTGGGTTTCCAGTATAAGGTGGTCTTTATCTGTCCATTATGTAGTTGTACAGTGGTATCCAGGAAGTGTACCTGTTATGTACAGCGGTCCAGGCTCAGGTTGATGGTGGGGTGAAAGTTGTTGAAGTTCTGGTGAAATCTCTCAAAATCTCTCTCACTCTGGCTAGTTTCTTCATATCCTCCATGCATCTGATGAAGAGAATTGTGGTTCTTGAAAGCTTATGCTACAATAAAGTTGGTTAGTCTTAAAGGTGCTACTGGACTCTTTACTAGAATGTTGGATCAATCTGTTTCCGGGATTTCTCCATCTCAACCCATCAGTGCATTGATCCTATGCCGGATTAAAAAAATTTAAAAAAAAAAAGTGGGAAAGGAAAGAGGGGAGGGGGAGGAATGGAAGGAGAGGGAGGGAGGGAGTGATTGGATAGACAGCAGAGATCAAATAGACAGCAGTGGCCAGTCCCCATGAAGTGGGCTGGGAAAGGGTGGGAGGAGGTCAGAAGAGGGTGGAACACTAAAAGACAGAATAAGGGGTGTGTGCACAGGGTAACAGCCACCTGGAAAATGGATTTTTTTAAAAAAAGTTGGAGTATAAGTGATCCTGGGAAAGCTGCGGAACAGCTGCATAGTAGCCAGAGTGACCATTCATGACAGCAAATTGGGTGCAGATGATCACGAAAAAATGCTGCAGTATGGGAATTGAACTGATGAAATTGGTCCGTGCACAAGGAGTTTTCATTCATGGAGATCAATGCTCTTAAATTGGAATGGCTTTACACAGGATAACAGTGCTGGTTCTTTTCTTGTGTTAAATACCATATTGTCCCAAGAGCTTAATACAGACAACAGAATATCAATAAAACATATTATGGACTAGTAACGTGTGGATTTATTTGCAAAACTGGAAATGGTGAGAAATGGAAGAAGAATAGGTAAAAGTTAGATGATTGGCCAGTTAAAGGTTTCATCTCGGAAACAGCCTTCATGTTAGCATAAGTAATCAAATGAGTTATTGTCTAAGATTCCTTTTGTTCCTGAGGTCCCAGGTGTTCACAGAATTTTGCTTTTCAAGACAAATGTTTGTTCTTGTTGAATCAGAGGGCTGTTAACTGAAGTATTCTCATTTTACAATTTTCTTTCTTTTAGGGGTGCTATGGTATTGGGTGATGCAGGTGTAACAAATACCTTGCGATAATAGATTAGAAAGCAGAATAACTTTTGCAGGTAGCAAACGATAAGGTGGACTATTCCAGTAGCAAACAAAAATATGTTTATTTTTTAACTTAATTTTAAAAAGAAGCAGCAAAATTTCATATGTAATTGTGTTATATTGTTTATATATTCTTGGCCATATTGGTGGAATGCTAATTTTTGTATCTGCATCAGTGGGTGCTGGGGCATAATATGACCCAACAATTTCAGTTACAGTCATTCTGGTTTTTTGCTGATAATTTCCCTGTCAAACTAAACATAATATTCTCTGTAAATTTTCTTGCGAGACTTCTGTAAATGTTCTGAAAAATGCGTGATGTAGAATACAGAGTGAGAATATGTGCTAGGCTTTGAAGTCTCCATTTTTGCAAATTAGGACCAGTGAGCATAGTAGATGTGGTGTTGGTATATTTTATCATTCGTCATGTGTTTTTTATGTTTGCTTCATGGACTCAGGCCAAGGATGGGAGTTTTAGCCAAAATGTAGAATTTCTAAACTTACTACCTAAAAGAGGTCCCAAAGCCTTCTTGGCCTTCTGTGAAGCTTTACGGGAAACTAAACAGCAACACTTGGAGGAAATGCTTCTGAACACCATCCCCAGCCAGGGCCACAAGACTGCAAAGGTAAGGAAAGACCAAATAGAAAGGATAGTGGAACATTCCTGTGGTTGGTGATCTCATTACTGTCCTCTCATTTTTGACTGTACTATTTTGGAAAATGGGTTGATTTTTGATCACCTAATCTAAAGCTCCATCCATGCAGAAGGCTAATGAAAGCTTCTTGCATGTCTTTCCTCATAAGTGCCTAGCTTTCCCAGAGCAAGGAGACTTGGGCCTATGTGCTCTTTCAAATGAATGGTACCTCATGCGTTTCCCTGCATTTTGGATTGCTTTTGGGACGTTTTTTCTTAGACAGAGAACAACACAAAAAAAAGAACCGTAGTAAAATGAGATGGCTGATGAGAAAAGACCGTGAGTGATAATGGTTTCAGGGTTGCAATTTCATGTACTTAGAAGAACATGGCCACTGAATATTGCTCCAGTACCAACCTGCACCAGATTTACCCAGACCCTTGGACAGAACTGATTCCTGAGTAGAACTAGGACTTAATGGACTCTTGTTGTCACCTCCAGCAGGTGTCAGCCAAATGTGATATGATGTCTCTTGGTGCCTGGAACAGCTCCCACAGAATGCATCGAATCCAGAATTCTCCCCAGAAACTTGGTGAAATGCAAGGGTGGGGAGGAATAACCTTCCAGTTACATTGTTGATGATGAAACTAATATTAAATTCTGCAAACACCAGTCAGACTGAAAGTCTGATAAATAATAGCTGCAGTGTATCTGAAAGATGTGTGCTTTGATTATTATAATAAGAATAACATAATAAAATTCAATTTATATACTGCCCTTCAGGACAAATTAATGCCTAAGAGCAGGTTTACAAAGTTTGTTATTATCCTCACGTCAATCACCTTGTGAGGTGGGTGTGACGGAAAGAGCTCCGAGAAGCTGTGACTGATACAGGGTCACCCAGCTGGCTTGAAGCAGAGAGGTGGGGAATCAAACCCAGTTCTCCAGATTAGAGTCCTTCCACTCTTAACCACTGCACCAAACTGGCTCTGCTAACATCAGATCAGATGAATTAACATAAATTTACGTTCTGTTGTGTTTAAACAATCTTGTACTTCTAAAAAAAGAACCCAAAATACACTCTCATGAATTTCTTCACTGGTCCTACTGTGTCCTGGAACAATTTCGTGTCATTTTCTACTTCAGCTAGCAAAGCTTCTGCCTATTCATTCTTGATTTTTATCCAACTCCTGAGTAAGGAACAGATGGGAATTGTTTCCTATACTGAGAGCACAGCAAAATGTAACTTGTATTTTAAAGTATATTAAACTTCAGAGAAATAAAATGAAAGCATCTCCATTGAAAGAATTATGTAATGACAGAAAAGAAAAAATAATACACGATGCATCCCTGGAGTCAGTGAACATCCGTGATAAAAATAAGCTAAACGTGGGCTGTGCTGTCTTTTCCCTTCAGTATTGTTGAGTTTTTCCATTGTGTTAGGTGAGGGGAAGTGTGTGTGGAGAGAGAGAGAGAGAATCTGTAAGCTTTCTTGATGTCTATTTCCCTGTTCGGTATCATGTAACTGGTCAGAATTCAGTTCAGTGCTCTTATTGTTGCTAATCCGTCCTTTGAATGACGGCATTGAGTTTTGCAGTTTGTGTCTGGTGGTGCTCAAGTGGTAGTGAATATTGTGAAAATGTAATTCATCATACTTTGCAGATCAAGAACTCTGAACTGTAGAATTGTGTAAGTGATATGACTTAAATAAATTTCCAGTAAAATACCCCATAATTATCACTGGTGTGCATGAGGGGAGGGAGGGCCTGTATGTTGCAGTCTTTCGTGGGATATACGTGCAAACTGCAGCATCCTTTGTGTACATCCGTCTGAGGAGGTCGGACCACCTGCTGTCAGAAGGTGCCCCTCGCTGTGACATTTATCCCCAGTTCTAGCAGTTCATTTTTCCCCTGTATCAGTGAATGACACCCATTCCCTTGGAAGGGGGCCTGCTCACAGGCACCATAATGGGGGCTCAACCTGCCTTTGGAAATGGCAGTTTTTGGAGCAAAGGTCAGGGTTTGCCCCTCTGCTTGACTGCATCCCACAATGCATCCTTTTGTTTGATCCCTTAAAACTCATTGGGGATCACTGAGATCTGTCTAGCCTCACGGTAGATTTAATTTTTTTGTGTGTGTTATGTGATGCTAAAGTGTGACAGAAGCTCAGGTGATAGTTTTGTATATGATGAGCATCAACCAAAAAACCCAGTATAAATAAGACCTAGTGTGTATGCACACCCTACCCCTGACTTGGAATAAATATTCCATGGGGGTGGTCTGGGATTTAGTGGGTGTTCCATGTGTTTGTATTGTTTAGATATTTTGCAGTGTCTGCCCTATAGGTAAGTGATGGGGGTCAACTTTTCGCTTTGAATCTGCAGTCACATTTTGTGATCACACAACTGCTTAAAACTACGGGGAAGGGTTCTTGTTTCATGGATCTGTTTGTCTCTTACAGTTGAATCATAGCTATGAAGAAAGTTTGGTTCCTGTCCCTGAATCAGGAATTTTGCCGAAAAGACAACGTTTGAATAATGGTAAGTTTTGACTTTTTCAGTTGTGATGGTTAAAACTTTCCTTTAAAAACATGAATCTTGTCAGCGTTTCATATTCTTTACTAGGTTTCAGGCATAAACATACGGAATACAAATTTATTCTGCCTGATACACAGTGAATGTGCCAAAAAAGAAGGGTGTGTGTGAAAGAGAAACAGTGTTATCTGTTTCCTGTTCTGACTTACGTTAAATGAAGTTCAAACATTTTTGCTCAAGAGTTAAGAAAGGAGCTCTTTATCTTTTGGCAGGGATTTAATCTGAAAAATGTTAGGCCTTGGGCGATGTTGTGACATGCACAATCCAAACAGCTTCCTCGTCTACCCTAGTCTTTCTCTTCCCGAATGGCCAGTCAAGAGTTAATGTCAGGAAATGTGTAACTGTAGCCTTCTTCTGGAGATTACCAGAATTTATTCTACCATGGAGAGCTGGTTTTGCTTGATGAGTTTTTGAACTGGCTGTTTTTGATTTTGTAAATTTTAAGTACAGATCATAGTGGCCATCAGCAACATCTATGATTTTAAAGACATTTCCCTAGTCAGCGAGATCACAGGGACTTTTGCCAGCCAGTAACAAGAATTCCTATGTTGTGTTTGTTTTCTTGAGCCTGCACTTGGGAACGGTCAGGATCGCTTGTGCAGGCTGCAAAAGAAGTGACTATATAGGCCCTTTGAAGGTAGATTAAGAACGCTCCATAATATGGGAAGGTAAGTAATAGCCTAATATGTCCTAAGAATTTTGAGTGTAAATTTAGATATTAATTATATCAGGATTAGGCAACAGGTGGCTGATTTTATATGTACGTGTGTGTGTGTGTGTAATCCTCTACACTACACCAACTTGGAGAACAAATGAACAAATGTAAAACAGTGAATTTTGTTGGGTTTTCCTGAGTCGTCTTGGACTGCTATCTCATGCAAGTTCTGCCATTTTGCCTCTTTAGGTGAAACTCTTGAGTAGATGCGGATATTTTCTAAAGAAATTCTTAGTCGTAGATGGCAGCCACTTATTTTATGGAGCCTGACCACTCTTGAGAGTGCTGGATTTTATGGCAAAATGTGCTTGCAGAAACTGTGTGGAAGTTAGTGTCCCACTAGAACAAGGATCAGTACGGTATCTCTATATAAAATACTTCCTGTTTCCTTACAGGAATGAAGTGAAATGGTTTGATGAAAGCTAGCTTAGTTTTTGTATCAAAATTTTATACCGAAATCTCAGGCATTCAGGTGTACCTGCTGATTTTTTTAAATTGCAAACTGTAACCAGTAACCAAATAAATTATTCATTGGATGGTTTTGCCTTCTGTGTCTGTTAGCTGTAGCTGAAACATAAATACCACAAACTCATAATTGGCTGCCATTTTCTCATTTGGCAGCTTGCATCAGACATGGTGCCTGGATTTGAGCAAACCGTGGAGATTTAGCTTCCTGATAGAGGAGGAATGAGAAGAATTAGCAGAGGAAAAGTGCATGCATTGTATTTTGGTGGCTAATACATGCTTTAATACATGGATAATGTACATTTTTCTCATTAATAAAAGCTTCTGTTTTTCATGACTATTAAAACCCTTTGTACCAAGGTACAAAAATAACTTGAATCAATTTTAAACAAATACTAAAATTGAAAACCCATCTAAACATATGTCAGTGTCATGAGAGAAAGCTGGTTATAATTTTATTCTGAACATCTCAAAATTTGACACTATAAATAATATAACACATTTATTTTTTCTTCTGACTCTTTTCAGATTTTTTGCTTTGCAGCCACCGAGACTGTAGATCTGTGCCCACTCTGAAGCATACTTATTGATTTAATATATTGTCGAAGGCTTTCAAGGCTGGAGAATGATGGTTGTTGTGGACTTTCTGGGCTGTATTGCCGTGGTCTTGGCATTGTAATTCCTGACGTCAGGAACTACAATGCCAAGACCACGGCTATACAGTCCAGAAAATCCACAACAGCCATACTTATTGATTGCCTAATATGTTTCAAGACTGCAGTTATATTCTGTTTCATGAGAGTTAGCCTCATTAAATCCAATGTGATTGAGCAACCTCTGATTTTCTCCAGCCGCTAAACTTTGAAAAGCTTTTTAGCAGAACAGAGGAGCAAATCTGATTTCAGTTAATACAAAAAGAGCAGTTTTTAATAGTGGTGCTGGATAAGAGGCACTGGCGTCATTGGGAACTATCTGAGTCACAAATCAACAGATCACACAATGTACTGGTGTGCCTTTTTGGCACATCTGGTTATCCCAAGTGCGCATCCCTTGCAAATTATCCACTGCTGCAAAACACTTGTGTTTAAAGATGATTTACAGTGGCATTCCTGTGCATGGTTATTCAGAGGTCACCCATGCTGGGTTCTGAATAAATATACTTAGGATTATGTTGTCATCAAAGAAGAGACAACTGAGGAAAGAGCAGCTGTGCCAGCCCTTGACAGTTTTCTGGCTGACCTCCATTCTCCTCCCTCTCTTTGTCAAACGCACCTTGTTGCCATTGAGTGGGATACGATCCGTAAAGAGAGTCGGCAGCAGGGGTCTCCGTAAGCGACCCGGCCTCCCCCCCCCCGAATCCTGATCCACCTCCTGCTGGTGGGTGGGCTCGACAGACAAGCTTGCGGTTATTTTTTAAAATGTGTTAGTTTTCCAGGTAGGACAAACCAAATGAAGTTTCTCGCAAAGAAAATTTTGCATATAGACAAATAAGCAAGAATATTACAGTATTGCTAAGCAAATTATACAAAATCCAATGCTAAGCCTGTAGCTGTTATCTAGCTTTAAATTTAGATAAAACCTTTAAAAACTTTTAAGCGCTTGACAATTCCAATTAATTAGAAACTGTTTCTGTCCAAAAAGATCTCATAAACCACCAAGGTGAATGCAAATAAAACATGGTGGTGTGCTCCAAAATGTTTTAATATTCAAAAAGTGAAAAAAGTTTCCCATTTTCACTTCTAATTTTTCTGCGTATTCCCCAAATTATTGTAGCTGCATAGAAGCTTTATGCCTCGTTACTAAAAACATCAGCTTCTTGCCTGCTGATTTTTTTTTCTTTTTCAGGAGAACAAGTGGAATATTCCTTGGATAACGGAGATGGACCCCACTATCCTCCAGTTAAGCCCTGCACCCCGGAATTCTACCATGCGCACCAGCATCTGGTGAGTATTTGAACTTGTCGAAGCTGGGAGCTGCTTTTACCTCTAAACAAGCGTGATCCTCGTACAGATAATCCGTGAAAAGACAGTTTCATAAATGAGCTATGTTACCATGTACGATCTGTACGCATTAGGCCCTTGCCCTGTGTGGATGGGTCTGCTTCCCCAGACTGAACCAGAGTCACACAAACAGCCAAGCGTAGGAGAGGCGCCTGTTCTTCGTGGTCCTTAGCTCCTTCTGCAGTGGGTGGTAATAGCCATTTAGATGGAATATTTTTCTGGATTTAGAAATCAGTGACAGAGGGATGGGACTCCACTGTAGGGTTGACAAGAAAACAAAGGTAGGGATTTAGCAGATAAATCAGAAGAAGTTTATGGAGAACAATGTACAGGCATGCAGTCAAAGTAATATTCTTGTGTTACAGTTCCAAAGTACTAAAGAGCCTGTAGTTACCGGTTCCCAATCCTAATATTCACACCGCGTTTACCAACAATATTTATTTATTTATTTTATTCTGCCCTCCCTGCACAGGCAGGCTCAGGGCAGATTACATCAAGTAAAAACATTCCTATAAAACTTTTCATCTTAAAACTATTTTAAAAAACCACAGCACAACAGTATAATGTAAGATTTAAAATATACACGATAGCGGCATTCAGCGAAACGAAGACAATCAAACTACCACTTAAACTGTCATTTTAAAAACTGGGTGATGGATACCTCTGGGTGGGAGGGGTCCAATCTTCCATTCTCTGTCTAGGCTGGTGGAGGCCTAGCCTAGCCTCAACCATACGCCTGGCAGAACATCTCTGTCTTACAGGCCCAGCGGAAGAATAGTAAATCCTGCCTGGCCCTGGACTTATTAGACAGAGCGTTCCACCAGGTTGGAGCCAGGACTGAAAAGGCCCTGGTTCTGATGGAGGCGAGGTGGGCCTCCCTGGGGCCAGGGACCACCAGTAGTTGTTTATCTCCTGATTGGAGTGTCCTCTGGGGCACATACAGGGAGAGGTGGTCCCGCAGATACGCTGGTCCCAGTCCGCATAGGGCTTTATAGGTCAATACCAAAACCTTGAATCTGATTCAGTATGCTGGCAGCCAGTGCAGCTGGCGCAATACTGGTGTTATATGTGTACCACTTGAAGCTCTGGTGATGACGCATTGCTGCATTTTGGACCAGCTGCAATCGCTGGATCAGACTCGGGAAGCCCTGCGTAGAGTGCGTTACAGTAATCCAACCTAGAGGTGACTGTTGCCTGGATCACTGTAGTTAAATCGCAGGTCGACAGGTAAGGGACAATCTGCCTGGTCTGCTGAAGATGAAAAAAAGAGGATCTGGCAACCGCTGTGACCTGAGCCTCCATTTTCAGAGAGGGATCTCGGATGACCCCCAAATTCCTGACCTTTGCAACTGGCCTAAGTAGCGCCCCATTGAGGGTCGGAAGCCAGAGTCCTGAATCCACATGCCTGCACTCAAGTACGGGACCTCCGTCTTCGTGGGATTTCACTTCAGCCAACTCTGCTTCAGAATATATTGCAGCGAATAGAGGGATGAAGAGTTGAATGAGGGGAGAAGGGAGCACGGGAAGGATTGCCTGCCCTTTTCTGCAGAGGAACGTTGTCTGGAGGAGGCTTAGAGCATTTAAGGTATCATACCTGAGACCTACCCAAATTCAGAAGGAATTTCCAGGAAGAATTTCTTGGGGAGGGTGTT